>NC_141699.1:82492054-83085510 GCF_964263255.1 Lissotriton vulgaris
TTTATTTTTTGTCAACTGTATCTGTATTTATCCATATTTATTATGGGCTTTGCGGAAAAAATAAAGCAGAAACTAGAACATTTCCGCATTTATTTAATCAATAAATAGGCAGTCATGCTTGAATGCCTGCCAGGTTTTAGTGATATGAACATCTGCAGAAGATAATTCAATGCACTAATATGAAAATATGCACATTTCAGTATCCACCTCGTGCATAGTTAGTTCTGTTTAAGCCTCTTTACTAAAATGTCTTTTTTTTTACCCCCTTACCTATCAATCCACACAGTTATTGGCCTGGCAGTCATGGCAAAGTGTATGTAGAATCACTTAAAAAGCACCCAATTTCCACTTGTATCCACATTTAAAAATAAATACAGGCAAGAAAATAAATGGTTTACTGTCTGTATTTATCTGTAAAAATCAGTAAAAATGGAAAACAGGGAGCCTTACATATAACCCTCTTTTGTAAGTTTCAGGGTAGGGAGGTAAAAGTTAGGGTGTGGCATGTAGTGTTCATAGGCCACCCATAAGTAAGTGTGTGGGAATTCTCAAATAATCCACCTGGCTGTTCTAACCCTGTGAATACTCATAAACTGGAGTGACTGCTGTTGTCATGAGGGGGAATACAAAAGGATGTTTTCACAGTCAAGAGAAAAACAAGCAAAATGTTAAATGTACAAAATTAATCTTCTCCCTGACCTGTTCATGTGGGTTTGCCCTCTTAAATAAACAACGGCAGAGAGGAGCACTCTTGGAAATCTGTTGTATATTTCTAGAAGTGACCCTGGAGAAAAATGCAGCACAGTATTGTAAACAGTGTGGTAAAGTAACTATGAATAATGAAAGCTTTAAAATCTTTGGCCTTATATCAAGGATGTTCAAGTTGATGCAGCTCTCTGTTTTGCTGGAAGCTGACTGCATAGGCAGCTGCTAGGCTGTTGCGGACTTTCTCCCCAGGGCGAGAAGAGGAGACCATGGCCCGTATTATCAAATTGCGCATTTTCATTGTTTGCGCCGGGCGCACATGTTAAAAGGTGCACCTAGCACAGACAATGAAACTGCACCACATTATGGGGAATGCACTGCCCCAGGGCAGCCGCGAGCTCACATCGCCCTGGGGGCAGCGCAATCCTGTGAAAAACGGAGCAGCTGCTTTGAAGCTGCTCCATGTTTTCAGCGTGCTGCCTGCACTTTGAATGGGGAATAGAGATCCCCTTGCCTATGGGTGCAGTAAATGGCTGCACCTGTCTGCAAGGAGCATCTAGGGGGGGCTCCATGGGACCCCCTCCCCCCTTCCAGGGGCCTGCCATTAGGGGGCGCACTGACAGTGCGTCGCCTTTTAGGTGTGCCTCCTGAGAGCTTCTTTGCCTCTCGCCCGCATCTGTAATATGACGCGGGCGCAGAGGCAAATGGATTCCTTCATTTGCATGGGATCACACGCCATGCAAATGAGGGAATGCCCTCTGAAGATAGCCCTGCGCTTTATGTGCATCAGCGCTATCAGTATTACAGAAGGGGACTAAGCATGGGCGAATTTTGCGGATCTCGCGTTCGCGAATTTTGCGGATTTGCGGATTTGCAATCCGCAAAATCCGCGAATTCCCGCGAATTTGCGGATTTTTTTTTTTTTTGTGTTCGCAATTGTTTCTGCCAGTTCGCGAGGATTTGGTACTAGTTCGCAATTGCGAACTTACTTGTCGGCTCGCAACGGTCGCGACTATGTTGTTTCTACGTCTGGTTCATCATCACAGCCTCCCAGCACCCTCTGTTTTACCACTGGCACCCTCTCTTTGACCCATGCCACCCTCTGTTACATCAATGCCACCCTCTGGTTCATCATCACTGTAGAAGATGGGGGGGAAAAGCAAGCCCACCTGCCCTGCTTGAACTGACATGAATTAATTTGGGGTTAGTTTATTAACAACACCTGCCCTGCCCCAACTGACAATAATGAATTAGGGGCTAATTAATGTGTCACTGAAAGAATTTAAAGTTCCAGCCTGGCACCTGCTTGTCTGCTCCTTTAGCTGTAAATCAGGACCTTTGTGGCATACAGTTAAGGTCAGAGCAGGGTCACACAATAGTTGCAAGCAGGCAACCGAATTCTGGAGGGCCCCCTCAGGAAGCACTACAAAGAA
Organism: Lissotriton vulgaris; assembly: GCF_964263255.1. Lineage (NCBI taxonomy): Eukaryota > Metazoa > Chordata > Amphibia > Caudata > Salamandridae > Lissotriton > Lissotriton vulgaris. The sequence goes on from NC_141699.1 coordinate 82,494,193, forward strand.
TCGTTACAAATCATGAGGTTGACCTTTTGCACCTGCTCATTGCTTTTGCTTTTGCTGAAATCGTTTTTCGTTTTTTTTCGCGCTATTCGCGGGGCGCGGCGTCGTGCGAAACCGACCGCGGAAGCCGCCAATTCGTGCGAATGAGCATTTTATTTTTTTGCGGCTTGTTGTTTCGCGAGTTTTTTTGCAGTATTCGCGAGCCGCTTGCAGCGCAACACGCGAATTTACCCCAAGGTCGAGTACGGGCGCGGCCATTTTGTTTGCGTGACGTATTTCCGTTTCCGCCCGCTATGTATAATCTCGCGCAGTAAGCGCATTGCGAGTAGAGGTTCGCACGAGATCGCGCGGGAAATCTAGAGGTTCGCACGAGATCGCGAGGAAAATCTCGCGCGAACTTACTTTTGCGCTCGTGAACGGGCGCCGGCCATCTTGTTTTTCATTCATTTCCTGTGTCTGGGCATGGTGTTTAATCCTCTTGGTATCTTTGCCATCCTTTGCTTGTTTTCAGTTTTTTTTTTACGATTTTGCTTCTTATCTATCCCTCTCTTTTCCTAGCTGTATATTTTTGTCTTTTCTGCTATTTTTCTTTACTTTTAAACTACTTTTTTAAACTCTTTTCTTTTCTTCCTCCCTATCCTATTCTTTCTTAATTTTCTACTTCTTCCTACCTTACCTGCCCAGACCATGGTCAAGCCAGGCGCCGTGAAGCTGCCCAGGCACTTGAGGGCCGCAGCGGCGGCGGGGAGTAGTGCTGGACCCAGTGGCAGGACAGCATGCGGGAGATTGAGGGGGGAGCAGGTGACGCGACGGGAGATCTTCAGCCCGGAGGAAGTGGGCGCGCTCGTCTACTTCGTCCAGCGCCGCCTGCCCAGGACCATCGCGGGAGGCGGCAGGATCGCGGCCGGCGGCTACAACATGCGGGAGCGCCGGAAGCGGTGGGAGAAGGTGTGCTGGGCCATATCCCACCTCTACGGGGTCCAGCGCACCTACAGCCAGGTCACCCATCGCTGGACGGACCTCCTGGACCGCGAGCGCGACCTGCTGGACCAGCTCGGCTTGGAGATCCCCGGGCTTGGTGAGTAGTAGTAGCCATTTAATCACTCACTACTATGATGTTTTCTCCTGCTCTGTGTTGTTGTATTGCAAATATTTGTTTTTTACATGGAGCAAGCCAATAATGCCGCTGATGACGATTACATTGTAGTTAAATTATATTTCAAAATCTTCTGTGCATTTCAGGTGCACTGCTCTCCTTCTCAGTGGCGTTGCTACTATGCTTATTTGTTTTCTATTTCGTGGTCTCATTGGCCTGAGTAACTATTATGTATGAGTGTACTTTACAGAACTGCGTAATGCTAGACACTAGGGGGCAGATTACATTTACAAGCCCCTTGCGCCACGTTTACGTTGCCTTGCGTGACGCAACAGCGGCGTAAACGTGCCGCATCCCTGCGAGTCATTTACAGCATGACGCATCTAGGGAGATGCGTCATGTTATAAAGCCATGGGCCTGCACCACAATGGGTGCGTTCCTAGTACGCAGGGTGGGCGCCGCGGTCCAGCGGCTGTGCGCCTCGCAAAATTGCCTGCGTGAAATGTACAAGATTTAACGCAGGCACTTCTGCGACGCTGCTACGTCAATTCAATTCCTTATGTCTGCTCGAAGCAGGCGAAAGGACTGACACAGCATGTTAAGTATTGGGTGGCCCTGAGCATTACTGGAGTTGCATTGCGTTGGCGACGTGACTCCAGCGATGCGCCGCTCTTACGTGACGAGATGCCTCACGCAAGTGCCTACCCTTGCGCCAGTGCGCGCCGCATTGTAAATGAGGCACATCTGCCGTGTCGCAAGGGTAGTTTTGCGTGACGCATTTGATCTGGCGCATCTCTGGAGATGCGCCAGAACGCGTAAGTAAGTATGCCCCTAAGGGGCAGAATTGCAATTACCGTCGCATCCCTGCAAAGTAGCAGGGATGCGCCATTAATTGTGCGGCCCGCTACCACCACCAAACATGGTGCGCCGTATTTGCAATGCGGCGCACCATGGGCCCAAAACGTCACCGAAGCTTTACTGCTGGAGTTGCGTCGCAACGATGGCGCAGCTCCATCAATGCTCTGGGGTACCCTATCTCCCCAATGCTGGGTCAAGCCGTACGTCTGCTTCAAGCAGGTGCAGGGTTTGTGTGACGCATCATTGTCCTAAAGGTGACTGATTGATATTTTGTAGATTTCCCTCAGCCACTATTAGGATGTGTTCCAGCGCAGGAATGCCCTCCCTTGCGCCGGAACGCCCCCTGATGGCGCAGGGCTTTATAACGGGATGCATCTCCCAAATGCGTCACGTTGTTATAATATTATACGCGGCACCATGGCGCCCTTTTTTGTTTAGCTGCTGCGTCACAAAAGTCACGCAAGAACGGCGCAAAAGAGCCGCAAGGGCTTAAATCTGCCCCTTCCTTTGTAACCCTGACAATAAGAAAAATAGTGGCGGTGGATTGATAGTTTGACTATTTAAATGACTGGTAATGTAGCAGGCAACTGTTAGTGTTGTCACTGATCTGACTGAAATCACAATGGAGTTTGTCTGTCACTTTGCGTCTTGCCTGCGGACTGCTGCCTGCCAGTCCTAGGTGAACGTTTCAGTACTTTGTTTAGTGAGTTACGTGACTTTCGAAGTCACAGGTCCGCAAATAAATGAAAAGTAACCATAATCAATATAATTTCGCAGAAATATTTTGTTATTGTTCTTTTGAAATGTTTGATTTGGTTGACATTGACAAGCAACAATCATCCATGTTTTCTGTTCTTTCTTTCATGTTGTACGTCAGCTCCCCCCAGGGGCGAGAGGAGGACACAGGAGCAGCAGGCGGCGGATGCTGTTCATCAACAGGGCCAGGATCGGGCAGGCGAGGGCTCCTCTGCTGGCCCCAGTAAGTTTTCATTTTAGACTAGTACCTATTTTTCCTAGCGTTCCTCATTTGACTTTTTTCAAAATTGTCTTTGCTCTTCTTGTAGACTGTATCTAAATTCTTATCCTGCCTCTACTATGACTCCCTGTGGTATTACTAGATTATTCTTATTAGTCTGTCTGTGTAGCTAACTAAGATTGCACGGTTGGCGAAACTCCCATGATTCTAGTCAGCAATAGCTCTATCAACTTAGTGCAGTCCTCTGGGATTGTCCATAATGTCTTTTGAAGTGTTCTATCTGGACTCATGCTTGCAAAAATTGCAAAACCTTTCGCTCAGTCACTCTAGTCTGGACCAAAAAACACAGATTGTATTTAAGTTTAAAAGCTTTATTAAAAGTAAACACATTTATTAAAATGAAGTCATAATAAAACTAAACGTTTAACTGATAATGGAAAAGTGGTTAGTGCTGACGATTAATTGAAGACATTTCTTGTGGTCGAGCCGAGCTCTCACCTGGTTTCACTTTCAACTTGATCTTGTTGTTAGAAGTCCATCTTCTGTCTGTGTGGAGAAAAATGGTGCGTGTTAAAAAAACAGCCTTCATCAGTTGTGCCAAAAAGTGCAGCAAGACAACCTTCCCTGGAAAAAGGGACATTTTTTTTAACTTTAACGTAGACAGTCACAAATTACATTGTTTTCACATGTCTTCATTCCTAGACCAAATACTAGTGACTAGTGAGTGCTTTATTCTAACATTCTTAAATGTACTTTGTAGGTGGAACATCTGGTGGCGGGGCCAGTGTGGAGGTGGTGGTGCTCGACACGGAGGCGGAGGGCGATTCTTCAGGGGAGGAGGCGGCAGCTGTGAGAGTTGAGACGGTGGTGGTGGCGGCCAGAGGTAAGCTCTTATATATTCCTTACTTATTGAGATTGAAGACTAGCTGGGAAGGCAAGAATATGAGATGCATGGCTGGGTGAATGATGAAGCAATGATGGGTGGAAGGACAACAGCCTGGGTGGGTGACACAGAAACTGTATGTGTCCATATACCTGGATCATGCTACTATCTGACTCTTAGATAGCATATGTGTATCTAGAGCAGGGGTACTCCTAGTACGGCCCGCGGGCCGGTGGTGGCCCGGCAAGCCTTCGTTGGCGGTGCGCAGACCTTGCAGACAATCACTGCTCCCCCGGCCCCCACAGAGCAGAGGCTTTTTTGTATTTCACCTGTTAGCGCCCCTGCATCTCCACTCTGACAATCACTGCTCCCCCGGCCCCCACAGAGCAGAGTGGAGATGCAAGGCCACAAAGAGGTGAAATAGAACAAAGCCTCTGCTCTGTGGGGCCGGGCAAGCAGTGATTGTCAGGGTGGAGAAGCAGGGGCGCTAAAACAAACAAAGCCTCAATAATATGTTAATGGTCTTTTAAAGACCTGTTAAGTACTTTGGTGTTGTTGTCTGTGTGTGCGCGTTGAGGAAGCGGTCTCAACCCGGGCTGAAGGCTGACACAGATAGACACACACACAGTGAGATGACAGAGGGGGAGGGAGAGGGAGGGCAGGAGGGAGAGAGAGATGGAGGAAGGGCAGGAGGGAGAGCAGGAGGGAGAGAGATGTATGTAAATGCTGGGTCTGGTGGCTCAGTGGATGAGGGCATCTGCTGCAGGGACCTGTGTGCAACCTCATGGTCACAAGTTATCGTTTTGCTTTAGCCCCGCCCCCTCTGACTCCGCCCCCACCAGTGCGGCCCTCGGCCCCAAACTACACTGTAAATGTAGCCCCTGAGAGAAAGTTTGTGAGTACCCATGATCTAGAGAGAGTAGATGGTCAGTGGATGAACTAAGTGTAACTTTGAAGAGCATGTAACACTGCACCCGCACGTCCGTTCCAGTGTAGGAAAGGCAAGGAAAAGAACTTTTAATTTTGTCCAAATACTACCATAAATAGTAGCAGTAGTTTGTATTGCAAGCACTGCATAGATCCGGTTATTATGGTGGCCACTCCCTACCTCTCTTAATAAGTTTAGTAGTACTCAGTCATTCATGTGTGGATGTATCACTGGTCACTCAATAAAAAGCAAAGCACCTAAAGTCATCCCATATATAAGCAAAAACATCCCATGTGAAGTGATAGATAATCAGATTATTTATCTTCTTCAATTTTCCATTTCTAGTACTCATTTCCACTGTAGGGTGAAAGTTAAATTAATTAAGCAGTAGCCCTTGAGTTGTAACAGAGTATTCTCAGTGCCACCCGTAATAGAAAAGTAAGAGATTCACCACCTGCATGTACTGGACGGGTACAGTAACGCAACGGCAACGCAAGTCTAGGTCACTCCTCATGGCGTGCGTCTCTTTTTCTCGGGTGCAAGTTTACCGCGCTGGCATTATGCCGGCTTGCAGAAAATAACGTACCAATTTTCCAAAACAAGAGATAAGAAGAAGAATAAGACTGGTGTACTTTCATAGTCGACTCCAATGGAAGTCCACAGTGCTCGTAGAATTTGTTCCTTAAACTCCCACTAATGTTAGAGCAAGGATGAAGAAGTGTGAGGTTAGATAGATACTGGCCTCAATAGTTATGTAATGCGCTTGCAAGTTGCTAGTTGTACTGCAGCACAAATTTCTGCTGAATGATTGAGTTAATCTTAAAGAGCATTGGTTACAGACTATGTCTTTCTTTCTTCATATAGGTTCTCCTTCCAAACGAACAAGGAGGAAGGAGCTGGCTAGAGCGGCCCGGCAACGGAGGATCGAGGCCACTGTTGCGGAATATCGGCGGCTGGTGGCCCTGGAGGACGTGGAAAGTGTGCAGTCGACAACTACAACAACGTCGTCTGCATCGGCCTCCGTGGCCCCACGGGCTGCCACCCAGCACAGTGGTCCACCGAGACTGAGCCGGGCTGCCAAAGGCAAACGCCACCGCCGAGCAGCAAGGCCAACAGCTGCCTCTCACAGGCCTTGCACCTGCAAGGCAGCGAAGGCACGCCTGCGCCGCACTACCCTGATGGTGTCCCGCCTTCAGCAGGAGCTCGCCTTGCTCCGCGAGGAGCATGATGCCCTGGCCCAAAAAGTTAACAGCATCCACCCATAGTGTCCCTTGCCCCTTTTTTAGAGACTTTTAGGGGGTGGGAATTGGGAGTTGGGTTTTTGGGGACTTTTGAAGGACAATCGTTGGGGTTAGGGAGGGTCTTGCGGAGATTATTTTGTTAGGGATATAAATATACTTTTTCAAACTTTATCTGAGCATACCTGTTTTTTACTGCTTGCCTGGTGGGTGGGGGTTTAACGTTGACTGTTTTCCTGAAAGTTTAGTTCCATTTTCTTCCTTTAAGTGTAAATGCCCAAATGTTTTCAACACTAAGTGCCTCTCACAGACTAAGTGAAGTGAATCCAAGAGTCCTAGGACTTTAGTAGTACTACCTTCAGTCTCTCGTCTCTCGTACTAATACTCCATTATACCCCCAAACCACCAAACGCTTATCTTACCTGTAATTTGTGTTTGAAAGTAGGGCTAGACCCAGGGCTGGCTCCACGGGAAACACCGAATAACGTTGGCAATCTTGGTCGGATAAAATTTCCTCATAGCGGTGGTACTAGTGGTGTGACACAGTGGCAGTTGCATGCCTATGAAAAAAAAGAAAATGAAATCTGGTTTGTCCTCCTGAGCAATTCAACGGTACAACTGAGAATATAGCAGGTGACAGAAGTACAGTAGAGCAGTGCCACATTGTAGCCTAACAAATGGTAAAGTATAACTACTAATTCGGTTGAAGTTCTTTCACATTAGCAATGGTTCTTTGTCAAGCAGAGTAAGAATATATCATCGACAACTGTGGAAAGAAAGAATGCGACAGTACAGGGCCTGTGTGGAATTATTGATAACGATATTCAACATAAGGTCTCTGTAGCCAGATACCCGAGAGCCTTGCTGGTCACTATAAATCCATTCACAACAACACTCAATGGGGTTGGTCTGGAAGGTGTCAGGTTTACTCCCCGTGATCCAGTCGATGCAAATATGGTTCCACCTCCAAATGTCACCAACACCCAGAAGTGTAAACACAGGGTGTTCGAGGCATTAGGCGGGGGAGAAAAATAACAAACTAAAATAAAAAATGTGGGATGGGTAAAGGTAGGGTCAGCAGGGAAAGGATACCTGTAACAGAAGACAAGACAGGCATCAGTGAAGTGCTGTCCTAACATACAAGGGTACTCTCATATAGTCTCACTAAATAGTCTGCAAGTCTCCCGCCTACTCATGGGAAATGTAGTTTCATAGTACGGTAGGCGCTTAGGGGCTGCGTAACCTGACAGAAGGTATAGTAGATAGAAAAGGAGAAATTGCTTTTTTTCTAGGTGTCCCCTCACTCACCAGGGTTGCCCCTTGGTGACATGCTTCATCATTGGGGCCATCCCAGTCCTCTACGGCCTGGGGCGTGCTGCGACTTGCGAATTACGTAGGAGCACTTACAAATGACTATGTGTGGTGTGGTGCAGATAGTGGAGTGGACTAAGTGATGTGTTAAGGGATCAATGTAGAAGCCGAGAGAGAGCCAAGAAATGCAGTCACAGTCAGAGAAAAAGGCAAGGGATACTGTATCTATGTGGTTGTAGTGGTCCTGTTGGAAGTGGTAAGTAAGTTGCCCGCAGAAAAAAAATCCTCCTATTAGCGGCACTCCTCCATTGCAGCCGACGCTTCGTCCACCGATGTTGGTCACCAGAAGACACCCTGTCCACTGCCTGCCTGATGCTGAATTGTGGCTCGCTACTGTGAAGCCTGACTCCATCCTTTTTTCCCCATTGCAGAGACTGAAACCCGGCCTGTAATTATTCAACGAAAAACAGGAAGTGATATAATATTACAACACCACTGATAAATAAATATAAGGTATGTAGGCTGTGGAGTGCAAAAAGTCACAATTTGTTTTTCCTAGTAGACAGTACAATGTTTTTGAAAGTGCGTACTCTGAGTCACCTTTTGAAGGATAAATAAGTATGGGCAAATTAATGTAGCGGATCTTGCCCCTCAAGCTAGGTGTACTGTAAACTGTGTTTTAGAACAAAATTAGATCTTCCTAGCAGTGCTCCCACCCAGACCCTTACTAAAGCCAGTCGCAAAAATGTAGAAGACCCCCAATCAAATCTCAAAAAACGAGGCCTAGCAGAAAACTGGTGACAAAACTTACTTTGAAAGTAAAAGTAGGCCGAAGTACCCTAATTACCCATTACCCACCGTGGATTGCATTCAAACCACTTGCAAGCAACCAAGCAAAAGTAGCCATAGCCAGCATCGCTCCAAGACTCGAAATCCCCCCCACTCAAACACATGCAATAGAAATACTGCTAACCCTAACGAACCCTAAGTTAAGAATAGTGGCAAAGGCTTTCTTTAACTATGCCAAATCCCCCCTTTCCCACCATGGATTTTCTTCAAATGACTTGTAACCAAAATTACACATTCTCACGAGTGCTCTAAGACCCCAGAACTCAGTTTTAAAAATCTAGAACACCCCGAAACACATGCAATCCTGCTGCTAGGGCTAACCCTAACGAACCCTAAGTTACAAAAAGTGCCAAAACTAAAGGCTTTTCCGCGCGGATTTTGTCCCAACCACTTCTACCCGGTATTAGACCTTCCCAGGAATGCCCCAAGACCCGTCAACCCACCCGCCAAGAAGCGTAACACCCCCAAACAGGCCAAAAGCAAAATCTCATACTTGCAATATTTCTGGGCCTTCGGTCCAAACGCGCTGCGTAGCTAGGCCATAAGTCGGGGTTGGCACGACGGATTTCCTGAAAAGCAAATGCAATCAAGATTAGAGTGTCCCAGCAGTGCTCCCAGACCACGAAACTCACCCGCAAACAGACGGAACCCCCCCTAAGAGCACCTCAAAGGCAAGCAAGTCATCAAAAACACAAAAAAAATTCCGCCTGGGATTTGGTCCAAAACACTTTTATCCGGTATTAGAGCTTCCCAGCAATGGCCCCAGAGCCGTCAACCCAGGAGAAGACGAGTAGAAGACCCCCAAACAGCCAAAGAGCAAAAGTACAAAAATGGGGACTTAGTCAATTTTTCACAAATTTCCCAAATCACTCCGCGCGCGCTCTGCAGCTAGGCCCTAAGTCCCCTCTGCCACCATGGATTTGCTTCAAACCTCTTGCAAAGTAAAGTATATATAGCCAGCAGTGCTCCCAGACCACGAAACTCACCCACAAACACCAGGAAGCCCCCCAAACAGGCCCCCGAAAACGCTACATAGAGCAAAATGTCAGAAATAGCCAAAAAAAAAATCGGCCTGGATTTTGTCCCAACCACTTCTACCCGGTATTAGACCTTCCCAGGAATGCCCCAAGACCCGTCAACCCACCCGCCAAGAAGCATAACACCCCCAAACAGGCCAAAAGCAAAATCTCATACTTGCAATATTTCTGGGCCTTCGGTCCAAACGCGCTGCGTAGCTAGGCCATAAGTCGGGGTTGGCACGACGGATTTCCTGAAAAGCAAATGCAATCAAGATTAGAGTGTCCCAGCAGTGCTCCCAGACCACGAAACTCACCCGCAAACACCAGGAAGCCCCCCAAACAGGCCCCCGAAAACGCTACATAGAGCAAAATGTCAGAAATAGCCAAAAAAAAAATCGGCCTGGATTTTGTCCCAACCACTTCTACCCGGTATTAGACCTTCCCAGGAATGCCCCAAGACCCGTCAACCCACCCGCCAAGAAGCATAACCCCCCCAAACAGGCCAAAAGCAAAATCTCATACTTGCAATATTTCTGGGCCTTCGGTCCAAACGCGCTGCGTAGCTAGGCCATAAGTCGGGGTTGGCACGACGGATTTCCTGAAAAGCAAATGCAATCAAGATTAGAGTGTCCCAGCAGTGCTCCCAGACCACGAAACTCACCCGCAAACAGACGGAACCCCCCCTAAGAGCACCTCAAAGGCAAGCAAGTCATCAAAAACACAAAAAAAATTCCGCCTGGGATTTGGTCCAAAACACTTTTATCCGGTATTAGAGCTTCCCAGCAATGGCCCCAGAGCCGTCAACCCAGGAGAAGACGAGTAGAAGACCCCCAAACAGCCAAAGAGCAAAAGTACAAAAATGGGGACTTAGTCAATTTTTCACAAATTTCCCAAATCACTCCGCGCGCGCTCTGCAGCTAGGCCCTAAGTCCCCTCTGCCACCATGGATTTGCTTCAAACCTCTTGCAAAGTAAAGTATATATAGCCAGCAGTGCTCCCAGACCACGAAACTCACCCACAAACACCAGGAAGCCCCCCAAACAGGCCCCCGAAAACGCTACATAGAGCAAAATGTCAGAAATAGCCAAAAAAAAAAATCGGCCTGGATTTTGTCCCAACCACTTCTACCCGGTATTAGACCTTCCCAGGAATGCCCCAAGACCCGTCAACCCACCCGCCAAGAAGCATAACCCCCCCAAACAGGCCAAAAGCAAAATCTCATACTTGCAATATTTCTGGGCCTTCGGTCCAAACGCGCTGCGTAGCTAGGCCATAAGTCGGGGTTGGCACGACGGATTTCCTGAAAAGCAAATGCAATCAAGATTAGAGTGTCCCAGCAGTGCTCCCAGACCACGAAACTCACCCGCAAACAGACGGAACCCCCCCTAAGAGCACCTCAAAGGCAAGCAAGTCATCAAAAACACAAAAAAAATTCCGCCTGGGATTTGGTCCAAAACACTTTTATCCGGTATTAGAGCTTCCCAGCAATGGCCCCAGAGCCGTCAACCCAGGAGAAGACGAGTAGAAGACCCCCAAACAGCCAAAGAGCAAAAGTACAAAAATGGGGACTTAGTCAATTTTTCACAAATTTCCCAAATCACTCCGCGCGCGCTCTGCAGCTAGGCCCTAAGTCCCCTCTGCCACCATGGATTTGCTTCAAACCTCTTGCAAAGTAAAGTATATATAGCCAGCAGTGCTCCCAGACCACGAAACTCACCCACAAACACCAGGAAGCCCCCCAAACAGGCCCCCGAAAACGCTACATAGAGCAAAATGTCAGAAATAGCCAAAAAAAAAATCGGCCTGGATTTTGTCCCAACCACTTCTACCCGGTATTAGACCTTCCCAGGAATGCCCCAAGACCCGTCAACCCACCCGCCAAGAAGCATAACCCCCCCAAACAGGCCAAAAGCAGAATCTCATACTTGCAGTATTTCTGGGCCTTCGGTCCAAACGCGCTGCGAAGCTAGGCCATAAGTCGGGGTTGGCACGACGGATTTCCTGAAAAGCAAATGCAATCAAGATTAGAGTGTCCCAGCAGTGCTCCCAGACCACGAAACTCACCCGCAAACAGACGGAACCCCCCCTAAGAGCACCTCAAAGGCAAGCAAGTCATCAAAAACACAAAAAAAATTCCGCCTGGGATTTGGTCCAAAACACTTTTATCCGGTATTAGAGCTTCCCAGCAATGGCCCCAGAGCCGTCAACCCAGGAGAAGACGAGTAGAAGACCCCCAAACAGCCAAAGAGCAAAAGTACAAAAATGGGGACTTAGTCAATTTTTCACAAATTTCCCAAATCACTCCGCGCGCGCTCTGCAGCTAGGCCCTAAGTCCCCTCTGCCACCATGGATTTGCTTCAAACCTCTTGCAAAGTAAAGTATATATAGCCAGCAGTGCTCCCAGACCACGAAACTCACCCACAAACACCAGGAAGCCCCCCAAACAGGCCCCCGAAAACGCTACATAGAGCAAAATGTCAGAAATAGCCAAAAAAAAAATCGGCCTGGATTTTGTCCCAACCACTTCTACCCGGTATTAGACCTTCCCAGGAATGCCCCAAGACCCGTCAACCCACCCGCCAAGAAGCATAACACCCCCAAACAGGCCAAAAGCAAAATCTCATACTTGCAATATTTCTGGGCCTTCGGTCCAAACGCGCTGCGTAGCTAGGCCATAAGTCGGGGTTGGCACGACGGATTTCCTGAAAAGCAAATGCAATCAAGATTAGAGTGTCCCAGCAGTGCTCCCAGACCACGAAACTCACCCGCAAACACCAGGAAGCCCCCCAAACAGGCCCCCGAAAACGCTACATAGAGCAAAATGTCAGAAATAGCCAAAAAAAAAATCGGCCTGGATTTTGTCCCAACCACTTCTACCCGGTATTAGACCTTCCCAGGAATGCCCCAAGACCCGTCAACCCACCCGCCAAGAAGCATAACCCCCCCAAACAGGCCAAAAGCAAAATCTCATACTTGCAATATTTCTGGGCCTTCGGTCCAAACGCGCTGCGTAGCTAGGCCATAAGTCGGGGTTGGCACGACGGATTTCCTGAAAAGCAAATGCAATCAAGATTAGAGTGTCCCAGCAGTGCTCCCAGACCACGAAACTCACCCGCAAACACCAGGAAGCCCCCCAAACAGGCCCCCGAAAACGCTACATAGAGCAAAATGTCAGAAATAGCCAAAAAAAAAATCGGCCTGGATTTTGTCCCAACCACTTCTACCCGGTATTAGACCTTCCCAGGAATGCCCCAAGACCCGTCAACCCACCCGCCAAGAAGCATAACACCCCCAAACAGGCCAAAAGCATAATCTCATACTTGCAATATTTCTGGGCCTTCGGTCCAAACGCGCTGCGTAGCTAGGCCATAAGTCGGGGTTGGCACGACGGATTTCCTGAAAAGCAAATGCAGTCAAGATTAGAGTGTCCCAGCAGTGCTCCCAGACCACGAAACTCACCCGCAAACACCAGGAAGCCCCCCAAACAGGCCCCCGAAAACGCTACATAGAGCAAAATGTCAGAAATAGCCAAAAAAAAAAATCGGCCTGGATTTTGTCCCAACCACTTCTACCCGGTATTAGACCTTCCCAGGAATGCCCCAAGACCCGTCAACCCACCCGCCAAGAAGCATAACACCCCCAAACAGGCCAAAAGCAAAATCTCATACTTGCAATATTTCTGGGCCTTCGGTCCAAACGCGCTGCGTAGCTAGGCCATAAGTCGGGGTTGGCACGACGGATTTCCTGAAAAGCAAATGCAATCAAGATTATAGTGTCCCAGCAGTGCTCCCAGACCACGAAACTCACCCGCAAACACCAGGAAGCCCCCCAAACAGGCCCCCGAAAACGCTACATAGAGCAAAATGTCAGAAATAGCCAAAAAAAAAATCGGCCTGGATTTTGTCCCAACCACTTCTACCCGGTATTAGACCTTCCCAGGAATGCCCCAAGACCCGTCAACCCACCCGCCAAGAAGCATAACCCCCCCAAACAGGCCAAAAGCAAAATCTCATACTTGCAATATTTCTGGGCCTTCGGTCCAAACGCGCTGCGTAGCTAGGCCATAAGTCGGGGTTGGCACGACGGATTTCCTGAAAAGCAAATGCAATCAAGATTAGAGTGTCCCAGCAGTGCTCCCAGACCACGAAACTCACCCGCAAACAGACGGAACCCCCCCTAAGAGCACCTCAAAGGCAAGCAAGTCATCAAAAACACAAAAAAAATTCCGCCTGGGATTTGGTCCAAAACACTTTTATCCGGTATTAGAGCTTCCCAGCAATGGCCCCAGAGCCGTCAACCCAGGAGAAGACGAGTAGAAGACCCCCAAACACCCAAAGAGCAAAAGTACAAAAATGGGGACTTAGTCAATTTTTCACAAATTTCCCAAATCACTCCGCGCGCGCTCTGCAGCTAGGCCCTAAGTCCCCTCTGCCACCATGGATTTGCTTCAAACCTCTTGCAAAGTAAAGTATATATAGCCAGCAGTGCTCCCAGACCACGAAACTCACCCACAAACACCAGGAAGCCCCCCAAACAGGCCCCCGAAAACGCTACATAGAGCAAAATGTCAGAAATAGCCACAAAAAAAAATCGGCCTGGATTTTGTCCCAACCACTTCTACCCGGTATTAGACCTTCCCAGGAATGCCCCAAGACCCGTCAACCCACCCGCCAAGAAGCATAACACCCCCAAACAGGCCAAAAGCAAAATCTCATACTTGCAATATTTCTGGGCCTTCGGTCCAAACGCGCTGCGTAGCTAGGCCATAAGTCGGGGTTGGCACGACGGATTTCCTGAAAAGCAAATGCAATCAAGATTAGAGTGTCCCAGCAGTGCTCCCAGACCACGAAACTCACCCGCAAACACCAGGAAGCCCCCCAAACAGGCCCCCGAAAACGCTACATAGAGCAAAATGTCAGAAATAGCCAAAAAAAAAATCGGCCTGGATTTTGTCCCAACCACTTCTACCCGGTATTAGACCTTCCCAGGAATGCCCCAAGACCCGTCAACCCACCCGCCAAGAAGCATAACACCCCCAAACAGGCCAAAAGCATAATCTCATACTTGCAATATTTCTGGGCCTTCGGTCCAAACGCGCTGCGTAGCTAGGCCATAAGTCGGGGTTGGCACGACGGATTTCCTGAAAAGCAAATGCAGTCAAGATTAGAGTGTCCCAGCAGTGCTCCCAGACCACGAAACTCACCCGCAAACACCAGGAAGCCCCCCAAACAGGCCCCCGAAAACGCTACATAGAGCAAAATGTCAGAAATAGCCAAAAAAAAAAATCGGCCTGGATTTTGTCCCAACCACTTCTACCCGGTATTAGACCTTCCCAGGAATGCCCCAAGACCCGTCAACCCACCCGCCAAGAAGCATAACACCCCCAAACAGGCCAAAAGCAAAATCTCATACTTGCAATATTTCTGGGCCTTCGGTCCAAACGCGCTGCGTAGCTAGGCCATAAGTCGGGGTTGGCACGACGGATTTCCTGAAAAGCAAATGCAATCAAGATTAGAGTGTCCCAGCAGTGCTCCCAGACCACGAAACTCACCCACAAACACCAGGAAGCCCCCCAAACAGGCCCCCGAAAACGCTACATAGAGCAAAATGTCAGAAATAGCCCAAAAGAAAATCGGCCTGGATTTTGTCCCAACCACTTCTACCCGGTATTAGACCTTCCCAGGAATGCCCCAAGACCCGGCAACCCACCCGCCAAGAAGCATAACACCCCCAAACAGGCCAAAAGCAAAATCTCATACTTGCAAGATTTCTGGGCCTTCGGTCCAAACGCGCTGCGTAGCTAGACCATAAGTCGGGGTTGGCACGACGGATTTCCTGAAAAGCAAATGCAATCAAGATTAGAGTGTCCCAGCAATGCTCTCAGACCACGAAACTCACCCACAAACAGACGGAACCCCCCCTAAGAGCACCTCAAAGGCAAGCAAGTCATCAAAAACACAAAAAAATTTCCGCCTCGGATTTGGTCCAAACCACTTTTAGTGCTTCCCAGCAATGGCCCCAGACCCGTCAACTCACCTGCAAAGAGGTAGAACAACACCCCCACAAGTGCTGAGTCTTTCTTCATTGGGCGTAAACCAGCCCTCTGCTTTGATGGAAATAGGAGTCTGGAGGAGGAGGATAGAGGAGCATGTTCTTCTGAACTTGTGAACCTGAGGAATGCAGACTGCGGCACCTTCAAATAAATTAGCAAACAAGTGAAGACAGTTCTGCTGATGGGCTTGTTTTTGTGATTATCTGATTAAAGTTTGAATTATATTAACTGTGCACAACAAAGAAAGACAGACACACAGGAATAAAAGTGAATAAGGATGAAAAAGAAAGTTATTGATTCGTTGTCTCATTTTCAGGGCTCGAAGTCGGTATCACGGTCCAGGAATAAGAACAAGGCTTCGTCATCATACTCTGCGAATTCAGCCAGGGTGAGGTCAGTGCCACCTGACAGAGTAGAAATTCCCTCATCTATGTTGCTGGCCACCTCCTCTTCATCCGGCACGCTCTCTCGTACACTGAAATCTGGTGGTATGAGGTGCTGATTCATCTTGATCATTGTTAACCTCTCCACATTTTTGGGCGAGAGGCGGCTCCGTTTGGGAGTTACAATCCCACCAGCCGCACTGAAAACCCGTTCAGAAGACACACTTGCGAGTGGGCAAGACAAGTAGTTTAAAGCCAGGTTGGTGAGCTGTGGCCACAATTCTTTTTTCCCATGCCAATACGCCAATGGGTCAGAATTAACATAGACCTCTGTGGAGTCATTCAGATAGTCCTTCACCATCGACTCAAGGTCCTCCTCCAAGGTTCCTCCACTTTGCGTAGCTCTTGCTGTGCCTCTGACCTTTTGAGAACCAAACCCACGCAGAGCTAGCCAATCCTCTTCAGCCTCCAATGTTTCTGTTGTCTTTCGTGCAGATGATCCGGTTGCCGGTGTCTTTAACGGCTGAGAGGTCACTTGTGCCACAGCCACAGGTGCAGAAGTGGATTGTTTTGACTGGGGATGGCCTGCTGATGTACTGCCATTTCCTTCAATTTCCAGCCGTTCTGTTTCAAACTTCTTGGCTGACAAGGCTAGCCAACGTTTGTACTTTGTAACATCTTCATCACCAAAAGGAAAGAATGCTCTGCCTGCCAGCGCCTTTTTGTAGCGTGGATCCAGAATAGTAGCACAAATGTAATGCTGTTCTGAGTGGATCTTTTTAAGACGTTCATCACCTTGTAGGAGCTCTAATAATTGCTCAGCCAGAAGCAAAGAGTCTTTCTTTTTGTCATCTTTTCCAAACACAGAACACACCTCCTTCAGTTGGTCCTCCAGCATGTACAACAATGGGATAGCTTTTCCCAAATTAGAGTCCTCCTTGCTGACTGCACGCGTGAAGACCTCAAAAGGACGAAGCATGCGTGTTAGGCTTTCAACTATGTTCCATTGCGGCCCACCCATCCTCAGCTCCTCTATACCCTCTTTCAAGAAATATTGATCGAGTTGCGTATACTGCTCATACAGACGCTCAAGCATGTAGAAGGTTGAGTTCCAACGTGTTACCACCTCCTGGATGAGTGCTTTCACTGGCATTTGACATTGATATAGCATGCTCCTCAGCTGCTTCCGGGCCTTAAACGAATGCCTGAAATGCTTGCAAATTTTTCGGCAGTTCTCCAATACACTGTACGCTGCACTGCGTTTATTACCCAAGAATTTTTGGACAACCAGGTTTATACAGTGCGCCAAACACGGCACTCTGAAATAGTAACCGTCCCTCATGGCCTTAACTATATTGGAGCCATTGTCCGTGGAAACATAACCAACCTTGCGTTTTAGTGGGGACAGACAGTTAAGGACCTTTGTGTTAAAGACATCCAAAATGTTTTCTGCTGTGTGACGTTTCTCCAAACCAAACATGGCTAGTGTTGCATGTTTCCGAGCACCTTTAAAAACAATGTTAGTGTCAACACCTGAGTTTAGCTTTGCTTTAGCCCCTGAAAAAGAGACCCAGTGTGCAGTGATGCACATGTAATCAGCGCCTGCGCCACTGGTCCACATGTCTGTTGTCAGATGTATAGTGTGAACAGCACTCTTCTGCAAAGCTGCCCCAATCACCTTCAGAACATCTTCATGTAGTGCTGGAACCGCAACTCGGGCAAAATAGAACCGGCTAGGAACCTTCCATTTAGGGCAGAGCGCTGTCACTAATTCTAGAAAACCAACCCCTTCTACAAAAGAAAAAGGGAGAAGGTCCAGAGCTAGCATTTTAGCCAGCTTAGTGTTATACAGACGGGTCATTGGGTGGTTGCGTTCATATTGCGCTTCTGTAAACAACATCTTTTTAATGTTGCCCTGGACCAATGATTTACGGGATGATGATGATCTCTTCGACCCAGTTACGCTCGCTGATGAACTTTTCCGCATTGATGTCTCACTCTCTCCCACACTCTTAGTGTGGCTCCCATGGGGTGTGCTGCTGACATGGGAACTGGGTGTAAGTGAAGTGTTTGAATCGTCTTCTTCTACCTCCTCGTCATCAGCAGATGACAAATCAATGTTTTCATTACGTGCAATTCCGGCTTTCTTGACCGCCTCTAGGTGCGGAAACCATTGGACAGCGTGCCTTCTCTCAAGATGACCTCTCTGGCCTCCGGTACCATAGTTAGAACCAAGCTTACCACGACTAAATCGAAGCTTACAAAGGCTACAAATGGCTACGTTTTCCTTTTTTGGGCAAACACTAAAGAAGTCCCAAACTGGAGACTTGAAATGTCTTCGGGGGCCGGAGGAGGCGGCGATACTGGTGGTGGTGGTCCTGCTGCTAATGACAGATGAAGTGGAGGATGTGGATTGCCGAACTTCAGTACGTTTTGCACTTTCACCACCACGAATTGAGGTCGAGGACGAGGTGGGTACCTTCTTGCAAAGAAATATGGAAGCGGTAGGTTTTGGTGTACTACTTAACTCCAAATCTAATGATTCCATTTCCATTGCCTCCTCGCCGACATCATCATCACGCTCAGCAGCTTCTCGGGATAGGGTCAAAATGTCTCTTTGCTGCATGCCCGGTGGGGCTGCAGTGACCTTTGTGATGACTGGCTCGTCGTCATCGTGAGAGGCTTCATCACCAGCAGTATCTGTCACTTCTTGTTGAGCCTCATCACACTCCATAGGTTTGAGTTTTTGGACGACCTTCCTTTTACGCTTAGGTACCGGTGTCAGATCATGGTGTGCCTCACTGTCAGACCGCAGTTGTGGTTCCCAAGCTGGATCTGTATCATCAGAAGGAGGTGGGCTTGAAGAAGATGTAGACACCCCCCTTGATCTTTTCCTTGCTAGGGATGTGGAAGACAATGAATGATCATCAGGAGGAGTGGCTTCCAATGATACCTCGGCTTCATTGTCGATTTCCTGATGTGCCCCTACTTCGGGAGGAACAACTATTGTGGGCACTTGTGAACCTCCATGCACCTTTGCTTGCGCATCTCCTTTTGCTGCCTCTCCTTCCACATGTACTTGGGTGTGTACTTGCACGTGGTGTTGTTGTTGCGGCTGTGGTTGTTCAACACTTGTCAGATGAGTTACAACAACCTGTGTTGATTCAGGGACATTGCTGCTACTTTCTTGCGATGAGCCAACATCACTGGTCGATGGTGATTGGAGAAGTACACTGACTGCCTCTGAAGCACTCAAGGGATTTGACTTAAGTTGGCGTGGTGGGGGAGGCACTGAACCCAATGGAGCAGGGGTGCTGCTCCCAGCTTGGTCCCCAGCAGATCCTGCTGCTGCAGGCGTACTTTTTTTTTTGCTCCCAAAAAAAGTGGCGGGTGGCACACCAGCCTCCTTGGTAACTTGCTTCTTCTGCTCCTTACTAGCAACTTTCTTGCTAGAGGAGCTACGGAGAACTTTCTTTGGGGGCGGGGCCATCTTCTTCAGAGCAGGTCAGACAGCAGGCCGCAGTTGCACGAATTGTAGAGTTGTCTGAGGCCAGACGTGACGTCGCGTGACGTTATGCTGCACACATACACCGCTGCAGGACTTCTTCCTGGCACTGGTGGTTCTCTTGAGTCTTGTGCACCTAAAAAAAATGGAAGACAGAGGAACATCAGTTCAGTTATAGAGCACCAAAAAATCGAAAAACACTGCAAAATCAGCACAATCCCAATCCATCCATGCCCTCCATAATGTTTAAATTCAAGACAACCCACAGAAAGACTAGGCCCATGCAAGACTCACTACCCCTGGGCATAAATAAAGGTTGAAAAGTAGGCAAAATGGTTGGAGGCCTAACAACAAAGCCTGCATTTAAAATGGCCACTTGCCTGCCAGCACATGGCCAGTGCCTGTAGCTGCACTCAAAATGGCCACCAGCCACATGGCATGTCCCTCCCCATGAACACCCCCAAAAATCGAAAAACACTGCAAAATCAGCACAATCCCAATCCATCCATGCCCTCCATAATGTTTAAATTCAAGACAACCCACAGAAAGACTAGGCCCATGCAAGACTCACTACCCCTGGGCATAAATGAAGGTTGAAAAGTAGGCAAAATGGTTGGAGGCCTAACAACAAAGCCTGCATTTAAAATGGCCACTTGCCTGCCAGCACATGGCCAGTGCCTGTAGCTGCACTCAAAATGGCCACCAGCCACATGGCATGTCCCTCCCCATGAACACCCCCAAAAATCGAAAAACACTGCAAAATCAGCACAATCCCATTCAATCCATGGCCTCCATGATGTTTAAATTCAAGACAACCCACAGAAATACTAGGCCCATGCAAGACTCACTACCCCTGGGCATAAATAAAGGTTGAAAAGTAGGCAAAATGGTTGGAGGCCTAACAACAAAGCCTGCATTCAAAATGGCCACTTGCCTGCCAGCACATGGCCAGTGCCTGTAGTTGCACTCAAAATGGCCACCAGCCACATGGCATGTCCCTCCCCATGAACACCCCCAAAAATCGAAAAACACTGCAAAATCAGCACAATCCCATTCAATCCATGGCCTCCATGATGTTTAAATTCAAGACAACCCACAGAAATACTAGGCCCATGCAAGACTCACTACCCCTGGGCATAAATAAAGGTTGAAAAGTAGGCAAAATGGTTGGAGGCCTAACAACAAAGCCTGCATTCAAAATGGCCACTTGCCTGCCAGCACATGGCCAGTGCCTGTAGCTGCACTCAAAATGGCCACCAGCCACATGGCATGTCCCTGCCCATGAACACCCCCAAAAGTCGAAAAACACTGCAAAATCAGCACAATCCCATTCCATCCATGGCCTCCATGATGTTTAAATTCAAGACAGCCCACAGAAAGACTAGGCCCATGCTAGACTCAAATACCCCTGGTGAAAAGGCCACAAGTACAGGCCCAAAAATCGAAAAACACTGCAAAATCAGCACAATCCCATTCCATCCATGGCCTCCATGATGTTTAAATTCAAGACAGCCCACAGAAAGACTAGGCCCATGCTAGACTCAAATACCCCTGGTGAAAAGGCCACAAGTACAGGCCCAAAAATCGAAAAACACTGCAAAATCAGCACAATCCCATTCAATCCATGGCCTCCATGATGTTTAAATTCAAGACAACCCACAGAAATACTAGGCCCATGCAAGTCTCACTACCCCTGGGCATAAATAAAGGTTGAAAAGTAGGCAAAATGGTTGGAGGCCTAACAACAAAGCCTGCATTCAAAATGGCCACTTGCCTGCCAGCACATGGCCAGTGCCAGTAGCTGCACTCAAAATGGCCACCAGCCACATGGCATGTCCCTCCCCATGAACACCC
Organism: Lissotriton vulgaris; assembly: GCF_964263255.1. NCBI lineage: Eukaryota > Metazoa > Chordata > Amphibia > Caudata > Salamandridae > Lissotriton > Lissotriton vulgaris. The sequence continues at coordinate 82,515,142 of NC_141699.1, forward strand.
CCAAAAATCGAAAAACACTGCAAAATCAGCACAATCCCATTCCATCCATGGCCTCCATGATGTTTAAATTCAAGACAGCCCACAGAAAGACTAGGCCCATGCTAGACTCAAATACCCCTGGTGAAAAGGCCACAAGTACAGGCCCAAAAATCGAAAAACACTGCAAAATCAGCACAATCCCATTCCATCCATGGCCTCCATGATGTTTAAATTCAAGACAGCCCACAGAAAGACTAGGCCCATGCACCACTCACTACCCCTGGTCAAGGCCCCAACAACAGGTCAAAAATCGAAAAACACAAAATTTTACAAAAAAAAAAAATCGAAAAACACAGAAAAATCAGCACAATCCCAATTCATCTATGGCCTCCATGATGTTTAAGTTCAAGACAACCCACAGAAAGAATCAGTCCACCCACCACTGAGTACCCCTGGGCAAAAGGCCCCAAAACAGCCCAAAAATCGAAAATCCCAAAATTTTAGTTGCAGCAACTGTAATGCCCCAAACAAACTTACTTGTAAAATTTCTAATCCAACAGTGATCCAAAGAAAGTCAAAAAGGCCTCAAATCCAAAGATCCAGCAGCATCCACAAAAAGTAATCCTTCCAGGTCCACATCCAAATGAAAAGTGACCAGGAGATGGACAAAGCACTGGGAGGAGCCTGCTGAACAGGAACAGGAAGTTGAAGACTATGGGGCACTTCCTTCCTCCTACCCCCCTGCCCCCCTCCCCAAAATGGACAATGCACCCTATTAGGATGTATACGCTGCCCCCAGGGCAGCTGCAAATGTGCACTGCCCCCAGAGCAGCACATTCATGTGAAAACATGGAGCAGCTGCTCCGTGTTTTCACAGTGCAGGCGGCACCCGCCTGCACTTTTACAGGGGAACAGAAATCCCCTTGGAGACAGGTGCAGTCAGTGAAGCACCCTCTTGGAAGGGGATGTCTGGGGGATCTAAAGGAACCACCTTTACACCCTGCAGAGGGCTGCTCTCAGGAGGCGCACTGATAGTGTGCCACCTTTTAAAGGGCGCAATGCCAATGCACCTCCTGAGGGTGTCTTTACCTCTGTGCCCACGTCTGTAATATGGCGTCGGCAAAGAGTCAAAGAAATTCCCTCATTTGCATGGGGCAGGCCCCTATACAAATGAGGGAATACCTTGATGTGAAGAGGTGGAGTGCAGCGGCCAGGGCAGATGACTTCAGAGCACAGGGTTCACGGTTCAGTCCCCGGCTCCGGCAGCAGCTCAGCACCATGTGACTCTGGGCAATAGCTTACTTAATTTCCACCAAGGCCTCCAGCGTCTTGTGACCCATAAGGGTGATTAGTTTGCACTTTACAAATACGGATTAACATGTATTTATTTTACCTTCTGAAGGTACCCCAGGCGCTTTAAGTGTGCCAGCATTATTGGTGTTAGTGAAGGGGACACACAAACATCTGCGCCCTCTTCTATAATACCAAAGGGCCCCAGGGGCACGCAAAGCAGGCTCAAGCGCCTGTTGCGCCCCCGGGGCATTTATTGTAATACATCCCCAGGTGCTTCAAAAAGACCTGTCCGTCCTGATGATGACCCTCATATAAGTAATTTAATAGGGTTGAAACATCGACAAAGATACTAATGGACTGTTTTTTAATATGATGTGGTGCATCATGCTTTGATACAGAGTGATGTTAACAGAAATTGTATCCTTATCAGCCACGAGTCACGGCCATATGTGCTTTGTATAGCACATGTGACCTCTAATTCACCCATTTCGCTTTCACTGCACTGTTTGTATATTGGAGCACCCCAGTGCTATACAATGTGTTCTTAAAAATTTGTTTCTCCTTGATCTGTTTAATGAATTTAGTTAATCAGATTTGATTCCTTTTAAATGGAATCTAGTGATGGTTGTTCATGGTTGTCGAGGAAGTTCAGGCTCACACTGCCTCCTAAGGGACCATTGTTTTTCTTTATCTATTGTCTTGCCCCAGTCCCAGGGTTACCAGGCTGCCCCTTTTATTTTTTGCAACCCCAAAACCTTTGCCACCAACCATTACCATCTGGGTCAGTTGCAATGAGGATGGCTACTGAATTGAGTAAACATTTAGGGGCTCATTTAACCCCTTCGCTGTGGTGGCTATCCCGCCGCAGCCCTAAGGGGGAGGCGGGGCCGCGCGGCGCTCCCGTGCTCGTGACGGAACCGCTCCGTCACGAGCCTCGGGTGAGCTATGCTTGTGACGGAACGGTTCCAACACGGCCCTGCCCGCTCTTTAGAACGCCCAGCGCAGGCACGGAATTTGCGCCACGCAGGCACTGCGAGCGGGCCGTGACGTAACCATTCCGTCACCAGCACAGCCCACCGAGGCTCGTGATGGAACGGTTCCGTCATGAGCATGGGAGGGGTTAAAAGGCACACTGCAGGGCCATATCTACAAGGCCATGTAAAGTCACCCTACATTGCTTTTATGGCTTTTAGATATTGACTGAGGCAACGCAGCACAAGTTGCTGCTTTGGCTTACCCTGCGATAGGGAGGCATGCCATGGGTGCTAAGGTGGGTGTTCCCACCTAACACCCATGGCATTTGACACAGTCCCAGAGGTACCAGATTTTGTTAACCTGGGAATGCATTAAAAGCCTGCGCCTTCCCAGGGGAGGCGTAGGGGAGGTGCAACAAGGAGAAATGACATTTCTCCTTGTTTTTTCCCTTATGTATGCTGCATCCTGCAGCGCACACACAAAGAGGAAATTGCCTCCATTGATTGTTTTTGTGCAGGAAGGTGTCACTTCCTGCACAAAAACAGTCATCCCTAAAACGCAGGCACCTTTGCACCATGGCAAAAGGGTGCTTGCATTAGCGCATGTCAGCCATTAGTGCACCAGCGCAGGGGGAAAGGACCGGAATTTGCCCTTTCTGATAGATACAGTGCAGTCCTGCCCTTTTCCTTTGATGTAGGACAGTACAGCAGGAAGGCCTGCGGCACTGCAGTACCTCAAATGTTTGTAATGAGACCCTCAGGGTGATGCTCAACCGTGGAACACTAATCATTCAGAGTGACTTTTGAAGGGGTCCTCTATATTACAGGCCACTGGACATGCCAAATAGAGGAAATTTCAAAGGAAAATGCAAACAATGGCAGTTTTGAACATGTGGTACCGCGTCTAGTCGTAGGTGAAATTGCGCAGCCTTCCCTCCGTAAACATCTTGGAGATTTATCAAGTTTTCTAAGCTTTGCAAATGATGCAAAGTTGAAAAAAACTGTGAGTAAAAAATCCTGGTAAAGTAAATTTTGTACTTTTGAGGAATAGGAAAAAGGAAAAGGTTTTTGCTGTGAAAATTTTCCTTCCAAACTATTTATAAAACAATTCTGCATCAGATTTCTTGAAAAGGTTACAAAACTTCACAGCCATTGAAATATGCAAAGTTTGTGATTGGCGTTCTTCCTCCCACTATCAACATATGAGGACTTTTTCCCCACACAATGTCCAAATTTTAAATACTGTAACTTTCTGGAAGACTGGAGCCCTTTGTGTCATAGCAGAAAACCAGAACTATTGACTTCCATTACAATATTGCACTGTATTTCGGGTCAAACAAGGGTTGGACTAAACTATGGGGCAGTGCCAGGAGAACTGTGTGTGGTCTGTTTATTTAACTATTTTTGGGCTTGTGTTAGGACACGTGGAACACTTTTTATTGCTGATTTCCCTGATATTTAAACAAACATTGCCTGCAGCAAGCACAAATGCATGCAGTCTCCTGTACCTTGGAAAACACCGCTACAGATTGACTTCACAAGTTCAAAACTGTCCTGATTTGCAAACGTGGGCCACTTTTGCCCTGCCTGAATTGCTCTTGGGGGACACTTTTATTTTGGTTACCGGGAATATTTTCAGTAACAGCCCGACCCTGGGTCCAAGCTCCACTCTTCTTAGTCATACGGACTTTGGGGCTCATTAATGAGAAAGTCACGCAGTGCAGCGCAGAAATCCCCCTTGCTGCGCTGTCCTGCGCAACAGGAAAAGGGCAGGAATGCACCATATTTAAGGCAAGTCTGCACATTCCTGTCCTTTCCCATGCGCCTGTGCCCTGTTGGTAGCCTAGAGCCAGCAAAGGCTCCCTTGCACCATGGTGCAAAGGTGCCTCTGTTGCATGCAGGATTGTTTTTGTGCAGGAAGAGACACCTTCCTGCACAAAACAACCCTGAGCAGGAAGAGACACCTTCCTGCACAAAAATAACCCTGGACAGGAAGAGACACCTACCTGCACAAAAACAACCCTGAGCAGGGAAGGACACCTTCCTGCACAAAAACAACCCTGAGCACGAAGAGACACCTTCCTGCACAAAAACAACCCTGAGCAGGAAGGGACACCTTCCTGCACAAAAACAACCCTGAGCAGGAAGAGACACGTTCCTGCACAAAAACAGTCCTGAGAGGCATTTTCCTCTTTCTATGTGTGCTGAAGATTGTGGCAGACATAGAAAGAGGAGGAAACAAGGAGAAATAGAGATATTTCTCCTTGTTACGCCTCCCCTGCGAAGGCGCAGCTTTTTGGTACATTCCCAGCTTTGCCAGTTCTGTTAAATCTGGAAATGAGCCAACACCCGTTGGAGTTGCGCAGGAACACCCCCGTAATGCCTACGGAACGCCTTCCAAGGGCAGAGTAACCTAACACAGCGGTTTGCGCTGATCTGTGTTACTTCAGATTTGAGGCCACTCAGGGCCACGCAAAGTGGCTTTCAGTGGCTTCATAAATCTTCCCTAAGGTTTGCTGTGCACGTGCCATGTTGCGTGGTGCAAACGCGATGCAAACCTCCTCATAAAAACACCCCCTTTGGTTTTTTCACAGTTGCGATCAGCCATTGCAACTCTATTGCTGTATTTTAAAAGAAAGTGGTGTATCTGGTTGAATATTGAACTTTATTACACCTAGGAGCAGTTGCTTCAGACTCTTCCTGCTTGTAATCTAGCTCTTGGAGGAAGTAATTTTTGACTACCCTGGCAGTTGTCCTCTTCTGGGCATGGAAAAGGTTCATCACTTTGCTTTGTTCATTTTTGTGGCCTCCTCTATCATCTTTCCTAGTGGGAGGGACAACCTGTCATCACACGGGTGGTGCTCAGCCTTTTAACAAGGTGTGAAGCGAGCTAGAGCCCACCTGTGGTAAAAGGCAGAGCACTAAATTGAAGAGCTAACTCTAGTGTAAGTGGTCACTGTCCCCTCATCCCAGGCTCTGAGATGCTGGTAGCCGGTGGTGGCATCAGATTGTAGTTCAGGATTGATGACTTATTCTCTGTTTCTAACTGCTGGACCACTCAAGTAAAGGCCTAGCCTGACCCTAAAGCTTGGGTCCTCACCTTTTTTGTGCATGTACCACATGGTACAAGGCCCTGTTGAAATCTACCTTGGTACCCTCAAACTGCTTCTTGCACATGCATGGAACACCCTTTCCTGACGGATTGGTGAGTTTTGTGTTAACATGTTTGGTAAACAGTGAGAAACTTGAGAAATTCATAAGTATGTTCACAACCAGCTGAGCTGTCCATTTTTCGACCCAAAACATATCATAACAATCTTATTTTATTTTCGACCTGACAATATATCACGAAGGTAAGTAGCTGTGGAGTTAAAAATACTAAATCTATACTTCCCTACGTACACTTACCTTGACAGTATATTGGGAAACAATATCGCGGATACCATATTTTGGCAGGTGGATATTAAAATCATGAGATTGTGACGTGCAGCCATATTTAGTTTATTGAGTGCTAATAATGGGGCAGATTTATAAGAACGGACGCATCTCTGCATATCAGCAGAGATGCAGCAGTTAATTTGCGTCACACAAAAAAAACCTGCGCTACCATGAATGTGTTGCATTTACAATGCGGCGCTCCGTGGCGCAAGGATTGATAGATGTGTGACGCATCTATTGGCGTAAAGGCAACGCATTGCTGGAGTTGTGTTGCAAGCACATCGCAACTCCAGCATGGCTTCGGAATGCCTATTTCTATTATGCTGTGTCACTCCTAACGCCTGCTTGAAGGAGGCGTAAGGTTTTAAAGCAGTGGCATCGTAAAAGTGACTACGTGAAATCTTGTAGATTTCATTGCGCCACTTTTACTAGGCTTTCTTGCGTCGGAACTCCCATATACTTGACGCAGGTATAATGTGGCGCATGGCTTTACAACGTGAAGCATCTCCCTAGATGCATCACGTTGTAAATGTGTCACAACCTGGCACACTGTTTACGTCGATGCTGCGTCACAAAAGTGATGCAACGGCGGCATAAAAGTGTCGCAAGGGGATTGTAAATCTGTCTCAATGTGTTTATGCTGTGTCTGAGTTTCTGACCTCTACCACCTCCTGGAGTAAGTCTTGACTGCTAGTCTCTGCTCCCCTGGAGAGTCCAACAGGAGTAAGTAGCTAGGGGTGCAATAGCATGGGACAGCAGTGGTGAATGCGAGACATGGATGAAGCGGTGAATCCTTTGAGCGGTGTTCACGGCGGAGGGCTACACACAGGTCAGGGACACGGCAAGAGCCCTCCTACCTAAACTAATTACCGCAACTGGCTCGTCCTTCTTAATTAATCCGCCGCAGGCTTAAGGCTCTTAGCGGTCTTAAAGGAGGAGAGCTGGAGAGCCAATTAATTAAAAGCAGCGGCTCCTAATGAGGCGGCCTCGGTTCACGGGCGGTGATTGTTATATCTGTTGAAAGTTGCGCTCCCGCCCGGTGTCAGATCTTGTCTGCTCTCGAAAAAAAATAGATCTTCCTGAGCGCTACTTAACTGCTTGACACCGCAACAAAGGCTTCCGATTACCCAGCAATTTAGGGGATTATTAATGAATGAACTCCACGCACGTGCTCAGATAGAATAATCAATGCGCGGTGGGTGCGGGGTTCAGATGGAAACATTGTAGCGAAGGCTCCTGCGGGAGGTGGCGCCTGCCCCTCCTGCTCAGCATCCCGCGAGGGCTTATTGTAGAATGTATTCAAAGGAAAGCTGCTGCCTCAAGGGCTGGGAGTTAGGTGTAGTTACTGCACCTCAGTATATCGTATACAGAAATATTGTCTGATATAAATATTGTGTCCTAAATATTGTTTACAAAAATATCATCTGATAAGGAGAATACTGTCTATCATTAATTCAAATGGGGCGATGTTTCTTTTAGGACAAGATGTTTGGTCACACTTTATTATGAAGGCATTGAAGTACCGTGTCCCCCCACACCGATCTCACCTCCAAGTTGTCATAGTAACACCGTGCGTGCTCCATAGAACCCAATCACGACCACAACACAGCAAGAAGGCCCTGTAGCTGGGTCAGTGCTACCAAACCAAAGGTATGATTGGGGAGAGGAGTTGGCCTAAGGGCTGGGGCGGTCGACCTCGAATCTGGGGAACCAGGTTTGAGTCTCGGCAATGACGCTGAACATCCTGTGATTCTGGGCAAATCACTTAATCTCCCCTTGTGCCTAAAAAAAATATAATATGTCCTCATGTAACGCAACTGGTGCTATGTAAAGCGCTCTGATACGCGATACCTTTAGATCAAGTTTGTGCTATATAAAGCTCCTTAAAAAAAATATATATATATATATATATTTATATGGTCATGCACAGCACCAACATATAGCAAAGAAACATGCAGATATCATTGATATAAACATAACATACATTCACAACATTGCATTGCTGCATCTATAACAAACATTGACAAAAAAAATTAATCTGGCTTGCAATTTGAAGCCAAACCTACTGGTTTTGCCAAGACTTGCTTTCATTCTCTACATATGTCAAATGCAACTATATTTATATTTTTCTGTTTATTAAGATCAAGGCCAGATGAATCAGTCTGCTGAGTGCCAAGTCAAAACCTAAATTAATCTTAATCACTTCACAGTCTGTGAAATCATGAATCTGACGCTGTGCGGGCTCACATTGTAAAAACAAACGCAATGACACCTCCCATCAACTGGACACCAACCAGGATATTCTCCTGGGTGTGTTCTGTGACATACAAATGCACATAACAAAACACAACAAAACATAGCGCCACGTAATGTAATGTTACGCAACATTACATTACATTACATAACGTCTCCCTGGTGACAGCAGGACCACAGTTCTACGCCTGTCCACATCCTCGCTGCCAGCCCCACACCCCTACACACTTTGTTTAGAGCTGTCAAAAGAAAGTGTTTGCTTTGTCATGTATCCCTGTTACACAAATATTCCTATATCAAAGGCTTGTTTTTGATCTGCGCAAAAAGTGCTTTGCACCTTATGCTCTCTTATCATTCAAAACACAATGAGTTTCTTTTTTAATTTCAAAAGATTTTATTATAGAGATTTTAACAGTACATATAAAGTGAAGGCATTACTGGTGTGGTTACAGTAGGCATATCGTTTAACATGATTAGGTGCATGTTACAATGGCTGGGCAATGCTTGGTACAGGCGTGCGTTGAAACTTGGCAGTCATGTGTGCTGCCCTCGAGAAGGAAGAGAAACAAAAGAAAAATAGGGAGAAGAGAAAAAGGGAAGAGCGGACAGGAAGGGTGGCGCTTTTGGGGGGGCGGGCTGGGCCCGTCCTACCTATGGTGGTTTGTGCGAGCTCAAGTGGTTGTCTAGGGGGAGCCACATCTCGCCCTTTGCGGTGTAGTGGGGTGAGATTTTCGCTGTTATGTTGTCCGCCCCCCTTAGGAATATGATCCAGTTTAGCCAGCTTTCGAAGGTTGCCTTCCCCATGTCCTTCCAGTTCGCCAGGATAGTTTTGACTGCCGCTGTGAGCAGAAGCTCGATTAGTTCACTGTCACTTTTGGATACGGTTCCTGTGGCCAGGAAGGTGGCTACTAGCCCTAGGAAATCTTCTGAATTGAGTGGCCTATTATGCTGTTTATGAAGACTCTTATCTTGCCCCAGAATGTCTTTACTTTAGGGCAGTAAAGCATAAGGTGTGCGAGGTCCCCTTTGTGTTTGTGGCTGTTCCAGCATATGGAACATTTTATTTTTGTTTATGAAACTCATCGTGTTGTTGGTCCCCAACACAATGAGTTTCAAAAATAAAAATGAAATGTTTCCGTTTCAGTTTTTTAAGAGCAGGCAGTGGTCCCTGGATCACTGCCTGCTCTTAAAAAACGTTTTTGCAAACATTCACGAAGGGAAAAGGGTCCCCTGTGCACCCCTTCCCCGTTTGCGGCTGGGTTACCATCTACTTGAAGTAGGCAGTAAAATGTGAATGTTTTTCGATCGCATAGCGGTGGTGAAACATACATACATAGCACTGAAAGTCATTATTAGGAAGGGACGCCCTTAACACATCCCTTCATAAAATCTGTAAGTAATTTAGAGATTTGGTAATAGGTTAGCGGAATGCAAAATAGGGTTCTGTGGACACAAAAAGGCTATATTGTGGTCGCAAATGGCCTGATTCTGTGAATCGAGCTGTATGCGACTACAAAATAAACAACATACATGTGGACCCAAGGGGCATATTTAAGACCCGGGTTGCGTCGCTCTTGCACCATGCTACATGGTGCAAGTGTGACTGAAATTTTAAGTCATATTTTCGAAACCACGCAAAGCCACTTAACATGGCTTTGAATGGCTTAAAAAATGTAGAGTAATACAACCCTGGGCCAATCGTTGCATTGCATTACCCTGCCCTTGGTAGGCATTCCATGGGCTTTGCGCGGGTGTTCCCGCGCTCCTCCTATGGTTTTTGATGCATTTCCAGCTTTACCAAACCTGTCAAACCTGGGAATGGGCCAAAAAGATACGTCTCCTCGGGATAAGCACAATGAGGAGAAATATTTTTATTTCTCCCCGTTTTTTCTTCTTTCTATGTATAATGCATTCTGCGTAAAAAACAATATTGCCTACAGCACGGGCACCCTTGCACCATAATGCAAGGGTGCCCGTGTTGGTGCTAGGTTGCCAAAATGGCGGCAGCGCAGAGGGAAAGGACGGGAAAGCCCTGTATTGGATTCCAGCCCTTTCCCTGTGATATGGGTCACCAGGGTGACTTGCTGCGCTGCCTGCGCCAAATAAATCATGTATATGCGCCTTTGTGTTTCTTCTCTTTACGCATCTGCACGTCACACGATGCTTGGCACAAAGCAGCCATAGTATTAGTCTAACCGGTAAAAAGAGAGCATCATCCAACTAAGAGTCTCATGCACTGCTGCACTGGACACCTTTGCTTCTGCAAACCAAACATTGCTCCTCCTCAGTCTTCCTCCTCCCAATACTCACCAGTGAAGTGAAATCTTCACCTGGCAATCAGCAGCTCGCTTGCCCCTGAACCGCACTTTCTAGGCCTGGCTTGGCAGCTCAGCTGTTGCCAGATCTTATGTGATCAACAGAAAAACAAGCACTGGCAACACCAATAGGTCTAGCCTAAGAATAAAATTGCCTTTTGTGTTACTGATGGGTTTAGGCACTCAGTAAGTCATCCTACATGCACTCTGTCACTCATCTGTGCACCCCATCATCCATTCATCCATTCCCTGGTTCATTCTAGAACTCCTCCTTTGACACAAGGGCAATAAATTGCACACAGACTCTATAACTTATGTGGTATAAATATTGAGAGTATACAAGTTGTGTTACAGGCTATAGGCAGGTATTTTATTACATGTTGTCTCACAAATTACCATTGTAGGGAAAGGTTTCGTCGTCACCCACCCACTCTCACAAATCTTGAGGGTTTTCACTGTGATGATTCTTCTTAGGCCCTGTTGAGAGGATTTATATATTGTTTTATATTTTTCTATATAATTTTACAACAGTTCCCATGATGGTTGACAGTTTATGTGCACTTGGAAAGCATGTGTTGGTTAAGGTGCAATGCCAGTGGGAAAGGGTAAATGGCCAGATTCATGAAAGACCCGTTTTGCGAGTCTGAAATAGCGATTCATAAGGAATCGCTATTACAGACTCGCAAAACGGGATTCATGAAGGAATCGCAAAATTAAATGCGATTCCTACAGATTCCTTATTTGCGATTAGCAAATTGCTAATCGCAAATAAGGAATAACTCCCCATTCATTCCTATGGGCCAAAAGGCCCATAGGAATGAATGGGGAGTATTCCTTATTTGCGGTTAGCAATTTGCTAATCGCAAATAAGATAGCGATTTGAAGGGTGCCAGGGGTGTCCAAAGGACACCCTGTAGCACCTCTTAAATGCACATTTCAACAGGTGTTGCGCACACACATGTCCAAAGGACATGTATGTGTGTAACATGCAACTTAGAAAAATGCTTTTAAAAGCATTTTTCTAAGTTTTCGCTATTTACCACGAATTTTGACCTTGTGGTAAATAGCGGCCGAAATTTGCGATTTAGCAATTTTAAAATGTTTCAAGAATAGCATTTAAGGAATCTCTAATAGAGATTCCTTAAATGCTATTCCTCGCAAATTTGTGAGTTTCTAAATAGCGATTTTTGCATTTGGGATGATGAATCCCAAATGCAAAAATTGCACTCGCAAAGGGCCAGATTCTCAGAATCTGGCCCTTTGCGAGCACAAATATGATTGATGAATCAGGCTGATAGTCTTATCAGTTTATTGGGAAATAGGAGGCTAGATTCCATGTATTTGACCTGTTTATTTCGAGAGAAAAAATTGGGACCGTCTACCTGCTTACTGTGAAAAGCATGTGTTAATGGCAAAGGGCTTCTAAGGATGGATTGATGTTAGATTATGCTAAGTGGAATTGTGTCAGTGGAGTGAGGCAGAGTTGAATTGTGTAGAGTGCAGTGAATTGGAATAGTGTGGAACCGAGTGGCACTGTGTGGCATTGTATGGCATGGAGTGGAGTGGCAGTATTTGGTATGGATTGAGATTGTGTGACATGTAGTGGAGTGGAATGGCATTATGTGGCGTGGATTGGCACTCTGTAGAGTGGAGTAGCATTGTGTGGTGTGGAGTGGAGTGGGATTGTGTGGCTTGGAGAGGCACTCTGTAGAGCGGAGTGGAATTGTGTGGTGTGAATTGGAACTCTGTATAGTGGAGTGGAAATGTGCGGTATAGGCTGGAGTGGAATTGTGTATAGTGCACTAAAATTGTGTGCATTGAGTGGAGTGGAATTGTCTGACATGGAATTTTGTGTGGTTGAGTGGAATTGTGTGGCATGGCGTGGAGTGGAGTGGCTTTGAACAGCCAACAGTGAAATTGTGTGGAGTGACATGGAGTGGAATTGTGTGAAGTGGAGCAGATGGAGTAAATTTGTGTGTCATGGAGTGGAATTGTGTGGCTTGGATGGAATTGTTCAGAGTGGAGTGGAACTGTGACGAGTAGAGTGCAGTTGAATTGTGTGGATTGGAGTGACGTGCAGTGTTATTGTGTGGTATAGGGGAAATTATGTATCTTAAAGTAGAGTGGAACTGCGTGTCATGGAGTTGAAATGTGTGGAGTAGAGGTTAATTGTGTGAAGTGGTGCGGAGTGGTAATCTGTGAAGAGGAGTGGAATGGTGTGGATTTGTGTGGTGTGAAGGGATGTGGGGTGGCATAGTATGGAGAGGAATTGTGTGGAGTGGGCTGAAGTGGAATTGTGTGGCATGGAGTGGCATGGAGAGGAATTGTGCAGAGTGGATATGTATGGTGTGGATTAGAGGGCAATTGTATGGCATAAAGAAGCATGGAATTGTGTCATGGAATAGAATTGTGTGAAAGGGAGTGAAGTGGAGTGGAATTGTGTGAAGTGGAGCAGAGTGGAGTAACATTATGAAGAATGGACTGGAATTGTGTGCCATGGAGTGGAATTGTGTGGATTGGGGGAATTATGTGGCATAAAGTGGAGTTGAACTGTGTGGCATAGAGTTGAATTATGTGGAGTGGAGTGGAGTGGAACAGGGATGGAGTGGAGTGAAATTGCGTGTCATTGAGTAGAGTGTAGTTATGCGGCATGAAGTGGCATGGAATTGTGTGGAGTGGAATTGCATGAAGTGGAGTGAAGAGGAGTGGACCGGAGTGGAGTGGACTTGTATGGTGTGGAATTCTGTTGCCTGGAGTGGAATTATGTAGAACGGTGTGTAGTACAATTGAGTGGAGTGGTGTGGAATGAAATTTTGTAGCGTGAAGTGGACTGGAATTGTTTGGAGGAAATTGGATTGGATTGGGTTGGTTTGGATTGGATTGGATGCAACATGGCTTCAAAAAATTACCTTGTTGCTAGCAGTATGTGTGCATCCATACCGCTTGACCAGCAACCAATGTACTGAGATATCAATGCTGGAGAGACATGACAGATCATTCTCAGCCCTAATACAAGCCAGGTTCTCTTTGGAGCTTGCCTAGTTTTTTGGCAGGAAGGCTGGCACGAACACCATTGTGATAGTTGATATTGTGCAAAAAAAAAAAGAAATACCCAGCAAGCGACAGAATGATTCATAGGCAAATCTCCTGAAGAAGCAGAAATCCTTGAATGCAGTGAAGGAGATGGGAGATGTTCTGGGTCCCAATGTTCCTTGGTGGAATGAAGGATAGATGGAGTCAAAGATAACTCCCAGACCCCTGGTCTGGATAGAGGAAACAAGAGGAGCTCCAGGAAAGGGGGTTGCTAACGTCAAGGAAGGAAAGAGCTTGATTTCTGTTTCCCCTCTGATCAATTCAGTGTGACATACATGCATCCCCAGACGTATCAGGGCATCGCAGACCTTTTATGACTCAATCTCATGTGCCTGACCAGATCTTGTCCCTCTGAAGTGTTGAACGCTGACCACTGGGGGTCGCTGAATGGGTTATTATGGAGGAGCATCGTTCGCTATCGAAATTAACCAGACAAAGCACTCCAAAAGCCACGCACAACCACCCACAGAATCAAGAAAGTGCTCTCAATCTGTCAATCCTTCCCGTGTCCAACGCGGGTGAGGTTTACTTTGTGGAGTCAAATTATGCCACAGGCTCCGCTCCTGGTGGTGGCCTCCTGTCAATTCCTTTAAGTTTCAGCTTTGAAACCATACTCCCCCCAAGAAACCAAAGACTAAGGGGCACATGCATCAATGTAGGCTTTTGCGATTCCTTAATTGTGATTATTAAGGAATCGCAATTAAGGAATTGCAAAAGCCTATGCATGTAGGAATCTCTTCAAAATTAGCGATTCCCAAACATTCATTAATTGCGACTTGCAAATTGCGAGTTGCAATTAAGGAATGCTTTCCCATTCATTCCTATCAGGCAACGGGCCCATAGGAATCAATGGGAAACTGCCTGTGCAATTTGCGAGTACCCAATAGGTACTAGCAAATTGCACGTGCAATTTCAAGGGTGCAAGGGTGTCAAAAGGACACCCTGTTTCACCCCTGAAATTGATCTGCGCACACATGTTGTACACACACATGCCCCAAGGGCATGTGTGTGTGTAACCTTAAACCTTGAAAAAAGCACTTTAGTGCATTTTTCAAAGTTTTTGCAAATTACCATCAAGTTCAAATTAATGGTAATTTGCGAGCCCTATTAGCGAAATCGCTATTTGCGATTCCATCATGCATTGCATTTAAGGAATCGCAATTTGCAATTCCTTAAATGCAATATAAGAGATCGCAATAAATTTTGAATTCTTTAATTGCGAGAGCCTTACAGTTTGTTGCATCGCAGAAGCCCTTTCTGCAGGCCCAAACGGACGATTTTTGCAAATCGTACCTTTTGCGCTCGCAAAAAAAGTTGATGCATGTGCCTGTTTATTATCGGAAGCTGCTCAGTGGGTCATGGGAATAACACCACTGCATTGCTATTTGGCATCGTTTATGGTCGGAACTACGACAGTATATGATCGTCTTCCCCCTCTGAATTTCATTCTTGATTAATGAAAACATTCTCAGCAAATGCTTTTGCTGCTGTTCATCATGCACCAGTTCAAGAATTTCACATCTAGCAGCACAATACGAATGCCCCCGGCCATCCCTCTTAATCATGGCCCCAATTCCAAAAACAACAAAATAGAACTGGAGTCCGATTCCATTATTTCAAATTGAACCAAGGCACTTTGAGACACAGCCGGTGGGAGACCGGAGCCCAGGATTGGGGCCTACATGCGGGGCCTGTTGGAGCTCTAACCCAGCCTGAGCTTCTTAACCCAGGCAGGCAGCACAGGCCTTACCAGGCCTGTCCTGGGCTCCAATGACCAATGACTTGAAAGACTGTGGAAGGAAGCCGAGGATGTATGTATAGGCATTTATATAGCGCACTACTTACCCGTAGGGTCCCAAGGCGCTTCGACCGCTGCGAAACCCTTCCCGGCTTCCCTGAGAGATGGTCCCTTAATGGGTATCTCCAGGGTGAGACCAGGCATCCCCGGCGGTCTGGTGGGGCCGTTAGTGAAGATGAGGCAAGCTAATGCCCAGAGTTGCCGAGTGTGATCGCTGATCAGAGTGGGCACCGAGGCGAGAGAATTATCGAGTCCGCTGACCCTGGTCCAGAAACCTGCCGCGCCGGGAATCGAACCCTAGTCCCGGGCCGCCCTCTGCTCTCGGGTCTGCCGCCTCTAACCAGTGAGCCACACTACTCCACTCCTGGATGGTTGTATCCACCCCTGGCCTGCCACAGCTGTGAACTGGGGTATGGTCAGAGCTTCTTCGCCGTCTCCCCCCCCCCCCCCCCCCCCCCCCAACCAGGGGATCCCTCTCTGGGCCTACAGGACCCCATCCTGGGCACTATGCAACATGGAGGTCCAGGGAATGGAGCCTAGAGATTGAGGCTTTCAGCCTGGGCCATCCTGGGCCAGCTGGAAGTCTGACCAGGGGCCAACTGAGCGCATCTTCATGCAGCCAAGCAGGGAAGTACCCCTGGCACCTGTGGGACCCTGAACTGGGCACTTAGTTACATGGCGACCTGGAGAATGAAGCCAAAGAAAGTGGCTTTCATGCCAGGGCAAGCCAGAGATCTGACCTGGGGCCTGGTTAGAGCTTCTTCACCCGGCCAAACAGAGAATTCCTCCTGAGGCCTGCAGGAACCTGTCTCGGTGTTTTGCAACACATGGTCTGGAGAATAGAGCCCAGGATAAGGGCTTCCACCTCAGTGCCAACCAAAGCTCTGACCTAGGGCCTGGTCACATCTTCTTCACCCGGCCAAGCAGGGAAGCCCTCCTCAGGTGTCGGGACTCTGTCCCAGGCACTTTGTGACATGGCGGACCAGCACACGGACCACAGGTCTTGGGGTTCTCACCCTTGGCCCGTCAGAGCACTACCCATTTTCGTGACCATGGCAAACCCTTTGACAGGGGGGATATTCAAGAGAATGTATCCAGTCTCCTGGAGCCCTGAGTGGGTTTTTTGTTTCTAATGTGTCTTCAGTGAGACGTCCAGGGCTGCTTAGAATTTTCAACACCGAGTCTTGCGAAGGAAATTACGTGTTTTGTTTATTTATTTTAAATATAGCACATCACTAGTGACGTTGGCTTGACACATTTTGCAGCACCCGTGAAGGATTGATAAATGACCCATAATTATATCTTCAAGCAGTCCTACTGTTAACCTTTAGTCTTCATGTGGCAGCCAAGTCCACTGTAAACACGTGCCTTCTCTACACAGGTTTCTTCTCCCAACAGACACATTCGGATTAAGTTCAGTCCGCCCAGAGCTACAAATAAAGGGCATTAAATATTCCCTCATATCTCATGATTTAAAAGAGACATTCAAAATATGATTACTAAATTCACCTCCTCATAAAAATATGCAGACATGTGAGCAAGGCAACTCTCACCAGCTGCCAGTAGCTTGGAAATGTTACTTTTATGCCACAATCACATACTCTGTATGAGGGCTGACGGCTACTGAAGGAGCTGTCAGCCCTTATTAACTCAGTCCTTTTTGTGACATTGTGGAGAGAATTCCCTGTGTCTCCATGACATAACAGACAGGTTGGTAAGGAAGCCCCTGCTTTGCTGTGGGTGCCCTGCAACGGTTCGGCTGTGAAGATTTGCAGAACTTCAGTGCCTGCTGCCTGTTTTGCTGAGACGTGGGAGGCAGTCCCATGTTTTTACATGAGTACACATGTCTCTGGAGCATGTTCAGCAGGCCTCAGACACAACAGAGACAACAACACAAAGTTAAGTGGAGAGGTGTGGCACAGCGGCCAGGGTAGCTGACTCCGGAGCACAGGGTTGATGGTTCAATCCCCTGCTCCAATGGCAGTTCAGCTCAGCACCATGTGACTCTGGGCAATAGCTTGCTTAATTTCCACAACGGCCCCCAGCGCCTTGAGACCCATAAGGGTGAGTAGTTTGCGCTTTACAAATACAGATTTAAATTTTTTTTTTACAAAGCAGTCTACAAGGAAGGCGGAAACATCAGGGAATGCTAAAAGTAGAGCAAGTGTATCAGACTAGTCCACACTCCTCAGTGAGTGGGGGGGACTAGAGGAGCTTGCCCTCCTCCATGAAACATTTGCGCCTGTCCGACATGCACCCCGCCCACAAAATACACCCCCACACATGCATTACACTACACAACACACCTCTCCCAATTCATCGCATACTCTCTGACTTCACCAGATGTAGGTAGTGCTCTGAGAGAACCTACAACCACAGAACACATTTGCCCATGTCAACACTCACAGGATGCGAGTAATGTCTCAAACTCAGCCCTCCAGGGGACTCCAGCCACAAGTCATATCATAACACTGTCTCCGACAGACCCAGCCAAGTCCTGGGCAGAGGACCTGCCGTGGCACGCGCTCTCCTCTGGAGGAAATCCCGCGAGAGCCGTGAAGCACAATGGAGTCAATTCTTTACGCGCCTTTAATCTGCTCATCGGCCGGGAACTTGGCTCAGTGCACCCCTGGGTGAGCCATTTATTTCCCGCGCTCTGCTTCCGCGCTCCCAGGGCCATGGAGCCATACATCACCGTGAGTTCCGGCTTCCTTCTAAGTCCACAGCGCTGCTTGGGGCCTGTCGGGCAAGGCACCACTTCCGCTCGCTCCTTCACAGCGAGCTGCTGAGTTTGGACCCAAGAAACCTGGGGGTAAATCTTGGCTTCCCCACTTGTCACCCTGTCTGACCTTTGGCAGAATCTCCCACTTTCACCTTCATTTTCACAGTGAACTGCTGACTTTGAATGTGTGAGACCTGGGCCCAGTCTTGGCTTCCCCACTTGGCACTTGCCACCCTGTCTGACCCTTGGCAGAATGTCCCAATTACACCTTCTTCTTCGTGGTGAGCTCCTGACTTTAGATCCAGGAGACCTGAGTCCAATCTGGACTTCTCCGCGTGCCACTTTGTCTAATCACTGCTGGAACCCACCCGACCCCACTTCGCATAGCTGGCAACATTTGGAGTGCTTCGAAAAGGGCTCTATGCTGGTATCAAGTGCTATATAATTAAATAGGCATATTCATTTCTAAGTTTAGAAGCACCCAGAAAGAACCTTAAAACTCGTCTTTTCATGAATCGTTTGAGCTATTTCACAATAAGTTAATGGTAGACTAAAAGTTTCCAGCCTCATTTTCCCCCAAATGTTCCCTTAACTACCCCTGGTTTTCAACAACCCTTTCATCCAGGTATTCGAAAGAATTCCAATGCTTTATCCACTTTCCGCTGAAGCGCCATTGTTGATCGACTTAAAATGATGGGGCATATTCACAATGAATGAAGTGTTGGAGCACAGAGTTAGCCTTGTTGGCTTAACGCTGCGCTCCACCACTTCAGAAATGCAGGGCTGCACCCTATGTACAAGAATAGGGTGAATCCCTGCGTTTCTCTCTGCGCTGGCGCTAAATTTAGCTGCCTATCACAAACACAGGCACTCTTGCACCATTGTGCAAGGGTGCCTGCATTGCAGGGAAAGATAGTTTATGAACAGGAAGGTGTCCCTTCCTGCAAATAAAAATTCACCAATGGCGTTTTGTAACTTCACATAGAAGTTGCAACGCGTCATTGTTTCAAAAAGAGTGCAGGAAAGGACACCTTCCTGCACATGAACAATCAATGGTGTTTTGTTGTTCCTATGTGTGCTGCTACACAATGCAGCACACATGGAAACTGCAAAAACTAGGAGAAATGCAATATTTCTCCTGGTTGTGCCAGGGTGAGACCAGGTTTTTTTGTCTTAATTTTTTGCGCTTCCTCCCATTTACGCCACCCTTGTAAATTATGGGCAGCGTCAAAATCAATGGGTGTTGTGGTGGAGCGCCCACCACAACACCCATTGTTCTCCCCTTTCACGCTAAATATAATGTGAAAGGGTGCCTTATTTACAAGGCAGCGTTAAGCCACGTTAAGTAAATAAGGCGAAGCCCATATCGCCACAGAACCATCACTTTTAGTGACTTCTGGAGGCAATAGTGGCTTGTAAATATGCCCCTATATTCTCTCTCTAGCTGTTAAATGTTAAAGCAGGCTACAGCTGCAAATTATAAAAACTGTAAATACATTTTAAAATAAATAATTTTAAACTTCATTAATTGTGCCTAACTATAGAAAGTAAACACGACTATCAAACCTACAGAATTCCTGTGCCACTGTCTTCCTTGTTATCACCTGATTAAATCTTGATTTTTACCAGAGTTTAATGCAGTTTGGCTTCAAAGTCCTCAAGGCATCCTATGGATTTTGCTGCTAAACCAGGAATATACTATGAAAAGCCCAGTTCTGTGGGACTCGGAAACTCACATTTGTTCTTTCTTTATCCTTTAAACTCATTTGACTGAAGACCAGATGGCTAAAATGCAGTCTTGCACCTCTTGGAACCAAATTATGAAATGTTGCAGCATTCTGAAAATCTTATCTTTTGCCTTTTAAGCTGGGGGGTGGGGATCTGGTGAATGATTACTCTTCTATATTTGCCTCCAGGTTGAATATCCTGCTCCAAAAAGTTGTATTGCAGGCTTTATTACACCCCTGTGCAAGGATATATTCAGAGCAGTAAGCAAAATGACACTTTGCCTTCCGGGTGCTCATTTTTCTGTAGTGACAATGCATCTTTGAAGCCATTTGGTCAAGTCAAGTCAGTCAGATAATTTATATAGCACACTACATACCCAGAGGGTCTCAAGGCGCTTAGGAAGGGGAGGAGGATTACTTGTCAAATATCCACGTTTTAAGTTGCTTTCTGAATGCTAGGTGGTTCTGGGTAAGGCGAAGGTCAGCGGGGAGTGAGTTCCATGTTTTGGCAGCCAGGTATGAGAAGGATCTGCCTCCCATGGAGGTCTTATTGATGCGAGGTACAGTGGCGAGGGCTTGGCTGGAAGAACGTAGTTGGCGGGGGGGGGTGTAGAAGGACAGTCGTGAGTTGAGGCATTCTGGTCCGATGTCGTAGAGTGATTTGTGTGCGTGGGTTAGCAGTCGGAAAGTGATTCTCTTATTGACGGGTAGCCAGTGGAGGTCTTTCAGGTGACCAGAGATATGTTCGTTGCGCGGGATGTCTAATATGATCCTGGCTGAGGCGTTTTGGATTCGTTGGAGTTTCTTCTGGAGTTTAGCGGTAGTACCTGCGTAGAGGGTGTTTCCGTAGTCCAGTCGGCTCGTGACCAGGGCATGGGTGACTGTTTTTCTGGTTTCGGTGGGGATCCAGCGAAATGTTTTTTTGGAGCATGCGAAGAACGTTGAAGCAGGATGAGGAGACGGCGTTGACTTGTCTGTTCATTGAGAGTGAAGAATCCAGGATGACGCCTAGGTTCCGTGCGTGGTACCCGCACAAGCTTGGGCCTCTTTCTGTAAGTTCTTCTTTTAGGGAGAGGCTTGTGTGAGAAGCCTGACTGTGGCATTGCGAAGAGGTATGGAGCTGAGGGGGGCGGGGTATACTATACCGCCGAACAGCCCTTGTAACTTCGTGCTAACGGAGCGAAGGTGCCTAGTAGCCGGACGTCAGTGCGCAGTGAGCATCATGGCTACTGGCGTGCATTGACTGAGACTCCATTGGATACAAAGGGGGATATTCACAAGGAAGTGGCAGAGAGCGGCGTTAGCCTTCTTGGCTTAACGCCTCTCTCCTCCACTTCGGAAAGGCAAGGCTGCACCATATTCACAAAGATATGATGCAGCCTTGCATGTCCCCCTGCGATGCCACTAAGTTTCACAACTTAGCGAAAATGCAGACACCCTAGCATCAGAGTGCAAGGGTGTGTGCAAGCAGGGAGGTTTGTTTATGTACAGGAAGGTGTCCCTTCCTGCACATAAACAAACCTAAAATGTCAGTTTGTAACTTACATGTGCGCTGCTTCATGCAGCACACATGCAGGTTACAAAAGGGCATTTGAAAAAAAAGGTTTGTTTATGTACAGGAAGGGACACCTTCCTGTACATCACACAAACCATGACACTTTGCTTTTTCCATGTGTGCTGCACAAGGCAGCACACATAGAAAAAGCAAAAATGAGGAGAAATAAAGCATTTCTCCTTGTTTCGCCAACTTAAGACCATAATTTTCTTGGCCAAAATTTTGGCACTGCTTCCTATTCACGCTGCCCTTGTGAATAGGGGTCAGCGTCAAAATCAATAAATGTTGTGGTGGAACGCCCACCACAACACCCACGGCACGCCCCTTTCATGCTAAACACAGCGTGCAAGGGGGCCTTACTCACAAGGCAGTGTTAAGCCACGTTAAATGGCTTAACGCTGCCTTGTGAGTAAGGCGAGGCACCTATCGCCACCACAACACCACTGAAAGTGACGTTGTGGTGGCGATAGGGGCTTGTGAATATGCCTCAGACAGCGATGTTTGCACCTCAAGGGAAGAATCAGCGTCAGCAGAGCAGTGCTTAATTTGAGCCGGTGGTCGCAGGTGGGGCCCACCACAACCTACTTTACCTCATCAGACTTTGACCCAAAGCAAGAGAGAGAAAAACAAAAAAGGAAGAAAGGAGGAGAAAGAGAAATACAGAAAACAGCGACAAAGGGAGAAAGAAGGGATGAAAAAGAACTCAAAAGTGTCAGACAAAGGAAGTGTCCAGTGGGAGAAGAAAGTGGTATGGGATGGACTCAAGATTACGCAGCCTTGGTATTACGCTTCCGGAAAGTCCGCACTGATAGCCACAGGCTTTTGAGACATCTTTGGGCACTTAATAAAATCAGCACTGTGCGAGTGCCCTGTGGTCCACTCAGACATTCAGACCTCACAAGAGCTCCCAGGAGCTGCAGCCAGACTCCTGTCAGCATCACGTTACAAGGGCTCGCGACCTGCTGATGGACAGAGTTCAACTTGAGTGCACTCGGGCCAGCTTTAGCACTGATGACGCCCCCTCCAGTGACTTCTCAAGGGATTCACTCACTGACACCCTTCAACAGAGCCCCTCATCTCTCCACAGCTCCTCCTCTCTCAAGCATTTCATGTTTCATAGCGCTACTCATACCAATGTAGGTGTCAAAGGGTGAACAGCCATAATATTGAGTTGGAAATACCGACTTACACTAATATCGAGTGCAAAGTGTCGGTCTACAAAAATATCGACTGTCAGAATATTGTTGTCAAGATTATCAAGTTGAAGGTAAGTAATATCGTTTTTTAAAGTTTCGAAGTAATTAATATCGTTAGCAAAAATATTGTTGTTAAAATATCGTTGTTTGATTTAGTGTTATGTATTTTAGTGTGTATTTTACATGTATGTGTTTTATTTTTCTGTGTAAGTATTGCTTGCATTTCATTTCTAATATATGTGTTACATTTTTAGAAGTTATTAGGTTTTTTTAAAAGTAACTTTTGCGTTTTAGTTTCGTAGCTGGTTGTGCGTTTATAGAGGAATAGGGTGGGAAGCAATTTAATTATAGTGAATTACATAATAATTTTTATTAAGTAATATTTATGCATTTAAAATGTTATATTGTTAATTGTGGTAATTAATTTATTATTAATTCGTTTTTAAATTGGTTCTTAATTACTAATAATTATTTGGTAAATATCTTAATTGTGTTATTTATTTAGGAGCGGGAGGTGGGTTTATAGGGGAAAAGGGTGGGAAGTAATTTAATTATAATTAATTAATTAATTAATACTTTTTATTTAACATTTATGTATTTAATATTTAATTTTGTTACTTGAGGTAATTAATTTATTACTAATTAGCTATTAATTGGTTGTTATTTATTCATAATTATTTGGTAAATATCTCAATTGTGGAACTTTTGGTGGAGTGGGCTGTCAGTTTATAGGGGAATATGGTGAGAAGTAATTTAATTATAATTAATTAATTATTAATTAAGTATTTATGATTTGATATTGTTTTTTTTTTTTTGTAAATTATTTTTATTGCAGAAAAGACCAGCATGGTATGCGATTCTCAGCCGTCCCAGATGCGGGAGAGTCAATATGCATAAAAAGCACCTCGTCACACAGCCGTTCAGCCCACACCCCGGAGGTTGGGCGGCGTTTGTAAGATGTATATTGAAGGCAAACCAATTTAGCCGGTAGAAATAGTCTATAGCACAGTAAATATCTGCTTTTGTAGTTTGGGCTTGATTCCCATTGAACCCTCAACTCCCCCCCCCCCCCTCAACTCTTCAACTTTACAGCCACTTGACACACCTTGGGTTGTCTTCAAGAGTCGTTGTTCACGTACATAGACAAATCTACCTACAACTATTCCCACTCCATCCCCTTCCTCCCCCCCCGCAACCACTAATTTCAGCATTTCTGTTACCCCACGGGGTCTCATGTACCAGAGGTACCTCATTGTTGGGTGGCACAGTCAACACATGTTTTGGTACTTCACAGTCATATTTCAGTCCTCTCTTTCCCTTCGACTCCCTCCCTCATTGCCCTCCCTCCAGACCGTGATACTTTTTGGGACATCCCCTTGCTTTATAGGTCACCCTCTCCGCTGCCATGTAAAGGTCCAGCCCCCGTCTCCATTCCTCAAGGGTCGGCGATTCTGCTGCTCCCCAGTATTTTGCTATGTCTCGCTTGGCGACTACTAGCGCTAGTACCAGAAAAATGAGCAGGGGTCGAGGCAGGTCCACTTCAGTGGTCAAGCCCAGTAGGGCCAGCTTAGGCTTCTGAGTGAGTTCCGCCCCTAAAACCTCCCCCAACTCGGTAAAGATGTTTGTCCAGTAGTTTTGTATGGTTGTACATTGCCATAGGATATGGTAGAAGTCCCCTTGCTGACTACCGCACCTCAGGCATGTGGAGTCTGCTATTTTACCCATCCTGAGCAGTCTCACTCTATCAAAATATGTCCTATGCAGCACGTTTAACTGGATGAGGCGGAGCCTGGACTTGATCGCCACCTCCCGGGGGTGCATAAGGACCATCTCCCAGTCAATATCTTCCATCTCACCCACCTCTGCCTCCCACACGCCCCTCAGTCTCGCTAGGTCGCCCAGCATATTATTAGTCAAGGTTTTATAGGTGAGGGAGACCGCTTTACCTAATATGTGTTCCTGGAGTAGTCTACCCTCTAGTGGCGCATACTCAGGTATTTCCGCAAGTTGTACCTTTTGTGCCCTCCAAGCGTGTCTCAATTGCATGTATTTGAACATTTGTGAGTGGTGGAGCCCAAATTCCGTCTTGAGAGCCTGGAATGACTTCAATTCCCCCCTATAGATCATGTCACCTATGTGGGATATACCAATGTCGTCCCATCATTGGAAGCCCCTGAGCTTTCCAAGTTCTGTTAGCCACTGGCAGTGCCACAACGGTGTTTGTCTGGTGAGCTTTCCCTCCCAGCCCATACGTTTGGTTGCTTGCCGCCATGCCTTCAATGTGATTACCGTCGCCGGTAGCAGCGATTTCCCAATCCTTCCACCATACAAATAATATAGAATGTTTCTGTTTGATAGTGTGTGTTTTTCAAGTGTATATGTTGGGTGATCCGCCGGGACATGGATCCAGTCGTTTATGGGAGTCAGGTGTTCCGCCCAGTAGTAGGCCTCCAGATTCGGTAGAGATATGCCCCCACTGTATTGGTGTCGTTGGAGTGTCTGTAGGGCTATCCGCGGCTGCTTTCCCAGCTATAAGAAGGTACGAAGATCTGCATGTATCTTCCGTATCGTATCAGTCGGGAGTGGGTAGTATTCATTCTGGAGTGCATAGAGGAACTTAGGCAGGGTGATCATTTTGTACATCGCTGCCCGGCCCAGGAGCGTGAGCGGTAACCGTTTCCATCTGTCCATGTCTCATACCGCGTCGCCCATGATTCTGTCAATATTTTTGGAGAAGGAAAGTTTCTCGTCCAGGGTGATATATATCCCCAGGTATAGAAAACCCGTGGAGGTCGTGACCAGGCGTTCTGGGACATCTCCCCATTGCTCCCTCCCCTGCGGGTCACATAGTACCGACTTGTGCCAGTTGATGGTGTGGCCAGCCCGTGCTCCAAAGCTGCCCAGTTCCCGGAATAATTCTGGTACTGTTATGTCAGGGTTGGTGATGTACAGGAGCACATCATCTGCGTAGAGTGATATCTTTTCCTGTATAGCCCCTGGGGTGTCTAGTGAGAAGCCGTGGATGTCTGGGTTCCGTCTAATGTTAATTGCCAAGATTTCGATGGTAAGTGTGAACAGTAGGGGGGATAGCGGGCATCCCTGTCGTGTGCCCCGTGCGACCTTGAATTCGCAGGATAGTTTCCCGTTCACTCTCACTCGAGCTCTCGGGCATGATATAGGAGCTGTATCCAGCCACAGATTGTCGGACCGAAGCCAAACCGCTGGAGCACCGCCATAAGGAAGGGCCAGTGCACCGCGTCAAATGCTTTTTCTGCGTCAAGGGAGAGAAACCAGTGTGGTTCGCTCCTTCCCTTGACCGCCTGCAGCCAGTTGTGAGTGCGCCTAAGGTTTAGTTTTGTCGCCCTATCCGGGAGAAACCCTGACTGGTCCATATGGACAAGGTCTGGGATCACCTCCCTCATGCGAGTTGCTAGGATGGTCGCTAATACCTTCACTTCGATATTAAGGAGGGAAATGGGGCGATAGGATGCACAGTCCTCCCTAGGTTTGCCCTCTTTGTGGATCGGCACTATGGTGGCCAACGCGAGGTCTGGTGGCAGCGCTTTCTGCTGGAAAGATTCAGTAAGGAGATTTTTAAGGTGTCGAGTCAGGAGGTCCGACGCTTTCTTGAAGAATTCCGTTGGGAACCCGTTGGGGCCCGGCGTCTTGCCCATTTTTAGTTTCGCTATGGCGTCTGCAATCTCGTCAAGCGTAATGTCGGCTTCCAGGGCCGTGCTGGACTCAGGAGATAGGGTTGGTATCTCCATCCGTTCCAGGTATTGTAGCGCCACAGCTACGTCCCCTAGTTCTCTAGCTGTGTAAAATTGATCGTAATGGGTCGCGAACGCCTCCGCTATCTCAGCGTCGGTGCAGCGCACACCACCATCTCCCATTTTGATTTGCTCCACCCATCGTGTATCTCTTTCTTTCCGGCTGAGCCAGGCCAGGAGCCTACCCGATTTATCTCCCACATCGTACAGACGATGTAGAGTTGCCAGCGACTGTGTCTTTGCCTCATTTGATACCATTTCCCTATATTTCCGTTGGGTATCTAGTAGGCGTCGCAACGTGTCCTCCCCCTTATGTGCCTGATAGTCCTCCTCCAGTGTCAGGATGGAGGCCTCCAAGGCCGCCACCTCCTCCTCCTGCTGCCTCTGTCTCGCCTCTTTCAGCATTCCCTGTATTCTGTCTCTTAGTACTGGCTTCATCGCCTCCAAGAGGGTTATCTTAGAGGCAACGGACCCTTCATTTTCGGCTATGTATACTTTAATGTCCGCCCTGACGCCACGGGCAAGTTCCGGGGATTGGATGTCCCAGGCCGCTAGTCGCCATTCAGTTCCTCTCCTCCGTCTCGCCCCCCAACTTTCTCGTACAGGGGTGAGTGGTCAGAAATACCCCTCGCCTTGTAGTCCACTACATCGTCCGCCGTTAGGTGTTGCCTAGTCATGAAAAGATAGTCTAGTCTGGAAAAGACTTTATGTGCCCCCGAGTAAAAGGAGTAGGCGGGTTGTGTGGGGTGTCGCCATCGCCCTATGTCCGTGAGTCCTATCGTGGTCATCGTTTGTGCCAGAACTGTCCGTGGCCCCCCTCTACGCGGTTGTCCCGTACGGTCCAGTTCGTCCGACATCACGTCATTGAAGTCACCACCCACTATCTGTATGGTGTCTGCCGTGTCGATGAGGAGTGACGTGATCGCTTGAAGCGTACGTGGCTGAAGCTTTGGCGGCGCATAGACAGACACTATAGTGTATCTCTGTCTCCTCCTCATCCCCTGAACCCCCACGTATGTGCCCTGCGAGTCGCTCCATGTATGTGTGACGCAGAATGGTGGTGACTTTTTAACCAGAATCGCTACTCCCCTCGAGTCCGAGGTGTACCCCGCGTGTGCCAGAACCCTGAGCCTACCTCTCGCTATGAATGCACATTTGTCACCTTTAAGGTGAGTCTCCTGCAAGAGAACGACATCCGGCGCTAGCCTCTTAAGATATGCGTTCACTAGACCCCGTTTAACTTTTGACCCGAGGCCATTGACGTTCCATGTTAAAATGGAGAGTGGCTCCTCCTCTCTTGGTTGCGCTGTTAGTGTACCTGCCATCATGTGGGTCGATTCTCAGCTGTTAGCGGTGCGTACGGTGGGTGTCTCTGAGAAAGTGGTAAAGTGTGTTTTCGTGGGTTTCCCCCAATTGTGGCTTCCCCCCAACCTTGTTCCCCCCTTCCCCAACTCAATATAACTCTGGCCCCCCTTGAACCCCCCCCTCCCCACCACCCTCCCCTTCCAGACTCATCCCAATATAGGATCGAGCTTTCAGCGGGAGACGGTCTGTCGCCCACCCACTCCTCCCCTCACTTAACTAGCCCTCACCTTTCACCCCAACTCGAAAGGCTGTGAGAGCACTAGGTCCAGTGTCGTTTCTAGCCCAATGTCTGAACCAGTTCAAGGAAAGAAAACATATACACTGGACAGGGGGAAGATAACAAACAAAGGAGGGGACTGTCAACTTGCGTGTCTTCGTGCCTCCCAGCCGTCTTCTCTGGCATGCCACTCTGCAATTTTCATGAGTGTGAGTCTTGTGTAGCGGAGTCAGTTCCGCTCTGTTTGCCGGATGAGTCCCATTCCAGATGGTGAATCTCCTTCTCTAGTGGGTGCATCGAATCCTGTTCCTCTCTGAGGTCTACCTCCTCAGGTTCCGATTCTCCATCGTCCGCTCGATCCTCACCGTCTCCGTCCGAGAGTGCCGATTGGCGTGGGACTTGTCTTCATGCGCCCGCCGTGGAGGAATCCCCCGGCGATTCCGATCGCCCTCTTCTGGCCCCCGCAGATGTGCGGGCTTGATATGGCGTCCCAGGAGTGCGGAGTGCAGCCTTCTTGATTTCCGCCGTTGTGGTTTTGGGAGCCCCCAGCTGACTCTCTCTCTCAGTGACCTGTCCAATTCCTCGCGTCTTGCCGCCTCTCTGCTGTTGAGGACCGGCCTCCCCTCCAGCCACTGCCAAGCGTCCGCAGGATGTGTAAAGAAGATTGATTTGTCTTTGTATAGGACTTTGAGTTTCGCAGGGAAGAGCAGCATGTAGGTGATCTTTAGTGCCCTCAGTTTTGCTTTTACCAGGTCGAAGGAGCGATGCTGTTTCTGGACCTCCTGGCAGTAGTCCGGGAAGATCATGATGTTGGTGTTCTCTAGCTGAATCTCCCCCACTTTTCTGGCCTCACGAAGGATTAGGTCTCTATCGGCAAAGTTCAGGAAGCGTGCTATCACTGGTCTAGGTCTTGCACCTTCTGGGGGCTTCGCCAGCAGTGCCCTATGGGCTCTTTCGATTACAAAGCACGCCGAGAAGCGTGCCGTCGGGAAGGTCGTGGTCAGCCACGTGTGGAGGAAGGCCGCCATATCGTTCCCCTCGATCCCTTCTCGAAAGCCCACAAAGCGTAGGTTGTTGCGGCGTGCCCTATTTTCCGCATCATCCACCTTCCAAAGGAGTTGTCTGTGCGATGCTTGGAGTTCCACCATATCTTTGCGGAGCATGGTAAGGGAGTCTTCCGCCTCACCAATTCGTGTTTCAGTTTCAGTGACTCGCGCCGAAAGGTTCCTGAAATCCTGCCGGAGGAGGGTGACCTCCGACCCCACCTCGCCTATTTTGATTTCCAACGCCGCTCTCGACTCCTGGATGTCGGATCTTGAGGCTTGAATGGCCGCTAGGAGTCTATCAGTGTCTAGTGAGCCTTCCTGAGCTGTGTTGGGATGTTCCCTTCCCGGGCGGGAGGTCGCAAAGTTGTCCATAGGGCCTTGCTTCAAGGATTTGGGGACAGGATCTTTTTTTCCCATGATCGCCTGTGGACGAGATGTGTGACTCTGATGCTGGTAATTCCAGTCCCCTCCTCGCACTGGTTGATGCTTTCTGTATGTCTTTATAGATAGCGCGTATCAGCCGCCAGAGCCCGTGCCGTTTTCCGGGATAGCTCCACGTGTTTCCTCTCTCTGCTCGTCGGGTCTCCTCCACACCGGAGGCTGATCGTTAATCACCACTGTTGCGCCACAGGGCGCCCGGTATCTGTCGTGCTCCCCAAGTCTCAAGGGCCACTTGGGCGCTCTCTAGGAAGATCTCGCCCGGCTGCCAGTCACCCGTGGATGATCGTGGACGGGCAGTTGGCCGCGAAGGATAAATCCCACATGGATGTGGGGACAGGCAAATATCCAGATCTGAAGTCTGACACAGTCTAGGTTAGATGCAGCACCGTCTCCTTCTGGGCCTGCCACCTCAGCCACACAGAGCCCCACCGCCGTGCCACGTCTCGGGCCACCTCACTCCGGTGTTCGCCGGCGTACGCGTGGGCAGCTTCCCCTGGACCGGCACCGACTAGCCCCAGGGTCCGCCAGCACCTCCTCCCGTTGCTGTCCGCCCCCTCTCCACGCCAGCCTCAATGCTACTCCTGGGCGCGTCGCTGTCAGGCGCGGGTTGCATCATCTGGCCGCCATGTTAGTGAAGGGCGGCCCCGTTCGAATATGGTGTGCGGGGCCGCTTGCCGCTGCGCCTTCTTTTCCGCGAGCAAGTGGGGGCCCCCTTCTGGCAGCGCATACCGGTCCCAGTCAGGCCAAGTCCCACCCCAGGCGATCTCAGGCCCCCGACCGCAAGTCAGGCCGCCATCTTGGTAAAGTGCGGTCGCGGCCGAGGAGCAGTGCGGGGGGGTGGGGGGGACTCCCTCCTCTTACTTGGGGCTCTCCGTGGGTCGCCGCCGCTGGGGGTCTCAGGCTCCGACCGGGGTCCGCTATGTGGCGTGGTGTTCTCCCCCGGTACAGGCTTCCGGGCTCCTCACCGTCAGCAAATCTCCCGGTTGCTGCACTCCGCTCCCGGTCGTCTGGCGTCCGGCTGAGTCTATCGCCGATCCCGAGGCGCCATCTTGGTTTCGCTGCCTCCTCCGTCTCCGGCCAGGCAAATCGCGGAATTCAGGCTTCCAGCGCTTCAGCGGGCCTCTCCCGGCAGCGTCGCAGCTTCAGCGTCCCTTTCGGCAATCAGTGAGGTATTTTTAAATTCTGTGGTATTACATTTTTGGCAGATTTCAGTATCGACGGCCGGGAGCTCCCGAGCCTTGCGTCTAGCTGGACATGCTGCAAGCCACGCCCCTCCTATGATTTGATATTGTTAATTGTAATTAATGTATTATTTATTCGTTATTAATTAGTTGTTAATTACTAATAATTTTTTTGTAAATCTTTTAATTGTGTTAGTTTTTTTAGGAGCAGGTTGTGGGTTTATGGGGGAACAAGGTGGGAAGGAATTGAATTATAATTAATGAATATTTTTTATTAATTACTAATTAAATATGTATGATTTTATACTGTTAACTGTGGTAAATCATGTATTATTAATTAGTTATTAATTGTTTGCTTATTATTGATAACTAATTGGTAAATATGTTAATTGTATTATTTTTTGGGGAGTGGTCGTGGATTTATAAGGCAAAAGGGTGGGAAGTAACTTAATAATAAATAATACAATTTTATTTTTAATTATTTAATATTTATGTGTTTAGCATTTTAAATTGTTAATTGTGGTAAATCATTTGTTGTTAATTGGTTATTAATACATATTAATTAATTATTAATTATGCTAAATGTCTCATTTTTTTAAGAGCAGGTTGTGGGTTGATAGGGGAGTAGGCTGGGAAGTAATTTAATGTTAATATATTTGTTAATTCTTTTTATTATCAAATATGTTTTAAGTTATTTTATTGTATTATTTGTGTGAATTAATTTATTACTGATTGTTTTTAAATTGCTTGTTATGTAATATTAAATAATTAATTATTCATTAAATATGTAAATTGTTTTATGTTTTACAACATTGGTAGTGCCATTTGTAGGGGATTATGCTGGGAGGTAATTGTTTTAAATTACTTAATTGTTTGTTAGTAATTGTTACCCCTCTGCTATCCAACACTTTCCCTACTTCTGTACTCCCTGGAGTGGGAATAGTAAATTATTCCCCTCCGCAATCCAACACGTTCCCTACTGTTGCACTTGCTGGAGTGGGAATAGTAAATTATTCCCCTCCACTATCCAAAATGTTCTCTACTGTTGCACTCGCTGGAGTCTAAATAGTAATTGTTACCCTTCTGCTATCCAACACTTTCCCTACTGTTGCACTCCCTGGAGTGGGAAAAGTAAATTATTCCCCTCTGCTATCCAACAGTTTCCATACTGTTCTTCCTGCTGGAGTGGGAATAGTAACTTTTTCCCCTCGCTATTCGGCACTTTTCCTACTGTTGCACTCCCTGGAGTGGGAATAGTAAATTATTTCCTTCCACAATCCAACACTTTCCCTACTATTGCACTTGCTGGAGTGAGAAGTAATGTTTACCCCTCTGCTATCCAACACTTTCCCTACTGTTGCACTTGCTGGAGAGGAAATTATTACCCCTCTGCTATCCAACCCTTTCCCTACTGTTGCACTCCCTGGTATGGGAATAGTAAATTATTCCCCTCCGCTATCCAACACTTTCTCTACTGTTGTACTTCTGTTGTACTTCCTGGAGTGGGAATAGTGAAATATTCCCCTTCGCTATCCAACACTTTCCCTACTGTTGTACCTGCTGGATTGGGAATAGTAAATTAATCCCCTCGCTATCCAACCCTTTCCCTACTGTTGCGCTCCCTGGTATGGGAATAGTAAATTATTCCCCTCCGCTATCCAACACTTTCTCTACTGTTGTACTTCCTGGAGTGGGAATAGTGAAATATTCCCCTACGCTATCCAACACTTTCCCTACTGTTGTACTTCCTGGAGTGGGAATAGTAAATTATTCCCCTCCACTATCCAAAATATTCTCTACTGTTGCACTCGCTGGAGTGGAAATAGTAATTGTTACCCCTCCGCTACCCAACACTTTCCCTACTGTTGCACTCCCTGGAGTGGGAATAGGAAATCATTCCCCTCCGTTATCCAACATTTGCCCTACTGTTGTTGTTAATGTAGTGTCAAATAAAATTGTAAAAGAATAAAAATATTTCCCCATCTTTTTGTGTTGCAGTTTCACCCTAAGTGGGAAGGGTATGCCCAGATGTGGTTCCCATGCTAGCTACAGTAACAGTTTCAAGCTAGCCTGGCTGATGAGTGGTGATGCCCTGAAACCAGTCCCAGGATGCTTGTTTCTAGTCCAGGGAGGAACTGGCCTGGCAGTTCGAACTGGCCTTTTTCCATGGGGAACAGGGTCGATACTGATTTTCATAAGCTGCGTCTGAACTGGAAAGGCATGGGGAGCATAAAAACGATGTATTTAGGCCCAAATCTCTGTACTGGGGTGAATGTTTGACATTGTGCAGCATTCTTTCCATCAATTGTTCTTTTTGCATTTGTCACTCTGAGTGGGACGGGTATGCCCAGACATGGGTCCCATGCTCTCCATGCCACTGGATTCAAGCTAGCCTGGCGGATGAGAAGTGATGCCCCGAAACCAGTCCCAGGATGCTTGTCCCCAGTCCAGGGAGTACCTGGCCTGGCCAGTCTGGGTGTACTGTTCACATGGGAGCAGGGTCGAGGCTGATTTACTAATGGATGGGTCTGAACTAGAATGGCATGGGGAGCAAATGAAACGATGGATTTAAGCCCAGATCTCTGTACTGGGGTGAATGTTTGACGCTTTGTAGCATTCTGTCCATCAATTGTTCTTTTTCTGATGCTCCCTCCCCCTGGGTATTCCTGCCCCTACCCCACTCAATACACCTCCCATGGCCCCTCTCGATACACCTCTCATGGCCCCTACCCCACTCAATACACCTCCCTTGGCCCCACTCAATACACATCTCATGGCACCCACCCCAGCGCACCCCTCGACCTCCCAGTCCAGTAGTGAGTCAGACACTTAGTCCCAACTGGGATAGCTAGCCCTTCTCGGTACTGAAACCAGATGAGATCAATGACCCTTACCGCGCTTCCAAACAGAAGTCTTCCCCTTTCCACATCCCTGTTATTATTGGCACAAACAGAATCACTAATACTGTCCACTCGCCTAGACCCCCTGCTCAATACACCTCTATCCACCTAACTCCCCCCATCATCAAGGCTCGCCGCCCTCTCTCTTGTATGCTCCTAAACTGCAGATCAGCATTACAACACGCTACTAACATTGCTGAATCTCTGCTCGCTGAAGAAATTGACATCGCTTTCCTCACTGAATTCTGGCTCAATGTCCACTCTACCCCCATCCTTAACATCCTCACCCCCCCAGGGTACAACATAATCAGCCAAGACAGGCCGATCAAAACTGGGGGGGACTAGCCATCAATCATTGAGATGGAATAAAGATTACCAATCTCAAACCTGAAGAATACCTATCATTTGAATACCTGGGTGTAAAACTCACCATTAAGGGCACCTCATCCATCAAATTTCACACCATCTACCATCTGCCTGGAGAACGTACTCTTTTTCCCGAAGAACTAACAGACCTAATAACACGGTTCTCCTTGACAGATACCAAAGACGTGTTCCTGGGTGACCTCAATATCCACTGGAACGACCCAAAAGACTCCACTGTCCTGAACCTATCCAACCTTCTGGAAACACATAAACTCAAACAACTCTGCAATAAACCAACTCACACCAAAGGTGCCACACTCGATGCGATCATTACCAACAACAAACTGGTCTCTCTGAGAGAGATTTCTCCCATTGACTTGTCTGACCACCATCTCATTCTGTTCAGGATTGACACACCTGTTAGCCACCAACCTATTTGTGACGTCAAACCTAAACTCTTGACCAGAAACATAAAAAAAATCCCTTTATCCAAACTTGAATACATGATTCATCCCCATCTCCAACTCCATCCCTCATCATGGACGGCTGATGACCTCACTATACACTTTAACTCAAAAATGACAGAGGTTTTAGACCAAGTAGCTCCACTCAAACTCAAACAACAGAGGCAAAGCAAATCGATTGGGCGGCGTTTGTAAGATGTATATTGAAGGCAAACCAATTTAGCCGGTAGAAATAGTCTATAGCACAGTAAATATCTGCTTTTGTAGTTTGGGCTTGATTCCCATTGAACCCTCAACTCCCCCACCCCCCTCACCCCCTCAACTCTTCAACTTTACAGCCACTTGACACACCTTGGGTTGTTTTCAAGAGT
This sequence comes from Lissotriton vulgaris, assembly GCF_964263255.1. Taxonomy (NCBI): domain Eukaryota; kingdom Metazoa; phylum Chordata; class Amphibia; order Caudata; family Salamandridae; genus Lissotriton; species Lissotriton vulgaris. The sequence continues at coordinate 82,549,606 of NC_141699.1, forward strand.
CGTTGTTCACGTACATAGACAAATCTACCTACAACTATTCCCACTCCATCCCCTTCCTCCCCCCCCCGCAACCACTAATTTCAGCATTTCTGTTACCCCACGGGGTCTCATGTACCAGAGGTACCTCATTGTTGGGTGGCACAGTCAACACATGTCATATTTCAGTCCTCTCTTTCCCTTCGACTCCCTCCCTCATTGCCCTCCCTCCAGACCGTGATACTTTTTGGGACATCCCCTTGCTTTATAGGTCACCCTCTCCGCTGCCATGTAAAGGTCCAGCCCCCGTCTCCATTCCTCAAGGGTCGGCGATTCTGCTGCTCCCCAGTATTTTGCTATGTCTCGCTTGGCGACTACTAACGCTAGTACCAGAAAAATGAGCAGGGGTCGAGGCAGGTCCACTTCAGTGGTCAAGCCCAGTAGGGCCAGCTTAGGCTTCTGAGTGAGTTCCGCCCCTAAAACCTCCCCCAACTCGGTAAAGATGTTTGTCCAGTAGTTTTGTATGGTTGTACATTGCCATAGGATATGGTAGAAGTCCCCTTGCTGACTACCGCACCTCAGGCATGTGGAGTCTGCTATTTTACCCATCCTGAGCAGTCTCACTCTATCAAAATATGTCCTATGCAGCACGTTTAACTGGATGAGGCGGAGCCTGGACTTGATCGCCACCTCCCGGGGGTGCATAAGGACCATCTCCCAGTCAATATCTTCCATCTCACCCACCTCTGCCTCCCACACGCCCCTCAGTCTCGCTAGGTCGCCCAGCATATTATTAGTCAAGGTTTTATAGGTGAGGGAGACCGCTTTACCTAATATGTGTTCCTGGAGTAGTCTACCCTCTAGTGGCGCATACTCAGGTATTTCCGCAAGTTGTACCTTTTGTGCCCTCCAAGCGTGTCTCAATTGCATGTATTTGAACATTTGTGAGTGGTGGAGCCCAAATTCCGTCTTGAGAGCCTGGAATGACTTCAATTCCCCCCTATAGATCATGTCACCTATGTGGGATATACCAATGTCGTCCCATCATTGGAAGCCCCTGAGCTTTCCAAGTTCTGTTAGCCACTGGCAGTGCCACAACGGTGTTTGTCTGGTGAGCTTTCCCTCCCAGCCCATACGTTTGGTTGCTTGCCGCCATGCCTTCAATGTGATTACCGTCGCCGGTAGCAGCGATTTCCCAATCCTTCCACCATACAAATAATATAGAATGTTTCTGTTTGATAGTGCGTGTTTTTCAAGTGTATATGTTGGGTGATCCGCCGGGACATGGATCCAGTCGTTTATGGGAGTCAGGTGTTCCGCCCAGTAGTAGGCCTCCAGATTCGGTAGAGATATGCCCCCACTGTATTGGTGTCGTTGGAGTGTCTGTAGGGCTATCCGCGGCTGCTTTCCCAGCTATAAGAAGGTACGAAGATCTGCATGTATCTTCCGTATCGTATCAGTCGGGAGTGGGTAGTATTCATTCTGGAGTGCATAGAGGAACTTAGGCAGGGTGATCATTTTGTACATCGCTGCCCGGCCCAGGAGCGTGAGCGGTAACCGTTTCCATCTGTCCATGTCTCGTACCGCGTCGCCCATGATTCTGTCAATATTTTTGGAGAAGGAAAGTTTCTCGTCCAGGGTGATATATATCCCCAGGTATAGAAAACCCGTGGAGGTCGTGACCAGGCGTTCTGGGACATCTCCCCATTGCTCCCTCCCCTGCGGGTCACATAGTACCGACTTGTGCCAGTTGATGGTGTGGCCAGCCCGTGCTCCAAAGCTGCCCAGTTCCCGGAATAATTCTGGTACTGTTATGTCGGGGTTGGTGATGTACAGGAGCACATCATCTGCGTAGAGTGATATCTTTTCCTGTATAGCCCCAGGGGTGTCTAGTGAGAAGCCGTGGATGTCTGGGTTCCGTCTAATGTTAATTGCCAAGATTTCGATGGTAAGTGTGAACAGTAGGGGGGATAGCGGGCATCCCTGTCGTGTGCCCCGTGCGACCTTGAATTCGCAGGATAGTTTCCCGTTCACTCTCACTCGAGCTCTCGGGCATGATATAGGAGCTGTATCCAGCCACAGATTGTCGGACCGAAGCCAAACCGCTGGAGCACCGCCATAAGGAAGGGCCAGTGCACCGCGTCAAATGCTTTTTCTGCGTCAAGGGAGAGAAACCAGTGTGGTTCGCTCCTTCCCTTGACCGCCTGCAGCCAGTTGTGAGTGCGCCTAAGGTTTAGTTTTGTCGCCCTATCCGGGAGAAACCCTGACTGGTCCATATGGACAAGGTCTGGGATCACCTCCCTCATGCGAGTTGCTAGGATGGTCGCTAATACCTTCACTTCGATATTAAGGAGGGAAATGGGGCGATAGGATGCACAGTCCTCCCTAGGTTTGCCCTCTTTGTGGATCGGCACTATGGTGGCCAACGCGAGGTCTGGTGGCAGCGCTTTCTGCTGGAAAGATTCAGTAAGGAGATTTTTAAGGTGTCGAGTCAGGAGGTCCGACGCTTTCTTGAAGAATTCCGTTGGGAACCCGTTGGGGCCCGGCGTCTTGCCCATTTTTAGTTTCGCTATGGCGTCTGCAATCTCGTCAAGCGTAATGTCGGCTTCCAGGGCCGTGCTGGACTCAGGAGATAGGGTTGGTATCTCCATCCGTTCCAGGTATTGTAGCGCCACAGCTACGTCCCCTAGTTCTCTAGCTGTGTAAAATTGATCGTAATGGGTCGCGAACGCCTCCGCTATCTCAGCGTCGGTGCAGCGCACACCACCATCTCCCATTTTGATTTGCTCCACCCATCGTGTATCTCTTTCTTTCCGGCTGAGCCAGGCCAGGAGCCTACCCGATTTATCTCCCACATCGTACAGACGATGTAGAGTTGCCAGCGACTGTGTCTTTGCCTCATTTGATACCATTTCCCTATATTTCCGTTGGGTATCTAGTAGGCGTCGCAACGTGTCCTCCCCCTTATGTGCCTGATAGTCCTCCTCCAGTGTCAGGATGGAGGCCTCCAAGGCCGCCACCTCCTCCTCCTGCTGCCTCTGTCTCGCCTCTTTCAGCATTCCCTGTATTCTGTCTCTTAGTACTGGCTTCATCGCCTCCAAGAGGGTTATCTTAGAGGCAACGGACCCTTCATTTTCGGCTATGTATACTTTAATGTCCGCCCTGACGCCACGGGCAAGTTCCGGGGATTGGATGTCCCAGGCCGCTAGTCGCCATTCAGTTCCTCTCCTCCGTCTCGCCCCCCAACTTTCTCGTACAGGGGTGAGTGGTCAGAAATACCCCTCGCCTTGTAGTCCACTACATCGTCCGCCGTTAGGTGTTGCCTAGTCATGAAAAGATAGTCTAGTCTGGAAAAGACTTTATGTGCCCCCGAGTAAAAGGAGTAGGCGGGTTGTGTGGGGTGTCGCCATCGCCCTATGTCCGTGAGTCCTATCGTGGTCATCGTTTGTGCCAGAACTGTCTGTGGCCCCCCTCTACGCGGTTGTCCCGTACGGTCCAGTTCGTCCGACATCACGTCATTGAAGTCACCACCCACTATCTGTATGGTGTCTGCCGTGTCGATGAGGAGTGACGTGATCGCTTGAAGCGTACGTGGCTGAAGCTTTGGCGGCGCATAGACAGACACTATAGTGTATCTCTGTCTCCTCCTCATCCCCTGAACCCCCACGTATGTGCCCTGCGAGTCGCTCCATGTATGTGTGACGCAGAATGGTGGTGACTTTTTAACCAGAATCGCTACTCCCCTCGAGTCCGAGGTGTACCCCGCGTGTGCCAGAACCCTGAGCCTACCTCTCGCTATGAATGCACATTTGTCACCTTTAAGGTGAGTCTCCTGCAAGAGAACGACATCCGGCGCTAGCCTCTTAAGATATGCGTTCACTAGACCCCGTTTAACTTTTGACCCGAGGCCATTGACGTTCCATGTTAAAATGGAGAGTGGCTCCTCCTCTCTTGGTTGCGCTGTTAGTGTACCTGCCATCATGTGGGTCGATTCTCAGCTGTTAGCGGTGCGTACGGTGGGTGTCTCTGAGAAAGTGGTAAAGTGTGTTTTCGTGGGTTTCCCCCAATTGTGGCTTCCCCCCAACCTTGTTCCCCCCTTCCCCAACTCAATATAACTCTGGCCCCCCTTGAACCCCCCCTCCCCACCACCCTCCCCTTCCAGACTCATCCCAATATAGGATCGAGCTTTCAGCGGGAGACGGTCTGTCGCCCACCCACTCCTCCCCTCACTTAACTAGCCCTCACCTTTCACCCCAACTCGAAAGGCTGTGAGAGCACTAGGTCCAGTGTCGTTTCTAGCCCAATGTCTGAACCAGTTCAAGGAAAGAAAACATATACACTGGACAGGGGGAAGATAACAAACAAAGGAGAGGACTGTCAACTTGCGTGTCTTCGTGCCTCCCAGCCGTCTTCTCTGGCATGCCACTCTGCAATTTTCATGAGTGTGAGTCTTGTGTAGCGGAGTCAGTTCCACTCTGTTTGCCGGATGAGTCCCATTCCAGATGGTGAATCTCCTTCTCTAGTGGGTGCATCGAATCCTGTTCCTCTCTGAGGTCTACCTCCTCAGGTTCCGATTCTCCATCGTCCGCTCGATCCTCGCCGTCTCCGTCCGAGAGTGCCGATTGGCGTGGGACTTGTCTTCATGCGCCCGCCGTGGAGGAATCCCCCGGCGATTCCGATCGCCCTCTTCTGGCCCCGCAGATGTGCGGGCTTGATATGGCGTCCCAGGAGTGCGGAGTGCAGCCTTCTTGATTTCCGCCGTTGTGGTTTTGGGAGCCCCCAGCTGACTCTCTCTCTCAGTGACCTGTCCAATTCCTCGCGTCTTGCCGCCTCTCTGCTGTTGAGGACCGGCCTCCCCTCCAGCCACTGCCAAGCGTCCGCAGGATGTGTAAAGAAGATTGATTTGTCTTTGTATAGGACTTTGAGTTTCGCAGGGAAGAGCAGCATGTAGGTGATCTTTAGTGCCCTCAGTTTTGCTTTTACCAGGTCGAAGGAGCGATGCTGTTTCTGGACCTCCTGGCAGTAGTCCGGGAAGATCATGATGTTGGTGTTCTCTAGCTGAATCTCCCCCACTTTTCTGGCCTCACGAAGGATTAGGTCTCTATCGGCAAAGTTCAGGAAGCGTGCTATCACTGGTCTAGGTCTTGCACCTTCTGGGGGCTTCGCCAGCAGTGCCCTATGGGCTCTTTCGATTACAAAGCACGCCGAGAAGCGTGCCGTCGGGAAGGTCGTGGTCAGCCACGTGTGGAGGAAGGCCGCCATATCGTTCCCCTCGATCCCTTCTCGAAAGCCCACAAAGCGTAGGTTGTTGCGGCGTGCCCTATTTTCCGCATCATCCACCTTCCAAAGGAGTTGTCTGTGCGATGCTTGGAGTTCCACCATATCTTTGCGGAGCATGGTAAGGGAGTCTTCCGCCTCACCAATTCGTGTTTCAGTTTCAGTGACTCGCGCCGAAAGGTTCCTGAAATCCTGCCGGAGGAGGGTGACCTCCGACCCCACCTCGCCTATTTTGACTTCCAACGCCGCTCTCGACTCCTGGATGTCGGATCTTGAGGCTTGAATGGCCGCTAGGAGTCTATCAGTGTCTAGTGAGCCTTCCTGAGCTGTGTTGGGATGTTCCCTTCCCGGGCGGGAGGTCGCAAAGTTGTCCATAGGGCCTTGCTTCAAGGATTTGGGGACAGGATCCTTTTTTCCCATGATCGCCTGTGGACGAGATGTGTGACTCTGATGCTGGTAATTCCAGTCCCCTCCTCGCACTGGTTGATGCTTTCTGTATGTCTTTATAGATAGCGCGTATCAGCCGCCAGAGCCCGTGCCGTTTTCCGGGATAGCTCCACGTGTTTCCTCTCTCTGCTCGTCGGGTCTCCTCCACACCGGAGGCTGATCGTTAATCACCACTGTTGCGCCACAGGGCGCCCGGTATCTGTCGTGCTCCCCAAGTCTCAAGGGCCACTTGGGCGCTCTCTAGGAAGATCTCGCCCGGCTGCCAGTCACCCGTGGATGATCGTGGACGGGCAGTTGGCCGCGAAGGATAAATCCCACATGGATGTGGGGACAGGCAAATATCCAGATCTGAAGTCTGACACAGTCTAGGTTAGATGCAGCACCGTCTCCTTCTGGGCCTGCCACCTCAGCCACACAGAGCCCCACCGCCGTGCCACGTCTCGGGCCACCTCACTCCGCTGTTCGCCGGCGTACGCGTGGGCAGCTTCCCCTGGACCGGCACCGACTAGCCCCAGGGTCCGCCAGCACCTCCGCCCGTTGCAGTCCGCCCCCTCTCCACGCCAGCCTCAATGCTACTCCTGGGCGCGTCGCTGTCAGGCGCGGGTTGCATCATCTGGCCGCCATGTTAGTGAAGGGCGGCCCCGTTCGAATATGGTGTGCGGGGCCGCTTGCCGCTGCGCCTTCTTTTCCGCGAGCAAGCGGGGGCCCCCTTCTGGCAGCGCACACCGGTCCCAGTCAGGCCAAGTCCCACCCCAGGCGATCTCGGGCCCCCGACCGCAAGTCAGGCCGCCATCTTGGTAAAGTGCGGTCGCGGCCGAGGAGCAGTGCGGGGGGGGGTGGGGGGGACTCCCTCCTCTTACTTGGGGCTCTCCGTGGGTCGCCGCCGCTGGGGGTCTCAGGCTCCGACCGGGGTCCGCTATGTGGCGTGGTGTTCTCCCCCGGTACAGGCTTCCGGGCTCCTCGCCGTCAGCAAATCTCCCGGTTGCTGCACTCCGCTCCCGGTCGTCTGGCGTCCGGCTGAGTCTATCGCCGATCCCGAGGCGCCATCTTGGTTTCGCTGCCTCCTCCGTCTCCGGCCAGGCAAATCGCGGAATTCAGGCTTCCAGCGCTTCAGCGGGCCTCTCCCGGCAGCGTCGCAGCTTCAGCGTCCCTTTCGGCAATCAGTGAGGTATTTTTAAATTCTGTGGTATTACATTTTTGGCGGATTTCAGTATCGACGGCCGGGAGCTCCCGAGCCTTGCGTCTAGCTGGACATGCTGCAAGCCACGCCCCTCCTATGATTTGATATTGTTAATTGTAATTAATGTATTATTTATTCGTTATTAATTAGTTGTTAATTACTAATAATTTTTTTGTAAATCTTTTAATTGTGTTAGTTTTTTTAGGAGCAGGTTGTGGGTTTATAGGGGAACAAGGTGGGAAGGAATTGAATTATAATTAATGAATATTTTTTATTAATTACTAATTAAATATGTATGATTTTATACTGTTAACTGTGGTAAATCATGTATTATTAATTAGTTATTAATTGTTTGCTTATTATTGATAACTAATTGGTAAATATGTTAATTGTATTATTTTTTGGGGAGTGGTCGTGGATTTATAAGGCAATAGGGTGGGAAGTAACTTATTAATAAATAATACAATTTTATTTTTAATTATTTAATATTTATGTGTTTAGCATTTTAAATTGTTAATTGTGGTAAATCATTTGTTGTTAATTGGTTATTAATACATATTAATTAATTATTAATTATGCTAAATGTCTCATTTTTTTAAGAGCAGGTTGTGGGCTGATAGGGGAGTAGGCTGGGAAGTAATTTAATGTTAATATATTTGTTAATTCTTTTTATTATCAAATATGTTTTAAGTTATTTTATTGTATTATTTGTGTGAATTAATTTATTACTGATTGTTTTTAAATTGCTTGTTATGTAATATTAAATAATTAATTATTCATTAAATATGTAAATTGTTTTATGTTTTACAACATTGGTGGTGTCATTTGTAGGGGATTATGCTGGGAGGTAATTGTTTTAAATTACTTAATTGTTTGTTAGTAATTGTTACCCCTCTGCTATCCAACACTTTCCCTACTTCTGTACTCCCTGGAGTGGGAATAGTAAATTATTCCCCTCCGCAATCCAACACGTTCCCTACTGTTGCACTTGCTGGAGTGGGAATAGTAAATTATTCCCCTCCACTATCCAAAATGTTCTCTACTGTTGCACTCGCTGGAGTCTAAATAGTAATTGTTACCCTTCTGCTATCCAACACTTTCCCTACTGTTGCACTCCCTGGAGTGGGAATAGTAAATTATTCCCCTCTGCTATCCAACACTTTCCATACTGTTCTTCCTGCTGGAGTGGGAATAGTAACTTTTTCCCCTCGCTATTCGGCACTTTTCCTACTGTTGCACTCCCTGGAGTGGGAATAGTAAATTATTTCCTTCCACAATCCAATACTTTCCCTACTATTGCACTTGCTGGAGTGAGAAGTAATGTTTACCCCTCTGCTATCCAACACTTTCCCTACTGTTGCACTTGCTGGAGAGGAAATTATTACCCCTCTGCTATCCAACCCTTTCCCTACTGTTGCACTCCCTGGTATGGGAATAGTAAATTATTCCCCTCCGCTATCCAACACTTTCTCTACTGTTGTACTTCTGTTGTACTTCCTGGAGTGGGAATAGTGAAATATTCCCCTTCGCTATCCAACACTTTCCCTACTGTTGTACCTGCTGGATTGGGAATAGTAAATTAATCCCCTCGCTATCCAACCCTTTCCCTACTGTTGCGCTCCCTGGTATGGGAATAGTAAATTATTCCCCTCCGCTATCCAACACTTTCTCTACTGTTGTACTTCCTGGAGTGGGAATAGTGAAATATTCCCCTACGCTATCCAACACTTTCCCTACTGTTGTACTTCCTGGAGTGGGAATAGTAAATTATTCCCCTCCACTATCCAAAATATTCTCTACTGTTGCACTCGCTGGAGTGGAAATAGTAATTGTTACCCCTCCGCTACCCAACACTTTCCCTACTGTTGCACTCCCTGGAGTGGGAATAGGAAATCATTCCCCTCCGTTATCCAACATTTGCCCTACTGTTGTTGTTAATGTAGTGTCAAATAAAATTGTAAAAGAATAAAAATATTTCCCCATCTTTTTGTGTTGCAGTTTCACCCTAAGTGGGAAGGGTATGCCCAGATGTGGTTCCCATGCTAGCTACAGTAACAGTTTCAAGCTAGCCTGGCTGATGAGTGGTGATGCCCTGAAACCAGTCCCAGGATGCTTGTTTCTAGTCCAGGGAGGAACTGGCCTGGCAGTTCGAACTGGCCTTTTTCCATGGGGAACAGGGTCGATACTGATTTTCATAAGCTGCGTCTGAACTGGAAAGGCATGGGGAGCATAAAAACGATGTATTTAGGCCCAAATCTCTGTACTGGGGTGAATGTTTGACATTGTGCAGCATTCTTTCCATCAATTGTTCTTTTTGCATTTGTCACTCTGAGTGGGACGGGTATGCCCAGACATGGGTCCCATGCTCTCCATGCCACTGGATTCAAGCTAGCCTGGCGGATGAGAAGTGATGCCCCGAAACCAGTCCCAGGATGCTTGTCCCCAGTCCAGGGAGTACCTGGCCTGGCCAGTCTGGGTGTACTGTTCACATGGGAGCAGGGTCGAGGCTGATTTACTAATGGATGGGTCTGAACTAGAATGGCATGGGGAGCAAATGAAACGATGGATTTAAGCCCAGATCTCTGTACTGGGGTGAATGTTTGACGCTTTGTAGCATTCTGTCCATCAATTGTTCTTTTTCTGATGCTCCCTCCCCCTGGGTATTCCTGCCCCTACCCCACTCAATACACCTCCCATGGCCCCTCTCGATACACCTCTCATGGCCCCTACCCCACTCAATACACCTCCCTTGGCCCCACTCAATACACATCTCATGGCACCCACCCCAGCGCACCCCTCGACCTCCCAGTCCAGTAGTGAGTCGGACACTTAGTCCCAACTGGGATAGCTAGCCCTTCTCGGTACTGAAACCAGATGAGATCAATGACCCTTACCGCGCTTCCAAACAGAAGTCTTCCCCTTTCCACATCCCTGTTATTATTGGCACAAACAGAATCACTAATACTGTCCACTCGCCTAGACCTCCTGCTCAATACACCTCTATCCACCTAACTCCCCCCATCATCAAGGCTCGCCGCCCTCTCTCTTGTATGCTCCTAAACTGCAGATCAGCATTACAACACGCTACTAACATTGCTGAATCTCTGCTCGCTGAAGAAATTGACATCGCTTTCCTCACTGAATTCTGGCTCAATGTCCACTCTACCCCCATCCTTAACATCCTCACCCCCCCAGGGTACAACATAATCAGCCAAGACAGGCCGATCAAAACTGGGGGGGACTAGCCATCAATCATTGAGATGGAATAAAGATTACCAATCTCAAACCTGAAGAATACCTATCATTTGAATACCTGGGTGTCAAACTCACCATTAAGGGCACCTCATCCATCAAATTTCACACCATCTACCTTCTGCCTGGAGAACGTACTCTTTTTCCCGAAGAACTAACAGACCTAATAACACGGTTCTCCTTGACAGATACCAAAGACGTGTTCCTGGGTGACCTCAATATCCACTGGAACGACCCAAAAGACTCCACTGTCCTGAACCTATCCAACCTTCTGGAAACACATAAACTCAAACAACTCTGCAATAAACCAACTCACACCAAAGGTGCCACACTCGATGCGATCATTACCAACAACAAACTGGTCTCTCTGAGAGAGATTTCTCCCATTGACTTGTCTGACCACCATCTCATTCTGTTCAGGATTGACACACCTGTTAGCCACCAACCTATTTGTGACGTCAAACCTAAACTCTTGACCAGAAACATAAAAAAAATCCCTTTATCCAAACTTGAATACATGATTCATCCCCATCTCCAACTCCATCCCTCATCATGGACGGCTGATGACCTCACTATACACTTTAACTCAAAAATGACAGAGGTTTTAGACCAAGTAGCTCCACTCAAACTCAAACAACAGAGGCAAAGCAAATCGAAACCCTGGTTCAACGTGGAGCTAAACGATGAATAGCGCCAACTTAGACAAACAGAAAAGGCTTGGAGGCTTAACCCCTCGACCTTACACCTAACAGAACTTAGATCTGCTCGGCAGGCATACAAAAAACACATTTTCAGGGAAAATGCGTCCTTTTTCCGCAGCCAACTAGATCTGGCGAAAAACAGACCGAGAGAACTCGTCAGCATTGTCAAAAACCAAACTAACGGCATCCCGTCTCAAGATATCGAAGCCACAAATGAGCGATGTGAAGAAATTGCCACCTTCTTCACTAATAAAGTCTTGAAAATTGATCAATCCTTCATACAAACCACAAACACTCCTTCCCTCATTACCTGCCCCCCTTCTACTTCCCCCGACAACGTAGAAAGAGCTCTGTACAAGGACAATCAGACCGGCCTCCAGCTAAAAAACAATGCTCACTGGTCCGACTTTGAGCAAATGACGGAAAACGAGGTCTTCAAGATAATTTCTAATCTAAAACCTTCCTCCCACACCATGGACCCCCTCCCTTCCACAATCATAAAAGAACTCAACCACACCATTTCCCCTTTCTGGACAAAAATCATCAACGCCTCGCTCACCTCAGGCTTTGTCCCGGACTCCCTCCAAATAGGACAAATCACACCCATTCTCAAGAAACCTGGGGCTGACCCTAATGATCTGAACAACCTTAGACCTATCTCAAACCTCCCATTCCTTGCAAAAATATTGGAGTCATGTGTACTTCACCAACTCAATAAACACATTGATGAGTTCAACCTCCTTGACGCCTTTCAATCAGGATTCAGGAAAGGCTGTAGCACTGAAACAGCCATACTGAACGTCTCAGACGACATTCTCAAAGCCTTAGATGATGGTGATGCCTGCCTACTCATCCTTATTGACCTATCTGCGGCATTCGACACAGTTAACCATCCAGCTCTTCTAGGGACCTTGTTGAAGCGCTCCGGCATGAATGGTACTGTACTCAAATGGTTCACCTCTTTCCTCCAGCATTGCTCGCAACAAATTAAAATCAAATTCTGTCTCTCGAAGACAACAAAAGTCACACTTGGGGTGCCACAAGGCTCAATCCTCTCCCCGTCCCTCTTCAATCTCTTCATGGAGCCCCTCACAATCATTTTGAAAAAAGCTGGAGTGAGTTACCACCTTTATGCGGACGACACCCAAATCTATTTCAAAATAAAGTCCCCTGATGACATCCAACACCTCAATACCACTCTAATGGAGATCCAAACTTGGTTCAACGTCAATCACTTTAAAGCTCAACCCAGATAAAACTGAACTGATCCTATTCTCTCCAAACAGCAACCATCGCCCTATCCATGAGTGGCTCAAGAATCTGGTTGCCCTAAACTGCCCCCTCAATCTACCTGACTCAGTTAAGTCTCTAGGCATCACCCTTGACAAGAACCTATCAATGGAGGCCCACATCAAAAACTCTGAAAAAGTGCTTTTTATCTCTAAAACACCACAAGAAATTGAAACCTTTTCTTCCCCATGATGACCTCAAGACAATAGTTCAATGCCTGGTTCTCTCTAAAATCGACTTTCTTACAGGGACTCCAAAAGCTCACCTAGCCCCTCTAAGTGCTGAACATGGCCGCTCGACTTGTATCTGGAGTAAAAAGATTTGATCACATCACTCCAGCTTTCAACTCCCTCAAATGGCTTCTCATGGAAGGGAGATGTATTTACAAGCTGGCCTGCATCACACACAAAACCCTCCACTCTCCGGCCCCCATCTACCTGAACAATAAACTGGTAAGAGCAGGTCAAGTCAGAACACTGAGAAGCTCCAACTCACTCCTTCTCAATCCGCCAAAAATGAAAAAGAAAACCACCCAATACCGATCGTTTTCTGGCAACGCTACCAGGATATGGAACGCTCTCCCTGGAGTCCTCAGATGCAACCCCTCCTTCTCCTGTTTAAAAAAAATCCTCGAACTCCATCTCCTTAACAAATACTTTCCTGAACAACGTCAGCTAACCTAGACCTCAATATCACGAGTTGACTCCCATTCAAGGATTGTTGGTGAACGGACTATGCCAATAAACGTAGTTTTTTTTTCTCTCCCCCTCCGTTGCACAGTTATTTATTGTTCATGCTGTATTCTTTATACGTGGTTTGCTTACTTCCTGTCATCCTTCTAGGTAATGTAAGGCCCTTCTGTTTTTCACAATGTGTATGTGAAGCGCTCTGATACCTACGGGTCTAGCTAGCGCTATACAAAACTTTAAAAATAAAATAAAATAAATAAAATAAAACATTCCTTCCATCATCTTTTTTGTGTTGCTTGAAACTTCACTGTCACATGGTGGATAGCCCTGCTGTCTCAGGCCTGAGCATGTGGGATAGGTTTCTAAAGCCTGGCCTTGTAACTACAGTTACGTGGTGGTTAAATCTGCTGTCTGTTGTCCGAGCCTGCGAAACAGCCCAGTTCTCTAAAGCCTGGGTTTTATCTTCAGTGTCACACGAAGAATAGCTCCGCTGTCTGAAACCTGAGCTTGTGAGATGGCTTTCTAAAACCTGGCCTTGCAAGTTATCTGTCACATGGTGGATAGCTCTGCTGTCTATGGCCTGAGCTCGGTGCTCTGAAGTCTGAAGCCTGGGCTTGTTACTGCAGTGTCACATGGTGGATAGCTCTGTTGTCTGCGGCCTGAGCCCGGTACTCTGCGGCCTGAGGTCTGGGCTTATAACCTCCTTGTTACACAGTGGCTGGCTCTGCTGTCTGAGGTCTGACCCTGCTCTTCTGCAGTCTGAAGCCTGGCTTTGTACTTCAGTGTTAGAAGCTGGTCAGCTCTGCTGTCTGAGGCCTGAGCCTGGTACTTTGCAGCCTGAAGCCTGGGCTTGTAACGTCAGATGTCCCATGATGGAAAGCTCTGCTGTCTGAGGTCTGACCCTGGTGCTCTGCAGTTTGAATCCTGGGCTTGTACTTTATTGTCCCATGAGGGATAGCTCTGCTGTCTGAGGTCTGACCCTGGTGCTCTGTAGTTTGAATCCTGGGCTTGTACTTTAGTGTCACATGATGGATAGCTCTGCTGTCTGAGGTCTGACCCTGGTCTTCTGCAGTCTGGAGCCTGGGCTTGAAACTTCAGTGACCCATGATGGATAGCTCTGCTGTCTGAGGTCTGACCCTGGTGCTCTGCAGTTTGAATCCTGGGCTTGTACTTTAGTGTCCCATGATGGATAGCTCTGCTGTCTGAGGTCTGACCCTGGTGCTCTGTAGTTTGAATCCTGGGCTTGTACTTTAGTGTTACATGATGGATAGCTCTGCTGTCTGAGGTCTGACCCTGGTCTTCTGCAGTCTGGAGCCTGGGCTTGAAACTTCAGTGACCCATGATGGATAGCTCTGCTGTCTGAGGTCTGACCCTGGTGCTCTGCAGTTTGAATCCTGGGCTTGTACTGTAGTGTCCCATGATGGATAGCTCTGCTGTCTGAGGTCTGATCCTGGTGCTCTGCAGTTTGAATCCTGGGCTTGTACTTTAGTGTCACATGATGGATAGCTCTGCTGTCTGAGGTCTGACCCTGGTGCTCTGTAGTTTGAATCCTGGGCTTGTACTTTAGTGTCACATGATGGATAGCTCTGCTGTCTGAGGTCTGACCCTGGTCTTCTGCAGTCTGGAGCCTGGGCTTGAAACTTCAGTGACCCATGATGGATAGCTCTGCTGTCTGAGGTCTGACCCTGGTGCTCTGCAGTTTGAATCCTGGGCTTGTACTTTAGTGTCCCATGATGGATAGCTCTGCTGTCTGAGGTCTGACCCTGGTGCTCTGCAGTTTGAATCCTGGGCTTGTACTTTAGTGTCACATGATGGATAGCTCTGCTGTCTGAGGTCTGACCCTGGTCTTCTGCAGTCTGGAGCCTGGGCTTGAAACTTCAGTGACCCATGATGGATAGCTCTGCTGTCTGAGGTCTGACCCTGGTGCTCTGCAGTTTGAATCCTGGGCTTGTACTTTAGTGTCCCATGATGGATAGCTCTGCTGTCTGAGGTCTGACCCTGGTGCTCTGCAGTTTGAATCCTGGGCTTGTACTTTAGTGTCACATGATGGATAGCTCTGCTGTCTGAGATCTGACCCTGCTCTGCAGTCTGGAGCCCGGGCTTGTGACTTCAGTGTCCCATGAGGGATAGCTCTGCTGTCTGAGGCCTGGCCCTGGTACTTTGCAGTCTGGAGCCTGGGCTTGTGAGTTCAGTGTCACATGATGGATAACTCTGCTGTCTGAGGTCTGACCCTGGTACTCAGCAGTCTGGAGCCCGGGCTTATGACTTCAGTGTCATATGATGGATAGCTCTGCTGTCTGAGGTCTGACCCTGCTCTTCTGCAGTCTGGAGCCCGGGCTTGTAACCTCAGTGTCCCATGATGGATAGCTCTGCTGTCTGAGGTCTGACCCTGGTACTCTGCAGTCTGGAGCCCGGGCATGTGACTTCAGTGTCCCATGATGGATAGCTCTGCTGCCTGAGGCCCCTGGCCCTGGTACTCTGCAGTCTGGAGCCTGGGCTTGTGAGTTCAGTGTCATATGAGGGATAGCTCGGCTGTCTGAGGTCTGACCCTGGTACTTTGCAGCCTGAAGCCCGGGCTTTTGACTTCAGTGTCCCATGATGGATAGCTCTGCTGTCTGAGGTCTGACCCTGGTACTCTGCAGTCTGGAGCCCGGGCTTGTAACTTCAGTGACCCTTGATGGATAGCTCTGCTGTCTGAGGTCTGACCCTGGTGCTCTGCAGTCTGCAGCCCGGGCTTGTAACTTCAGTGTCCCATGATGGATAGCTCTGCTGTCTGAGGCCTGACTTTGTTCGGACCTAATAGCCTGGTGACCATTGCAAGTACCTATAAAACCCGATTTAACCAGAGAGACTGCGAGTTACACCCCCTACACCCTCTGGGGTAACTCGTCTGTGGTGGTCTGAGAATGTTATCCTAGCAATTGATGGGGGAAGGAGCTCTGGACCCCCCCAACCTCCCACTTTCTATGCCGTATAATAATTTAAAGGTTAAATAAAGCATCTCTCCCCTCCCCTCAGAGTCAGCGGGTTATGGTTTAATAAAATGATACATTGCGCCGGAGGCCTTGTATTAATAATTGATTTTCATTAATAACCCAAAAATGGCGATGGCTCTTCATTAAATTCACATGTGTACATAATTACTGTAAAAAGGAATCAATGCTTTCCCAGCACAGCTCAGTGACTTAATTTACCCATTAAACAAAGCTTACAAGACGGTTTGTCAATTAGCAACACAAATCAACGTTTTCGCATTAGGCAATTACTTCACCGTTTAGTATTTTATTCACATTGCAAAAATGATGTCAGCATCGCCTGGGTGTCCTAAAAAGGGGACAAGAGTAGGGCTATCTTAAAAAAAAGGTACACAAATAATTTGCTTTTGAACAGCAAGTATTTCCCCAGATTTGCCTTTTCATGGCACGACAAATCACACGTGTAGCTATTCCTTCTCTCAAGTTTACAATTTCATGCTTGAGATATTGCTTCGATCAAATAATGTATTTTGTGCTTTTTGGTTCTTGCAGTCTTGTCATTCCATTAGGAGTTTGGGGCTCACTTGGGGGAATTCAAAGGACACACCAATGGGTTAACGAAACTTAATGGGGAACCTGCAAAGTACAACCTCTGGAGTAAGTCAACCACCACACAGGGAGAATTACTGGTACTACAAAATACTCCCATAGAAAAAAATGGAGGCAGGAATTAACACTAACACAAATTCACTACATAGGGAATCATATAAAAAAAATGAATAGAAATTTAGGTTACAATAGTTTTAAAATCCTTCAATTGCTAGAATTCTTTTTAGTTTAAATATTTCATAATAACAAGAATTTAAATTGCAATTACATTTCTGTAAATGGTAACTTAATTAAAAAAATATGTTTATAATAATATTATTTTAAAACTAAACTTGTAACCAAGCTTGTAAAACAAACATGCACTTCAGTAGTAATGCGAACACAAAAGGATTAAATGTACTACAGAGTAACTATGGAGTAAATCAATAACCAATTGAGGGCAACCACTGGTACTGCGGCACACTCTAATAAAAATTAACGGAGGCAGGGAATAACAGTAACACATAAGGAAACATATACAATAATTTAAATAACATTGTACATTAAAATTTGTTTTAATCTATTTAAATGTTTTAATATATAATAATAAATCAAATATATACACTTATACTATGGTGCAATGGTGCCTGTGCCGGCGCATGACTGCATGTAAATATGTTGCATTCCTGTGCTTCGGAAGTGCCGCAGTGTGGCGCAGCCAAAGGACTTGCGTTGCCGCGCTGCAGCACTTCCTTGTAGATGTGCCCTTAGGTCTGGGTTTTCTATTATGAGCATAATGTTGTGAGAGTTGCAGTCCTAAAGTCACATGGATTGGTCTTCAGCATCAGGATACATGGATAAATGAAACCTAAAACTTCGAGTAACGTGGCATGCAGTAGTGGGCGAAGTGCAAAGGCTTAGAAAGGGTGGTGGGGGCGGGAGGGCGGTCCGCATTGGGCCGCACAAGTTTTGGGGGCTGCAGCTCGCAATATCCCTCTCTTACCTGCGACCGTCACTGGGCAGTAAATGCAGGGACCATCCATCACCTGCCACCCCCGCTCTCACCAGCGGCCGTCGCGGGGCAGCAAACGGCCCGCCCACCATGCATGGCAAAAGGTCTCACTAGCCACAGCCGAAATGAAGTAGTGAATGAGCACTTCTGGTGAAAGCTGGCACTGCTGGAGTCTTATTACTGTGATTGGGCACTTCTGGAAAAAGCGGGCACTGCTGTTGTCTTACTAATGTGATTGGGCTCTTATAGAGAAGGCTGGTACGGCCTGAGTCTTATTACTGTGATTGGGCAAGGCTGGAAAAAGGTGGCACTGCTAGAGTATTATTACTGTGATTGGGCACATCTGGAAAAAGCGGGCACTGCTGGAGTCGTATTACTGTGACTGGGCACTTCTGGAGAAAGATAACACTGCCAGACTCCTATTGCTGTGATTGGGCACTTCTGGAGAAAGCTGGCACTGCTGGAGTATTATTATTGTGATTGGGTACATCTGGAGGAAGCTGGCACTGCTGGAGTCTTATTACTGTGACTGGGCATTTCTGGAGAAAGCTGGCACTGCTGGAATCTTATTATTGTGACTGGGCATTTCTGGAGAAAGCTGGCACTGCTGGAGTCTTATTATTGTGACTTGGCACTTCTGGAGAAAGCTGGCACTGCTGGAATCTTATTACTGTGACTGGGCACTTCTGGAGAAATCTGGCACTGCTGGAATCTTATTACTGTGACTGGGCACTTCTGGAGAAGCTGGCACTGCTGGAATCGTATTACTGTGACTGGGCACTTCTGGAGAAAGCTGGCACTGCTGGAATCTTATTACTGTGACTGGGCATTTCTGGAGAAAGCTGGCACTGCTGGAATCTTATTACTGTGACTGGGCACTTCTGGAGAAATCTGGCACTGCTGGAATCTTATTACTGTGACTGGGCACTTCTGGAGAAATCTGGCACTGCTGGAATCGTATTACTGTGACTGGGCACTTCTGGAGAAAGCTGGCACTGCTGGAATCGTATTACCGTGACTGGGCACTTCTGGAGAAAGCTGGCACTGCTGGAATCGTATTACTGTGACTGGGCACTTCTGGAGAAAGCTGGCACTGCTGGAATCTTATTACTGTGACTGGGCATTTCTGGAGAAAGCTGGCACTGCTGGAATCTTATTACTGTGACTGGGCACTTCTGGAGAAAGCTGGCACTGCTGGAATCTTATTACTGTGACTGGGCACTTCTGGAGAAATCTGGCACTGCTGGAATCGTATTACTGTGACTGGGCACTTCTGGAGAAAGCTGGCACTGCTGGAATCGTATTACCGTGACTGGGCACTTCTGGAGAAAGCTGGCACTGCTGGAATCTTATTACTGTGACTGGGCACTTCTGGAGAAAGATGACACTGCTGGAGTCTTACTACTGTGATGGGGCACTTATGGAGAAGGCTGGTACTGCCTGAGCCTTATTACTGTGATTGGGCAAGGCTGGAAAAAGCTGGCACTGCTAGAGTATTATTACAGCGATTGAGCACATCTGGAGAAAGTTGGCACTGCCAGAGTCCTATTGATGTGATTGGGCACTTCTGGAGAAAGCTGGCACTGCTGGAGTATTATGACTGTGATTGGGCACTTATGGAGAAGGCGGTCACTGCCAGAGTCTAATTACTGTGATTGGGCAAGGCTGGAAAAAGCTGGCACTGCTGAAGTCATATTACTGTGATTGGGCACATCTGGAGAAACCTGGCTCTGCTGAAGTCATATTACTGTGATTGGCACATCTGGAGAAAGATGCCGCTGCTGGAGTCCTAATACTGTGATTGGACACTTCTGGGGATAGCTGGCACTGCTCTTGCAGTGACTGGGCACTTCTGGATGTTTCGTGAGGATTTTGTAAACAATAGGCATAGTTCTATGTATGATTGGTCTGTAATCGGACCCTCACCAGTCTATACTACTATTATAAAGAGAGAACACAAACCTTTTGGCAAGGTAAACTCGGGAACCACAGCGCAAATCCACACACCCAATACATTGTTGTAATCCTCAGGGTGTGCAGATGGACATAGGCTATAGAAAATAAAAAAAATACGTAAATTAAAAAATATAACTTTAAAAAAAAGTAAGTAGTGCCCTGAAAGTAGAGCTTGACGCAACGCTGACAGCCACGACGTAGCGCTGGCCGCAACGTACGTGATAACGAGGAGGAGCGGCGGTGAAGTGAGGAGCTCGGGGTGGAGCGGCGGCTCAGGTAAGGCTCTGGGACACGGGACGGGAGGGAGCCGGTGCGGGAGGTTGGCCCGGAACAACTGCGGTAAGGCTCAGGGTCTGGGGGCAGCATTTCAGGGACGGAGCCGGTGCGGGAGGTTTGCCCGAAACCACTGCATTAAGGCTAAGGGTCTGGGGGCAGCATTTCAGGCTTGCGTGCACTCCCGCCCCGGACCCTGCCCGCCACGACATTGTCCGGGACACAGACAATGTCGTTGCGGACGGGGTCCGCGGCGGGAGTGCACGCAAGCCTGAAATGCTGCCCCCAGCCCCCTTCTGCCCCAGGCAACGCTGGGGCGGGCTGCTAGTTTTCTATAAAGACAAGCAGGCCCATGGTGGAGGCTGGAAGGAGGTCATAGACATTAGTAGGGTTTGTAATTCTGAGAGCACTGGGGGTCCTTGAGTCATCCTCGGTGGGAAGAGATGTCCTTTGTGGGAGATGGGTTTAGATGGGGTTCACAGGGAGTGGGACTAGAGTACAAAAGATTAACGCATGCCATAAAAGGATTAGGAGGCGAGGTGATGAGGGTGTGGAGTTCGAGGGTGTTTTGTTAGGAGTCTCGGTGCTTGGGGTGAGACAGAGAGGATGGCCGGGTGTTCAATATGGATTGATAGGCAGCGGGAGCCAGGAGCGATGGAGAGAAAGAAAGGCTAAGTGGAGGGGTCTGGAAGTCCGAGAAGTGAAATGAGGAGGTTTCATATTTGGTCATGTTGGTGGGCGGTTGTTATGGTGACTTTGTTAGATCTAGGAATTCAGGTGCTTTGTTTTAACACATGCAGTGTGGGATCCGGGTTACGAGGAGAGAGGGGCAGAATGTCTTCCTGAGTGAAAGCTCAACTAACAAGATAGAGGGCCTGATTTATATCTCAGCAGACAGGTTACTCCGTCTCAACGGTGATGGATCTCTCGCCCGCCGGAATAAAAATCCCATTATATCCTATACTATAGCAGGGCTGTTGTTCAACCTGGGGTTTGCTTCTGGAGGAAACCCACCGACCTGCTGCTGTGAGGGTTGAGAGCTAACCTGGGATATCCGAGCTTCACTTCTGGGTGGAGCCCGCAGACCTGGCACAGCTGGGACTATGGTCTAACCACCTGTGCCAGGTCTGTGGGCTCCACCCAGAAGTGAAGCTTAGCTCTCAACCCTCACAGCAGCAGGTCGGTGGGTTTCCTCCAGAGGCAACCCCCAGGTTGAACAATAGCCCCCCCCATAGCAGGGCTGCGGGTTTCACCCAGAGGTGAAGTTGGGATGGCAAAAGTTAGACCACAGCCCTCACTGTGCTAGGTCTGTGGGTCCACCCACTAGTGAAATGAAAGCAGCCCAGATTAGGCCACTGCCGCATACCGTACGAGATCTATAAGGTCCATCAAAAGGCACCATCGTGACAGCGCAGGTTATCATCCAGCCCCCACTGTTACAGGTCTGTGGGGTTCCATCGAAGTTGGGGCAGGTCAGGTTTGCCCACAGCCCTCACTGTGGCAGGTCTGTGGTAGGCCGGGACAGTGAATTCCGCTCCGTTCCTGGAGTTTGCGGAGTTTTCTGCACTCCGCACTGCACAGAGCACGTCAACTTGCAGAGAATGAGCCAGGCAAATCCACCTCCAGGTGAGATTTCTCAACGGAGGCAGTTGGATTTTTTAATGCGGGTGGTCGCAGATTGTCGTGAACCGTTTGCATTGAGAAAGCTGCTGCTCGAGTGGAAAATCTACTCGAGCACCAAGAAAAGAAGTAGCACCCTCTGGTACTGCACATGGTACCATGTGCACTGATTGTACAGTGCTGGCCAAACACCCAGTGTTGAAAATCGATGTGAACGGCATGTCCAATTGCACTACGCCGCTTGTGACACTCCCCATAGCGTAGCTGAGTTTTTGGGTCATTTGGAACTCCGCCCAGGCCTAGTCTGTGTTGTCCACCCAGTGCAGGCTAGACCACAGCCCCCCCCACTGAGTTAGTCCTGTGGGGTCCATCCAGCCCAGGTTAGGCTACAACCCCTCTGTGGTAGGTCTTTGGAGTCCACCCAGAAATGGAATTGAAGCAGATCAGATTAGACCGTATCTGCATAGTAGTGGGAGAAAGATCTGTGAAATCAATCAAGTAGGGTACAGAGAAGGCAAATGTACATGCAAAGTTGTCGGTGGAGCTTAATTTAGGAAAGTACCTTTTTCGTGTTGTTGTATGGTGTCCTGTAGGGCCAGGAAACACATAACATGCACATTGCTCACAGGCTACTGCAGTGTGCAACGAAAAACAATGTCTCAACTGGAAGAAGTTGCACAAGGACAATTCGAATTGGTGAAATAAATCACAAAGGGGGACAAAAAGGGGGAAAAAGAGATACCACAACAAGCGGGTAAAGTGAAATAAGTCAAATTATAATTTGCGTCAGTAGTTCAAGAAGCACCACAGGACATGAATATACAATGACCATAACACACATTGATGGAAACTGGGCGTGCTGATGCAAGTGAACGGCACCGTGATATAAAGGTGCGAAAAACATCATAAACAGGGGCAATATATAAGATGAAGAGGGTCAAAAAATGCAATTTATATACAGTGTTTATACAAGTAAGTCAGATAATTTGGTTGACCACATTGGTGCCTAAGTTCTAAGCTGGGTAGTCGACAGCGTTTCAACCTGAATGATTCCAGGTCATCATCAGGACAATGGTCAGAGGATGAGGGTAGTGCTCTCGTTGAGCAAGCTTGAAAGCGATCCTGAGAGAATCAAGGATGGTGATTTGCTGGGGCAATGAGTACGAGCCAGGATACAAATCCAGGAGCGAGGGTGGTATTGGAGGCGTCAAGGGGGTAAATTCCAGAGCTACCCTGTTGGTGGGCGAGGATGCGAATATTTGTGAGTCAGGCAATGTCAGACACGGCACCATGAGTAAAGGGCGCTGAAGCAGTAGAGTCCTTTTGAGTGGCCATTGATCAGGGCGATTGAATCATGGCGGAGGGGTACGCCTCAGCGGATCTGTCAGGACGAGTGAAGCGTCCAATCCTGCTTGTGACACTCCGCATAGCACAGCTGAGTTTTTGAGTCACTTGGAACTCCACCCAGGCCTAGTCTGTGTTGTCCACCCAGTACAGGTTAGACCACAGTCCCCACTGTGGTAAGTCTGTGGAGTCCACCCAGAAATGGAATTGAAGCAGCCCAGATTAGACCGTATCTGCATAGTAGTGGGAGAAAGAGCTGTGAAATCAATCAAGTAGGGTACAGAGAAGGCAAATGTAGATGCAAAGTTGTCGATGGAGCTTAATTTAGGAAAGCACCTTTTTTCGTGCTGTTGTATGGTTTCCTCTAGGGCCAGGAAACACATAACATGCACATTGCTCACAGGCTACTGCAGCCAGCCTTTGAATGCAAGAAATAGATTTCATTATTACCACATGCAATTATGCTGATTAGTAATTTGCAACCAACAGATCTAGGTTATATTCTAGCTTTAGGACGTAATATGATTATTAGCAAAGTACTATATAAATTTGTCATTTAGGATGTAAAATGTGCAATGTAGTAAGACTCTACAGTGTTCTGTCTAATTCTGCCCCAATTATTGGGTAATAGATTATTGCTTTAGAGCAGTAATGTCTACTACCGGACCCTAGGAGTATGGATTGATTCAACCCTTAGTCTTCAGGATCACACTAAGAAGATTGCAGGCACGTGCTTTGGCCTTCTACGGGGGCTGAAACCACTTCTGGGCTATTTTGACCTGTCCACGAGTCAACTGATTGTTCAGGCGGCCAAACTGTCAAGGCTCGACTATGCTAATTCACTCTTTTTGGGGGTGAATAAAGCTGAGGTCATGCGCCTACAAAGGGTCCAAAATTCGGCTGCCAGAGCCTTTTTGGTCTCCTGCGAAGACACCACATTTCGGGGGTAATCCGTCAATTACACTGGCTGCCTGTGGCTAAGGGCATAGAATTTAAAGCCCTCTCGATGGCCTTCAAAATCTTAAAGTTCCCTTCCCCTTGTATTCTGTCTGACATGTTGGTACCTTACACACCCTTGCGCCCTCTTCACTCTGTGGGGTCATGCTTGGCTCTAGCAGGTAAAACGTCTACGTGCCGGGTGACGATCTTTCCGCTATCTAGCGGCCAAGCTTTGGAATTCTCTCCCCCTTCACATTCGCAGTCTGGATAACTACTTGACGTTCAGGAAGGCTATAAAAACTAATCTCTTCCCCGCGGCTTAGGCTCTAGTTTCTTGCTGTCTGCCTGTAGTAAGCGCCAGGACTTCTCTTTGCTGAGACAGCTGTTGCGCTATACAAGTCGGACTAACTAACTAACAACCCGGGTGTTGGGGTGGTTGGGGGAGACGAGGGAAGGGTGGATAATGAAAAAAGAAAAAGAAAAACCCACGTACCTGTATAGACCGGCTGCCGCCTCTCCTCTGTCATTTGTCATCTTCCTTCTTCCTGCAGTCCCGTCCGGCAGCAGGAAGCACCCAGGCTCCCAAGCTCCATTGACCAAATCAAAACGTTGCAATGCAGTGTTGTGATTGGTCTGAGCACCGCGTTTTGGTGCTCAGACAGGGAATGAGAGGCTGGGCATGTTCCTCACTAAGCTGTGCAATGCCGCCTGGTTGGGAGGTTGCAAAGTGCGCAGGACTGTTTGGTCGGCTAAAGAGGGATGACCAAGCACTCCTGCCCACTTAGGGAGGGTAAAGCACTCCTCCCCCTGCTCTGGCCAGTCTCACCTGCCCCACATTGAACAAGGCCACTTACTGCAATAGAAAAAATAGAATGACAATAACGATAGTTAATAGGAAAACTAAAACGATAATAACGATAGTCAATAGGAAAACTAGAACGATAATAACGATAGTCAATAGGAAAACTAAAACGATAATAACAATAGTCAATAGGAAAACTAAAACGATAATAACGATAGTCAATAGGAAAACTAAAACGATAATAACAATAGTCAATAGAAAAACTAAAACGATAATAACGATAGTCAATAGGAAAACTAAAACGATAATAACGATAGTCAAGAGGAAAACTAGAATGATAATCACAAAAGTTATCTTTTTTTTTTTCTTTTGTTCGGTGAGGCGACTTTCCTCCGCCATAGCGGAGGAGCTGCCACTGCATTAGAGACTTTGCAACCTGGCTTTGTAAAAAAGGGGTTCCAAAGACAACCAGTAACCCAAAGACCCTTTTTATGTTGCCCGGCGGTATCGCCTCTATGACCCACCAATGTTAATCAATGAAGAAGCGGGCGCTGGAGACTGGAAGGCAGGAAACGAGGATTTTATTCTCTCCGGAGGAGAACACATCAATTCAGACAGCAAGTATCGTCACGAGGTGCTCTAACCACATCTCTGAGGCCTGGCCTCTTATACTAGGGTTTTATGACCTTTATTGCACATAACACATTCTCGCAACACTTTAGTATTTGAAAGAACATCCTCGGAATCTCCCCTTCAGGCCCGTTCCCACATACATTTACAGTTGGATTCCCCACCCCGGTCACAACAGGTGATGGTTGTCGCACAGCAGGGCATTCCGCCGATTCACGGAATGCATGGGGTTGATCGGATATCATAGGGTGGGGGCTTTGATCGGCTCGAGGGTCTTTTGATGGGGAGGGGAAGCTTCCTACTGTACGGGGTAATAAACAGTATCCGCAAGGCCAGGTGGCGGCCTGGGAACAGGGAAGACAAACGGGGATACAGGAAAAGGGGGTTTGTATCAAAAAGGATCTGAGGCCATGAAAGGAATGAGGGGAGGTGTCGCGCTGGGAACAGGATGGGGTTCTGTGGCGGAGCTGCGCTGAAGAGGGGTTTATGACCCAAGGCATGAGAGAGCGGGGGTTGTCAACGTGCGGGGGGGATGTTTGCGAGGTTAGGAGAGAGAGAGACGCGCTGGCTATCAGCGAGGGGCAGGGAGGCCATGGTGCTAAAAATGGCTGCCGCTTACGCGCATGAATGGGCTCGAAAAGGGGCAAGATGGCGCAGATAATGTTCACCAAGCTTGTACTAATTTTTCACAGTCCTCCCTTTAACATTTCCAAGACATCTTGCTGGCCTATTTCCTATCTATACCTATTGTAGCGGTCATAAGTAAGGGAGAGGGGACTTAGGCAAAGGAACTGTGCATATACATCATATTATAAACATCACATTGAAAAATCTCATCATCTAGTAAACGGGTTCATTGTTAAGTTGGTTGTAGGAAAAATCATCGTAATGCAATATCAGACTAGAATTATGTAGTGAGGGCGTTGGGTACAGATCATAGGTACTTATAGTCATTCGAAATAGGAGCTGGTAAGTTATCATATAAGTAAGTCCTTTTTTTCTTTTTTTTGTACTCGGCGGGAGCATAGTCAGTCCAATGATGATTGGGAGAGAAATGAGATATAATAAAAATAAAAATCAGAGTTCTCAGTGTCTAGGCCGTCTTCTGTTGGCACTGTTGAGCACCTGGATTACCTATCAGCAGAAATGTTCATGTGGATTGAGTCTTTGGAGGTCTGCGGGCAGGGGTACATTTTGTTTTGTTTCGCCAGACCCCATAGGAGAAATGCGCTACGGTTTTGGAGCAGGTGCACTTTCTTTTGTAACGCAGAGCATAGATTTGCAATAAAAAAATGCGATTGTTCCTGAATTGTGAGATCTGTTTGTTTCTTGAATCTGTGTGGTGAGCATTTCCAGTCGCTTCCATCATCTTCAAGGCGTTCAGCAGCGGGTAGAACCGCATACTTCGTTCATCTATTCTTTAGAGGCGACCCTTGGTGGAGTTCTAGGTCACCGTTCTAAGATTAACATAGTTCGTGGTCTACTTAGTCGGAGCTCCCTCCCTTCTGACGCAGGGAGTACTCTTCTCTGGGTAGCTCAGTAGGATCTGGAGGAACTTGGGAGTTCCGGTGGAAAGGTGCGGGTGTGAACGGTCCTTATGGTAGGTCGGAGGAGGGGGGGATGGAGCAAGGCCAGGTCGGGAACAGATCAGGGGGACGGAGAGTTTGCGACAGGCGGGTCCGTAACCATGTTCAGAGAGCAGGGACTTTTTGGCACACGTTGATCATAGAGCAGGGGCTTCAGGTCAGCCCTTTCCTTAGCTTTGTCGAAAACAGTGCCCCGTCCTGCGTCTCCTTACTGCTGTGGTCTCGCCTCGGCCTCCGTCGCTGATGTTCCACAATCCGCAGTCAGGCCGCGTGCTCCCACATCCGGTCTCTTTCTCCTCCGACAGTGATACCCTTAAATGAGTTTTGAAAAGACAGTCTTTAGAGATATTGCAGAAGAAGGTAATTACATAAATCTATTTCTCTCCCAACACCAAGCAACTGGGGTAAGCACTCGCTACATTGGAGATTCTTGCGGTTAACGTATAAACAATTGATGATGGGTTTGCTGGATTCCTTACAACTTCCTTTTGCTGGCTAATTCTTTGGCGCTTTGATGGTTATTACGTTCATTTGTAATAGGTACGAGGTCTGGTACTCATTTATTGCATACGTCTATTATAGTAGATGTCAGTTCTTCCGGTAGAGACCCATTTCCCTAGTACGAGTCTTGCAAGGCTAGGCTGGCCTTCAGGGCCTTGTATTTTACAAAAAGTGCAACGTGCTATTCACCACAGTCTGATGTGTATCCTTCTGAGGGGTGAACATAGGCTAAACAAGTCTGCATTACATAAAAACATCTTATTTACAACAAGGCTTACTGCAACAAGTTCTTTCGATTTTTGATCTAATTTTCAACTTTGCACATATCTTTCTAACTTTCTATATAAATCCTCGCAACCTGGTTACTACAAAAACTCGGGGGGTGGTTTGCGGTAATTATTGAACTTATCCTCGGGGAAGGAGGGATCTTATGGAAAACAATTAGGGACACAGTGAAATTAGAGCAGGGGGCGTTTTTCAGGCTCTCGTTCAGGGCAGCTGACACCAAACTGGGGGTATTTTGGGATGACGGAGGTGTCTCGATCATTTCTTACTGTTCGGGGTGTAGAGGCAATTTGGAATGGGGATGGTCGCATTACCACAGACATATTTTATCATAGAAGCCACTGACAAATGGTTCCCTGGCTGCGGGTCAAATTTAGGGAACCTCAGTCGTCTTACCTGTCCCTTTCCTATTGGCCAATTTAAATTTCATCCATATTTAGCAGAAAAGGAGAGGTAGTAACGTGGTACCGATACAATTTATTTAGGACAAATTTGTGCAAATACTTATGGTATTTGGGGCCAATCAGGAGGTGCACCAGGTTCGTCAATTAGGTGCCAGTCGCTAGGAAGGGGGAAAGTGTGGAGGGGTGAAAGAGTGAGAGAGAGAGAGAGAGAGAGAGAGAAAGAGAGAGAGAGAGAGAGAGAGAGAGACAATAGGCCAAACAGTACACATGGGACATGGAGAATGACCGTGTATTGTTTGGGCTATTCAGTGCGTTACCCAACGTTAGACGTTTCAGGTCTATGTTAGGATGTAGAGAGCATGCAGTTTTTGGGACAGAAGAGCATTAGATCTGGTATAAAAAGGTCGTGCATTGGGTAGGGCGCCCTTTTTGTGTCGTCTTGTAGCGGTAGTCCGTTTTCATGCATCGGGCGTGACGTGGCTCCAGATTCCTTACAGTACCCTAATCGGGACCCCAATGTAATCTGCAGAGGGGAAAAGGAGGGAAAAAAGGGGGGAGGTGGGGGAACAACATTCGAACACATCAAATGTACGGGCACGAAAAGTCCTTTACTTACTGCATACTCGTACTTATCTCTTCGGGATATAATCCTTAGGGTCTTTGTCTCTGCAGTCAAGGGGGGGGGGAGGGCAATGTGATAGGTGGTTCATGGGGGGGGGTTCGAGGATGGCATGAAGGATCGTGTGTAGGGGGATGCTAAAAGGGAATCAGAGGTGCCTAGCGTGAGGTACCCGGTTTTGTAGATGTATCTGGCCATCGGGATCCTTAAATCATTCCCAAAGCTGTGAGGTCCTAAGGCATATCAGTTCTTCATTCAACCCGGTACTTCAGTACCTTCGACCACCATATCTTTATAACATTTCATCAATCACGCCGCTTTACTTTACCCATTCTCAGACGTCGAGGTCCTTCTTCATATGTCAGTCCCTGAGCTTAGTCGCATATTTTGGAGGCAACGTATCATACCTGGGATCCGATCATCAATCCGGGGCCGGACAATCATTTCTCGGATAACCTTAAAAAAAGGAGCAGAACGGTTGCGCGCAGAAAAACCCTCCCACCGATACCCACATTTACAAAAGTATGCGATGCCTATTCATAGTTTTTAAGACTTTTATTTGTATAATCATTCAGTACGTAAAATGTGAGAGCACAATCATAATTTGGCCTGATATGTCGTCGATGGAGGCACATACAGTAGGGGGTTATTTTATAACACAAGAACATGTAAAAAGGCCTAATTTATTATTTGCAAGTAACTAAAAATATTTCATTGCGTGACGAGGGAATCAGGGGCAATTTAGTTCGTAAATGGAAACACAGTCAAGCTCATAGGAATCGTATTTCCTAGATGTAAACCGTGGGTGTGCATCATAGGCGACGTCATGTACCAGTTACAATAAATATCAAAAATAAATCGTTCATTGAAATCAACATTTTTACGGAACCCCTCTCAAACGTTCGCCAAGTGAACCCTCCTCCCTTTCCCCTCGAGTGCACAATGGTTCGTATATATATCTTAGTACATCAAGTTTCATTAGTTAAGGAACACCACGAGGTGTCCGTTAGTTTCCATTGATACCGGCGCCATCTTGGGCGAGGCCGGCTTAGTCCGGAAGTAGCACCAGAGGAAAAATATCCTCGACGATTGGCGGTTGGACCAGGGTCCCTTTCGGCAGTTCAAAAGAAAACTGTGCTAACAGAGGGGCTGGTGGTGTGGACCGTCAATCAAGAGAGGGAGGGGGTAGAGTCTTTCTTACCGGGTCACGTTGATGCTCAGCCGGAACTTACTCGAGTTCGTTAGCCCATAATGTTCCTGGGTGGTTCAGACGGAAGCTGATGCAGACACGAGAGCACCGCCATCTTGTTGCTGTGCCGTGGTTATTTCATTAGTGATCAATGCAGCTGTTCCCCTCCGGAAGCCTGAAGGGGCTGAGGGCTCTTGGGACTTTGGTAGAATCTTCAAAGTCGAGGGGATGTTTGTCGATGGTGGGGGCTTGCACCCAGGTGGGCAAATGCCCGAGTTGCAATTTCGGACAAAGTTACTCCAGCGGCCTAGACCCGCCTTTCGAGGGCCCAGACGCCATTTTGAGACCCTGTGGCAGCCACCTTTGTCGCATCCATCGGGAGTGGAAGAAACTTCTTGTGATGGCGAAGGACAGAGCATCATGCTGCTGGAGCAGGACATTTTGGTTCGGGGCGCCAGGGTGCAGCAATGGAGCCTTCGTCTGGGGAGGTGAGAGAGGCTCGTCCGTGCCGCCTTCCTCTCCCGGCGCATCCTACGCTGCCCCTTGGAATCAGGGGCGCACATGATGACCACCCTACACCCCTGATTCCGACTCTTGGGGGACCACTGTACATCCGGTGCTCCGCAATATGCCCGTCGGACATTGTGTGTCCTGTGCTATGGAAGTATACCAGACGGGCATTTTATGTCCTGTGCTGCGGAAATATACCAGGCCGTCGCCCGGCTGGAGGACATCGGCGCCGGACCAGGGCAGGGAAGCCTCCTATCTGTGGAGGTGGAAGAGGCTCGTCCGCGTCGCCTCTTCCTCCCTGCCCACCCTGCATCCGTTCGCTGGAGGAATTCGTGATGGCCGGACCAGGAGATACGAGGGAGGGGGTCATTTGCAGCCGCCCCCTCCCTACTCGCGGCCCGGGGGACGCCATCCCTGGAAGGGCAGTATGGGAAGACCATTTCATTGCCTGCTTGGTGGAGCCTCCAGGACCTTCCCGCCAGCAATCTCCTTTTTGGCCCATGGTTGTTGGCAGGCCCCGCCCCACACGTGCTATGTGTTTCGGATGGGCGGGACCATCGAACTGTTACATTTCGAGGACTTCCGGAGTGAGCATAACATGTTTTGTATTTTTCCTATTAGTCAAGTTTGCTTTTTAGAGAGTTCTACTAGTTATTCTATTTACTGTTGGTTGTGTGTTTTTCTTTACCGTAATTAAATCCTAAGTTATATAATAGACGCTTGGTTTCCTTGAGTCCTTTCTCTAATGGGGGTTGTTTACACTGATCTGCAATTGTGTTTGGTTTTCAGAGTGGGGGAGCAACAGAGAGCAATCAGTCCCAAAGCTCTAACATGTCGTTAAAATTGGTCTGACGAAATCTGTGCCATCGAGCATAATCAAACGGTGTGGTTCTATCTGTCCTGTCCGCACTAGTCTGATTGGTTTTTATTTCGCGCCTTTTCCCTTTCTGTCGGTCTGTCCTTTCTGTTGACCCTCCGTTCTTACCTATGCTCTGCAAAGTCGGGCATTGGGCTTTCCAGTGCCCGAGACGTTTACAGAAAGCACATTGGTTCTGTTTTAAATCTATTCGTCTTGTGCGTAGTGTCGGGGGATTACCTTCGGGTCGTTGTGTTCCGGGGTTGATTTGTCGGCACACCCCTTTACACCGTTCTTCTTTCATATCTACTCCTCGGGACTGCGCCATCGCTGGCCCTTCACCTTTCCTAAATTCGTCGTCTTCCCTTCGTCGGGTGGCTTCTTTGCGCCACATACCGAGACTATCGAGCATAATAGGTGTTGTTTCATTCCTACGAAGGGCTATTTCTACCGTCTCTATTTTGTTAAGATCAAAGGATCCTCTCAGTGGCCACTGACTTTCTCGATCCTTTTTCGTATATTTATGCCACAGCTCACTATAGGCTATAGCGATCAATCCATGCTTCATGAACATGTCCTTATTAGGGGTGCCTTCCAGCGGAGCCGGATGGTTCATCTCTAATAAGCGGTCCGGGTTAAACAGGCTACTAACCAGTGGGGAGAAGACAGGCATGACGGATCACAATGGGATAATAGTCAGCACTACCTATCTTATCACTGCGTGCAAAGACTAGACAGAATATTTCTATTCTACGTTGTTTGCACGTAGTGAATACCTCATGAATCAATTTCGATCAATCAATGTTAGGTCAAAAATAAAAAATCAATATGGTCAATGGGGAGAATAAGTAAGCTCGCTAAGGTTCGCGTCACCTACCCTTTCACTATCTGTAAAGAGGGGACCTAATCTTCCCTGTTTTCAGACAGAGAATCTCCAGAAAACAATCTATAACAGTTAATCAATGGGGGGAAGGGGCAATTGTTCAGTAGGGGAGAAAAATAGGTCCGACGGGTGCGTACCTATCCTTCGCTGTTTATAAAGGGAGAGCCTGTTGTTTCTCCGTTTGTAGACAGTGAATCTCCAATAAATTAACAAAAAGTAATACTAGTATTTTCTCAACAATTATCGATCACTTTCAATTATCTATCACTTTCGCAATTCGTCGTGTTTACACGACCTTACCCGGACCGCATGGACAGTTTCTTGTCTTCCGAATCCAGCGCCCGATCGTCCTCTTCTCTCCGTACTTCTCGTGGCACTCCTGATGGTTCCCAGTCAGGACCGCAGATCACTCGAGAGAGGTCTGTTCGGAACCAGTGAAGTTCGGATGATCGGCTGTCAGACGAGGGTCTATCGGACAGGGTACCTTCCGATCGTTGCAGTCGTTCACTCTGTCGTCAGGACCTCTCCCACTGGATCCACGAGTCGCTGATGGGCCCCATGTTTGGGACGCCAATTGTAAAAAAGGGGTTCCAAAGACAACCAGTAACCCAAAGACCCTTTTTATGTTGCCCGGCGGTATCGCCTCTATGACCCACCAATGTTAATCAATGAAGAAGCGGGCGCTGGAGACTGGAAGGCAGGAAACGAGGATTTTATTCTCTCCGGAGGAGAACACATCAATTCAGACAGCAAGTATCGTCACGAGGTGCTCTAACCACATCTCTGAGGCCTGGCCTCTTATACTAGGGTTTTATGACCTTTATTGCACATAACACATTCTCGCAACACTTTAGTATTTGAAAGAACATCCTCGGAATCTCCCCTTCAGGCCCGTTCCCACATACATTTACAGTTGGATTCCCCACCCCGGTCACAACAGGTGATGGTTGTCGCACAGCAGGGCATTCCGCCGATTCACGGAATGCATGGGGTTGATCGGATATCATAGGGTGGGGGCTTTGATCGGCTCGAGGGTCTTTTGATGGGGAGGGGAAGCTTCCTACTGTACGGGGTAATAAACAGTATCCGCAAGGCCAGGTGGGGGCCTGGGAACAGGGAAGACAAACGGGGATACAGGAAAAGGGGGTTTGTATCAAAAAGGATCTGAGGCCATGAAAGGAATGAGGGGAGGTGTCGCGCTGGGAACAGGATGGGGTTCTGTGGCGGAGCTGCGCTGAAGAGGGGTTTATGACCCAAGGCATGAGAGAGCGGGGGTTGTCAACGTGCGGGGGGGATGTTTGCGAGGTTAGGAGAGAGAGAGACGCGCTGGCTATCAGCGAGGGGCAGGGAGGCCATGGTGCTAAAAATGGCTGCCGCTTACGCGCATGAATGGGCTCGAAAAGGGGCAAGATGGCGCAGATAATGTTCACCAAGCTTGTACTAATTTTTCACAGCTTCAAATAGTCATGACATACAAAGCACTTTTAAGTATATTGCAATTTGCACCACAAGTCTCAGACGTATATTGAATTACCATAACTTAATTCATAACGTGTTATATTTAACAAAGCAAAAAAAAAAACTTAATGACACTCATTAATTTATTCATCTTAATTCATCCATCTTGGAAGGATAACAAACTGAGTTGTTGCCTACAGGTTTGGAAATGTTTCATCTGTTGAGCTGAGCCCTGTATTTGACATATTAACTAGGGCTATTGGGAAATTTGATTTACACTGGAGTAATTAGCGTAATCTGCATTGCTCTTGTTATGCAAAATTCCCCCAAATTTCTAAATATCCACCTCATCAGCCGGGCTAGCTTGAATCCATGGCATGGAGAGCACAGATTCTACTTCTAGATATACCTTGATATGCCCTGACGCGGGTCCCGGGCTCACTTTGCCACTGGGTTCAAGCTAGCCTGGTAGAAGAGAGGGTGATACCCCGAAACGGGTCCCAGGAGGCTTGTTTCTGGTCCAGGGAGGACCTGGCTTGGCAGTTCGGGCTGGACTTTTTCCATGAGGCACAGGGTCAAGACTGATTTGCATATGGCTGGGTCCAAACTGGAGTGCCATGGTGAGCCTAAGAACGATCGATTCAACCCAGATCTCTTAACTGGGGTGAATGTTTGATGTGCTCCATATTCCACCCATCATTTGTGCGTGTTTTGCTTTCCCACCAGCAAGGACAGACCTTGGACTCAATATCATGCCCATCGACCTCTCTCCTGCCACTTTCTCTGCTCCCCAGTCTGTCTCCTACCCCTGGCCATCCTTCATTTCTTCATTTTCTTTCTCACGTATCTCCTTAAAAATGCCTCTGCTGTCTCTTTCTCATCTCTATGGGCCATATATATCATCATGCCAATTTGCGATTTCTATTTAGCGATTTTTAAGGAATCGCTATTTAGAAATCGCAAAATGGTATGTATGTAGGAAATCACTTCTTTTTAGCGATTCCTCAACATTCCTAAGTTTTCCCATTCATTTCTATGGGCCAGGAGGCCCATAGGAATGAAGGGGTAAATTGTGATTAGCAATTTGATAATCGCAATTTAGGAATATTTTCAAGGGTGCAGGGGTGTCACAAGAACACCCTGCTGCACCCCTGAAAATGACATGTGTGGGCATATGGCGCACATACATGCCCTAAGGGCATGTATGAGCGTCATATGCCACCTTTGGATTTTAAATAAATTGCTTATTCAAAAGAATTTGCAACTTACCACCAACTAGAAGTTGGTGGTAATTTGCGATTCCTTATGGGCATTTTTACATTATTTTTTTCTTTGATACATTGCATTTAAGGAATCGCTAAATTTGCGATTCCTTAAGTGCAATCGCAAAATAAGGAATGGCACATTTTGTGATTCCTTATTTTGCTGCAAAAATGTTTCATACATTCCATTTAGCAAATTATCATTTGCAAAGGCCGAAATTCGCATATGGCCCTATGTCTCTTCCACTCCACACCAATCTGCCTCTCCCTCCAAGGTATCTCAAGCTTCCATACATATACATATCTGCTGTCTCTCTCGAATGCCCTCGTTCTCTTTTACACTGGTTATTCCTCTCTTGCTTGTCTGCCACTCTCTCAACTCTTTTGTGTGTCTCTTATTCCCTCACACACGCTTGTTTATCTCTTTCTTACTTCTGTTTGTCTCTCACACTGTGTGTTTCTATGGTGTTAGCTCATTCTCTTATGTCCATCTTTTCAGATCTTCTCAGTTGTTTCATACTCACCTGGTTCTTTATAGCCTGCTACTCTCTCTCCCTCTGTCTCTTCTCTCTAACCTCTTTTCTCTCCGATGTCTCTCTCTTGCTCCCTTCCTTACCTTTCCCTTTATGACCTCACTCTTTCTGCACTCTCTCTCTGCTGTTATTTACTCTCCAGTACATCCATACCCTGTATAACCTGCAGTTTTCTCACTCTTCTGCTCGCTCGGGCTGTTGCTTTACCGCTGTTTATATCTGTTCTTTCTCCCCACCCCTCAGATGCTCAGTTACAGAAGTCATCCACGTGCAGAAACATCATTAAAAGAAATTAATTTAGTTTCTTTCTTCTCACCGCCTGCCCCATCCCATAGAGCGGCTGTGGCCAGTTGGATGCAGTGCTTGACCTTTATTTTGCCAAACAGCACTGTCTCTCCGTGGGTGATTACCGTGCTTAATTTGTAACAGATATATGTACAGGTGAATACTTTATAATGTAAACGAAAAACATTCTTGTACCACTTTTGAGGTCCAGTAATTTGCGTATTTGCTCTCAAGCCTCTCACTGTTTCTCTGCCTTGTCAGAGGATGAAACATGTCGCTGTGTGACCCAAATTCTTCAAGCGGGGTCCAGCCCAGGAGATCAGGGCTTTTAGACTAATTTATTTGCTGCACCAGTAGATTAATGTATTTATTATATATTAATATTTTATGTCCCTGTTCTTGATATGATGCTATTTGTATTGTATTGCTAGTTGAACATGTTTCCTATTACTTTTCTGGCAGTTGGCAGCCGAATAAAGATGATTCTGATATGTGCAAGTGTCCGTCCATCACCACCCCCTTTGGTATCGCTTTTGGCCGCCATAAGTGTGGCAGGGTATGCTCAGACGCGAGTCCCTTGCTCACTTTGCCACTGGATTCAAGCAAGCCGGGCTGAAGACGGCTGGAATGCCAGAAACCGGTCCTCGGAAGCTTGTTTCCGGTCCAGGGAAGGCATGGCTTGGCAGTTCGGGCTGGACTGTTCCCATGAGGCACAGGGTCAGACTGATTTGCATATAGCCATGTCTGAACTGGGGTGGCAGAGTGGGCTAAAGAACGGTGATGGATTAAACCAAGATCTTTTGACTGGGTGTGAGTGTTTGATTGATTCAGATGATCCGTCCATCACCACCCCCTTTTGTGCCGCTTTTGGCCGCCATAAGTGTGGCAGGGTATGCTCATACGTGAGTCCCTTGCTCACTTTGCCACTGTATTCAAGCAAGCCAGGCTGAAGACGGCTGGAATGCCAGAAACCGGTCCTCGGAAGCTTGTTTCCGGTCAAGGGAAGACATGGCTTGACAGTTCGGGCTGGACTTTTCCCATGAGGCACAGGGTCAGACTGATTTGCATATAGCCATATCTGAACTGGGGTGGCAGAGTGGGCTAAAGATTGGTGATGGAGTAAACCAAGATCTTTTGACTGGGTGTGAGTGTTTGATTGATTCAGATGCTCCGTCCATCACCACCCCCTTTTGTACCGCTTTTGGCCGCCTTGAGTGTGGCAGGGTATGCTCAGACGTGAGTCCCTTGCTCGCTTTGCCACTGGATTCAAACAAGCCGGGCTGAAGACGGCTGGAATGCCAGAAACCGGTCCTCGGAAGCTTGTTTCCGGTCCAGGGAAGACATGGCTTGGCAGTTCGGGCTGGACTGTTCCCATGAGGCACAGGGTCAGACTGATTTGCATATAGCCATGTCTGAACTGGGGTGGCAGAGTGGGCTAAAGAACGGTGATGGATTAAACCCAGATCTTTTGACTGGGTGTGAGTATTTGATTGATTCAGATGCTCTGTCCATCACCACCCCCTTTTGTACCGCTTTTGGCCGCCATAAGTGTGGCAGGGTATGCTCAGACGTGAGTCCCTTGCTCACTTTGCCACTGGATTCAAGCAAGCCGGGCTGAAGACGGCTGGAATGCCAGAAACCGGTCCTCAGAAGCTAGTTTCCGGTCTAGGGAAGACATGGCTTGGCAGTTCGGCTGGACTGTTCCCATGAGGCCCAGGGTCAGACTGATTTGCATGTAGCCATGTCTGAACTGGGGTGGCAGAGTGGGCTAAAGAACGGTGATGGATTAAACCCAGATCTTTTGACTGGGTGTGAGTGTTTGATTGATTCAGATGCTCCGTCCATCACCACCCCCTTTTGTACCGCTAGTGTCCGGATTTACGGCACCACTTACCCGAGCAGGAGGGGTTGTCCAACACGAGGTATCTCCGGTTCCAATGCCGCTGAATGGTGCACTATCTACAGTTTCAGTTAGAACACACAGTAAGACGCTGTATCTTTCTTCTGCGATTAGGAATTCTCCCTTTAAAAGTATATTCCTCCAGATGGAACTACCCTTGAAATCCCCCAGGTAATTGTGATTTGTCTAATGGTGGAACACAAGCTCTTTTTCACATATTACTAATCTGTCTAAATCCGATTTAGGTAGAGGCTTGGCGATGATTTATAAAGCCAATTTGCTTAAGATACAACGCTATTTTAATTCAAGATTTAATTATGGTGTGTAAGTCTCCCACAAATGAATTTGTTTGCTATAACTTGTTTAAGTTGTTAAACTGTTTTAAAAGCGCACAAATTTAATAGTTTCAAATTCATGTATTTTGTACTTGTCGACCCCAAATTGCTGTAACCTGTCTAAGCTTACAATGAGTTTTTAAAGTAGTTTTTAAAAATACAAATATAATTGTTCTATATGTATGTATTTGCAGGGCACGAGTCGGAGGTACACGCGGGTGGACGGCATCCCCCCACTTTTTTCACAGGGTGGACGCTGTCCACCCTGCCAAGAAGTTGGGCCCCACTAAAAAAGATGCTGAATTCATCCCAGAGTAATTTCCAAACACTGGGACACTTTCAGCAGCGCCTGCACGTTGTTGTCTGCTTTCGATCACAACATCGTGCAGGCGGGAAAGGGGCTCTCTTATTTCTGACAAAGGCCGAGTCTCAGGGGTCTTCAAGCCTCATTTGTTGGAGTCTCCTGGCTGGCAGCAGTCAGGAGCCTCACACCTGATGCAAATGCAGCAGAGGGAAAACAAATGCTCACACCTTGTTAGCACTGAACACATACTTAAGAGAGGCAGCTTTTCACTTTGTTCAGGCTCTGTTTTGGAGATATGCACTGTTAAAACGTCAGATGTGTTGATCTTTCCCAACATTTACACAAAATAAATAGCATTTACATAGTGCTCACTACCCCTGAGGAGGCGTTGTAATAATTTAAATATCACTATTTCTTTCAAAGCACTATTGCCATAGAAAACTTAACGCTGACAAAAGGTAACACTGTTTTATTTGTAGTGTACACAAGTGTGAATCCTGCCTAAATCAGGAGAGTTTGCAAGTATACTGGAAATGTGCTCAAATGTACTCATGATAGACCTGCTAAACATATATGTGAAGGCTCAAGATCTGATGTCACTTCTTGTGATGCCAGTTCCTGCGATGTCACGTGCCGGGATGTCACGCGCCACGATGCCACGTGCTGCGATGCCACTTGAATACTGATTAACTAGGTTAGTACCCCCACTTCTTTTTGTGGGACTTGTGCCCTGTGTAGTTGTATTTGATGACCTCAGTTGAGGTCTGAATCAAAAAGAATTAATTACAAATGAAAGCAAATGCTGCTGGTTGATGGCCAGGTGACCTGTCACAGGACCAATGGGCCTCGGAAGGTAGATAAGTCCCAGCACAGCATCCAAAAGGCAGTACCACAAATGGACTATAACGCAAAGCTGGTGGTGAACCACACAAGTGAACAGCCATGCCCGGTTCTGCCCAGCTGAGTTGTCCCATCTCTCTGTCACTGTAAGAGTGGCTCTTGCTTGGAGAGCACCCTGGGTGGAAAAGAAAATTGACACCCTCCCTGCAGCTGGTGAATAAAACAAGCAGGCGTCCACTTTTGTGTTTAAAGGTCATTCACACATCAAAGTAGCAATTGAGCTCTGAGCACAAACCCCTCTGCACCTCCCTAAAATATTCTGACTCACTCACAGACTAGCTTGGATAGGAAGCTCCAAAGAGCTTCCTATCTGACCTTGACTGGATAAGCTTCAACAGCTATTTGAACCACCTTAGAGGTCACTTTGTTTGTCCTGACTTCTTGAGAATTTCCTAATCTGTTTGTGCAATTTGCTTACACAGTGCCGAGCCAGACTTTCATGGTCTTTCATGTCTATCTGTTTTTAATTGGCATGGTGCAGATCTTGCACATCCCTGTTAGCCATATTTGGCTTGGTGCCTTATTCTAGTTCCGCTGACATGGCATTACTAAAATGTATATAACACCCAGAAACCAGTCACTCTTGGGAGAAGCGGTCTGAGAGCCCCTAAGGCAGGAGACCTGACTTCTTCCTTGCTGATCAGCAATGATGCATTGGCACCAATAAATACATGTCACCCTGTTTCTGAGCAAACTGCTGTGTCTAGTGAGTATCATTCATTTGCTCTTGGGAGGGTGCAAAGTGTTTCCCTAACATGTTATCCCCAGGGGGGGCGGGGATTCCCAGCCTCAATTGTGCCTGGAATGGAAAAAGACGGCCCTCCTGGGATGGCTAATTTCGCTCATTAAAATGCTTCAGCTGAGTGTCCTGTGCTGTGAAAAGCTTTAGTGCCTGCTCGCCTGAAAGAAATGCAAATGTGCCCTATTAGTTAAGCTGCCAGTGTAAAGGGTGCTTGGGGCCCGTGAATGACTCCACCCTTTGTGATGACAAAGAGTCGTTTTCTTTTGGTGGTAGTGCAAAGAATTAACCTCTGGGCTCTGAAGTGTCTGCTTTTAATCATAACTGTATTTACACATCCCTTAGTACACCTAAGGAGGTGTTGAAAGGACAGTATTGTAAAAAGAATATATTGCATTACATAGGCCCTGGTATTACTAAAATGTAAATTTTGGAAGCACCATTTTATCATAAAGCTATTTACACATTTTGTATCAGTCTATCTTATACTGTGTGTAATGCAATGCAAGTGTGAAATAATGACTTACATATTCACAGCGCTTACTGTCACGGGCT
Source organism: Lissotriton vulgaris (assembly GCF_964263255.1). NCBI lineage: Eukaryota > Metazoa > Chordata > Amphibia > Caudata > Salamandridae > Lissotriton > Lissotriton vulgaris. The sequence goes on from NC_141699.1 coordinate 82,589,661, forward strand.
GTGACCTCATAGCACTAAAAATACACAAGTCACTATTCCTCACTGCAACAACCAAGATTTAATTTTGTGGCTCCCTGGTTACACACTGACCTTTGCAGTGCATTAACTAATAGAAGATTCATAATATACTAGAGTGCATTTCCCACTGAGTAACAACTTTTTAAAATTAATTTTCGATTCACGCTGCCCATTATTTTATATGTAGGTACCTGATGGTGAAAAACCTAAAAAACTTGCAGAATATTTTGGAACTTATTTATGAGAGGGTCGTGCCACCAGAGCATCACTTATTTTGTTGCTCCAGCAGCGCAAGTGTCTCCACCATACCTATGAGGTGGCGTAAATTCACCCCGCATGACTTTTCATGGCGAAAAACAAAGCAGCGCAAGTCACTGGGTTACCTTACTCTGTGTGAAGGAGGTGTTACCATGCAACATCCATGGATTTTGCAGCTGCCCCGTGTTTACAAAATCGCATAAACCTGGGGCAGCGATAAAGACGTACACCTCCCCAGGGAGGTGTAACGAGGAGAAATGTTTTCATTTCCCCTAGATTTTTTCTCTTTCCATATGTGCTGCATTCTGAAGCTCACATAGATATAAGAACATGCCTTTTGTGATTGTTTTTGTGCAGGAAGGTGCCACTTCCTGCACAAAAACAATCCTGCCTTTGTTGGTGCTAGGCATCAATTTGTGGGCCAACGCAAGGGGGAAGGACAGTAATGCACGGTAACAAGCTTAAACGTATCTACTGGGAGTGGATAGGTGCTAGAGACCATAGTAATGCAAATCTAGGTAGGCTCACAGAGGTGTTTCTTTATCACAAACAATCTAGAGCGTTTGAACCTTACCTTGATGTGATTCAGATCCCCAGAGACAGGACTCTATGCATTCAATTCAGATTTGGCACAATCCCAGTAGCCGAATGTACTATGATGTGGCGTTCTTGTAACCAGACCACAGCAGAATGTCCGTCTTGCGGGAATCCTAATGAGAATATTGCACATCTCATGTTTACCTGCCCTGCTTACGCCAGCACTAGGTCTAGTTGGCTTGCGCCCATTTGCAAACAGCTAGGCACCACTAGCCATTGTGATGCCCTTCGCATATCGAGAACAGACCCAAGATCTTTATATGTCTGTGCTGTTGCAAAGTTATTGGGACAAGCCTGGTCAATCAGGCACAGGGCCATTCAGAGGGCTTCCCAAAAATCAATATAATGGTCATAAGCACGCAGATTGTAAGAGTGAAGTTTTCTATGCTGCTCCACGATTTAGACAATACATTTTTATATCTTAAATTGCCTTTCCTGTTTTAAATTGTTTATTTTAATCATGCTGATTAATCATAACATTTGTCACAAGCTTTATCTTTTATTGATTTAGTGAGAATTTTGTTGTAGGTTTTTATCTATTCGATTATTTATGTTTTAATGAGCTACACATTTTATCGAACAAGAGAGAACTGTGCGGCACGTTTTTTGTCTATTTATGCATTTCTCCCTCGCACTGAAATTGTAGTCGCTTTTATGATATTTATATCGAAATAAAGCTTGATTGATTGAACGCACTGTATTTCATAAACATGGTGCATTCCTGCCCTCTCACATTAGCATAGGGCAGTGCAGCGACAGGACTTGCAGCTCTGCCCTACTCCAATGCCTCATAAATGAGGCCCTTTGTTTTTAGCCACACCTTTGACCACGCCCCCACGCTCACTGAGCTTTGGTTGGCCACACATTGTTTAATATTATTTCTCCACCGTAAAAATGATTTGCTGTGGGAATTGAGGGTGTTTTTGGTTGTTGATGATGAGGAGTACCAGGTTCTAGAATTTTTTGTCAGAAGGGGGGTACTTACACCTAACATTTTTTGACAAGGGGGTCTCAACATCAAAAAGTTTGAAAACCTCTGAGTTAGAGGATTGCACCCCTCTGAAAATTGGCGCCATGGGCCAGGGCCCAGCTTGCCCATGCCAACAGCCGACACTGGTCACTATGATGTCAGGAATGGCTCAGGTTGGATGACCAGGTGTGAAGGAACAGGTGTCCAGGGGGCAAAGGCATTTTGTTATAGAGCTGCATCAGGACACCACAGAAGTGGATGAAGTCCTGTGCCAGGGAATACTGGACACACAGCTTCACATAGTGCAGCAACCCTGTGAAGGCAGGGGGGTATGCTTGAGATGCCGCGCCTCTGAGGGGTGTCTCCCACAATTCAGCAGTTCTACTGTTCTAACGCCTTTGGCGTGTTAAAGGGGTTTTGACACAACCTAATTGGGGGGTTGGTGTGGGCGGCGGGTGGGTGTGGGAACGGGGAAGGTTGGCAAGTTGTCGGTGCTGCATGATCAGGCGTGTCTGTTTTAAAGTACGGCGTTCAAATGTAAGTCATTCAGTATACGCATTCACTACTTTCGACGGAATGCAATGGGTGTGACGAAGGTTTTAACTTGGAACATGCACAATTGAGGGGTGCAATAGGGTGTCAAAGTGACACCCTGCAACCCTTCAATGTTTCCCCCTATTACTGAATCGGTATTTACCGATTCGGTAATTGACATTCATTCTATGGGCCTACCAAATCATACCGATTCGGTAATGTAATCGGCAAAATTACCGAAATCCCGATTGCCAGTTCTTAAATACCGAATCGGTATGATTCGGTATTTAAGAATCGGTAAACTGGGATTACCTACATCGGGCCCATAGTCTTGATTTCCCCCTGTCCGTTTATCTCACTCATGCAATTTCTTTTTATTCCTGCTTTCTCCCTTTTCCACTGTTGTTTATTCTTTCTCGTCCTTCTCTTTTCCCCATTTTGTGTTGTCCCCCTCTTGCTCGGATTGAAGTCTGTTTAGAAAAATAAGTGACAGCGTTTCTCCAGGATATGCAGAGGAGCAAAAGAAAGGGCTTTCAGTGTGGGTATTGCCATGCCTATAGCATTTTCCTGAACTGTGACTCCTTGTTTAGGCATCTTAATTCTATGAGGAGAGTATTCCAGAGTTTGGGGATGAGAAATGTAAAGGACCTACCTCCCCATCTGGAATTCTAAATTCTAGGCACCTTCAGGAGTCGACCCATAGAGGGTCTTAGGGGCATATTACCAAGCCCGCGAAAAATGCGTTAGCGACTTTTTAAAGTCGGTAATGCATTTTATTTCACATTGCACTATTCCCAATACGTCTCTAACCTGAGTTAGAGACGTATTCTTGACGTTATCTATCGCCCCGCACTGGGGGCGATAGATAACGCTAATGGGATGCAGGGTGGGCGTTCCCACGTCCAACCACATGTAAAATGTGGCTGGAGGTGTTAACACCCTATCATCAAGGCAGGGGTCAGGAGAAGGATAAACGAGTTTATCGCAGGTCTCCCAGCGCCTGCTTTGATCAGGTGTTAGGCATAGATAACATGGGGGTGTGGATCATAAAGCTGAATCCACCCCCCCATATTATGTAGGCACACATTAGCGCATGAAAACAGCGCTTGTTTTCATGCGCTAATGTTCCATATCGCCGACTATCGCCGGATTTAATTTTGCCTAAGTGGTGCGCTTTGATAATTACGCGCTATCACGGCGAAAAATTCAGGCGATAGCCGGCGATATGAAAGTGTGCGATGTGCCTTTTTAGACGCACATCTAGATAATATGCCCCTTAGGGCCATATTATCAAGAAAGGGCGATATATTATCGCCGCTTTTATCGGCAGGAAACTCCAGATAAAGCGGCGATAATGGGTTTGATAATAGGCCCTTGTGAATTCCCATAGCAGCCCAGGTTAACACCAGAACCTGGGCTTCTACAGGAATTCACAAGGGCCTATTATCAAGCCCATTATCGCCGCTTTATCTGCAGTTTCCTGCCGATAAAAGCGGCGATAATGTATCGCCCCTTCTTGATAATATGGCCCTAAGTGTCCTGCTGGGGTCAAGAGTGCTGTGATCAAAGCGGGTACTTTCGCGTTAAGCCCTCTGTGTGCCAGGCTGAGTGTTTTCTATTTTCTCATTTAAACCAAAAAAGGGAGGCAACAAACAGACATGAATGCACAGAAACTTCATCCAGAATAAGACTAATAGATCCTTTTAATTTTTGTTGATCTTTAATTTGGGTTCTTCATCCAAAAGCGCATGCGCAGCCAACAAGTTTCACTTTAACAAAGGCTTCCTCAGGGCAGCTTAACCCCTTTACCGCAGTGGAAATTCCATCACGGTGCGGCGGTTTTGGAGTGGGTGGGGCTGTGTTGGCCAACGTACGTGCGCAGTGTGGTGATGGGGCCCTAGGCCTGCATGGTAGCGGGAATGATGACACAGGACTCCAGTTGGGGATTGGAACTCTGGCCTCAAGCACGTGCGCTCAGGTTCTTTTATTAGCAGCGTCACCCGACCCAGTGACGTCTGTGGTGGGTGGGTGCACAGTGTAAGATTACAACAAAGACAACTAGACTGTGTCCTACACACGCAGCACTAGCCAGGTAGTGCTTCCGACGGCCGTTGGCCGACAGAAGCAGTAAACAGGTTAAGCCATCAACTAATGTCAGCCAAGCTGGACAAGCAATGTCACAATGCACAATCAAAAATCCAAGGTACAATTACAAACAACGCGCCATGAAACCTTTTGGTGTACGCGCGCTTTATACGTTTTTTTTAACTCAACATAACAAATATGCAACAGTCCTTATATCCAACCCAAGACCATACACGTCTTCAAGTCGGTAGGGTTGAATATTAAAAGTTTCGAGGTCAGTCGTCCAAGCCGTGTTCAGTGCAGAATTCACGAGACTCTCACTGTCCGATATTGTGTAATTACAATTTCTCCTCACCTCAATGGGGAGTCAGTGCAGAGATGCCAGACCCCTGTTATGGTTGCAGTAATGAGTGTTAGTGAGGAGGCAAGGGTGAGGCCGAGGGGAATGGGGCAGTTAGAACTCTCTGATCATCCAAGGTAAATGTATACACGTGCAGGAAGTGACATCACTCTTTTTGACCATGTCTAACTCTTTGTGGATTTTGTGTTTTTAAAAAAAAGGTTAATACTTAATTGCTAAATTCCTATATGAAGGAACTTTATAGAAGGTGGCTCTGTATCTTCGTGCAACGGTATTGCAGCGCGTACAGTTAAATTCCGCCTACCATAAGCTACATGGAAATGTTTATATTTATATATTGATATTAATTTGTATTACACACGTGTAACGTCTTGGCACTCTTGTAAATTACAGCTGTTTCCCAAGCCAAACTCAATTTGACTGAATTCATTCCGGACGAACTGTTAAAGGCCATTCTTGGAGGCAGCCAGTGCATCAGTCTAAGAGGGCATTTATTACCTGCAAATATAACGTCACTGTACAGAGGCAGAGAAACAAAGCTACAGGCACACAGGTATCTAATGGAAGTGCCAGACACAGGCACAGGCACAAAGCTATAGGCACACAGATATCTACTGGAAGTGCCAAACACAGGCAGAGACGCAAAGCTACAGGCATACGCATATCTACTGGAAGTACATTAAATACATTGGCTGATGGCCAAAGTAGGGCCCTGCAGGCTGCACCAGTCAGATCAGAGGTTCTGGAGGTCTGGTGGGTGAAGGCACAGGGGGGAGAGGAAGGTTCAGCAGGCAGCAGCGCAGCCAGGAGCCATAATTTGCCATGGAGTTCCCTTGATGACGGTTTTGTTTTTGTGTTTTGACAAATTGGTGTCTTGAGCATGGCAGGTTGCCCAAGTTCTGTTGTGTGTAGTGACAGCCAGCATACTTCAGCTACTTGCACGTTTACGCAACAACAATAACTTTGTAACTGGTTTTTCTGAGACTTCCATGACTTTACTTTATGTACTTAATCACCAACCTCACTGAGCATGGCCAGCGCAACCTGTTGTGGGTGGCTAATCCCTGCTGGATACTGCCTAGGGCACATGAATGGGGGCTGACAATGCCCCCCAAAACTCCTTGGTGTCCACCAGCCATTGCATATGGCCTTCAGCCACACACTGCTGGCATTGCAAGTAGGACCTGGCCACGGCCCGTGCCCTGCACCAAACTCACTGCAGGGGGCCAGTCTATAATGCCCACAGAATTCGGCACTATACAGCGGAAGTTGGTCAAAGGGGCTTGTCTGCAGCTTGGCCCGATGCCCACACCCACTATGCATGGATTTCAGTCATGTGCAGCTGGTGTCGTACATTGGACATGGCCATGGCCAAGCCATTGCTTTTTGCAGTCTGCGCGCACTGTGCCTAAACCACACTGGATGACCAATCCCCCACTGTGCATGGTCTTTGGCACGAATGTATGACGTTACAACGCATACCTTTACAAAGCATGCCTTTACAACGGAGTTAATACATCGCAACATCCTTCACAACGCATACATTTATATCGCAGAGCACTACAACAAATTTTTTTAAACTACATTTACAACGCATTCCATACCATTGCATTATACCTTTACAACACATACCATTACAACGCATACCATCACATTGCATTTAAGGTAAGTGTTGGATAGTGTAGGGGTCAAAATGTGCAACAGTAGGGTAAGTGTTGGATAGTGTAGGGGTACTATGTGCTGTAATGGTATGCATTGTAATGAAATGCAATGTAATGGATGCATTGTAGTGACATGCGTTGTAGTGACATGCGTTGTAGTGTCATGCAATGTACTGGATGCGTTGCAGTGATATGCATTGTAAAGGATGTTGCGATGTAATGACTGCGTTGTAAAAGTAGTGCGATGTAATGACTGTGTTGTAAAGGTTGTTTCACCTTTGGCACGCCCAGCACAGGTTAGCTGCAGGGAGGGACTGGTCAGAGGCTAGGCTCTATACCCAGCACAAGCAGACAATCCCCACTGCCTGTGGCTTTTGGTTGTACACAGCGGGGTTTGGCCTCAAGGCCTGGCCCTGGTTATGCCCTGCACCTACCCACTGCAAGCGGCCAAGCCTCGCTACCTACTGGGGTTGGACAGAGTGCCTGGCCTCTTGGCTCAATACACCAGGGGCAGAAAACACCCTCTGTATTTTGCTTTTTTGTGAATTTTTAAAAGGTTCTTTTTTGTTAATGTAATTGTGTGATGTTTGTCTTTTTTAGGTGCTGGCTTATTGTATGAGAGATGACTGTTTTGTTCATTTCGTCTTGTGCAACCGTGGGTCTTCTGCCCCATACTTGGTTAGAAGGGCTGCTGGTGGAACTGTTTCAGTACATCATCTTCTTGATGGTCCTTAGTAGAAGACTGGCCTGTAGTAGTTACTTTTTGGTCTTTCCAATTTGTCATCCAGATGTTCTAGTCACACCAGCCGACTGGACTACGCTAACACCCTCTACGCAGGAACAACCGCCAAACTCCAGAACCGCCTCCAGCGCATACAAAACGCCTCCGCACGACTCATCCTCAACATTCCCCGCCGCAACCACATTTCTACACACCTGAGAAATCTCCACAGGCTCCCTGTCAGCAAAAGGATCACGTTCAGACTGCTCACCCACGCACACAAAGCACTCCACAACTTGGGACCTGAATACCTCAACAACCGACTCACGTTCTACACCCCCACCCGCCAGCTGCGGTCCACCAACCTCGCCCTCGCCATCGTCCCACGGATCCGCAGAGCCACCACTGGAGGAAGATCCTTCTCCTACCTCGCAGCAAAGACCTGGAACTCCCTCCCCACTCTCCTCCAACTGAACCAGGACCACCACTGCTTCAGGAAGCACCTCAAGACCTGGCTCTTCGAGCAGTAGCAGCCCCCCCCCCCCCTAGCGCCTTGAGACCCTCACGGGTGAGTAGCGCGCTCTACAAAGTCTATGATTGATTGACTGATTGACTGACCAGAAGCTTCCCTCTATCAGTCTCAGGATAGAAAAGTGAAATTGGTGCCCTCAAAGGGCGGACTCCTTTTTCTACAGGTTATGGACTTGCGTCATGATAGAGTGGGATGTGTATTCATTCAGGTGCCTGATAGGTGATTCCACGAGTCGACCTCTGCCACCATCACATAGGAGCCTCTTGCAAGCATGTGAGGTGATTCAGTGCGGTGGCATCTATCACCATCACATACAAGCCACTTGCAAAGATCATTTTTTGATAACAACCTGGTCGCCATCAAATCGTGGCAGTTAAATATTTATTTGTTAGGCACCAGCCAGAAGGCACTTTAGAATTAATGAGAAATGACATCAGATCTAAAAAAGAATTTTAAGTGTGCCATTAAGAAAACAACTTAGCATGGGTAATGACAATAATTGCATACAAACAGGGTCTCTGCAGAGCGTTTGAAATAAAAGTCATTTTTAGAGAACACATTTTTCTTGTTTCTTATCGAGAGAGAGCATATCAAGGCCTCCTCCAGAGCACATTAGGGGTATTAAACCAGCCATCCATCTTCTAGGTGGAGACTGAAGAGTGAGTGATTCTTGCCTCTTAGGTTACAGGACAACATACAAGGGCATCCTGTAAGTTCATTGCATAACTGTGCATAAACTTGCAAGGTTTCATCTTGTGAAATACTGTGAAGGGGTGACAGGGGGAGCCAGGGGAGTGCAAATGAGCAAGGCGGGGGGCTCCAAGGCACTGTCCTCAGGAGTAGGAGCCTGGACTTCAAGCTAGCCAGGCCTAGCAGCTCCCTCCCAGGGTTCACTTTCTCTCTGTCTTATCTCCTGGCCAATGGACGATGCAACTTGGTCCCTGTACAGTGTCAGGCAGCACCCAGAGACTATTGGAAGGCTGGCACCGGCTCTTCCATCCAGGGATGGTGGGCGTGCATGGTATGTCCGGCCTTCATCAATGGAAATGTAGAACAAGCATACAGGAGGACATGTTTGGGGTCACTTTCAAAGCAATATGTGCCTGATGTGCACAATGACGTAGCAAAGGTGCCATTGGCTTTAACGCAAGAAAGGAAAATGGCCGCCCTTCTTCTGGTGCGGTGGTAACTTCATGCTTTTGTGTGCATGCCCCCGCCGGATCCTGTTCCTGCTGCCTCTAAGTGTACAGAGCGCCCAGCGCCTAATCTTTTGTTACCTGGCTTTGAGGCGCACTGTGGTCCCTAGTGTTCTGAGAACCCAACGTCATAATGTTCTGAAGGAGCAGGGCAATTAAAACCCCCCTCCCTACCATGAGTGAGTGACGCGACTGTGCCTGATCCTCCCTCGAAGACTACCCTCATTCCTTCCATCTTTCCGCTTTTTATTCCATCCAGCTATCCATCCATGTAATGTTAATGTTATTTTATATGTGTGTATTTTGAATATTAGATGCAAAGCCACTTAGGGCCCGATGTAGGTCGCCCAATACCGGTCGGTAACCGCCGATTTCGGCCGTTACCGACCGGTATTTGGCTTTTGACATGTAGGTGGCTCGGAATTTACAGAATCTGTATATTTACTGATTCGGTAAATTTACCGCTTCTGTATTTTTCCGAATCGGTAAATATACCGATTCTGTAAATCCATATGTAGGTGGCACAGTTTGCAGTGCCACAGGCCCTTAGGAATTCTTAATTTACCACCCAATCCTATTGGGTGGTAAAATACCGAATTCCAGTGTACATGCACATATGTGCATGTACACCTACGCCATGTGACACACCACACAGACATGCCCTTAGGGCATGTCTGTGTGCCACATGGCACACAAGCCTGCAATTGGAGTGCTACAGGGTGTCAAAGTGACACCCCGTTCCCCCTGCCAGGATTCGGTATTTACTGATTCGGTAAATACCGAATCGGTATTTCCCATTGATTCCTATGGGCTTCAAGGCCCATAGGAATCAATGGTAAATACCGATTCGGTATTTACCGAATCAGTAATTACCGAATCTTACAGAATCGGTAATTGTAAAAGAAAAATTACCTACATCTGCCTACTTCCAATTTACCTACTCTTAAATACCGAATCGCTATGATTCGGTATTTAAGAGTAGGTAAATCGGAATTACCTACATCGGGCCCTCAGTGTCTTAGAACAACTGCACGACACTGACTTAAAGTTAAAATAAAATAGGACAAATCCCGACTAAGGCAATAAACTGGTAGACATAACTTCTTGAGTTTAGCAACAAAAATACGCATAAGCTTTACTGAGAAAACTATCAGCCTTCTTAGTCATACAGGAAGGTTTTACTTCATTTCCTGGTTTGTCTAGACAAGCTCTGACAGAGAGCTAGAAGAAGAACTTTCCAGTGTTTAGCAACTGTCTCTGTAGGTCATGTAAAGCGCCTGGATACCCTCACAGGTGACAAGTAGCGCTTTACAAATCCACCTTACAATACATTAAATTGGAACTTCATGTAGATACTGATGGGTGAAGCACAGAATGGAACCCAGGATATAGCAACAGAACTGGGCAGCCCAAAATATGGAGTTCTGACATAGTCAGCCTTATAGATGATGGTCACAGACTTAAAAGTAATGCAGTACTTGAAGGGGAGGCAATACATAGCTCTGAGGGCTGGAGTTATTCCATCACTTCTGGACAAATGATTTATAAAGCTGGAGGCCACATAGCTTTTCCATAATCATGGGGAGACTGCACTTGTACAAAAGTAGTCTGGAGAAATAAGACGCACAACTTCTTTTCACCTCAGGAAGTGGACTCCTTTCTAATTCTAATGAGAGAGAGTTCTTAGTAGAGCTCTGCTTATCCCCTTAAAATTGTTGATATCACGATGTTTTTTATCTTTTTCTAGTTTACTTTTCTTTTTCACTAAAAAAATATAAAATTGAACAGAAATAAAGGGGAAGAGAGGAATGGGGTCACAAGATAAAATGTTAAAGGACAAAGACAAGGAGAAAAAAGGGAAAATAAATAATAAAAAAAAGGATGCATGGGGACCAATATGATAAGGGGGGAAGAAAACACAAAGTAAAAAAAAAAAAATAGAGCGTAGTAAAAAAAAAAATGCACTAGAGATTATATTAGGTGCCTACTTACCGTCTATAAGAGGAGGGAAATCCTCAAATAGGCGACAAGATCGGCAAAATAGGTATGGGGGGTTCCTCATGGGAGGTGGGTAGTTAGTTGGGGGGTAGGGGAAAAAGGGGAAAAAATAATCCTCATGTACTTGTGAAGAAAGATACGTTTTTTGATGGAAGCGGGGCAGCGGTGTACCCAAAAGGTCCATATGGCTAATATGACATGTAAAATAAAAATCATTAGCTGGAATGTCAACGGTTTGAGGGATAGAAGGAAAATGCACAGGGTAAACGAGTATCTGCATAAGTCGGGAGCCCACATCTGCCTTCTTGAGGAAACACATCTAGAGATGCAGGAGTCTAAGTCTGCATTTGAAAAGTGTAGGTGGGTTCAAGAGACCATCTGTTCAGACCAAAGCGGTAACACAAGGGGGGTGGCAATTTTGATCAGAGCTAACGCTGGGATAAGGCTGGTGAAATTTGAGACAGACCACTCTGGGAGATGGTTGGTGGAATCGTTAACTATAGGACAGACCTCATTCACATGTGCAGTGTACTACGGGCCCAACCAGGATGCCCCAGGGTCCCATATGAAGCTCAAAGCTAGCTTAGGGGAGACTGTAGGACCAGTAATATTGGGGGGTGATTTCAATATGATATTTGATGAAAAATTAGATCGAAATTCTAGGGTCAGATTTATGCCCCCCAAAAGGTCCCGAAGGGAGCTTAAGAACATCATGAAAGATTTTAACCTCATAGATATCTGGAGAGCTAAAAATGATGGAAAAAAGGATTATTCCTTTTATAGTAGAAGATACGGTCATCATTCTAGAATCGATTTCTTTCTCCTGGACCAATTACTCATTTCAGCGGTCGACTCTATATCTTATATTCCCGCTATTTTGTCTGATCACTCAATTGTCGAAGTTGTAATTTATTCTAAACAGAAGATACAGCAGAGGAGGTGGACGCTGGATAGAGCCTTATTAATTCAAGAAGGTGTCAGGCAAGCTTTAGCAACACAGGCGGAGGAGTTTTTCAGGCTTAATAATGGCTCAACAAGTCAACAGGTGATTTGGGAGACATTTAAGGCCTTTGTTAGAGGTTCTCTGAGCACCCTGATGATTAGGAGAAATAAGGTGATAAGGGAGAAGAAGGAAGAGCGTCTCCTGAAGATTAAATTAAAAGAACAGGAGCTTCAGAAAGCATCGGTAGATCAGTCAGACATTAGACCCCGCTTACAAAAAGAGCTGGATACCTTATGGGCAGAGTACCAAGCAAGTATAGACAAGGTATTAAAAGATAGATGGGATGCTAGTAAGCTCCAAAATTTCTCGTACGGGGAGAAATGCGGCCGCCTACTCGCATGGAAATCTCGAGTAGACAAGACCAGGAATCAGATTAATAGCCTATTTCTTTCTAGCTCAGGCGTTACCACCTATGATGACGATATAATCAGAGAAGAGGCTAAGTCTTATATGGAAAATCTTTATAAAGCCAACCCGGTTCACTGTATGCAGCGTGCGGTGAATTGGCTAAATAAGATACAGCTCCCGACTCTGTCCAAGGTTGATAGAACCTTTCTTGCTTCTGAGATCAGAGAGGGCGAGGTGAGAACCCAGATTTTGAAAATGGCTAAAGGAAAAGCTGCCGGCCCGATGGGCTTCCCGTAGAGTTGTATAGGATAGTCCTAGATCAAATAATTTCTGCTCTAACAACACTGTTTAATGGAATTCTTTTAAGGGGAAAGGAGGCCCCAAACTCATGGTCAGAAGCCACCTTTACGTTAATAATAAAACCAAATAAGGACCCGGTAAAGATAGAATCATATAGACCGGTTTCTTTACTGAATTCGGACTATAAGATTTTCGCAGGAGTATTGGCGGCTAGACTGCCTAGGGTAGCCAAAACCATCATCTATTGTGATCAGAGGGGCTTTATCCCTGATAGACAACTCAACGAGTTAACCTTTCAAGTAATCGCTGCTATTTATGTAGCAATTGATAAAAAACTGCCTCTGACTTTGGTAGCGGTCGACGCCGCCAAGGCATTTGATCAAGTAGATTGGTTATATCTATGGAAAGCACTGTGGGATTTTGGACTTTCAAATAACTTTACGACAGCTATAAGGTCTCTCTACTGTGCTCCGAGTGTTAAGATCTTAATTAATGGGTCTCTTACAGATAGGATACCCATTGCTCGCGGAACCAGACAGGGCTGTCCTTTGTTGCCTCTTTTGTTTAATTTATATATAGAGCCTTTCATTTGTCTGCTTAGGTCTGATCCATTAATTAAGCCCTTTATGATTTCTAATTTGGAATTAAAATTTGCCCTATACGCGGACGATTTATTAATGTACACTTCAAATCCGTCTGTAGCACTGCCAAGATTAATAGATTTGGCAGAAGGGTTTGGTGAGTATAACAACGTAATAGAATCAACAGAAAACCCTGCCAGAACTTATTTCACAGTCCCAAAGGGGATCTTTGATTTTTAACACAAGGTGACAGATAAATGTCAGAGCCCAGGACACTTCACACACTTTTCATTTAGTTATTCTTCGTTTATTGATAATATAATCCAGTTAATTTCAAATCAAATGTGTGATAAGCAGATCACCATGATGCACTTGATAAAAAACAAGAGGAGTAGTCTCTCATAATATAAGTATCAAACTTTACACGATACAAACACGTCCCACACATTCCAAGGCAACCAAACTAGAAGTCACACTCCTTTCCCACTCATAAAATCAAACATTCTCACACTCATTTATGCAAAGCACTCATACTGGTACAGCCAAGCCTGCAGCGGAGATAAGATATATCTGCATTGGCACAATCAGGCAGTGGAGGCAAAATAGGTGGAAAAAGTTGGTTAAGCTTCTGCCATCCACGGGAATCATGCCGACGCGTGTTTTGTTATTAAAGGCCAATTCAGGCTACACCTTCTTCAGGGCGGGGTTGTACCATGGGACAGGGGACGCACACACAGCTATAAGGTACTGTAGAAGATATAACGTTGGATAGGTCACAATAAAATGGCTTGGATAGAGAAAATTCCTTCCTTTTCTGTTGATTCTATTACGTTGTTATACCCCCCTTATAGCCTGCCAGTATCCTAAATCCCCATGGGGAACCCCTTCTATTTTGTTGTAGAAGGGCTTGGTGAGATCTCAGGGTACACTATCAATAAAGATAAGACTGAGATTATCGAGTGGAACCAAGAAGTAGAGACTCTAGGGTCAAAGACTAGAATGAGATATCTGGAGGTACATTTGACCAAAAAGATTGAGGATATACCAAAAATCAATTTTGATAGAGTCTCTAAGGATGTTTGTGCCCTACTTCAGAGATGGTCATCTCTCCCTTTAAACATCTTCGGGAGAGTCAATCTAATTAAGATGATCATTCTGCCAAAAATAACGTTCTTGTTTAATTCTATCCCACTATCCTTCCACACACCAGCCATCAAAAAACTACAAGGGAAACTAGGATCCTTTATTTGGAACTCAAAATCTTCACGAATATCATGGAAAAAGCTTAGGAAAAGCCTAGGAACAGGAGGGTTGGCTCTCCCAGACTTATTCATGTATTGCCATGCATTTCATTTTAAAAATTTCAGATTATTAGCCGGTAAAATTGATTTATCCTCCCAAGACATTCCGCAGGGACAAGATTTTTTTCTTTTTAAATTTGGGGATTCTAAGTTTTTTAAGAAAGGGAGGCTCAAGATTCTGGGGGCAGCCCTAAAAAATTGGGTATTCATCAGGAAAAGGTTGATATCCCATATTACGCAACACAGGCCCCGATTTGGGACTTCCCTGGGACTCCTGTCTGTCTGGATGACCAACTGTCCCGACCCCTGAGGTTGGCAGGATTGGAATGCTGGGGTGATCTACAGGAAGGTGCACAGCTTTTAAGCTGGGAGGCTCTTTCTAATCTGACTGGGGGAACACTCACCAGATTCAAATACTACCAGCTATCGGATGGTGGTGGACCAGAACATGGGACTCTAACGATCCAAGCCCGAAGTTTGATTCAGTATCTAGGTGTGGAAAGTGAAAAAATCAAATCTTATATTGGTACTCAGCTATGCTCGACGTTGAAAATGTTACTGAACCAGAGATACAAAAACTTTGGGGTGATGCCTTAAACCCGAATAGTGGAAATATTAAAGATCTGTAGTCTGATTCTTTTGTCATCTTGCAGGCAGTAGTCACGCCGGCTACATTAAAAAGAAATCATCTGTACACTATGTATAGGGATTACATTACCCCTAAAAAATTAGCTAAATTTTCTAACTCTATTACTGTCGAAGATGTAGATATCCTGATACGGACGATGTCCATATGTTCGTGGACTGCCTAGAGATAAGAGAGCACTGGATCAAGATTCGTGAATTTTTGGAAGAAGTCCTTCAAGCATCTCTGAAATTTAATACAAGAACCATTCTTTCTGGGTTGTGCATGGACTATAATGTAAATGAACCTCGTACGAGATTAATCTTTTATGTTATGCTTTTGGCAAGGCGCGAAATCTGCAGAGCCTGGAAGGATGCAATCTCCCCTACCTTTTCAAGCTGTTTAACCGCATCGCTGCGGCGGCTATTCCGCCGCAGCGCTAAAAGGGCGGGGCGGCCGCACGGCGGCCACATGCTGGTGACAGAACCGCTCCGTCACCAGCCGCGGTTGGGCTGTGCTCGTGACGGAGCGGTTCCGTCATGGCCCCGCCCGCCTAATAGAACGCGCTGCGCAGGCGCGAAATCAGCGCCGCGCAGCCGCGGCGGCCGGGCCATGACGGAACCGCTCCGTCATCAGCACAGCCCAACCGCAGCTGATGACGGAGCGGTTCCGTCATCAGCATCGAACCGGTTAAGACATATTATCTTTACAAGTAAATCTGACATGGCATGCACCCCACACGTTTTGACAAGATCTGGGCGGCCTTAGTGGCATGGCAAGACAAGTGAATGGTTTTCCTATGATTTATCTGGGGCCCTGATGGTTCCCTTGCCTTCAAAGTAACACAGGGCGCCAATCACAGTGTGAAATGGACTTGAACTGGGAAAACAGTGGCTACTTGAGGGATCAGGCTTGCTATCTTTCTAGTGGTCATCGAAATTACGGCTGGACCAGGATGACCAACTGTATAGAGGCGGCCAGTTTCCCATCAAGACTTCCAATAATGGTATATGAGGATTACCCCAAAAAAAAAAGAGACTGCACTTGTGCATGGACTTCTGCTGCTGCAAGCCATTGTGGGGCTTTAAATGGCAAGGGTTCCTGTGCTTTCCTTTGTAGGGCACAAATTAATTACTTCTGAGGCTTGAAACTCTTTAGACTGATTTGTATCTAGGTGGATGCCTAGATTACGATAAAGCATTTTCTGGGGTGTAGGTGCGACCCATAATCTTAGGCTAAACAACCTTCTCCCTGAGGGTAGGTCCATGGTGGTGAGAAGTAGCTCTGATCTGCTGGGACTGAGTTTAAAAATTATTTCTGATATGAAAGGCCACAGGTCAGCTGTGTGTCATCTGCATACATGTAGAATTGTGCCTCTCAGGGGGCACGTGTATAAGCTGAACAGAAAGGGGATAAGATTGACACTTGAAGGAAACCACAGCCACATATTCAGAGTTGAGAGGCAAGAATATGATATTTGTCTGAGACCTTCCCACTGGTTATGTCCTTAACCAGGCCACAACAGTGCCTGCAAACCTGCATCAGCCAACCTGTTGCCCATGATGGTATAATCAATGGTGTTAAAGGCCATCCACTCATGCATCCTCTCCTCCACCCACTCATCCATCCATCTATACATTGTACCTTCCATCCAACTATCCCTTCATTCATCCTTTCCCATCTATTCCTCAATGTATCCGTGTATGCATATCCACCCACCAATGCTTTCAACCTTCCATCCTCTCATCCTCTGATCTCTACCCATCATTTCTGCCATTTCTTTTTCCTACTTTTCATACTCCCACATTTTCTCCCTTTCACCATCACTTTCACCATTCACTCATGCTTTCCATATAGAAGGGGAGGAAAACTGGCCCAGGCACCGGAAAATATGTCTGAAAATGGCTACAAAGGTAGATAAACGCAACATCGCAAGGAAATGGGGAGCACCAATTCCCCTAAGGGTCCTAGGCTGGGAGTCAGATCTTGACTGGTGCCAGAGGGCAGCAGAGGTGATTTATAAGAGCTGTGATTGCTCCAGGAAATGGGATAAGATATGGGGAGCCTGGAGGGAATATAGGGGAGTTGGACTGGACTCCTGTTTGGAGGAAATAATTAAGGACATGTGATTGTATTAAGTTATGCATGCTACCCAAATTGTGTACCATACTATTGTTGGCCAAGGCAATGCAAATGTTGTACTGAACCTGATGGTAATGTCTCGATTGAGGAATCCGTCCATTGCATTTCATATTATACATGCTGTTGTGATTCTCTCTGTCCTGCCCTGTATGTTGAGCTTTGTTTTAATAAAAATAGTTTTTTAAAAATCATGCATTCCATGTTTCCTTTCTTCCACATCTCTTTCATTCTTTCCTTACAGGCTTTAAGTGGAATAAAAAAAAGTGTGGGGGGGGTCTCTAAGGTCTATGTAATGAAGGGAGTGGCTTAAACACATACTAAATATATGTGATTCTAATAGTCTGCTACCTGACTGGTACTTCTGTTCCTCTCTGTGCTCTCTGTGATTGCACCCAAAAATATAACATAACAACAGACATACAACTAAAACCAGTCAGGACTATTTGCTTTGTCAATGGTTGTTAGCTGTTTAAGAAAAATAAGTAACAACTAAAATTTCTTTTGCTTTCGCCTTGTTAATATTTTGACGAACAATACCTCCTTCATACACATATGCACAGAATCATAACTATAATAAATTAACATTGCTCTGTGTGCTCTTCAAAGAGGCCAAGTATTGAATGATCATTTATTCTGATCACCTTTTTGACCCACTGACAAGTCACTCTGCCTTCAGCCTCAACTCCAGAACGCTCAATAGTAGCCTGTTATAAACACCTGGAGCTGACTCAGTACAAAGTATGCACCATATATGAGTAATATGGTATGAAACTAAATACAGAAAAACAACATTCTGTAAAGAGCTAAACTTTTTAAGGAATGCAAGATATATAACAGGAACTAAATCCATGCCATGGATTACTCTAACATGTTTTACATTCATTGTTCTTAGACTAGATCAATATTTTTTGCCAGAAACGCTAAGGCTATGAATATAAGGCCCGATAGGGACCTGTTTCAATGTCCTTTTAGGTCTCGGCTACCCAGCGCGCTTGCGATGCATAGGTGAGAGACCTTTAGCCATCGGCACAGCTTTGGGGGCAAAAACATGCACGTGTTGCATTGCTTGCAATGACAATGCAGGCACGTCTGGCGATTCCCTTGCGGGAGCGCGAAGCGCCATATGGTGGTGCCATATGGTCGCAATCATCACGCCTTGCTGCACGCTCCCGCAAGGGAATCGCGCAGGCCCCCTCCCGCTGCTGCCGCACGAGGCGCGCATTTGTTTCGCACGGTGTCGGGAGTGCGTTGCGGTTCAATGTTCAGCTTGAAAAAATAAGCCCGTCTGTACGGAATCCCGTAGTGGGAATGAGATTACGAGCGAAAAACGTCTTTCAAAGTATGGTGTCTGCTATGTTATTTTAGAGAGTATATATTCTCATCTTTTGCTTCAAAAGACCAGAATTAAAAAAACATAAGGGAATCTCCTTTTTTTCAGTGCAACCATTTCTTTGCAATAAAATTTCATGGAGACAAGCCGATGAGAATGTGTAACAGCTCACGTGATCATGTCATGCTTTGAATGTCGCAATCCATAGAGTACACCACGTGGTCGCAGATCAGAAAAAAGTACCTGCCTCGAAGACCAATCAAAGACTTCTCTACTTTGGTGAAATGCAGATGTCATGAGTGTCTAACTGGAGCCCCCTGAACTCCACCTGGGTTTCATATTTCTGTTGCTGAAAGCAGGAAGGGGCTGGAAGCTGGTATTGGGTTTTAAATGTTTAGAGGTCAGGCCAGGTAGCAAGTGTAGTGTGAATTCAACAGCAAAGTGTAAGAGCAAGCGGAGGTCAGTGGACTTGGAGGTAGAGGTGTTGCGATAGGTTCGCCGTCTCTCTAGGACCTCACTTTGCTGACTGACCCAGCCGGGCCGCCATCGTAGAGAGTGCACACATCAGCAGAGTTCTGTGACAGGACAGAGTGATTTAGTGAAAATGAAGGAAAAAGATACAGATTGCACCAAGTTTAAGAATTGAGCACTCTCTCCTCGCGGCACTAGAAGTGTTCATGAGGTACGTTACTAGTCATGAATTTCGGTTTCCAGACAGCGGGTTTTCCTGTCTACCAAAGAGGCGTCAAATGACACAAGAAGCCCATGCTGCTAAGAGACGGAGGGCCCCTGACACCTAGGGTTTGGGGGCTACCTGGATTGGATAACTCAGATTACAATTAAATCATTTCTCTCTCTCTCTCTTGCAAGTATTTTCCGTGATTGGTAGATGGTGATAAAAGAGCAGGTTTGCAACATATCTTAAAGAATTTTAGAAGGTACTATGGGCCTTATTTATGAAGGTCTTGCCCTGCCGGTGCGTTACTTTTAAAATGGGAAAAAGTGACGTACCAGTGGCGCAAGGCCTTCATAAATGAGGCCCTATGTTTTCATTTTAACCGACTGTTTCAATATGTAACATGTAGCTTTAGCATTAAGCACTGCATATGGTTTCACAGAGATAACAAATGCTGACATAAAGTAAATAGTCAGCCACAATGTCAAATTAGCACCTGCTATGACCCGAATCTCCGCGATCCATTACACCAGACTTTCAATGTCCAAGTTCTGCATGGTGGTGTCTCCCAGTTTGAATTTAGTTTGGCTGGCAATGAACAGATTCTGGGAGCACAGACTAGAAGACACCACCGCAAGTGCTCTGTTGATCCATAGAATTTGGGTTTTTTTTCAGCAGCATTATTAACAGGAGCACCTCAGATGACTATTTTTATTATTCTAATAAAAAAGTTGATTTTCAAGAAAAGCGATCTGTTTAAAATGCAGTCAACCTCTACTTGCTGCAATGAATGTAGAAAGCAGAGCATTGCTATTATTGACAGTACAATAAAGCGTGGAGCACTTAATGAAAGCACCACTGTAAAGACTATATCATATCATAAACTTTCATTTCTTTATTAATTTTCACTGAACGTAGAACAGTAGCTCACTAAGTGAAACTCTAAGCAACCTTTAAAAAAGCACTTAGCAATTTATAATGTATTTCGCAGTCTGCACAACAGTAGTCATGAATCATTTGCATTTACTTATAGTTTTCAGGAGGGAATCTATTCCTATGACGGGTATTAAACACTGGCTCCACGTGCCTGCATCTACTATTTGCCTCATGTTCTCCCACGCCCCCCCCCCCCGCACCCCCCAATCATTGGCGTTCGTAATGTACTAATTTTGCTCAATGTTAGTTTCAGGCTGGCCTTAAGGTTTCTACTGGGCTTTTTATGTAATTACTGTAATTTTGTATTGCCTGTTAATTGTGTTTCTTGATGTGTAATCATGTGGCGCCTTCATTGGTATTCGGGGAGGGGTTAGCAATTGATAATCATTTTTCAAGGGTGTCAGCACGAAGGTTTCTGGTACTTAATTTTGTTTCTAAGGGATAGGTGATGGGTGGAAGAGGCTCTCTGGTTCCTGGTGTTTTAAGGGACTTTTCTCGTTCCTGTTTTTGTGCCCTTACCAAGCCTGTAGGATATCCCCATGGGCGTCCGCAGGGTGGGGCAAGGGGGGGCACTTGCCCCCCCCTGGATCACCCGGCCTGCAATGTCTGCTGCTGAGTCAGTGGCATTTTTATTTCCATTTGATGCATTGTTATTATATATTAAAATGGATGATGATCGTCGATCGGATCATCGGAACTTTTAATTTTGTGAGCAGTTATAATTTTAGGCCAGCAGGCAGCAGCACCAAATCCCTATGACATCATATGGCGGCAGACAGAGAGTGCTGCGCCACCTATCCTACGCTGTGAAGTACCGCGCCTGCGCCCCCGCGTAAGGTCTCACACAGCCCCCACCCCCACAGTGCAGTGGTGTTTGTTTCCAGGACGTGACGCAGGAATTCGGGAAAAAGGCTGCTGAGCTGACCGGCAAGATTACAGCAATTGAAGGCCCGGGCTTGCCTGCTCCCACAGCTTGAAGTTAAAAGTAAGTGAGTGAGTCATAGCATGTCCTTGCAAGTTGCGGGCGATAATAGCTGATTTTGGAGCAAGGTGACGAGTACGACCGACGTGACTTTTTGAACCCCTTGGACTACTCACCTCCATCTCCCTTCGCACTGCGCAGCTAGGTTTATCAGTCAACAGTCAGTCTGTGTCTCATACATTCCACTTTATACAGCCTAATTAATATTACCCCAACAGCTGTTTCTTCCTCTCTCCACTTAAAGTTATAATGTTGGTCTTCTTTAAGACCGTTACTTTTCTCCTTTCACTTTCGTAAAAGCAAGGGGATAACTCCTGGAAGCAACAAGCGATTGGACTTAATGTTAAATCTGGATACGCCTCGCTAATGATTTGTTGATGGGGCCTCTTTATTGCCAGTGGAGGACAACTGATCTACCCAAGGTTGCTGTACTTATTGTCACTGTTTGTACACATGCAAGTGTATTTATTTCCAAATGCCAATGAACGAAAGTTAAAAAAAAATATATGAATATCACCTAAATTATGCACCCATTCTCTTGCATATAACCAACCACCACTCAAGGCATCAGCACTGCTAGACCTCAGCAGCACTGACAGTCACACACGATTAAGCAGCCGAGCAGAGGTTGTTAGGCGTCCATCTTTTTTATGATCAGTAACTAGATGGTTTCTTAGTTTCAAGGTTTTATAGCCATGGGCATTTGCAATCACATACTTTTCATAAATGCAGATTTGTGCAGATTTGTGCACTGGCACTGCATGGTCTTTTGCTTTGCCTCGCTTTGCAGGTTGTGCAGGCTTGTGCTCTATTTCTTTCAGTGCATTGCATAATGTGCACTGTGAAGCATCGTTTCTACTTGTGTTTTTCACAGAACAATGTGTTTGCCCGGGCATTGTACGACATTATGCACTTGGAAACTCTGTACCTTGTTTGCAACTGTACATTGCACAACATTGTGCAATGTGGAGTTGTGTCCATTGAATGGCCCTTTGAATTGCACGGTCTTTTTCATTTTGCCCATTGCAATGCTCATTGTGTTCACCTTTGCCTGTTGTGCAGCTGTGTGCAGTGCAGCGTCTGTGCATTTGTTGTCTTCCTATGCTGTACAGCTCTGTCCTGTGTTGTAAACCACTGTGTTGTACAGTTAAATTGCATGCACGTGGACATGCATGTGGTAGTGTGTACATTATATTATCCAGGGCCCCTCGATCCATTGTGTGCTACATAGCCATGTGCAACGTATTGTTACATGTACTTTGTAATTAGATGTTTAATTCATTATGCATTTCCAAATTATTCACTTCCAGCCAAGAAAATGATTTTTCCCTGTGAGGGTTTCCTTTTTGTAGGAGGTTCTTACTGATTTTTCAGACAGATTATTACTCTTGTCTAGTGCATAATTTGAATTGAGTTGCTTCCAGGCGTTTATAGCAGGACACAATTGGATTGCATCTAAAGGCAGTGCGAGTTTCTTTTAGTGGAAGAGTATGGTGTTCAGTGGGAGAGAAGATGTCACACTATGGCCAGAGCTGCCGAATTTGAAACTGGGGAACCAGCCAGTTCAGCCTTCTCTCCTAAGGGAACACATTCCCATGCTAGACTTTAGAAGGCCCTGCTAGACCTTAGAAGCCCTGGTGTCTTAGCACAAGCAGGTGGACCGTAGCAGTGTCAAATGTGGGTTAGTCTTGAAGGCCTGTGCACCATAATCCATACCGAAGTTCACCTTCAGTCTTATGGGCAGACCTAGAAGCAGCACACCCTAGTGCAATAGAGAGTCTGTCACAGAGGTCACAGGACCCTGAGGCTAGTCCGGCTCACCTATTGGTACCTTCTTTGGCCTTGTTTCTGCAGAAGTAGTGCAACTCACCAGGGATCGGCAATGAAGGATTTGCACGCACACCAAAGTAAGTTTGCAAGCTTTGGGGCCTTTCTGCTTCATGTACAAGCACCTTTAACATGCGCTGTCTGCTTTGGGGCCACACAATTATGCAGCAAATGGAGGACAAAATTATGTTCCAGTGTTAACTAAATTATGCAGCCAAAAAAGGGCTGCAGCGTAAGGCAGTACATTTTCTGATGCTCTATTAGTTTGACATTCTTACACATACTAAGCGTCTTTGCAAAGATTTAGCCTCAGTACCAGTGTAACATACAAATGCAGTAGTGAGGAAGGTGCTCAGTCAACCTTTGCAAAGGGTCTCCACTTCTAAGCAACAGAAGTCACGTTTTTTAGTAATTTCTGATGCATTTGAGCTACAAACAATTTTTAGTTTTAATTGTCAGATTATGCAACAGATTATGTATTATTGGGCAAGTATGGCAGGACCATAATTATGTGGAAAACATTTGCAAACTACAATATTTTGGCATTTATGTTTGAACTGTTCTTGTGGGAAAAGGAAGAAGTGCTGATGACAAATGGCTTGTCATTCCACTTTTAAGCGTATTTGGAACATTCTGTGATTGGGAACATATCACTGTGAATGTATTGTAATGTCAAGTACTCATATTAAACCTTAAATAAACATGTGTATCCATTGGTTGAGACAAATAACGTAATAAGCTGTAACTGGTCAGTGAAATGCCAAACAAATACTAATAATTGGGATGTATTGCTTTTTCCAGCCACACTTCTGACTATGCTCACTGACCCAATCCTCTGCTTATTCATGGACTCTGATTCTGCGCCCACAGTTCCCCTACATTTTATTTCCCCCCACTTTTACCACTGAGAACACTCTTCGGTCCGACAGAGTGTAGAGCCTGATCGTACTGTGTTTCTGTTGTTTCAGCAGCTAGTGCCAGGAAGAGTCAGGGAGGTGCAGTGCTCCACAGACAGCCAGATGTAGGTACGTCATCTGTAGTAGATACTGGGTAATCAGATAGCCAGAGGTATGTCATCCGTAGTAGATACTGGGTAATCATCGGGACACTGCTGCAGTGACATACATGTTCTGAAAGCCTTACTTCCCAATGCAGTGTGGGATGCAGTGTCCTTCCCCCAAGAGAACTTCAAGGGTTATTATTTTTTATTATATGTTTGGTTATTTAGCAGCTAGTGGTTCGCTATGCAGGGACGCAGATGCACAAAGTGGCAGGGTGCACTTTCATGTGTCATACACTTTTAATGTGGATCGCCTCTAGGAGCTATGTCACCCATGCTTGCAGAGGTCGTTGGACTGAGAGAACTGGAGGTTGTCTGCTGCCGGGGTACAGAATCCTGCAGGCTGCTTTCTGTGCTTTGTGAAACTAAGTGAGGCTTTGGTTCAAATGCAACCTTCTATGGGATATTTTTGGGGTAAGCGTTGAGCTTAGGCTGTGATTCAGGTTTGAGTGTGTTGGAATAGGAAAGACTCTATGGACGAGGAGTAACAGATCTCTGACACTCGTATTATCAGTCTCTGGGAATGTTCTACAGCACAAAACAAAATTCTTATGCAGGAAGCAAATAGAGGCGTTGTCTGACAGGAACATTTCTGGAGTGATGTTTTTCTTTTGCCACCTTTGTCCGTATGGTATGGGAGTGACTGCCCGCCTTGGGGTGGGAGGCACTGCAGACACGTGTTGTGCGTTTCCTCCCACCTCCCTCAAGCTTCCATTTTTTAACTTGGTTCATTAGAATCTACTTAAGTGTGCCTTGTGCTACAGTCTTTTTCAGTGGCACACAGCTAGCAATTTCTACAAAGAAGTCAGACCTGGCTGAGTCTAGGAAGATGGGAAATATATGTACAATTTAGAAGTGGCTTTTATAAGTTTGCATAAATAAGTTAATACATGCATTTCGGTTGTGTGTGTGTCTGTGTGTGAGCATGTGTAGAAGGAGGCCGGCATTTTTAACCATACATCTCCAAGCATGTATGGACATATATTTGTGTGACTGTTAAATTTCAGCAAGACTGTACATGTTTGCAATTCCTCCAAAAGTTATCCAGGTTAAGTTTATATGTTTTATTTTCCAATTTGGAAGAGAACAGAGCTGCTATTTTATTTATGTAATATATTTGATCTTATTTATTTTAAGTTATTTAAGTTAATACATTTCCAAAATAAATACATTTGTCATACTTTTTAATTCTCATTCGTTTGTGCACGTTAACAGTAAATGCAGACTGACTCTACATGGTTTTTTTTTATAATGCAGTTATAGTGTCTTCACTGCCTTGGTCATGTGTATATGAATAATGTGATTTCAATAGTGGTGACATAAAAACAGATTAGAAATTGCTTATCAGACAATGGCAGCTTGATCCTTCCATTAAGCCTTTGCATCACATCAGGTTTCTAAACCCTCTGCATGCCTGTGCTTTTTCACTTTTGGCCAAGAGCCGCTCCTGTCTGTAGCTGAGCTCTGCTTTTTTCTTTGCCAGCTTCTAGAAGGTGTGAATGATATCTACCAAAGGCCACAAAAGAAAGATGGCTGTGGCACAATAACCCTAGGCTATGGTGTATGAGATCATATGTGTCCTGCTTCCTGCTCCTCCTGCGCCCCAATTTTTCTTGTGCCCCAACTTGCACACATCATGTCGGAGGATGGTAATGACATTAACATTTTGCCCCCCCCCTGGAAAAAATTCTGCGGACGCCCATGGATATCCCTTGTCCGTCCTTGGAAAAACATCTTTTGAAGCAGGTGGCTTGCACCCTGTGAGTGGTAAAATAGAGAACCCTTGACCATCAGGGAGCATCGCTTGAGAATATGGGGTCAGTGCTGATTCATGTGCTGTTGTCTTCCTACCAAACTAGCTTTGATTCTCCTCTTCATTTGGAAGGCGCTAATGGATGTTTTGCCGATAGTCTTTTAATTGGGAGTATTTAAGGGTGCCACATTGCCAGTGATGAAAACAACAATGTTCCATTAATCGACAGTGTGGCCTTATCACAAGTATTTACATGGAAAAGTGGAAGGAAAGTGTTCTTGGGTAGCATGCGTGGAAGCAGCTCGCCAGGCTTGTCAGGGTTCACATCTTAAGATCACAAAGCTGCAGCCACATTAAAGCCACGGGGCTGCTATGGAAGTTATGGCTTCTCGATGCCTCTCTCTCTGTGCTTTGAAAAGGCCATTTAGTGAAAGAAGTCATAATATGTATAAAAAACCCAGTTGAAATTAAACACAGGAAGATTCTAGAAGGCCGGTATGTGATGGTTAATGATGCAAGGCTCGGTGAAGGGAACTCTGGGGCTCTATACACTGAACCCCTACCCTCCCCCCATGTGAAATGAAAAAAGCTGGGGCCTCATTTATGAAAAGTGACGCATCGCTGCGTGAAAACAGCGATGCGTCACTTTTCACTGCGCACTCCTTGCGACATCAATGATGCGTCATATTTAATGTATGACGCATCATGTCGCAAGGACTTACAGATACGTCAGTATTTCTGACGTATCTGTAAGCGCAAAAGTGACGCATTGCTGGAGTGTGTCACAAAAGTGACGCAACTCCAGCAATGCGTCCTTTCACATGGGGAAAGCCCCATGTGAAAGGACTTGCGTCAGTCTTACGCCTGCTGTGAGGCAGGCGCAAGATTTTGACGCAACTGCATCCTAAAAGTGACGCAGTGAAATCTCATAGATTTCACTGCGTCACTATTACGAGGCTTTTTGCGGGGGAACGCCCCCACTGCATACATTATACCTGACGCAGGTATAATGTGGCGCAGGGGTTTAAAAAGTGACGCATCTACCTAGATGCGTCACTTTTTAAATATGGCGCAACAAGGCGCATTTTTTACGCCGCAAGGCCTCATAAATAAGGGCCCTGGAGTGTTCTGAAAGGAACATGGCCAAAGAAACATTAAACATATAATAAGGAATTCTTCTGTGAGGCAAGGCCTAGGTAGGCGTTGACTACCAAATGTCAACTACTCTGCTTGACACACAATACTAACAACGGCCAGTATGTGCCTGCCACAACACACATTTACCCCTAAAATAGGCCAGAACTATTTGCTTTGCCAATTCTTGTTCGCCGGCTCCCTGGAGCATTCCCACCTTATGTCACGCGTAAAAGTATTGTTCCCCGATGTATTTCTATTTCCTTATTTATCAGTTTGTTTTCTGTCCACTCTCAGCAGTTTGCGGCATATGGATGAATGCATAAGTGTCCTTACTGGAAGTGCTCCAGTTTTAAGGCGGCCCTGTCGTCTGCTTTGTGCAAGGTGATGCTGGGTACAAAAGAGGGCCGTTGAAGGTGTCACACGTGACCTGAGCACATTTGTCAGCTATGACTTATCAAAAACAAGCATTGGCATAGCCAATAGTTCTCGCCTTTGGGACCTTCTAAGTGTTTAGCCATGATGCAACAGTTGATGTTGTTGCACCAAGGATATTGTGCTGCATAACTAAATACTTATAAGGTCACAAAAGCGAGACCTATTGGCTATGCCAATGCCTGCTTAAATTACTACTAGGGCTAAGACCTTTCTTACCATTCCCTCACTATAACTCACTTTTTCTATTTGTCTCTCCCGGTGTCCTTTTACCCCAAAAAGGTATCATTTCACTTTCTCTGCCTCCTTCATTGTGCTTGGCAGCCCTTACTCCATACCCCTCACCTCTTTCATCATATTTATCTAAAGTGTTACTTATGGGCTTTGGAGACAGAAGAAGCCCTTAAAGAGCTAATCAATCTCCTAGTGGGCCCAGGTTAGCAGTCCATCAGCCCAGTGGCTCTGTTAGCTGGTAGAATGTGGGGTTCATAGCACCGTGTGTGATTTAAGCACCACGTGATGATCCTGGCACCGCCCGCTTGAAGGCAAAACCACAGTCGGACCAGCACATTCTGAGAACTGGCTACAAACAGAAGAAACATGCTTGACCTGGATAGAGGGGTGGGTGGAACTTGCAGCGTTTCACTCTGCCGAATTCCACAAGTAACATAAAAACTTCACAAGAGTCTGAGGATCTCCATGAGCGGGCGTAATTCGTCATGTTGCGCTGCTCCCAAGGATTTTTAGTGCCGGGAGCTTGTTCGACGCTCTAAAATCTGTGAGAAAGGCGCCATCCCAGAGGGTGCTGCTTCTTTCTGCCGCTCAAGTAGATTTTCTACTCGAGCTGCAGCTTTATCAATTCGGACATTGTGACCTGCTGCGAGCGCCCGTGTTGAGAAATCTCGCTGGGAGGCTTTCCAGTTACTGAAAACCGCACAAGAGGCAGTGCTTAATTTGAAAAAAAGTAAGTACCTCGGCTCTCGTGAGGAGGCTAAGCATGGGCGGAAAATCCTTTCCGCTCGCGGATTTTGCGGATTTTCGGTAAATTCGCAATCCGCAAACGCTCGCAAATTTACCGAAAATCCGCAAATTCGCACGCAGCGGATTTTTTTTTCTTGGTGATACAATTTTGCGGCGTGGAGTGTAAGTTCGCAATTACGAACATGTAGGTGCGGCGGGCAGCAACAATCTCGCACTCGCAAAATTACAAAAATTACAATTCTGCACAAGAAATCCACGAGCAAGCAGCATAGACCTTCTGAAAATGATGATTTTTATGAGAATAACTCCTCAGGTTGACATTTCCCTGCACTTTTTTGGATTTGAGGCCTTTTGACTTTCTTTGGATCACTTTTGGATTAGAAATCAACTTTCACAAGTAAGCTTGTTTGGGGCATTACAGTTGCTGTAATGCTGTTCTGCAGAAAAACGAGTTTTGCTAAACTGAAAGCACTCAGCAGGTACAAAAGTTAAAATTCATCATTAGTAACCATTCCCTGTAGTGCTTCCTGACTGGGGCCCCTCCAGAGTTCAGTTGCTAGTTGCAACAATTGTATGACCCTGCTCTGACCCTCACAGCCGGATCATAGAATCACTACAAGTAGGCCACAAAGGTCCTGGAAAAAAAATTGCACTGCACCAGAAAGCAAATTACAGATAAGGAAGCAGGTGCCAGACTGGAATTTTAAAACAGTGACACATTAATAAATCAACCCCAAATGAATTCATGTCAGTTGAAGCAGGGCAGGTGTGCTTGCTTTTCCCCCCCCATAATCTGCAGTGATGATGAACCAGAGGGTGGCATTGATGTACCAGAGGGTGGCATGGGTGAAACAGAGGGTGGCAGGGGTGAAACAGAGGGTGCTGGGAAACTGTGATGATGAACCAGACGTAGAAACAACATAATTGCGACCTTTGCGAGCCGACATGTAAGTTCGCAATTGCGAACTGGTACAAAACCCTCGTGAACTGGCAGAAATCCTTGCAAACACACAAAAAAAAGAAAAAATCCGCAAATTCGCAAGAATTCGCGGATTTTGCGGATTGCGAGTTCGCAAATTCGCAAAATTCGCGAACGCCAGATTCGCAAAATTTGCCCATGCTTAGAGGAGGCCACTGCAGCTTGCACCATACATTGCCCCTGCAATGCTACCAATAATAATAACAGCAAAATTACTAACTATCACACTCCTACAAGTGTGACAATTCGGACTATTCCAGGACCGCAAAGCTTTGAGAATGACTGGGCGGCAGGTAATATTAGTTCAATATACATTCAAAATAACGTAATTAACTGTTGTTATGATCTTCTCTAAATTAGCCAGACAGCTCCACCATGTGGCAGACTGTCACAAGGGCCGGTGTTAAAAATGATGTGCCGGTGCCAAGCACTGAAAACCACCAGCTCAAATGAAGCACTGGCTAGGGGACGCAAATTCTCACTTGCGCTCACCAACTTAATGTCGGTGACCTGCGAGCGATAAAATACTCCTCAGTTGGCGGAGTTTTACCTGCTTTCCACATTCCAAGGGAAATGCTGAGTGGGCAAAACTCTGCAAGCTCTGCCTGCAGAGCAGAACTTTCACTCACCCCTTCTAGATAGTTAATAAAACACTGTTTAATTTTGCAGTCGCCTCTCCATAACCGCATACCTGGGAATTATTTGTATCAGAAGTGTCGGATGATATCCAGCAAGATAGATAATCCATATTTTGTAAAGCTGTTCTTGCTGTTGTGTACTATTGACTCAATGTGATGGGGTTATGCAGCGGTCAGGTGACAGAACCAGGATGAATTATGTCAGAGTTTTTTCAACAGTTATATTTTTGTGCATCATTAACAGCATGCAGGATGTAGTTGTAGTCTTGATTATACATTTATATATTGACATTATGCTATTGTCTTTGAAACACATTTCCTGTGATATATAGATGCATGGTTTCCTGACTATTGCTGAGTAGGCCTCAATTTGGTCCTAGTGGCAATCTTTTTTAGAATGGATATCTCCTCCTGCATATTCACTATTCATCATTTCTTCGGCACGCAGTCTGGCAGAGTCATGTTTGTTTATTACTGTTAACACTGTTTTGGCTGCTTTTGAAACTTTCCTAGCTTGGTCATAAATTGTTTCTTTTGTCAATGTCTTTTCACTGGCTCACAGCACATATTAATTTATAATATTTTGCTGTTGTTCATGTATCTAGTTTGCCCTGATATCTCCGGATAACATGGTCACAGACAGGGCAGAATTAGTATTCATGTGCTGAGATTGCGGTTAGGTGCTAAGGCAACATGAGGTTTAAATAAAATGGTGCTACGATTTGCAAATAACATGCTATGTTGTTCACACCATGATGAATCTGACCTTCTACTCTGTTCTATGAGAAGATTTCATATATATACCTCTGATTCTGTTGGGTGAGCCAGAAGGCTTTCCAATTCCAGTAAGGATGCTGTCCATTTCACTGATTTTACTGCCTACCAGGGATTTCCAATATTTCTGATTTTGCACTAATCTGTAATGCTCCATTTGCTGAGAGCCTTCATGGCAAAGATTTATGCAAACTCAGGACCGTATCCTTTGAATTTTTGTAATAAAAACCTTTCAATTTATTCTGCTGATCTAAAACTCAATCATTGAGTAGTCCTTCACTTGATTTACTGTATTTTTGATGTTTTGACACCTTATCTCAGTGCCACATTGCCTCGTGAAATTGAGGTTTAACACCATCTCCAATACATCATTCTGTGGTCAAGTTCTTGAGGTACATATTTGAAGTGTTAACATTTGGGTAGAGATTCTCCTTGCACCAACAATTGTGGTAGCAGAGGATGGTTGGGAGTTAAGATCACCTACTTTCTGCTTTAGAGAGTCCCTATTTGCCTTGTTCTTACTTTTAGTGGATTTTCCGTGTTAAATTATCCCTGTGGGTTTTGCTGGGTTTCTGACCTGCAATGTTGTTCTTGAGCAAAAAGAATCGAATAACGTGAAATGATTCTGGTGATTGAGCATGTTCTGAGGTGACATTGAAGTGTTATGATTTGTGTTATATGCTAGATCGTCATGCTGCATGTGAGGTTTTTGCTAATGCAAAGTTGACTTGGGGTTTAATTGGTGGTTTGATCCTTGGGATTCCGATATACTTTTCTTATTTGTGACTTGCATCTTAGAAGTTTTTTTTTATTTGTTGGTTTGATAATCCAATTAGTCGATATCCATGTTCTCAAGATAAAGGGGCATATTATCAAGGGGGTTTATCTCTGCTTTTTTGGCTTTAAAAGCCAAGAAAGCGGAGATAAAATTATCTCCCTATTACCTAGCTGTCGCTAACACCAGTTAGCGACAGCTAGTAGGAGATAGCGACCATCTTGGGCCCCACTTTGCATGTCAGTGATATTTATCACTAATGACATGCAAAGTAGGCGTGCCAAGATGTTAGCGACTGAAAACAGTCGCTAACATCGCTATCTCCTATTAACCAACTTTTGGAGATATTTGCGCTAAGCGCGAATATCTCCAAAAGCTAACACCTGCCCTGAGCAGTTCTTAGCCATGTTATCCAATGGGAGGTGGATAACATGGCTAAGAGCATTAGCTCGGTAATGCATGAATATCGCTGGCTTTTCAGCGATATTCATGCATTGCGGCGATTTTTATCGCATTTGCGGTAAAAATCGCCGCAGCTCAGCGGTAATTTGTTGTCTCTAACCAAGCAATAGCGATAATTATCGCTATTGCTTGGTAATATGCCCCATAGTTCTTGAACTTGTCTGTGTATTGGTAGTGTATTTTGCTAGATGTCACATACCCATGGTTAGAGATTAATATGAATTAGTTAGATTCTTTTTCAGACTTGATGCTCATGATTATGTACATTAGGCCGAGGTGGAATGCCTCAGGACGGAAGTCTGCTTTAGTAAGAATTGGATTTGAGAAGTGGTGAGAAAGTGTTAGTCTTGCTTTTGTCCTTTGCAAAATTCATTTTATTATAACTTTCTGATTTCTCCTATTTAGGTTAAGCCGACAAGATTTATTTTGCTTAAAAGGGTGCATTCATTGAGAAAGGCTGTGAAATTGCTTCATCATTCAGAAGAAGTCTTGCTGTTATTGGTTAATCAGCTGAGGAGTTGTGCTGGTATTGGTGAGATGTCAGCACAGAATTGCGCTGCCATTGGTTGGTTGCTGTCGGAGCCTTTCTTGGTTGGTTAATCTTTGGATTAGCCGCCAGGGGATTTGTTGTGCTTTGCTAGTTTGTTTTATCCCGTGTTTGGATTATTTTGAGTGAAAAAATAAAGAGTGCTGTGTTGAAAAACCACTAAAACCCCTCTCATGCCTGCTATGGAGGGTCAGAAAATGGCTTCAGATGGTTTGCCAGTGTATGAAAAGATGATGCATATTGGGTTTTATAAGTGTACCTGGATTTGCGACTGGCATGAATACAATTTTGGTGACAGGGCTTTGAAATTTCCTTTAGAGAGTATGTTTAAAATGAGGAAGCTAGATTTTTCAAGACAGAAAATGAACAAGAGGAAGCCTTTACATAGACCTACTCAGTTTGAGGCATTGAGCAAATGGGATTGAATGGCTGCAGTGAGAAAGAAAAAGAAAATGCAGAAGCAGGTGAAGTGTTAATTTAGAAAATGGTTGGAGTGCAAGTGGTGTCACAAGGAGAGATGTTGGAGGTGGGAATTGACAGAAGAAGTGAGTTTTTCCTGCAATTGTAAAAGAAATGTAGCAGAGTTGAAAACAGAATTTGGATGAGGAGGGTAACTTTTAACATGTTCTTTTGAATACTAGATCTCTTGCATACACACATGGTATCTAGAGACAAGTACAGTGTTCCAGGGCATATTCAGCAAAGTTTAGTGTGTTGGCAGATCAAGGGTATCGTTGACGATACCAGGTATGTTAGTGATTGGTTTGACGCAAAGCAGAAGAGAATCAAAGAGAGGTTGATGGTTGCCCAAACATAGCAGTTTCAGAGAAATGACAAGAATCAAATGATAAGTTCTGTTGTGGGTTTTTTGTCATCTGACAATTGCAGGAATGAATAGGGTGTGTTTGATGTAGGCGTGAGATTGGGAAATGAGATGGTGCAAATGCAAAATTGTGGAAGAGGAGTTGTGAATAGTTCTGGAGTAAATGCAAATACTGATTTGCTAAAGAAGACCACTGTTTCTCATTTCAGTGGTAAAACTGGGCACTGAAAGTGAGAGTGTAGACAGAATTGAGATAGAATGATTTTGGTCCCCGGATGCAGTGGAATGTAAATCAGGAGCAGACACTGTCAGTAGCTCCAGCCAAATCAGTTTCTGGGCAAAATGTGCAAAAAAAAGAGCTGTTCTGAATGAATATGCCTTTAGGTCAAGTGATGTAGCAAATCGGTAGAAACAAAGGGGCATATTACCAAGGGCCTTATCGCCGCTTTAGCTAAAGCGACAATCATTTTATCGCCCTATTGCCTAGCTGTCGCTAACACCAGTTAGCGACAGCTATTAGTAGATAGCAATCATCTTGGGGCCCGCTTTGCATGTCAGCGAAATGTATCGCTAATGACATGCAAAGTGGGTGTGCCAAGATGTTAGCGTCTGTAAACAGTCGCTAACATCGCTATCTCCTATTACCTACTTTCGGAAATATTCGCGCTAAGCGCGAATATCTCCAAAAGCTAACCCCTGCCCAGAGCAGTTCTTAGCCATGTTATCCAATGGTAGGTGGATAACATGGCTAAGAGCATTAGCTCGATAATGCATGAATATCGCTGACTTTTCAGCGATATTCTTGCATTTCGGCCGATTTTTATCGCTTTTGAGATTAACCTTGATAATAGCAAGGTTTATCTGCGATAAAAATCGGCGGAGCTCGGCGATAATAATATTACCGCTAAGCCAACATAGCAATAATTATCGCAAGTTGTTGGTAATATGCTCCAAAATTCCTAACAGTACAGAGTGCCAAAATAATTAATTTAACCTGAATAATGATTTCTCACATTTTCCCCCAGCAAATGACTCCCAAAGGATAGTTCCTGATGGGAGAGGATGATTTGTTTTATTTTTATTTATTTATTTATTTTATTAAAGTTAGCAAGGCTTGCAAACATCTAATTTATTAAGTAGTGTCATGGTAGCAACACTTGTCTGAAGACAACAGTCACGGCGTAACTGAGAGGATCATAACAGTACATATTCTCTGGAAGCCCCTAGGTCCCCGTCTCCTGCGGTATGTCACTTCTCATAGGATTAAAGAGCAGCAGGGCATGGGTCACTGTGGCAGGTCCATCTCCCTCCATTGGATACGTTGCAATATCTATGACAGTCTACAAACACCCATGCTCTGGAGCACTACAGCACAAAGTTCTCGACTGCTGCAGCCTGGGAGGCGGGAGGATCCGAGGTTTCCCAGAGAGCCAAACATGTCACAAGCGGGCCACAAATGTCCTTGGCCTTGACCTAGGAGGTATAAGCCTTGAATATGTGTTCACCTTGTCACTGTAGTATGAGGGCTCTCACAGCCAATATCAGGCATGGATACAGGTCTTCATCCTCAATGCTCAGATAGCTGCCTCTTAACAAGGATAAAAAGAATGGTTGTGAGACCTCTAACTCCCTTTGAGACATCCTTGATGTATCCCAAGAGGCCCATTAACAGGGTTCTGTTGTCTGATATTCGTTGATAGTGTCCACAGCGTCCAACAGAGATGCCCAAAAGGCAGCCATTCTGGTGCAGTTCTATGCCAGGTGTAGAAAGTTTGCATCCGGTGCCCACAACGTACCTCGGGTCCTCCACAAGGCACATTTTACATATAATACAGGGGGTACAATTCAGTCTATGAAGGAGCATCGATCATAATCAATACTTCTTGGATTACAAACCAGTCTAGGTGCAGCAGAATACCCTTTGTTTCTCTGTTAGCTTTGTGCCCAAGTCTCCGTGCCATTGATCACAAGCCCTCTGAATACTTCTCTTGCATTGTGGCATAGAGTCAGGTAATGAGCTGTTGTGGGGAGGTTGCATCCAGCATAGTTAAAAGCACCTACAGCTTCAGTGGAGCCTCAGGGAATGTCAGGAATGCCTCTCGGCTCATAGCACAGAGTCTATAGAGCAAACATGCATCCAGTGGTGTGCGGTTCGGTTCTGCTTGTATGTCATTTGTGGTGACAAATGTGCCCCCAGGGAACAGTCACCACAGTGTCATCAATAGCAGGTGTTTTAGACGTGAGCCTATCCCTCAGTCTAATGTTAGTGACAGAACTGGGTTCTGCATGGTGGGGATCGAGCCAGCGTAAAGGGTTTCTAGGGACGCTCTTTGAGGTGGTGCCATGCCCAGACTGTACAGTTGAGGGTGTCCTCCTCAGCCCCGGGCCGCTTCATAGGGAGGTATATTACAGTCATCAGTGGGCAGGGTGCTATAGTATCCAACCCAACAGCCACATGTGGCTGGAATGGCATAGGGCAATGCCAATAGTATGAAAACTGGGCTTGAGCAGAGTAGTAATACAGCTCCATGTCAGGTGCACAGATAGGAGCGTAAGCAATTCCAGGGTGACTCTGGGTTGTCGGCCTGCCGTCACCAGGTCAGTGAGAGTGTACTGAGGCATGTGAAAAAGCATTTGGTGATCAGAATGGGTTTGTTCAAGGAGAGATGTAAAATGTTGGGCAAAATCCTGCCCACCAACGACAGCAGCAATTTACTTAAAAATGGCACTGTTTCCTAGAGCCCTGTCAGAGTTTTCCCATAATTTTCTCGACATATCTCATCTATCTTTCTACTGATCCATATGCCCAGATATTTAATGGCTGATTCAGTCCAACACAGTGAGTACTCAGTATTGCCCATGCCCGTGCCCTTCGTCAGGCAATGGACTAGTTTAGCATGATTTCAGAAAGGCCTCCATAGTCGATGAATTCCTGCAGTACGGTTGAGAGGTTGATTGCGGGGACTCATATACATAATGTTATACCATCCGCATACATAGAGAAAATCAGGAGCCTAGAGGTGTAGTTGAGTTCACATTGTGGGTAGTGTTGTCGTAATCAGGTCGCCAGAGGCTGCACAGTTTTGAAAACACCAACAGGGGCAATGGGCACCCCTACCGAGTGCCTTTTGAGACTGTAAATGAGGAGATGACTTCGCCGTTTACTCGGAGAAATAAAGTAGGATCCTTATAGAGCAGTCGGCCATAGTGTTGGGTAATATCAATCCTTTCCAGGGGTCGAAATAGTTGCTCCCATTCTAGCGAATCGGATGCTTTGACAGCGTCAAAAAGATCGGAGCAGACTGTAGCCCTGGATTTAATTTATGCAGCAATGCGAACATTGTTCAAAAGTTGTGGGATGTGACTGTCCCAGGACAAAGCCTGACTGGTCCGGCAGGACTATAATTGCCATCATAGTTGCCAGCCTATCTGCAATCAACCTGGTCAGTATCTTATTGTCCACATTTATCATAGACTGTTGTCTATAGGAATCACAGGTCTCAGGAGTTGTATCTGGTTTGAATGTGGTGGTAGTAAGTGCTTCCTGAAGGGAGGGAAGAGTCTACAAAGCTTGAAAGTCTCCTCATGCACAGCATGAGCCACTAAATGCCATATACCTTATAGAAGGAAGTAGGCAGGCCTTCTAAACCAGGCGCTTTATCTCCAGGCATGACACGAATCACTTGCACAATATCCTCGACAGTAGAGGGGACAACTAGATATTGATTGTGCTTGTTATCCATCCGAAGAGCAATATGGAATCAAAGTAGGGAGCTATGTGGTCCACGATCGGGGTGGTCGTAGTTTCGTACAAGGTGCTATAGAAATATATAAAGGTCTGGGCAATACCGATCCGCAGTAGTTTGAGTCTCCCCAGCTCATCTACAATCTGAGGTTTGTATGCAGTAGTCAGAGGCTTCTGGAGAAACCTGGCCAGGGTTTTGCCTGCTTTGTCCCCTCCCCATATACTTTGGCACTAGATTCCTTTCTAAAATAATGTAGTTCCCTGTCACCCAGTTCATTGTATTCAATGAGATTTTGCTTGATGTCTGTGAGCGACGCTGCATCACCAGTCACAGAGTGGCACAGCTCCAGATCACAAGTGTCTGCCTCCAGGTGTGTCAGCTGGGTACACAAGGAACTCAAGACGCCCAGCTCCACAGGACCCCTTATGACCACCTTGAAGGCCTCCCACAGAGTACCCGCGAAAGACACCATCTGGAAGTTAAGGGTGAAATAGTCCGCAATAGGGGGGCAAATGTCTTCTCTAAATGTTGGTTTGCGGTGCGACCCCGATGAGACCCTCCATGCAAACTCCCTTATTCACTCACCCTCCGTCAAAAGCTTCATGAGCACTCTAGAGTGGTCAGACAGCGTTCTCGGCAGGTACTCCACTCAGACCACTCAGGGTCAAAGATCCCAGGTGACCAAAAAGTAGTCTATCTAAGACCACGTACTGTGTGTGTAGGTGGTGTATGCGCCCTCAACAGCTTCCCTACTGCGGAGTCTCCACATGTGAACTAAGTTATTTTCTAAAATGTTGTTGTGTTTTTAGAGCACTGTCTGTGGGTTCGATCACATACTGCTGCTAGATCTATCTAACGCTGCCTTCAGTATCACATTGAAGTCACCTCCCCATACTATAGCATGGCAGCCCTGGCTTGACACCCAGAGACACAGGTCCATAAAGAAATCAGGGGTATCCACATTGGGCCCAGACACAGAGACAAGCAATATATATTTACCCCACATCATCCCACATAGTATGATGTATTTACCTTCTCTGTTGCATATCACCTTGTCAGTGCTCCATGAGGCCCCCCTACTGAACCCTATGGCCACTCCCTTGAGTATGAGGCCACATGCGTTTCGGCCACCTATCCTGCCCGCATCCTGTGTAGAATGTGACCTGTCAAGTGAGTCTCCTACAAAGAGGCTATCTCTATATGGTGACGGTAAACATAGGGCCAGTACCTGTCAGGCCTTATGAGTATCATTTTAGACCTCTTATATTCGAGGAAGTGTGTTTCACCGCATGTATTTGAGGTCTCATGGAATTCATATTGTCTGGGCTCTATATTTGAGATCATTCAGTGTTCCAAGCGAGTGACATACGCTCAAACTCATTGGTGTATGCCAGACCATGCCACGTGGTGTCTCTGCAGTGTGCCATCATGTAAAGCAACAAACATTCCCATCCCCCTCCCACTCCAACAACCCAAACCTTTCAACGACATCCCACCTCCCCAAAACAACTAGCCACTGAGGTTAACCAACATACAAAATCCAACACAACATTCAAGTACTGGGAAACATCCCTGGGGTAGAAAGGTTCCCGGGCGAACTCCACTTACCCGTAGAGAAAAGATATGTTTCCATTTTGTCCGCTGCTGAAGACTCAGGGAGGCCAAGGATCCGAGGATTGTTCTACCTGGAGCACACCTCCAAACCTCCATTTTTAGCTTAAATCAAAGCCAATTCTTTCTTCATTTTGAACAGCTGCTTGTTTTGTGTCGCAGTCATGTCATCATGCTTATCTATGCGCTCCTTCAGGTGTTCTAACGTACTCATGAGAGAGTCAATCTTGGCATCTATTTTATGGAGGCTCTGCTGCACAGCAAATATTAATTGGCAGATGTCCTGTTCAGGCAGTGCATCGTGGATCGGTGTGGAGGATGACTCATCACGGCCCGCATCTCCTCTGCCTTTCGAGGGGAGCTTTGCTTGCTTCTGCTCTGTTTTGACAATTGGGACAGAGGATCAAGATGACTGCGCCTCGTATAGGCGTGCCGCCTATATCTGCATCCCTTGACCCAGATCCCGCTATCCCTTTTGGGTTGGGGGTAAGGGGGCAGGAGCAGATCTGGAATCTCTCACCCCCACTGCATCAATCATAGTGCCAAGGTGCCATGATGTCAGGCAGGGCTGGTCTCCCTCTCCCACCCCTGGGTAGGGGCCAGCTTCTCATTGCTTAATAATCCCAAGGGCTGGGTAGTCTAGATCACAAGCACCTCCAATCCTTCTCTCGAAGGCAGCAGGCCTACTAGTCAGTTGACGATTTCTTAAGCCTCAAATCTGTGGGGGTACATCCATGTCACTCAGTCCGTGCTCACACTCACAGTTCACCTGTCTGCCGCTCCGTGAACCAATGTCCTCGCTCCATGCGCAGGCATTCCTCATGGCTCTGGATGTCCAGGCAGCCGCCCAGTCCTATGCAGGGCCCTCTCTCAGCGGTTGTTGAGCAGCCTGTTAGTTCCTCCACAGCCGCGCAGTGCCGGCAGCCCCTGCACTGTCAAGCCTGGTCCCTTTGACTCTCAGCGCAGTCATCAAGTGTGGGCTTCGGCTCCTCTCCTTGGTGGGCCCGCTTTCAGTAGTAGCACCCAGCC
The DNA here is from genome assembly GCF_964263255.1 of Lissotriton vulgaris. Classification (NCBI taxonomy): domain Eukaryota; kingdom Metazoa; phylum Chordata; class Amphibia; order Caudata; family Salamandridae; genus Lissotriton; species Lissotriton vulgaris. The sequence goes on from NC_141699.1 coordinate 82,629,390, forward strand.
AGAGATCGGCCCTCCAGATGGATTGCCCCTAAATCCCAAGGCGAGCTTGTTGTGTGTTCGGCCAAGCAGGCCCCACACCCATAGGTAGAGACCCGAGGGTCCCCGAGTCCAACTGCGGACCTGGACAATTAGGTTTTTCTCCCAAAGGGCCCCAGCCTCACAATCTAGAAAAGGATGAGTGATAATGGCTCAGATAAATGATGGGCTAAAGTGTGGCCGTATAGCAGCCCGGCTCTCTGGCACCCCTGGGGAGAGATGGATTGCTTACTTGGAGCAGTCCTGGAGATAAACCAACGTTTCACTTATGTAGATGGTGAGGTGAATGCCCAGCCTGTGTCGTTCCTGAAAGACACAGATGCTACCCGCTCTACAATTAATTCGGTGGAGATTATAAACCTACCCCTGTCAGGAAGAGAAGTTCAGCTTATAGGCATCAGCAATAAATAGATTTCTAGCCAGGTTATGGCAGATGTCCCTGTTAAAGTAGGATCAATGGAGAATAGTCATCAGTTCATATTGTGGGATTCAAGTCCTGTCAATGTGTTAGGCAGAACTTTGCTGTGTAGGATGAATTGTGTGATTTACTGTACATAGCATGGTGTTTCAAGTAAAATTCAAGATGAAAACTCATTGTTAAAAATTAAATCACATGATTCAAGAGTTCAGTTATTTCCAGTTGTAATGAAAGATGACCTACAAGGCCTGGCAGGATGGCCCATCCTGCCAACAAGTAGTCCCCCTCTGTCTTACTTTCTGGGAGGAATACACAAAGGCCAAGTGTCATACTAATCACAGTCATGTGATCCAGGGCACAGGCTGCAAGCACCCTCTAGATAGGACAAGAAATGCCAACTTTCTAAAAATGGCATTTTAAGAAAGGTGCCTTAAATCTGACTTTAATATTAAAGAGGTTTTAAAGTTTTAATACTTTTGAGATCTAGTGTGTCTTTTCTACCTGTTCCAAATCAAATGTTAGCACTTATTAAAAGTAATAAAGTAACCCAATGATATCCTATGAGAGTGGTAGGCCGCATAGCGGTAAAAAAAATTCATTTAGGAGTTTTTCACTATCAGGGCATGTGAAAAGGAAAAGTACATGTCAAACTTTTTTAATTCAATGCACCATGCCCAATGGGCTATTTAGGGCCTACACTAGGGGAGACTTATGTGTACTAAAAAGGGAGGTTTAGGTCCGACAAATGTTTATTTTGCCATGTCAAATTGGCAGTTTAAAACCGCACACAGGCTGCAATGTCAGGCCTGAGACGTTTTAAGAAAATCTACTTAAACGGGTGGCACAACAAGTGCTGCTTGCCCACTAGTAGCCCTGGGTATAGGTTAGACAACTTTATCAGGTTGGGGGTGGCTGATGACCATGCAGAGAGTGCAAAGAACACCCGCCGGTGGGAGAACCTTCTCCCACCTCGCCGCCAAGACATGGAACACCCTCCAACTGAGCCCATGACAGACCCAAGACCTGCTGACCTTCAGGAGGATACTAAAGACCTGGCTGTTTGATCAGTAGCTCCCACCTCCAGTGCCTTGAGACCCTTGCCGGTATGTAGTGCGCTTTACAAATGATTGATTGATTGATTGATTGATTGATTGAAAGTCTAGCAAATGCCATCACCAGAACTTTCAATAAGTATCAGTCAAATTCCAAATTTAATAATATTGCAGAGGATTTATGTAAGAGGTGTTTTGTCAGATAAATAATGAGGAAAAGCGGAGTGTAGTCTTAATGAACCACAATGGCAAACCAGAGGGCCCATTTACGAGACTTCAAGCATTCTTAGCGAAGATTCCAGTTTACAATTACTTTAAATATATTCTTGTGATTGTATGCTAATTCTCCAAATGGGTTGAGGCCTATCCTACCAGGAGATAAGACAACGTGACAGTTGCTAAGCTTTTGTTAGGAAGTTAATACTTCATTTTGGCCTGTCAATCTCTATTGCGAGGGATTGTGCCTCTCATTTTAAGAATGCAATTTCTAAATTGATTTGTATTATCCTCAATCATCTGGTATTGTGGAGAGGATGAATAGGACCATCAAAAACTCAAATGTGTGCATCTACTAGCCTGAAGTAGCCACACACGAATCCTCGCTTCCTGGTGAGTATTACAAGTATCCCAGACAAAAAGAGAGGTCTCTCACCTTACAAAATTTTAAAAGGCAGAGCTATGAAATTGGCTTGCATTTCTTCAGTTGTCCTAGTTTCATTAACTGATGACATTGTGCTAGATTACTTCAAAAGTCTGGCTGATGAAGTGAAAAATGTTTCTCATCAGATGAATTTGGCAACTGCTTAGAAAAAATGAATCTCAATTAAAAAAAATGTTTTGTGAATTAGAAAACATTGCAATCTTCCAAAAAAGTGGTACGTTTATCTTTGCGAACCAGGCCCCATGTTTTTCTTCCACCCCTTACCTGGGGGAAAAGTCTAAGGTTTATCGTTTGGCGTATGGAACTGTTCTTGCGCATATCAATATTACAGCAACATGTTGTTTCCATACGTAATGGAGAGGAGACGCTCCCTTGACAGCCATTGCATTAATCTTAAGCCTCTGCAATCTGCACGGCATGAATAATGTACCACCTTAGTGGAAAAGGAGGAACTTGATTAATTATTTATTTACTTATAAAACATGGGAGGCAGGAGTCCTATAAAGTCCGCCTCTCATTCCCTGATTATAATCGAGCTGCAAACTCTCTACCCCTGTAATACGAAATGAGATGGCTGCTTAACTGTAATAGGGCTTTACAGCTGAGTTGTGATGTTGCAGTGCCCTAGTGCCAGAACCACCAACCAAGGTGAAAGGCTGACCACGGAATATCTTTCCAGCTATAGTTTAAACAAGGAAAATGGGAACTATGTTTTTCTGCTTTTAATAACTTTGAAAAGTAAAAGTGATCAGTAGAAAGAAGGTATTTATTGAAATGCTTGTTTTTTCCAGTTTGCAAACTATTAGGGAAAAGGTAGAATCTGTACATGTTTCTACAGAAACCGAATCACAACACTTATTCAATCAGATATTAAACTGAGTCTAAGGTTTTTTTTTGCAGAAGTTACTAACTGTTTTTAATTTCACAGATTTCACAGATTCTTCTTTCATTCTTCTTGTCCGTTGTGTACATTAAGAGCAAAGACACCAAGGACCAGAATTGCTATGGGTTTTCTTTCCCTCTGCATCAGGCAAGGCGACCAGGGGCCCTTTATTGGAAGTTGATAAACCACACAATCCTCCTCGTGTTGCTCCTCGTGGCATAGTAAATCCAAGATAACACAACGCTGCACATTTAGCTGTTTGCGTTACATTGCGGAGGGAGGTGTGGGCGTTTCCATGCATCCACCCATGGATTTTGGCGCATTCTCATCTTTATAAAGAATTGTAAACTGAGGAATGCGTCAAAATGGAACGCTCTCCAGACCCAGGCATAACATGGAGAAATATTTGTTTTTCTCCTCATTAGTTCCTTTTTCTAAGTGTGAAGCATTCTACATCAAACAAAGAAAAATAAAAATGTCTTACAGGTCTGTTTGTGTTCAGGAAGGCGTCCCTTCCTGCACAAAACAATCCTGCTCCTAATGCGCCATGGTGCAAGGGTTCCTGCATTGGTGCTGGGCAGCACCCACTACGTCAGTGCATAGCGGCAGCAGAAATGCTCCATATCTTTGTAAATATGGCACCTTTCTGATGTCTCCATTTCATCAACACAGCTCAGGGAGTTGCCTTACTGTGTTGCATTGTGTGGAATGTTAATAAATGTGTTCCCTAATATTTAAGCAGTTTGCGATGGTGTGACCATGTATTATAAGGAATAAAATACTATCTCTGCCAAACAGTAAAAGGGTATTGCAAGTCACCTTGGTCTTGGGCCTCACCCCTCTATATGGTCACATAACTCCTTGATGACTTGCAATGTCCTTATAATGAAGGGCAGGGAACATTTCAACCCATATAATATCCAGATCCACTCCCACATTCTGCCGGTGTCACAAAATGATTATTAGCCTTACTCCTTCCTCATTGGGCTTCACTCCCTGCAGGTACCTGAGAGCAACTCTTGAATTGTTGCCAACTTTCTCCCCTCAAAAGACAATATTGGTACTACAAGATGGCAAGCATATACCATCAGCTACATCTCAGTGTTCTGGTAACATCAAGCCAAAGCTTTTTTAAGGAGTGTGGGTGGGCTTGTGTCCATCCACTATCATGTGGTGCATCTAAAAGAACAGATTCCTGGCACCCCCGCACATAGGGCCAGATTCACAGAACTAATTTAAGACAAAATCCTAAACTTACTATTTTTGGTATTCACAGAAGTTAGGATTTTGTCTTAAGACAGACTTAAGACAGACTTCTGTGAATACCAAAAGTAGTAAGTTTAGGATTTTGTCTTAAGTTAGTTCTGTGAATCGGGCCCATAGACATTATAGGGTGTGCCAGTACTCTAACCGCTGAGATGCTTGGTGGGAAGAATGTTGAGCTGCAGTTTGGTAAATGTTTTGGAAAGATAATTCAAGCTTCACTCAATCTGATGCTCAAGCAAGTAGGTTAAGAGAAGCAGTCACGTATCATTAGGGAGTAAGTTAGCTTAGTCGGTTGGGTTTCCTGCTAAACAGATCTGTGTGTTCTTTCCTGTAAGTAACAGGAACATTTTTATTTGAGGAATGTTGCTGCAGCATTCAAGGCAATTGAGGGGGTATTCGAAAGGATATTTACTGAGTATGGTGGGAGCAAGAGCATCCATTGCAAGGTCAATGGGCAGACCACCCCACAGGTCCTTAAATATTCTTTAGTATGCTTCTAAGACCCCTTATTTGGGGTGGGCGGTGAACTCCGTTCTGCCGGCAGTTTATGGAGTTTTGCCCACTCCGCGTAGAGCGTGAAGTTCCAAAAACTCTGCGAAGCACTGTGGAGAAGAGTTTTTACACTCACGCGGCTCACCAATGTTAAGTTGGCGAGTGTGAGCGAGGAACATCATACGCTATACTTCCCGTGAGATTTCCCAATGTGGGCGGTTGTGGAGGTCGATTCTGCTCATGTTGAGAAACCTGCCGCTTGCTCGAGGAAGCTGCTGATTGAGGAGAACATCTACTTGAGCTGCAGAAAGAAGCAACACCCTCTTGCAATGTGATACCAACCACCTAAAATGCATCCTGCTCAACACCCGCTCAGTCCACAGACACGCCATCGACCTTTGGAATCTACTAGACACCATCTCTCCGGACGTTGCCTTCCTAACAGAAACATGGATGAACGCCTCCTCAGCCCCAGAAATCACCATTGCCATTCCGGAAGGCTACAAGATCATCCGAAAAGACCGCACCTACCAAACAGGAGGAGGCATCGCTATCGTCCATAAGAATTCCATCCGCATCTCAACCAGCTCAGACGTCAACCTCGCTAGCGCCGAACACCTTCACTTCCAGATCCACACCGACCCCAAAACCACACTCAGAGGCACCCTCCTCTACAGGCCACCAGGACCCCGTACACAATTCAGTGAAGACATCACTGACTTTATCACCCCACACGCCCTCCCCTCCGAGGACTACATTCTATTGGGAGACCTCAATTTTCACCTGGAAAAGAGCAACGACAGCAACGCCACCACCCTCCTGGACAATCTCGCCAACCTCGGACTCAAACAAATTGTTAATACCCCCACTCACTACGCAGGTCACACACTCAACCCAATCTTCACCTCCAGCAAACATATCTCCTTCAGTCACACCACAGTTCTCCACTGGACGGACCACAGCTGCGTCCACTTTGTCTACAAAAAGACCACAACCCACAACCATCCTCAACCTACTCTGCGAAGAAACTGGAACAAAATCACCTTCGACCAGATCTCCTCATCGCTTCTTCAAAACCCCCCGGCCCACTCTTCGAACCCCAACCAAGCAGCCATTAACCTCACTCAATGGCTAACCAACAGCGCCGACAACCTAGCACCTTTGAAAAAACGTCAAATCAAACTAGCCAGCAAAAAAGCCTCCTGGTTCAACGATGACCTTAAGAAATCCAAGAAACTCTGTCGTTCCCTTGAGAAAGCCTGGAAAAAAGACCCAAACACCAGCACCAGGGACGCCTTCAAAAACGCCACCCGCATACACCACCAACTGATCCGGACTGCCAATAAAGCCGCATTCAAAGACCGGCTAGACAACAACGCCCACAACAGCAAGGAATTATTCAACATCGTCAAAGAGTTTACCAACCCTACTGCCAACTCCAACAACATCACTCCCTCTCAAACCCTTTGTGACTCCCTAGCTTCGTTCTTCCACAACAAAATCGCTGACATCCACAACAGCTTCGACAACCAACCCGGAGACCAACCCACCCAACCTTCTGCCATACCTTCATCCCCCTTGAACATCCTTACTGACTGGAACCCAATCTCCACTGAAGACACCATCCGCCTGATGAACTCCATCCACTCAGGATCCCCCACAGACCCATGCCCTCACAACATCTTCAACAAAGCAGACTCCATCATAGCACCACACCTCCGAGACGTCATCAACTGCTCCCTCAACTCCTCCACCTTCCCGGAAAGCTGGAAACACGCCGAACTCAGCGCCCTTCTGAAGAAACCCACAGCTGACCCCACCGAACTCAAAAACTACCGCCCCATCTCGCTCCTTCCATTCCCGGCCAAAGTCATCGAGAAAGCTGTCAACAACCAGCTCGCCGCCTTCCTCGAAACCAACAAATCCCTCGACTCCTCACAGTCCGGCTTCCGAGCAAAACACAGCACTGAGACCGCACTCATCGCAGCAACAGACGACATTCAAACTCTACTGGACAATGGAGACACAGTCGCCCTCATCCTCCTCGACCTCTCCGCAGCCTTCGACACAGTTTGCCATAGCACCCTGATACACCGCCTCAGAAACATCGTAATCCAAGGAAAAGCTCTAGAATGGATCACCTCGTTCCTTGCCGGAAGAACTCAGAGAGTCCGTCTCCCGCCATTCAAATCAGAGGCCACTGAAGTCATTTGCGGCATGCCACAAGGATCTTTACTCAGCCCCACCCTCTTCAACGTATACATGAGCCCCCTCGCGGCCATCGCACGCCAACACAACCTCAACATCATCTCCTACGCTGATGATACTCAACTGATCCTCTCACTCACCAAAGACCCCAACACCGCCAAAACCAACCTACATGAAGGAATGAAAGAAGTAGCCGAGTGGATGAAGCACAGCCGTCTGAAACTGAATTCAGACAAAACAGAAGTCCTAATCTTAGGTACCTCCCCCTCCGCCTGGGATGACTCTTGGTGGCCAGAGGCACTTGGAAAAGCCCCCATCCCGACGGACCACGCACGGAACCTGGGCGTCATCCTGGACTCCTCACTCTCGATGACCAGACAAGTCAACGCCGTCTCATCATCTTGCTTCAACATTCTTCGCATGCTCAAAAAAACATTTCGCTGGATCCCCACCGAAACTAGAAAAACGGTCACCCACGCACTGGTTACAAGCCGCCTGGACTACGGAAACACCCTATACGCCGGTATCACCGCAAAAGTTCAGAAAAAACTCCAAAGTATCCAGAACGCATCAGCCAGACTCATACTCGACATCCCGCGTAAAGACCACATTTCTGATCACCTGAAAAACCTCCACTGGCTTCCCGTCAATAAGAGGATTACATTCCGCCTCCTAACCCACGCACACAAAGCACTTTACGATCTTGGACCCGATTGCCTCAACACACGACTTTCCTTCTACACCCCCTCCCGCCAGTTACGCTCCTCCAACCAAGCCCTTGCTGCCGTACCTCGCATCAACAAAACCACCATGGGTGGAAGATCCTTCTCCTACCTGGCAGCTAAAACCTGGAACTCACTTCCTATTCACCTTTGCCTCACTCAGAACCAACTAGCATTCAGAAAGCAACTTAAAACCTGGATATTCGACAAGTAACTCCCCACCCTTCCTCAAGCGCCTTGAAACCCTCTGGGTATGTAGCGCGCTATATAAATTATTTGACTTGACTTGACTTGACTTGTTTGCACTGATTTTACAGTGCAGGGAAACTTATAGCACTAAAAATCAGTGCGAGCAGAGCGACTTACCACACTCCCCCACTTGCAGAACTCCGAGGAGCAAGGCTGAGTTTTTTCAGCACTGACTGGGAAGGCTGATGCATACTTCAGAGGCAGAGCCATCCTTGGGGCAGTAGTAAATCCGAAATATTTTTATTACTCAACTTTTAACCAGGGCTCATTTCAATGGCGTCAATAAGGGTTTCTGGCAACCTTGTTATGCCACTGGCAAATTTACAGAACTGCTGAAATAGCTGAGCATTTGACGTCTTTATACAGGCACTACATGAGGTCCAGGAATACTTAACACAGTTTATTTCACACTAAGTGACTGACCTGACCTGCTTACAGAATAGGCCACGTCAGGATACCACGATGAACGAATTATGGTTACGGTTTAAAAGGGGAACGCAGGAGTGTGATTATTCCCAGAGCACAAACTTAAATCCAAAGGATTTATCTCATTTAATCTCAGTACATAAATGTTCATTTCAGAGAAGATTTTTCCTTCAACATAATCTCAATGAAAGGGTTAGATTTTTATGAGCCTGGTATTTTAATTTCCACTACATTGAAATCTATTTTAATATAAATATTCTATTTTAAAATCAGTATTGATTTTTTTAATGAGCATCTTTCATTACTATATTCCTTTGTAATTTCTTCTAAAAGGTTATTTTGGAAATACCTTAAAACTTAACCTAGCCAATATCCCTAAACCTTAAACTAACGTGTGACCCTCGTTCAAATTATAGAAACTCTTACCTAACACAAACCATGGCCCTAGCATTACCAGGAACTTGCTCCTCGACTATTCCGTAACCCAAACCCATACCCTAAAACTGGCCTTAGCCCTTACATGACTCCTACATATCCAGATCCCTGACTCTACATCTAACATTCACTTTAATTATTACCCTGACTCTAACCCGAATCATGGCCTTCACCGATCCTTGGTGTTTACCATAACTGTAACACTAATTTGACCTAAAAAGACTACGTTTTATCCTCACCTTTTCCTTTAGCCTGACCCTTAACCTTTAACCTTTAACCTAACATACACATTAACCTTATCCCAAACCCTGACGTTACTTTTTATCCTAACTCTAACCATGAAACCAACCCAGTCCCTAACCCTAATCATGACCATGTAATTCACCTAATTCTACAAAACTTGCTGAAATATATTTCTCTGATTTGTATTTGTCTAATCATGTTTTCAATAATATAGTTTCAATTCAATTTTCAATTCAGTTTTTGCTTGATTTCAGTCACAAATTTGGCCATAAGAGCACACAAAAAACAGCACAAGCCATCACTTTAAAAATATAAAAACAGAAGTAAAAAGTACAGTTTTGATAAAACCAACAGCAAGCAATTCCCCACGATTACATGAATAGTGTACGTAGTAAAAACAGTAAATTACACACTAGGGGGCCGATTCCGATCCTTGAAAAAAAACGTCCGTACGATTTTCATCCAGAGCCATCGCCGTATGATTCGTACTCGCCCGTCCGAGTGGCGTAGTACGATCCGTATTCCGTCAATCTGTCCGAATCGTCGCGATCTGTACGTATTGCAAGGCTGAAACAGTGGACCGTACTACTCGTACACATGCCGTACGACCCAACGAGTACGATCCGGACCGGGGTATGAGGACGCGATTCGTACGGTCCCCGTCAGGTAAGGGCGATTCGTATGGAAAAGCACACAATCACTCACACACCGTAAGGTGCATACACCCCATGATAGCAGGGGTACGGTGCGTACCCCTGCAATCTTGGGTTGTACGCACCATACCCCGTGATCGCAGGGTGTACGCACCGTACACCCAGCGAAAATGGGGTACGATGCGTACACTCCAAGATCACGGGTACGGTGCATACACCCTATGATCGCAGGGGTACGCACTGTACCCCTGCGATCATGGTGTGTACGCACCATACCCGGGGGGAAGGGGCGTTCCATACCTGTTTCGTGGCGAACTCTGCTTTTATGGCTGTTTTCAGTTCCCGTAGAAAAATGGTCGTACGATGCATACCCGACATGAATCGTACTTGCCGGGTCGGAAAAAGCAGCCGCGAACCGTTCAGATGTCGCGTACAGCGGGTTCCGAGGGAGATTCGTACGGTCTCTGTATGATTCGTACGGAGTCCCGCTCATTGTACAAATCGTACTTCGTCGTAAGTACGGGGGACGTTGCAGGGTACGATTCGTACAGGAAAAACACTCCAAACGGCTATTTGGAGCGGTTTTTCCCGAATCGGAATCGACCCCTAGATGTTGTCTTGCATACCAAGATGGTACATATAAAGTGCAGAGAATAGTGCCATGGTTGAAAAATTGTTTCAATAAAGTGAATTTAACTTCCATCTTAAAATAAAACCTTCCAGTTCACACACACAACATGGTCTTAATTTGGTTAAACAACTTAAACATAATTTTAAAAAAACATTAAAAAGACATTATAAAAACCTTATACATAGATTAAAATACAAAAACCAATCAATCACTCATTTGTAAAGCGCACTCCCTAGCCGCAAGGGTCTCAATGCGCTGGGGGGGGGGGGAGGGGGCGTTACCGACCAAATAGCCAGGTCTTGAGTATATTCCTGAAGGTCAGCAGGTCTTGGGTCTGTCGTAGGCTCAGTAGGAGGATGTTCCATGTCTTGGCGGCGAGGAGTTGTGGTAAATAATATATTACCCTGTCATAATTTCTATACATTAATAAGGATTGCTCATAAAATGAGAGGCAGAGTCCGTGGTGTCCGATTCAAAAGGGCTTTAATACTATAGCTCGAGCTACAGGAGAATCGGGTTCCATCACCACTAAGGTTCAGGAAGGGTCGTCATCTGATATTTTATTCACATAACACATTATATATAGTTAAACCATACATTGCATTGAATAGAGAAGGCGGAGCGCTCCAGGCGGAGCAAGTGAGAGAGATAGGAGCACATGGGCGTGACAGAGGCGTGAAAAGAGGTGTACACATGGGTGTTCACTTGATGAGTCATAGGTGTGTCATAGGTGGGTGGATGCAAAGAGGGGGTCTGCATGGTCAGCAGGAACCTTTACCCTACTTGTGCGCGCAAAACCAGTCATGACGTGAAAGTTGACGTGTAACTGGGGAGAGCTGGGGGGGCTGACTTTAGCACTAGTAGGAGAGTCTGGGATGTCAGAACGACCTGCACCTTTGGCATTATCTGGTATCTTGTGTTTTGGAGGATGTATTGTCTGAAGTAAAGGTCGCTCGAGCAAAGGCTGCTCATCACTGAAGGCTAGTGTATGCATATATTTCTTCATGTATTGCGTGGGGCCATGGGTCCTCTATGGAAACGGGTTCAGTAAATCACTTGCATGGAGACAGAAAGGCTGGGCTCTATCTTCTGCAGGCAGAATATGTTTATCCCTTTCGTTAGTTAGGAATGTGTTTTCTGTGGAGCTGAGCAGATAACTGTAGGCAAAATACCGTCTTGGCAGACCATGCTGGCTGGGCACCTCTCGGCTGAGCAGGAAGTAAGGGAGAGGTCAGGGATACATAACTAAACTGCAGCTTTCAGAGTATTAACAGGAAGCTCGGAGCCTGAATTCGGGTCTTGGCTCGACTGTGGCACAAAAACGCGTGCATCTCGACTTTTAAACTTGTACCATGTAAATGCATTGGCAACATAGGCCTCAGTGCAGAATTAACAGTTTATTCATGGAGGGCCTAATAACTGACATGCTAACATTGGACGGAAATGCAGAGGCATTATCATTGCAGGCATGAGAAGGGAATTGTATGATGACATGGACATACATGGGGCATAGGTGCATACATAGGGTGCATGTAGGGGACACACTGGCCACATAAAATTTCTATTTCCTCATTCCCTCCTTGTTCCCTACTGTGCCCTTTAGGACACGTCTATATTCATGAGACCATCTATTTGTTCATACAGCATCATTTGTTCGTCCTTTGTCATTCGCGGATGTGAACGTGGACGGGGAATACAGGCAGTGGCACACAAGCCGCAAATCGCTGGGCCACATTGCAGACAGAGACAGCAACTGAATATGACTAGTAGTATTACTCGTAGGAATGACAACACTGTCCAACCCCATCCCGTTATTACACTCCAGAGCCAACCAGACCAAGACCATGGGTCTTGATGCATTTCACGGGCTATCTTGTGGAGTCTCGTTATTGCAGCATACACTGATGGCGCGTTATTAGGAATAAACACACAACAACTGGAGCCGATCACTCTACAAGCCCCGCCCCTATCTGCCAGGATGACGTCAAAAACAAGGCGGTTCTGAAGAACAACAAGTCTCATAGCAGACTGCTCCTCTGTCAAGTTACCTAAGGCAGAAGTAGTCTCATTCACTACTGCTTCCAAAGTTCTTGTCAATCTGCATATTAGTTTACTGTTTTGGACGGGACCTATGAACCAGAAGTATCCTTTAATAAAATCTTTATATTGTTCCCAGGCTGTCTCAGTCTGATCGACAACAGGGGATTCGGTCTCCCTCTTGTGTCTGACATGTACTAATCGTGAATCTCGGTGATAGTGAGATGGGGCTAGAAAAACAGGTGGCAGGAGGAACGCTATATAACACGTCCCACCCCAATCTAATGGCAGACGTACATAGGCTGTCTGACCACAAATAAAATAGGAATGGCGGGAAGCTTTGAAAGAAGACTTTCCTTTATCATTAAACTCGATCACAGTATTACATTCACTGTGTCCTAAGTGTCCTAAATGTACTGAGCCTTCCTTTTTAATGCATAATTCACCTTTCACTGGTAACACTGTTATAAACGGTGAACCTACATTTGTCTCGGATTGGACATTCAGAATCATGAAGTTAAGAGAAACATTTCCTAATTCGTACACTTCATTTTCTAGATCTGTTCCTTTCCGTTGGGGAAAACCATCTTTGTCTGGGAAACATGCCTTGTTCATTACTATATTCAGGTCCCCCCAAGTCCATTCACTCTGGGAATCTGTAAACTTTCTGTCTGGTGTTGATGACATTAAAGCAAACCATGCTCCGCACGAACCATTGTGCGAAAACGGATAAGGAAAAAGAGGCAGAACTCCCTTCGTTTTCTGATAAGGTGGGAGTCGGCCACATACCCAGCAATTCGTTACATTGCTGGTCTGGTGAGAATGGTTTAACATACGAATAAAAGTATTGTTGCGTAGTGCTAGTCGATATGACAGTTCATGAGGTGGCAGATCACTGAATGTATGCTCTACAGTGTCATTGAAGGAAGAATGTATATGTGAACCAAGAGGAGGAAAGAAAACATGTAGCGTCAAGCTTATACATATAATCGATATACTCAGAAAAAACATTATAAAAGTTACTATGCATCTACTGCGTAAGGATTTGCAATATTTTTCTTGTTTGTCTCTCTGTCTATCTCTCTGTCTATTTGGGTCTACGATCTTATACATGTCAGGAACCTGTCTAACCGCTTCACCCGAGGGGGACTTAAACAATTAAACGCTGTCTGACTTACTAGACCATAATCGTTGTTTATACTCCTGTTGTGGAGTCTTTTCTAGCAAAGGGAGTTTTGAGTCAATGATATCGGGGCAGTCCTTAGTGTCTTTTACTGATCCAAGTCCATGGAAGCGTTTCACGTGGTGGGCATGGAGCCAGCCCTTTCTCCCCTCGACCTTGACGGCAGTTCTCGTTGTTAACAGCACCAGCTTCGGCGCGCGCCAGCGGGGCTCGAGAGGACTTGAACGATCAAAATTTCGGACAAACACCAGGTCTCCCGGGACAATTGAATGCTCCTTCACCTGGGTGTTGTCGGGGAAGGCAGCTGCAACCTGTGAACGACAAGAAAGGAGTGCAGACATCAAGGAAGCCAGGTAATCTGTCAGCATATTACTGTCGACATCAGTTATTTGTTTGGGCATAGGCGTGCCCCACATATTCGGCGGTCTACCAAAAACAACCTCATAAGGGGACAATCCTGTTCTGGAATGAGCTACCATTCGCATGTAAAAGAGGGCAACCGGCAAAGCTACCATCCAATCCACGCCTTTTTCTGCACAGACCTTCGCTAACTTGGTTTTGAGTGTCTGATTGTGTCTCTCCACGAGACCTGCTGCCTCTGGGTGTCGTACGCAATGGAATCTCCATTGGTACCCTAACAAAAGGGATACTTGTTTCATTAGTTCAGAAGAGAATGGCTGACTGTTATCTGAGTACACGACACGGGGCAAGCTGTATCGCGGAAATAATTCTCGGACCAACTGCTTGGCAGTGGTCACAGCAGTGTAATCTGGGACTGGGTACGCTTCTGTCCATCTAGATAGTCCACATACAACTACGAGGACGTACTTGTATCCTCGGCATCTGTCCATCTGAATATAATGCATCTGGAGGACTTCGAAAGGGTGGTCAGGAGGATGAAATCCACCTTGTTCCACGGGAATGCCTTTGCCTGGGTTGAATTGGCAACAGATCATGCAGGTACGCACTTTCTGTTTTGCTGCTGCACGCAGGTGCTTGTTGAACCAGATGTTCTGTAAACTGTCTAACATGGCCTTTTCTCCTAAATGTGCTGGACTATGTGCTGTATTTATGATAGCTTGAACCATGGAGTCTGGGAGAAACCACGTGGCTTTGCCTTTTGTCATCCAACCCTGTTCTGTCTGGACCCCTCCTTGTTCGGTCCATTTCTTTATTTCGTCTGGAGTGGGATGAGTCTGGATATCGAGTACATCTTGTGAGGGATCCCTGACTGTCATACAGTTTGTTAATGATGGTACTTCTGTCTTTGTCGTGTCTGTGGGGATGTCTGTTGGAGTCTGAGCTGTGAGTTTGGCTGTTCGGTCTGCCAGGTCATTACCCTGGGAAACGGTGTCAGTGACCTTCGTATGTGCTTTGCACTTCATAATGGCTATGGCTGTAGGCAAGTGTATTGCGTCTAACAGAGCCTGAATGAGGGGACCATGCTGAATCTTGGCTCCATGAGAGGTTAGAAAACCTCTCTCTTGCCACAGGACTCCGAAGTCGTGGACGACTCCGAAGGCATACTGTGAATCTGTGTATATGTTTACTTTCATGTTCTTTGCTCGTATGCATGCTTGTGTCAGAGCGATGAGTTCTGCTGCTTGGGCTGACAATGTATCAATTCGATGTGTTTCTATAACTTCAGTATCAGTGGTCACTGCATATGCGGCCACTAACTCTCCTGTGCTTGTTCTCATGCATGAACCGTCCACATAAAGTGTCAGGTCTGGGTCTGGGAGTGCAATGTCTGTCAAGTCTTGTCTTGGCTTTGTTACGGTATTAACTACTGCCACACAGTCATGTGGTGCAGGGTCTGCTGTGCTTGAGGGCAAAAGTGTCGCAGGGTTCAGGGTATTGCATCGTCTGATCTCTATGTGTGGCTGGAATAATGTCAGTTCATATCCTGTCAGTCTGGCTATAGTCAGGTGTTGAGTCTGTGTTCTGTTCAAGAGGACTTCCACTGAGTGTGGAACCTGTACTGTCAGGGGATGTCCTAACACAATAGAGTCACTTTGTCTGATTGCTAGGGCTATTGCTGCAACTGATTTCAGGCACGCAGGCAGGGCCTGGGCCACTGGATCCAATGTACTAGAAAAATAAGCACAAGGCTTGTGTTTTCCTGCTTGATCTTGTGTAAGGACAGATAATGCTGTACCTTTGCGTTCTGTGACAAAAAGTGTAAAAGGCTTGCTGTAACAAGGAGTCGCCAAAACTGGTGCTTGACATAGAGCTTTTTTCAATTCTTCAAATGCAAGTGTATGTTCTTGTGTCCAGGGGAGGACAGTCGAAGACGCTGCCTCCTGTGTTGTCAACTGTATGAGTGGTTTGGCTAGATATGCATACTGGGGAATCCATTGTCTGCAGTAAGAAGTGAGGCCAATGAAGGCCCGTACTTCCTTTTGTGTCTTGGGCTGTGAAAGATTTGCAATTAACTGAATGCGGTCTGGTGTCAGCTGTCTACCCCTCTTGGACAGCAAGTGTCCAAGGTACACCACTTGCTGTGCACAGAATTGCAACTTAGAAGGGGACACTTTGTGCCCCTTGTCTGCCAGAAAGTATAAGACTGTCAGTGATGCACGTTCACAGTCTTGTTCTGTTCGGGCTGTAATGAGGATATCGTCCATGTATTGTAGTAATGCAGTGTCAGTAGGCATGTGAATACTGTCTAGTTGTCTTTTCAGGGCCTGACTATAAATACTAGGACTTTCTGTGAATCCTTGAGGAGCTCTCGTAAATTTGAAGCTGCGTCCATTTAAACAGAATCCAAAGAGGTACTGGCTTTCTGGATGTATTGCGACACTAAAGAAGGCGTTCTTGAGATCAATTACAGTAAAGAACGTCGCTTCAGAATCAATTGCAGTCAGTAATGAAGAAATGTCTGGGTCCACTGGGTACTGGGGTATTATACATTTGTTCAATTCTCAGAGATCAATCACTAATCTGTAGACTGGTGGTGCATTTGGGTCAGTTCGTTTAAGAATAGGGATGATAGGAGAATTACATACATTGGAGTCAGTTTCTACAACCACTCCCTGTGCAATAAGCTCGTCAACAATTTTCAGTAATGCTACTACGGCATCAGGTGGTAACTTGTATTGTCGGATTCGTGGCAGTACAACTCCCTGTTTGAGAGTGACACGGTGTGGCGTAATGTGCATGTAACCTACATCAGTCGGACCTTGCGCCCATAAATGCTGTGGTACATTCTGGAGTCTGGGATCAAAATCTCTCAACACATAATGTCCTTTAAAATCACGTAAAAACAATCTCACTCCTTCCTGAGAACAACAAATCACTGCTCCTAGTTCTTTCAATGTCTTTATACCAAGCAAGTTTTCTGGGCATGACTTAGTAAGTAACAAGTCTGTAATGCGGGACAATGGACCGACTTCTAGGGAAACTGGCTTTGACACTTCGTTAACAATAGGCTTTCCTGAAAAACCCAGGGCAATATTCTGTGAGCCTGAGAGGGGTGCCCCTGGAACCTCGTCATGACTGATGGTAGTTCTGCTCGCCCCTGTGTCAATTAGAAATTTTCTGTCTTTTCCCAATACACGACTATGTACATAGGGACCCTCTTGGTCTACAGGAACCTCAATAAGGGGCAAGCCAACCTCCCTCTCTAGGCTATTTCATGAGTACTGTTGATATTCTGGATAGTCTGACTGTGCGTACTGGTACATTTGTTGCGTGACATGTTGTGTGGCAGCTATCGGTTGAGATACCGCTACTGTCTGTTGCGAGTTCTGTGGCGGTTGCGTGTTCTGCGGGATGTTATCCTGTCTAGGAGGACGCGGTCTTTCTTTTGTCTTACCTGTAGCTATGTTATGTTTCAAGACTGCACACTCATTCACATAGTGACCTGGCTGCTTGCAGTAGTTACAGTTTCCCTTAACAGGTGCCGTGCCCTTTTTATGGCCATCAGCTGGTACTGATTGTGCAACTAGTACTTTCATTTTCGCATCTTTCATGCGTCTCCTTTCGTGTTCCTGTTCCTCTCTAATTCTGTTCTGGTGGTACTGTAACATTTGTAACATTTGGGAAGGACTATTGGCTTGCCAGGTACTTTCAACCTTCTGTACTCTATTTTTGATCGGGGGTAAGGAATTCTCTACTAGTTTGCTCACAAAAAGATGTGGGTACGATTCACTATTTGTCTTCAGGCCACTATTAATAATAAAACATTTTTCGAATCTAGAATAAAAATCACTAGTGTCTTCATCTGGCTTCTGTTTACAGGCTGAAATAGCATCCCAATCTTCCTTTTTAGTAACCAATAATCTCGGCAAAACCTGTATCAATAATTCAGGTAGTCCTTTAGCTTTTTCCCAGAGACCAACACCAGGGAGCCGTGTTCTATCCTCGTCTTCCAATTCTGTCCAATTTATCTTTTTCTCTCCCACCTCCCATTCCTTCTCTTTAAGCTTTTCGTAAATGCCTGCTGGTAACAGTACCTTTAACAATTTAATGATGTCAGCGTATGTATAATCCCCTATGCGGAGAATGTCTTTTAATTCACGGTGGAACCCCCCCGGGTCTTTATCATGGCAGGGCAGTAATTTTTTCATTTCCAGTATTTCTATTTTCATCAAGGGTGTGTAAACGTATACTCGTTGAAGCTCATTGGCTGTATTTCTCTCTGGATGTACTTCTCGCAGGGGGTTCTGTCCGTCTATGTGGAAAGTCTCTCTGACGCGGTGTGGGGCAGGAATCAAGTGCGTGGTCAGAAAAGTCAAGTACTTATGTCGTTGGTCTAGAATGACATTAATTAATTCGGTACCTAGGCCTCTCCATCTCTCTAGGAGTAAATCGTCCAATAATTTATACAAGGGACCTGGATCAGAATGCTGGCTCTCGTACAATGTGATGAGATGTTGAACCATGTAAATACCTGCTAAACGCTGTTCCTCCAGAGGAAGGCTTAAAAATGTTTGCGCCACTACGTCATCATTATATATATTAGAATTACAAGCCTATTGAACGGCTAACCGGGCTAGTTCTTGTTCATGCATAGTATGACGTTCACCGCCCCCTGCTCGTTTTCTCAGTGCATTCTCAGTAGCTTGGAATAGGTGTTCGAGAGAATACCTTTCTGGTATGGGAGGGCCATGTTTACTGTAATCTAGGCCTTTAGGTCTGTCAAACTGTCTTGCTCTACCTACGTAATTCAGTTTATCCACGTCCTCTGTTACGGGCCCTTCCTCTTCAGAGACTGAATCGCCCTCTTTCTCGTCTGACTCTCTCTGGTGTACGTTCAGAATTTCTTTACGTATTTTTCAGTACATACATTCTATCTTTGACATGGTATCATGTTTACCGGCGGCTATGTTATCACTCCAATCAATCATACCCTTAGTTACTCCTTTATCTGCCTGGTCTTGTTCTCTAATCAGACAATTTATCAAAAATCGTAAAAGCAAGCTTTGTATCTCCACCCTTCTATGTGCCATGGCCTCTTGTATAGTTTCGGGTCCCTCCCCTGTTCTAATGAAATGGTATATGTTGTCTAGATAGTCCTTCATGTCTGGCAATGTGATCAAATAGTCTGCAACGCGTCTCAATCGTACGGAGTGCAGGAGCATTGTGCCTACACCTGGTACGGGGTCATATATACAGGATGTAAGCGTTGTATTCTGTTTAAGTGTTGTTGCTGTCACTTTTGGCGTTCGTTGTAATGCTAATTCTCGTAGTGTTTGTGATGGTGGTGGTGTGTACCGTATGTCTCCAGTGGGCCCCCCTCCCGTTGCCCCTTGACTTGCGTCATCTTTTACTGTCAGGGTCACTACTGGTGCGGGTTGATCTTGTGCTACGGGCGGTTGGCGAAAAGGATTGGTAGGGTTGTTGACAGGAGAAGGAGGGGGAAAATCTGCATTAACATAATCTGGAGCGGCGTCTTCTAAATAGGAGGACAGGAAAATGTCCGCTGCTGTCTGTTTATGACTATGGACTTTAATCGGAGTCAATGGTGGCTGCAAATTACTGGGTACTTCCGGGGTCACGTTAGGTAGCCCTTCAGCAAGGACGGGATACATGCCTTTAATAAGGGCATTTCTTTGTCTATCCACTTGTTCTGCCTTAACCCGTTCACCTTCTTCCTTTAGCTCTTTTTCTTTAGCTTTTTCTGATGCTTCTCTACTTCTCTCTGCTTTATTGATTTCTTTCTCTGTTCTCCTATGCGCTTCTTTACGCCATAACTCTATGGCATCTTTCTGGGATTGTCTGGCTTTCTTTTTCCACAGTGCTTCCTCTACTCTCATGATGCAATCAGCATCCCATGTCCCTGAGACAGGCCATCTATATTTCTCTTCCAGATCCTTCGTGTAATCTACCCATAAGTCTAAGAACAGTATGGCATCTAGCCCGTGTTTCTGGTACATAAAATGGCCAGGAGTGTCCCTAGGCGGGACGGGAACTGCCTCTTCGAGTATCCCTTTCCTGGTGATGTATATCATGATGTAATTTCGAAAACAGTGGCATGTTGGAACTAACTTGAATAAACATACAATATACACAAGAATAGACTGGAAACAATCATTCATACTACGACATCAAAACATTAAAAACAGATACATCCTAACTAGTACATAGAAAAACACACTCTTGAAAAAACTTGTTTACTTTATGCACTGCAAAAACAGTACAGCCATACCGGTCTCGTAAAGAGACACGTCTTTACCGCATCCACCTAAATGGACGCGTCTTTACCGGATCTGTGTACCCAGACCCGTCTTTACCGGGCTCAAATAAATGAACCCGTCTCTATGCGTTCCCAATAACGGTACTCACTGGGAAGCAAAACTGAAGGCCTCGGAAACTCGATACTGGACTGGACAGCTACGACGTCTGGTGCTGCGCATGCGCCTCGGAACAGGTGGGCCTCGGGATACCTCGGACCTTGCTCTCTCAGCTTGGGCTCTGGTCGGGATGGTCCGCAATCCTCACCGCCTCGTGTGGATGCCTGGTCGCAGTCTCCGTCTCCTCCGTGGGCCTGAGGGAGTAGGCAGGAAGTCCCGCTCTTCGTGTACACTTGGAGTCCGTCACGGCTATAGAAGGGGTCAGGGGCTGCACCTACATCACCGGCGCGTGGGGAAAGGGACTGGTCCCTATTCGGGCGCCAGATTCATGTGGTAAATAATATATTACCCTGTCATAATTTCTATACATTAATAAGGATTGCTCATAAAATGAGAGGCAGAGTCCGTGGTGTCCGATTCAAAAGTGCTTTAATACTATAGCTCGAGCTACAGGAGAATCGGGTTCCATCACCACTAAGGTTCAGGAAAGGTCGTCATCTGATATTTTATTCACATAACACATTATATATAGTTAAACCATACATTGCATTGAATAGAGAAGGCGGAGCGCTCCAGGCGGAGCAAGTGAGAGAGATAGGAGCACATGGGCGTGACAGAGGCGTGAAAAGAGGTGTACACATGGGTGTTCACTTGATGAGTCATAGGTGTGTCATAGGTGGGTGGATGCAAAGAGGGGGTCTGCATGGTCAGCAGGAACCTTTACCCTACTTGTGCGCGCAAAACCAGTCATGACGTGAAAGTTGACGTGTAACTGGGGAGAGCTGGGGGGGCTGACTTTAGCACTAGTAGGAGAGTCTGGGATGTCAGAACGACCTGCACCTTTGGCATTATCTGGTATCTTGTGTTTTGGAGGATGTATTGTCTGAAGTAAAGGTCGCTCGAGCAAAGGCTGCTCATCACTGAAGGCTAGTGTATGCATATATTTCTTCATGTATTGCGTGGGGCCATGGGTCCTCTATGGAAACGGGTTCAGTAAATCACTTGCATGGAGACAAAAAGGCTAGGCTCTATCTTCTGCAGGCAGAATATGTTTATCCCTTTCGTTAGTTAGGAATGTGTTTTCTGTGGAGCTGAGCAGATAACTGTAGGCAAAATACCGTCTTGGCAGACCATGCTGGCTGGGCACCTCTCGGCTGAGCAGGAAGTAAGGGAGAGGTCAGGGATACATAACTAAACTGCAGCTTTCAGAGTATTAACAGGAGGCTCGGAGCCTGAATTCGGGTCTTTGCTCGACTGTGGCACAAAAACGCGTGCATTTCGACTTTTAAACGTGTACCATGTAAATGCATTGGCAACATAGGCCTCAGTGCAGAATTAACAGTTCATTCATGGAGGGCCTAATGACTGACATGCTAACATTGGACGGAAATGCAGAGGCATTATCATTGCAGGCATGAGAAGGGAATTGTATGATGACATGGACATACATGGGGCATAGGTGCATACATAGGGTGCATGTAGGGCACACACTGGCCACGTAAAATTTCTATTTCCTCAGAGCGGTTTTCCCGAATCGGAATCGACCCCTAGATGTTGTCTTGCATACCAAGATGGTACATATAAAGTGCAGAGAATAGTGCCATGGTTGAAAAATTGTTTCAATAAAGTGAATTTAACTTCCATCTTAAAATAAAACCTTCCAGTTCACACACACAACATGTCTTAATTTGGTTAAACAACTTAAACATAATTTTAAAAAAACATTAAAAAGACATTATAAAAACCTTATACATAGATTAAAATACAAAAACCAATCAATCACTCATTTGTAAAGCGCACTCCCTAGCCGCAAGGGTCTCAATGCGCTGGGGGGGGAGGGGGCGTTACCGATCAAACAGCCAGGTCTTGAGTATATTCCTGAAGGTCAGCAGGTCTTGGGTCTGTCGTAGGCTCAGTAGGAGGATGTTCCATGTCTTGGCGGCGAGGAGTAAGAAGGATTTCCCGCCGATGGTTGTTCTTCGGATGCGCGGGACGGTGGCGAGTGAGAGGTCGGCGGAGCGTAGCTGGCAGTTGGGGATGTAGAAGCAAAGCCGTCTGTTGAGGTAGGCTGGGCCAGTCTTGTGGAGTGCCTTGTGTGCGTGGGTGAGGAGCTTGAAGGATATCCTCTTTTTGATGGGGAGCCAGTGAGGGTTTCTCAGGTGGGGGGTGATGTGGCCGTGGCGTGGTATGTCGAGGATCAGTCGTGTCGAGACGTTTTTGATGCGTTGTAGTCGTTTGATGAGCTTGGTCGGAGCTCCTGCATAGAGGGCGTTTCCGTAGTCAAGTCTGCTGCTGGCGAGGGCCTGGGTGACTATTTTTCTTGTATCTGTTGGGATCCATCTGTAGTTCTTGCGTAGCATGTGGAGGGTGTTGAACAGGAGGAGGAGACGGCGTTGACTTTCTTGGTCATTGAGAGCGTTGAGTCGAGGATGATTCCCAGGTTGCGTGCGTGGTCGGTGGTTGTCGGGGCTGCCCCCAGTGCCGTCGGCCACCAGGAGCCATCCCAGGCTGAAGGGTTGAAGCCGAGGATGAGGACCTCCATCTTGTCTGAGCGGAATGAGGGAGGCGAACACTCTGGGTTCTGCTGGAGAGGAAGGAGGTGGTCCAATCCAGAGCCTTGTCTCGGATCCCTGTGGCGTGGAGGCGTGCGTGTAGTGTGCGGTGGCAGACGGTGTCGAAGGCGGCAGAGAGGTCTAGGAGGATGAGTGCTGCGGTCTCGCCGTTGTCCAGCAGGGTCCTGAATGTCGTCGGTGGCGGCGATGAGGGCAGTCTCGGTGCTGTGGTTACTGCGGAAACCTGACTGGGAAGGGTCCAGGATTCTGTTTTCTTCGAGGTATCGGGTAAGCTGTCTGTTGACGGTTTTCACGATGACCTTGGCCGGGAAGGGGGGGAGAGAGATGGGCCGGAAGTTCTTGAGGTCTCTTGGGTCTGCCTTAGATTTTTGAGTAGGGCGTTGATCTCGGCGTGTTTCCAGATCTCTGGGAAGGTCACGGTCTCAAGGGAGAGATTGATGACGTTGCCCATGTGGGGTGCACTGGAGCTGCTAGCTCTGTTGAAGACGTGGTGGGGGAATGGCTCTGACGTAGAGCCGGAGTGGATTGAGCGCATGGTCTTGATGGTGTCATCGATGCTCACACAGGCCCAGGCTAGCAGGGGGTCATTGTTCTCCTCCATGTCCTCGGAATCAGCGGGATGATGAAATAAAGGCCACCTCCTGATCTAACCCTACCCAGAAAGCTGTAACAGCCTGGGTCGAGGAAGGATCAAGTGAGGGCAGAAGGGAAGGAAGAAGGAAGGAAAGGAAGGGGACAGCAGGGAGGGAGATCTGAAACGACAAAGGAACAATAATGATCGTACCTCTTTTGAAAGTAAATGATGGACACAAGCAAATACTCGAAACAACTGTACCCTATACCTGTAACGTAAATAAGAGTAGGCCCTGAAGATACTTCTCTTCCCCTACTATCTGGTCCTATATATTTGTATGAAGCGTGTATGTTCTCCACCTGAAATACACAATCAGCCATGACCTTAGCGAGGATAGACCACTTTCCTGTCACTAACGTAATACTATTCAATAGTACATACCATGAGTAATCTGATGGATAGCTGAGAACACGTTTCACCATACCATGTCAATGACCAAGTTATAAATTAGAGAACCAAACAATAAAGTAACGATGTGGGTTACGTCACCCCTTATAAATGTAAGTACAGTACCTGGTCGAAGAACCAACAGGTCTGGAAAAGGCAGGAAGGTCTGCCCCCCAAGGTGTAGGAATAACCAACAGTGCTCCTCCGCACGAGCCGGAGAAAGAAGGCTCAGCCAACGGAAAGCACAGGGATCTGACGAACAAGCTTAGCTTGTTAATGGTAAGGTATTCTTAGCGTCCAAAGCACGAGCCGGTGCAAGAAGGCTGAGCCAACGGGGGCGCTATATGATGCAACAAGCAAAACAACTCAGGGCGTTCTCCGCACGAGCCGTGGAAAGAAGGCTCAGCCAACGGAAAACACCCCTAACGAGAAACACGCCGTAACTTGGCGTGAAGCAAAACGGAAAGCTGGGAACAAGGAAAAACCAATGCTTTCCCCGCACGAGCCGGTGCAAGAAGGCTCAGCCAACGGGGAAACCAGTGAAAACGAAGGAAGGATAGCAAGGTGAGGCTCAAGGCAACGAGACAATCAGGAACTCCGATGACGAACCAAACACTCCAACACCGGGTCAGGTACAAGAATATCCGACGCTTTGCATCAGCAGATTCCACCCTTTTATACTCCTCCCATAACACCAAAGATTCTGGGACATGTAGTCTTGATAGCTTGAATAGTAAATGGAGGCGCTTTCCGACTCCTGACAGTCATGGTCGATGGTGTACGGAGGGTCTGTTGTGTTGCTGTCTGTTTAGGCTGTCTGGGTGTTGAAGCTGTCGTGGATGTCTGCTATCTTGTGGTGGAAGAAGGTGGCGAGGGAGTCGCACAGGGCTTGCAATGACGGGATGTCGTTGGTGTTGGAGCTGGGGTTGGAGAGCTCCTTCACGATGTTGAAGAGCTCCTTGCTACTGTGTGCGTTATCGAGGCGGTCTTTGAAGGAGGTCCTCTTGGCCACCCTGATGAGGTGGTGGTGGTTGCGGATGGCGTCCTTGTGTGCTGCGTGGCTATCCGGAGTTTGTTCACTGTGCCATTTCTTCTCAAGTTTCCGGCAGGCTTGCTTGGAGGCTAGGAGTTCTGGGGTAAACCAGCTGGCCCTCTTGCTGGTGTCTCTGTGGGGGGGTTTCTTCAGTGGGGCGAGGGTGTTGACTCAGTCCTCGATCCAGCGTCTGAGGCTGTGGGCAGCGTCATCGGTGTTGGAGGGTTCGGTGGGTGGGCTGAGAGTGAGGGTTGCGTGTAGTTGGTCTTCAGTGATTTTGCTCCAGCAGCGGCGGGGGATCTGTTGGGTGCGGTGGTGTGTGGTGGCTGGTGGGTTTCTGGAAGGCGAATGGATGCAAGGGTGGTCAATCCTGAGGAGTTCGGTGGTGTGGCTGATGGGGATGTACGGGCTAGAGGAGAAGATGGGTCGAGCGAGTGGCAGGCGGAGTGGGTGGGCGTTGTGACGAGTTGCTTCAGTCCGAGGTTGGCGAGGTTATCGATCAGGGTTGTGGAGTTGTTGACGTTGTTGTTCTCAAGGTGAAAGTTCAGGTCTCCAAGGAGGATGTAGTTGGTGGAGGTCAGAACGTGCGTGCTGATCAAGTCGGCGATGGAGTCGCTGAACTGGCAGCGGGGTCCGGGGGGTCGGTAGACGAGGGTGCCTCTGAGCGTGGAATTAGGGTCTGTGTAGGTCTGGAAATGCATGTGTTCGACGGTGTTGAGTGCGTCATCGGTGCTAGTTGAGACCCTGATGCTGTTCTTCTGGACGATGGCGATTCCTCCTCCGACTCCGTTGGTGCGGTCTCTGCAGGTGATCTTTTAGCCTTCTGGGATGGCTATAGGGTGGACGCCCAGCGGCTGGCATATATGGGGAGGTGGGAGGGAGGAGCAGCTGTGAGGCGGGGGCAGCGAATGGGAAGTGGGCAGTCAGGGGGGCAGGGCCGCAGGGGACGTAGCGGCGAGGGCGGTGAGGGACAACAAAGGTAACAGAAGGAAAAGGGGCACAAAATCGAGGGTAAAGCAAGTGGAACAAAAGGCAAAAGGGCAAAAAAAATGAGTGGAACAGAGGGCAGAAGGGCGCAAAAAACGAGTGGAACAGAAGGCAAAAGGGGCACAAAAACGAGGGAAAAACAAGTGACACAGAGAGCAGGAGGGCAAAAAAAAACGAGTGGAACAGAGGGCAGAAGGGCACAAAAACAAGTGGAACAGAAGGCAAAAGGGGCACAAAAATGAGGGAAAACGAGTGGCAAAGAAGGCAGAAGGGCACAAAGAACGGGTGGAACAGAAGGCAAAAGGGGCACAAAAACGAGGTAAAAACAAGTGGCACAGAGGGCAGAAGGGCACAAAAAAATATGTGTAACAGAGTGCGGAAGGGCACAAAAACGAGTGGAACAGAAGGCAAAAGGGGCACAAAAACGTGGGGAAAACGAGTGGCACAGAAGGCAAAAAGGGCACAGAAATACTGGAAAAACGAGTGGCACAGAGGCAAAATACAGAATACTGAAATACAGGGGCAGCTAAGAACAGAAGGCAGAACGGGCAGAGAGGCATGGGGGCAGCGAGGGGAACAGAAGGGAAAACCGGGCAGAGACACGGGGGAGCGAGGGGTACAGACGGAAAGACCGGGCAGAGAGAGCACGGCAACACCGAGGGGGACAGAGGGAAGAAAAAGGAGCCGGACCATGTACAGGCAGCGGGAGAAGACAGACAACAGCAGTCACAGACACAACAATGAAAATAGAGGCAATACAATAAAAGCAGTAAAGCGGAGGATGAACAAGCCTACCTACGACCTACCACTGGCCACCAGGGATGAGGTGCAGGTGGTAGCCTGCGGGTGGTGGAGGGCCTTGAACGTTCTCAGCAGTGGCCGCTGGGGCAGGGAGACACAGGCGGTGCTGTGCGGATGGGGAGCGACCTACCTGGTGGGGTCAAGGGTCGCCACAAAAATGATATAGATTGCTGTGATTCTAAAACAGTTAAAAACAACACCCATAAAAGTATATCTGGCAAGTCTTATAATATATGGCCAATACATACACCTTTACAAGTTCATGCTTTAATTCCAATGTAAGGCACATTTTAAAAAAAAGAAGAAACAGCCAGCATCACAGCATGATCTGGTAATAACTATAAATGTAAGAAAGCCGGCCAAAACTGATGAAAGTCCCTGGTTTTTAAAAGTGGTAATGAGTACCTTTGGCGTAGAAAACCAAAATATTCGCAAAATAATACCATATGTTCCAAAGTTTGGAGGGAGCAACCATCACAAGGGCATACCTTGATAGAATCAGGATCAAACTGGCCAGGAGGAAAACAGGTAAGTGGATGCATTGAGTCCGGACGAAGTTTCGTTCGTAGTGATCTTTCCCAAGGATGTCTAACAGCGGAGGGATAGGGCTCAGGGGCTGGAACAGTTTTCAGGAGCAAAAGAGATCTAGGGGTAGATTTCTCAAGCAGCTTGACCTCTTTATCTTCCTTCAGCTGATTCATAAGCCATTCCGGGCTAGTCTCCCTTCTCCCTTGTTAAGGAGGTGGGGTCTATGGAACAGTGTTCTTGATGCACTTTAACCACGGTATCTTGTGACCATACTCACAACCAAGGCAATGTTCGATTGTGTCCCTAGTACCACACCCTGTGCTCACCACACCACACTGTAACCCATAATAACAATGGGTCCATTTTCACACAGTCCTCCACGTAGCCAAGACACAAGTCTTTGTGGACAAATTGAGCTATTTTGACCCAACCCCAAAAGTTTTGCAGAAGTGGTTCTTTTCTTGCTGGACGACCTTACAATTGCGGTACCCCCAAATTGCGGCGCCACACATAAATACTGGAAAACATTTCATTTTATAGATTTGCAATAGGGCAGGATGAATTTGCTCCCTATCGATAATGAACATTTGAACAGAGCACTACAAGCTTGACTAAAGCGTGTACAGCGAATGGGTCGACAAGCAAGCCAGTTATTCTGCTGATCAAATGTAAGCCCCAGGTAAGGAAATTCAAGCACTCTAGAGACCGGTGCCTTCCTCTTAATTGCAATGGGTCTGGTCTTGGAAGATTTTCTCCCGCAAACCATATAGTGGGTTTTACAGATGTTCGTATCCAATTCCAGCTCATCCATATAACTAACCCTTAGGTCGACAAGCACTTTAAGGCCATTTGCAGATGGGACCAACAGCACTGCATTCCAATTTAGAGTTGGGCGGGGGCACATAATCTGTCTTTACCTTGGGCAGGTCTTTTCCATTGGCTACTAGATGGATGTATGACGGTACAACACGTGGTATTACCACGCGTACCGTTACAACGCGTCTTTTACAACGCAAGTCGTTACCACGACTTGCTCTGAAGGGGTGCGGACTTAGGAATAGTTAAATTTACTATTCCAACACCAGCCTACGTACAGTAGGGAAGGTGTTGGAATAGTAAATCTACTATTCCTTATCCTTGAGCTCCCTCCAGCGCAAGTCGTGGTTACGACTTGCGTTGTAAAAGGCGCGTCGTAACAGCACTGCGGGGTAACATCCGCGTTTTAAAGGATGTTCCCCCTACCAGATAGGTGTTCAGACCATTATTATTCAACAGAAAAAGAAATATATTTTTTTCAATTAAATATTTATAAACTCTCAAACAAATGGGATGAAATAAAAGCATGTTGCTGTGTTGCAAAATCCACAAACTATTAATCCATGCTGGGATTAAATCTTTCTGCGGAACCACCCTTGCAGTATTGCATTAAAGGATTAAACCATAAAGCAAAGTAATATAGTGTTTAAAAAATGAGTTGTGTCTGTGCAAAGCTACGAACCGTTTATGGTAGAATGATTGTTGGAGGTGAAGGAGGTGTAATATAATCCATATCAAAAGTGTGCACAATATAAATCAAATCTAATCTGAGGCGCACTGTGAGGCTGGGGATAAAGAGGCATTTCATGGTGATTAATGATCCGATTTACTACTCAACCAAAGTTCAGGCAGTAAAGTGCCTCTGATGCTTGAATCGCATTTGATAAACAGATTGTACGCGATGCGCGGGAGCGCCAATCCGCGGGGTCGAGATCTGTAAATCTCATTTGCCATTAAGGGTGGTTGTGTGATGGGAAATGCATTATTTCATACCACCATTCGTCTGCTGCAATCTAAAGCAGGAGTGGGAGCACCGATAAAGACACTTTTTTGTTTTTGTGATATCTTTTATACACACTATAGGACTATGAACCCTGAATGCCTCTCCTCCAAGCTTTCTGGAGAGACTCTGTGCACCATAGTGGACGTATGAGGATACGTCGCGAACGAAAAAAAAACGCGTGCCTTTACAACGTGGTTTTTAGCATGCGATATAATGGTATGTGTCGCAATGTTCACGCGTGGTAACGTCGCATGCGTTGTAACGCATGCGACCTAAAGTCATGCGTAGTGTTGCCGGCGTGGTAATGGTTGTTCGCCACCATAGTTGATACTATGAGGTACTACTATGAATGCAATAGTCATTTTTGGGTGGAGAAGTGCATTTGCGCATCTTTAAGTGAGATTGACTCCTCAATTCGCAGGAAATCCCATTTTTGCACTTTGTATAACTTTGCACCCTTTACAATGTGCACCAATACTTGGTGGAAACAGTGTTCAGATTTCAAGATTCCATTACACAAAAGTCTAAACCTGCTGGATGACAATCTATCAAAATGTTATAGACAAGTAGCCTTTTCACCACTTGCTTCAATTTCCTGCTTTGGAAAATGTTTGTACATCGGTTTCAAGCTACAAGGCATAATGTTAAAGGGTAGTTGTGTCAGTGCTTTATATTTTGTGGATGGTTGAAACTTTCAGATAAACAATGATAAAGCTATTGTGAATCAAATTTTAAAAATGCATGCACCTCTATGGCGCGCACGCAGGACACAAGTAGTGTTTCGAAGTGAGTCAGCGGGCAGGCCTGTCGCTCACTTATGCAAATCTCTCTCAGACAGTCATAAAGAGAGAAGAATGAGCTTCAACAAAGGAAAGGGAGAACCCACTCCTGTTGTTTCTACAAAAAAACTGAGGTCATTTTTTTTATAATAACCTTACTTTTGAATCTCAGGTCAAAGGGACTGTGAGGTCTTATTTTTTAGCATTAAAATGCTGGAAAAGGTGTCCTTGCTGTTACCAGCTGAACTCAGAGTATCTGTAGTTATTGCATTAGTCTCTTCATGTTTGTAGTATTGCAACGCACTGTACATAAATATCAGTTAGTCATCACTCAACAAAGTTCAGGTTACTCAAAATGCGGCCGCCTGTTTGGTTTTGAATGTATCGAAATGTTTCTCTCTTAGGGAGGGGTTGCACTCCATGCGTCGGCTGCCAGTCAGGAAGCTCGAAATCCCTACCGAGGAACGGACTAGTCGTGAGACCACTTGACCAGATGGGGGCTATCTGAAAAAGAATTGATCTACAGTGGTGGTACTTACCATAGTACACACCTAAAATGTCAAAACGTTTGTAACTGTGAAACATTAGCGTGAATCCTAAAAGTACTATTGTGGTACAATATACCGGAAGGATCTGTCTTGTGATCTCACGTCTCTTCCTTATGGCCTCTTCTATTACATGCAGTGTATATATTTATAAATAAGCAGAACTGTTTCTGAATAGTTACTCAAGAGGAAATTGACTCTTCTGAGCTTACCTTGTGAATTAGCCCTGAGGAAGCCTACGGGGCGAAACGCGTTGGCTGTTTTATTGATCACCATTTGTTAAGAACATTGGCTGTCGATTTATACATCTTTTATTAAGAGGATATACCAATAATAAAAAGAAGGACTTTTTTCATATCAAAAGAAGGACATGTGTCTCATTGGATGTATTTAAGCATTGTACAAGTGTTCCTATTGATGCCTCTCCATGCTCTTTTTTGTCTGTTTATAATTGTTTAGTCCTGTGGCAGTGGACTAGTGAGGTGGGCAGCATTTGTGGTGATATTCACAAAAAAACTTCTTGTGTATAGTAAGGTGGTGCAACAGATAGTTCCTTACTGCCTTCCTAGTGTGTTTTTTGTGACTTTCAAAGGGCTCTGTATGGCCCATTTGGCCCTTCATCACCAAGGGCCAGTACCACTGAGGACAGCATTCCACTGGTACTTCCTAAGAGGCAGCTCCGATCTTCCTCTCTGAGGAAGGTAAACATTCCTAGATTTTGGAAAGCCAGATGGGGCGGTCGTTCCTTCTCTGTAGCGATGGCCAAATTGTGGAACAGGCTGTCTTTCCATATTGCGAGTCTAACCTCCTATATGATCTTCCGCAAGCAACCTCTTTGCCTTTGTCCAGCACCTAGAGTGGAATGTCCCTAACACACCTCTGACTAGCACCAAGTTGAGTGCTTCATTTTTTAGGACTCACTTGAGACAGCGCATGTGCTGTCACTTGCGAAACATTTTGTTTACTTACTGGGGGCTGAGAGCCTGTCCATTGGATAACATTGGTTGGCATCATTGTCACTCTCAATTCCTACTTTCTCTTTGGTCAGATAATGCCAGATTCACTTTCTCTTCACCTGTTTATCCTTCCTCTGGGGCATGGCCCAAGTACTGCTTCCTTGCCCAGTATTCATCCACTGCTTGTGCTTTCGTAGCAACATTTATCTTAAAGTTGGAGGACTCCATAAGAGTGCATGTGTCTGCAGGCCATCTCCACCCTGTCCCATTCTGAGTTGTTGCTTGCCCAGTCATTGCTTGCACTGTCTCTCCCATCCACTTCTGTGTTGTTGCTTGTCCTGTCATAACTTTCCCTTTCCCTCATGCCCCTTCCTGTATTGTTGCTTGCCCTGTTGTTTCTTTACCCCATTCCTAGCATTCTCTCTCATGTTGTTGCTTACCCCATTGTTGTTTGCTCTGTCCCTCCTGTGCTCTCCTGCGTTGTTCTTTGCTCTGTCGTTGCTTTACGCCATCCCCCACCCAGCTCCCATTTTGTTGCTTAGCCTTGTCTCTCCCACCCAGTCATACATTGATGCTTGACCGCACCACCTACCCCGTCCTTTGTTCATGCTTTACCCCGTCCCTCTACACCCTTCCTGTATTGTTGCTTGCCCTGTTGTTTCTTTACCCCATTCCTAACATTCTCTCTCATGTTGTTGCTTACCCCATTGTTGTTTTCTCTGTCCCTCCTGCGCTCTCCTGCGTTGTTGTTTGCTATGTCGTTGCTTTACGCCATCCCCCACCCAGCTCCCATTTTGTTGCTTAGCCTTCTTTCTCCCACCACGTCGTACATTGATGCTTTACCGCACCCTCTACCCCGTCCTTTGCTCTTGCTTTACCCCGTCCCTCCACACCCCTCCTGCATTGTTGCTTTGCCCCTTGCTCCCACTATTCCTTATTTGTTGCTTCACCATGTCCCCCTGACACTTCCCCCTTCCAGTGTTGTTGCTTTACTTCATACCACCTGCCCCTTCCACATTATTGCTTTATCTGTTCCTATGCCCTCTCCTATGTTGTTGCTTGCCCTGTCCCCCCACCCCTTTCCCACATTGTTGCTTGCTCCATCCACCTCTGACTTTGCCCATTTCCCACCAGAAAAAAACACTATGTCGCAGTCATTGCTGGCCGTTTCATAGCACCTTTTTTTCTAACTGTTCACCATGTTGCACAGCAGCCACGCTGCTGTACTCCATGGCTAGAAGAAATTGAAAAACCCACTAATTCACACGTAGGTCAGACCAATTGGCTTTGCAATGCTTGTTTCTCCTCTTCTGCCTTGTCTACGCTTCTAGTAAGAAATACATTTTGTATTCACTCTCATGCATTGCCCAAGGGCAGGACACTCTTTGTTGCCTCTCACCCCTCTGCTACATTGCTCAAGAGTGAGGGAAATTGTTTAAACCCAGGAGCGGCTCCTCCATTAGGGCGGAGGAGTGTCGCCCCACTGCTGTGTCACAGTGCAAAAAGCAGAAACATAAAATGATATTTTAAATACCATTTTATGTTTTTGCTTCTCGCGCTGCCTGGTTGTGGCGGATGGGTCGGGGAGGAGTGGCTTGCCGAATGCTGTCGGCCCTGACTGTTTGCGCACTCTCCATTTTCTCTATGTAGACTGCATGCAGCCTACATAGAGAAGGGGGCCTCCCCATAGGCGCCCGGATGGGCGCCGTCCGCACCAATCACAAAGCTGCCATTGCAGCGTTGTAACTGGCTTATGGGAGGGGAGGGAGGCTGCCTGCTTCTTGTTCCTGCCAGAGGCAGGAGAGCAGGAAAGCAGCAGGAAAACGCGGGACCTGGCCAGGAGCAGAGGCGGCGCAGTACCCGGTAAAGTAGGATTATTTGTTTTTTTAATTCACGCTCATGCGAACCCCAGTGCGACCCCCCCCACTCTAGCCTCCCCCCCCCACCCCCCCCCCCCCCACCCGCGAGTCATGCCGGCCACGACTGTTCTTGTCTTGCCCCAAAGACGTGCCAGGAAAAGCATATGACAGGTTGGAGTTGTCTCTGGGCCTTTTCATACCCTCCTATTGCCCAAATGCTGAGGGTGGGAATTGGTTCCACCCACCTTCTCTCCAAGGGCAGGGTAGGAAATATGTCCTCTTTCTCTCCCACATGGTTCCACGGCGTGGGTTTGATGCATCCCGCCTTGCCCAAAGCGAGATGTGGATGAATATTTGCTATCCTCCATCTGTGCTCAACCAAATGAGGGGTATTCACCACAACCCCTGCCTTCGGGGGCATTATATGGCACATCTGTCTCACCTCACTCCAGGGTGGGTGAGGAATTGGCAAAAACAAATATGAAATACATCCCCATCTTTCCTTAATAAACTTATACCTTTATAACTTCTAAGTTTCTATTGACAACTGTGGGGCCACCTCTGACTGGGACAGGTTGGGCTGTCGGCAGGAGCACTCAAGGAGATTAAACTAGTTTAGGTTCTCATAGACAGGCAATGGGTGGGTGTGCTCGAGGGCAGGGTCGACTGGGACAAGCAATAGGCCAGTGCGCCAACATAAAAGCAGCCCCCATTAGCGAGCCAGATAGCTAAAAACTTGGCCCCTGTTTGCAAATCAATTTGAACTTGTAAAGGCACGTTAGGTGTGTATTTTGCAAGGAATGTAAGACTACAGGCAATGTTTGTGTTAATATCCGGGAAATCAACAGTAAAAATCTGCTGACCAGACCATAAACAGGTACTCAAAACGGCTAAAATCTGGCCCAGACATTGACCTGTCAGACCAGCCCATCGGGCACTGCCTGATTGCCCTATAGGCCAGTCCGACCCTGCCTGAGGGGCTATTACAGGGTGCATTGGATTGATAATTCAATTGTCGAAAAGTATAACAACTCTTGTGGGTTAAGATGTGGTGCAAGATGTCAGATATATACTCAAAGTGGTTATTCAGGTTACCAATTCCACCCTATGCTGGACTAGCTGAGTGGTTAAAGACCAGGGGCCTCATTTAAGAGAAATGACGCATCGCTGCGTGAAAGCAGCGATGCGTCACTTCTCAGTGCGCACTCCTTGCGACATACCTGATGCGTCATATTTAATGTATGACGCATCATGTCGCAAGGAGTTACAGATACGTCAGTATTTCTGACGCATCTGTAAGCGCAAAAGTGAAGCATTGCTGGTGTGTATCACAAAAGAGACGCAACTCCAGCAATGCGTCCTTTCACATGTGGCAAGCCCCATGTAAATGTGCCTGCATCAGTCTTACGCCTGCTGTGAGGCAGGCGCAAGATTTTGACACAACGGTGTCCTTGAAGTGACACAGTGAAATCTCATAGATTTCTCTGCGTCACTTCTACAAGGCTTTTTACGGGGGAACGACCCCTGCATACATTATACCTGACGCAGGTATAATGTAGCGCAGGGGGTTACAAAGTGACGCATCTGCTGAGAAGCGTCACTTTGTAAATAGTGCGCAACAGGAGGCATGTTTTATGCCGCTGGTGTGTCACAAGTTGTAACGCATCGGAAGCGCAAAACTGACACAAGGCCTGATAAATGAGGCCCAAGGATTCTCACACTTAACGTCAAAGGGCTCAACTCAAATATTAAGCACTACAGGCTCTCTCAGGGGTTAGGTAGGTGAAAACCTGCTGCTGCATGTTTGAGCAAACTCGAATTTCCAGTAAAGATAAACTGATTTATAAATGGCTCGGCGCCAAGCCTATATATGCAAGTTCAGTTAATACTTTCATAAAGGAAGTGCTGATCTACAGTTTAAAAAGCATTTTCAGATCGGGGACAGCTGAGTGATAAGGCAGGAAGATGGGCTATTAATCTTGGGTTGTAGGGAAAGTGGTTTCCTCTGATGAATACAAAAGGAAAACCAATTCTGATGCCGTACGATGAGAACGCTGCCCAACACTATGCCGGTCCAGGGACCGCGCGAGAAGCAGGTGGAGGTTTGACCATTCAATTACGATGTGCCGCTGGGCTGGCAGCCGGCAAAGCACTCTAAAACACTGCGGTTTGTGCTTCGGTCCTTGAAAAGGGCCGCAGCACAAGCCGCGGGGTTAAAGAGCACTCTGGGGCAGATTTATGAAGGCCTTGCGCCGGCGGTGCGTCACTCTTTCCCATGTTAAAAATTACGCACCGGCGGCGCAAGGCCTTCATAAATCTGCCCCTCTGTCCTTATTCCTGCACCCTGCGGCAGGCACCATGTGGTGCCTGCCGCACGGTGCATGGATGTGCGTAAGGCACTACATGTGGCCCCAGGGCCACTGAACCATGGCCTACGGGAGACAGGGGCCTTGCTTGGGGCCTTTAAAAGTGGGACGGCCATGAAAAGGCAGTCGGAACGGGACATCCTAATCTCTACAGCGGTGCCTGTGCAGGCACTGCCTCCATTGTAGGGTTAGGATTCCAATCACCACCTCTACAGGATCTTGGATCCTGTCGGAGACGGCGGTCCTACCCTTCGCCTTCCGCGGTGCAACCAGCTGCAGCGTAATGCAGCGGTCAGACCGATGCCCTTTATGTCGAACGGACCGCCACTGATGGCCTGTCAGTGGCGGTTCAACCGACAACATATTAAGGGTCAAATTGTCCATTGCAAAGGCTCTGAAATTCAGCAGGCCAATTTGAGCAACAATTACAAGTAAATCAACCAATAGCCCAGTAAACATGTGTAGATAGCAATTATTTCACAAAATATTTCGAGAAGGAGTGCAGTATTGCAGGCAAATGTACTCTTTGCGGGAGAATTTCTCCTCAATAATAGCAGTGTTTTGTCAGAGGCGCGATTGAAAAAAAATAACGTCACAATTTCATGAAATTGCAAAATGATGAATTACTCACAATCACACAGTCGAAATATAATTTCGCAGAACACTACCCATGTGGTTTCATTGCTAAGCAGTAATCTCGCGCCCAAATAGCGTTTGAGAATGGCGCGCTGGGCTAGCTGGATGAAATATGGAAAGCCGGTAAGGGACATAATAATCTATTTTCTTTTGATATTAGAGTTAAACTCTTTCCTGCCCAGCGAGCTGAGACAAATCCGCCTGTATCAGCTGATCCCAGGCTGTTGCTGTACAAGCAGTGATACTCAATGTACGGCCCGGGGGCCACTTGCGGGCCACAGTGGTAGCCTTCTGTCGGTGCATTGTTAGACGTATGTCATGAGCTCTGCTGCAGACTTGCGTGCAGTGTTTACATCATGTGGTTTCTGCAGGAGACACAGTGGGAGTCTGCTCTCTGGGCATTGTTGAATGTATGGCAGGCGTTGTCTGCTGCAGCTTTGTGTGCAGTGTTTACATCTGGTGGTTGCTGCTCGAGACAGAGTGGGAGTCTGCTCTCTGGGCATTGTAGAATGTATGGCAGGCGTTGTCTGCTGCAGACTTGCGTGCAGTGTTTATATCTGGTGGTTGCTGCTGGAGACAGAGTGGGAGTCTGCTCTCTGGGCATTGTTGAATGTAAGGCAGGCGTTGTCTGCTGCAGCTTTGTGTGCAGTGTTTACATTTGGTGGTTGCTGCTGGAGACAGAGTGGGAGTCTGCTCTCTGGGCATTGTTGAATGTATGGCAGGCGTTGTCTGCTGCAGCTTTGTGTGCAGTGTTTACATCTGGTGGTTGCTGCTGGAGACACAGTGGGAGTCTGCTCCCTGGGCATTGTTGAATGTATGGCAGGCGTTGTCTGCTGCAGCTTTGTGTGCAGTGTTTACATCTGATGGTTGCTGCTGGAAACACAGTGGGAGTCTGCTCTCTGGGCATTGTTGAATGTAAGGCAGGCGTTGTCTGCTGCAGCTTTGTGTGCAGTGTTTACATCTGGTGGTTTCTGCAGAAGACACAGTGGGAGTCTGCTCTCTGGGCATTGTTGAATGTATGGCAGGCGTTGTCTGCTGCAGCTTTGCGTGCAGTGTTTACATCATGTGGTTGCTGCTGGAGACACAGTGGGAGTCTGCTCTCTGGGCATTGTTGAATGTATGGCAGGCGTTGTCTGCTGCAGCTTTGTGTGCAGTGTTTACATCATGTGGTTGCTGCAGAAGACACAGTGGGAGTCTGCTCTCTGGGCATTGTTGAATGTATGGCAGGCGTTGTCTGCTGCAGACTTGCGTGCAGTGTTTACATTTGGTGGTTTCTGCTGGAGACAGAGTGGGAGTCTGCTCTCTGGGCATTGTTGAATGCATGGCAGGCGTTTGCTGCAGACTTGCGTGCAGTGTTTACATCTGATGGTTGCTGCTGGAGACACAGTGGGAGTCTGCTCTCTGGGCATTGTTGAATGTATGGCAGGTGTTGTCTGCTGCAGCTTTGTGTGCAGTGTTTACATTTGGTGGTTTCTGCAGGAGACACAGTGGGAGTCTGCTCTCTGGGCATTGTTGAATGTATGGCAGGTGTTGTCTGCTGCAGCTTTGTGTGCAGTGTTTACATCTGGTGGTTGCTGCTGGAGACACAGTGGGAGTCTGCTCTCTGGGCATTGTTGAATGTATGGCAGGCGTTGTCTGCTGCAGACTTGCGTGCAGTGTTTACATTTGGTGGTTTCTGCTGGAGACAGAGTGGGAGTCTGCTCTCTGGGCATTGTTGAATGTATGGCAGGCGTTGTCTGCTGCAGACTTGCGTGCAGTGTTTACATCTGATGGTTGCTGCAGGAGACACAGTGGGAGTCTGCTCTCTGGGCATTGTTGAATGTATGGCAGGTGTTGTCTGCTGCAGCTTTGTGTGCAGTGTTTACATTTGGTGGTTTCTGCAGGAGACACAGTGGGAGTCTGCTCTCTGGGCATTGTGGAATGTATGGCAGGTGTTGTCTGCTGCAGCTTTGTGTGCAGTGTTTACATCTGGTGGTTGCTGCTGGAGACACAGTGGGAGTCTGCTCTCTGGGCATTGTTGAATGTATGGCAGGCGTTGTCTGCTGCAGACTTGCGTGCAGTGTTTACATTTGGTGGTTTCTGCTGGAGACAGAGTGGGAGTCTGCTCTCTGGGCATTGTTGAATGTATGGCAGGTGTTGTCTGCTGCAGCTTTGTGTGCAGTGTTTACATCTGGTGGTTGCTGCAGGAGACACAGTGGGAGTCTGCTCTCTGGGCATTGTTGAATGTATGGCAGGCGTTGTCTACTGCAGCTTTGGGTGCAGTGTTTACATCGGGTGGTTGCTGCTGGAGACACAGTGGGATTCTGCTCTCTGGGCATTGTTGAATGTATGACAGGCGTTGTCTGCTGCATCCTGTTGCATGCTTGAGTGTGGCTCCTCTGAATGCCAGGATTGCTGGTTGTCCAGTAATATCCACCTCGGTGAATCATCCTTTCTGTTTGGGCGGTGCTTGAAGTGTCTTCTCTGCTCATTGATAAACTAACTCCTTGGAGTGCATTGGTGCCAGGCATCACCTTGTCAGCTGGATAGGCTGACCGGATGTGAGTCCACCTCCCCTTCAGTGGCTCTTCTCAGCCCTGTTTTATTCACCCTTCTATTCGCTTTTAACAATTCTAGCCGTAAACACTGAGTTAGAAACTGTGAATATTTAGCTGAGACACATTGTCAAACGGGGGGGATGATTTTATGATAATGGAACGATTTGAAAGTCTTCCTAACACGTATTTTGGCATTCTGCCCTTAATGTTAATACTTAATCTAGTTGTAAACGAAGGTTCTACAATTACAAAGAATTGTTCGGCTCCTAATTTATTTCATCACTGACAGGCGCTATACAGCGCCACCAGCAGGGGGCAGTGAGAAGTGTCAGCTTGAATCTAAAACAGCAGGGTATGTTAAGATTATGCAGGCAACAGATGCTTCAAGGGTGGAAGTCTGGAATAAGGGGATGTTGGGGAGTGTGTTTCGTTTACTTAGGAAGGGATTGTTTTTTGGTCTCGCCTGTCGATGCGCATGCGCATCGAGCAAGCAAGACTATGGGGGCTTATCCACTCTTTGTCCAACTTGCAAGGAATCGTGGCGATTCCTTGCAGTGCCCGTGACTTTTAAGCTCAATGCGCATGCGCATTGAGCTTAAAAGCGCATGCACATGCCCCCAGCCGCCTGCCTTGCCTACTCTCCCGCTCCCTCACTTCTTGATTGCACGGCCGCTAGGCCGTGCCTCCCCTACTCTCCTCCCCTCGCCGTCTGTTCCCGCACTCCTCCCACAGCCCCGCTCCGCCCCCTCCCGCGTCTGAAAGCTCGAACTTTAAATGAAGAAAAACAAGAATGCTGCATATTAACCATCAAAGTAGGCGTCCATAATACTTTATTTTCCATTTCGACTTAATTATATTTTATTACCTGTTCAAAATCAGTTTTTGCGTTTTGAATCGTGGCATTAGTACGTGCTCCGCCCCCTCCCGCGTCTGAAAGCTCGAACTTTAAATGAAGAAAAACAAGAATGCTGCATATTAACCATCAAAGTAGGCGTCCATAATACTTTATTTTCCATTTCGACTTAATTATATTTTATTACCTGTTCAAAATCAGTTTTTGCGTTTTGAATCGTGGCATTAGTACGTGCTCCGTTCAGTGTTACAAATATCAAGGAAATAGCTTCAAGATGGCCGCTTTTTTTTACTTACAATACACTTCCCTTCCGTTGCTTTACGTGCATGGGTTGTAGGCCTATCTTCGTTTTTTTTTCTTCATTTAAAGTTCGAGCTTTCAAACGCGCCCCCTGTTGTGTTGATTTTTAGGTCCAATTAGAAGCGGTTCGGTATGTTTGTTTTTTTTACATTTTTTTAGAACTGTATTGACGGTGTTCCTTTCGCTCCGCCAATATTAAAAGAAATGTATGCCCCATAACAATAACATTCAGCAGGGGTATGCGTGTTGTGTGTACATGCCAATATAGTTCTCAATAACGACACGTACTCTTCTTTGGGGCACACTATAATCTGCTGCTCATATGCAGCCATATGCATCCATCCAATGCCCTCTTTCCCACCTCCTCATACCACTGTGCTCTTTCCTCTACAGCCCTTCTTCCTTTACCTCGGTGTAGTGGGAAGATAGATTGACAAACGGAGAGATTCAAGGTAACGTTTATTACAAGCTCATACAAGGGCCCACAAGGAGCCTGTAGGTCGATGTGCATCAGTGGCATAGCGGGCACAGCGTCTGTGACAGCTGTGACGTCACATAAGTCATCTCCGAACATGCAGTACGTAAGAGAGGCGGACAGCCGTCGCCAAGAGCTTCTGGTACCGGAATTCACAGAAGGTGGGTTAACGGGTAGTGGGTGTGACCGTATATCGTCACTTCCTGTTATAGACATAAAAGATGTACTAGACGTCATTTGTAACTCCTGCCATGAAATTGCTTTTCAAAGGAAACACCCTATGTTCTTTAAGCTCCCGAGAGTTAATAAAGTAATTCTACCATACAACTTATTACGTTTTCCAGACGTAAATAGGAATAGCTACTAACTTCTTTATGTACTGATAGTCTTATGGTTGGCATTTTTAGGTCTCACCCTCAACCCCTCACCCTCACTCACCCTCACCCTCAATCACCCTCAACCCCTCACCCTCACTCACCCTCAACCCCTCACCCTCACCCTCACTCACCCTCACTCACACTCACCCTCACCCTCACTCACCCTCACCCTCACTCACCCTCACTCACCCTCACCCACCCTCACCCTCACTCACCCTCACCCACCCTCAACACCTCATCCTCACTCACCCTCACCCTCACTCACCCTCAACCCCTCACCCTCACTCACCCTCACTCACCCTCAACCCCTCACCCTCACTCACCCTCACCCTCACCCTCACTCACTCTCAACCCCTCACCCTCACTCACCCTCAACCCCTCACCCTCACTCACCCTCACCCACCCTCACCCTCACTCACCCTCAACCCCTCACCCTCACTCACCCTCACTCACCCTCACTCACCCTCACTCACCCTCACTCACCCTCACTCACCCTCACTCACCCTCACCCACCCTCACTCACCCTCAACCCCTCACCCACCCTCACTCACCCTCAACCCCTCACTCTCACTCACCCTCAACCCCTCACTCACCCTCACCCTCACTCACCCTCACCCTCACTCACCCTCACTCAGCGCAACCACAGCATCTTCACTAAATATATTTAATAAACTTTAAGCTATTGGCAATATAAAATATAATCCATTTTATTTACGTATTAATTATTAATTTTTTTTAAAAGCCATTGATTTTTTTTATATCAATACATATAAGTCACATATAAGTCCCGTTAATACAAAACATGTTGCTTTACAAATGCTAGAGGTGTCACATTTACAAAAATTATAACTATTGGCTTTGTAAAGAAGAAAGCTATTAATTTAGCTATTTAGAAAAAACAACACATAAATAAAAAACAAAAAAATAAATAACACCTATAGCTCAAACTTTACTACTGCGAGACCTATTGCATTTCCAATGCTTGTTACTAGTTGTTTTGCACATGCCTCCAATCCATATCACCAGTTACAGCGGATTGTGCACACTTGCATGCCTAAAGGCGACTGTCCCGGCCTCTGCTGCCCCTGTGAGCACCATGCACCCTTCCTCTTGGCGCTAGTCTCTTATGTCTGCCAGGACGGAGTTCCAGGTTCAATCTTGGAATGTCAACGGGCTGCTGGACCGTATCATACAGTCCACAGTCCTGTGCCGCACTTACCGCTTTCTTCCAGATTTTCTGATGCTTCAGGAGACACATTTACTCGGCAACCACTGTCCTTTCAGGGTATCAAGAGGGTGTGCAGTTCCTAACTGGACGTGCGGGGAAGGAGATGCCCTCACACACCCCGGAGGATGTCATGCTTCATCATGGGGCCATGCTCCCTGTCGGGCCGGCGCTGCAATGTCCGACGGGCTCCCATATACGGGGCTCTTTGGCGGAGAACTTTTGAAGAAGCCATTGGGTGCATGCGGGTGTGAGGGCTGGGTAGTGCACGGGTAAGTGAAATAAAATAGGTCTGGAGCAGTCCTACTCTGGTCTGGTTTAGGAAGCTCGAGCCTAATTAAAAAGTGTGGGTGCCCAAAGCGGATGTGATGTTCCTAAAGGGCTGCCATAGTGTAGTGGGTCAACATGTTTCATGCCCCATTTGCCCCTAACGGGTCAAGTGGCACTTCATCAGGACCAAAAGAGAAAGAACAAGTGAGTGGTGCACCACCGCCTGGGTCTTTAATTTTTGACTGATCACCAGACATGGTAGGGTGTGCCCTAGTAGGCTTGTACTGGGGTATTGTAGACCCCTAGTACTGAAGCCTACGGCTGACGGGGGAGGCAGAGCATGTTGTTGCTCTCAGGATCGGGTGGCAGACAACTATCCTTAATCCAAACCTTGCTCCGGGCCCCGTGCAGGTTCTGGGTTTTTGTTAGCCACTGACAATACAGGCACACCTCAGCGGCTCACCGCACCCACACAAGTATTGCCCATATACCCATGGCATCCGCCGACTGCCTGCATTTCTCTGAGATACAGATCATTTCTAGGGGAATATCCGGCGAAGCTCCCGTATTGCTCCGACTTGGCTCCAGGGCCCCCAATCATCGCCCAACCTGGTGACTCAATGCACGGCATCTCAAAGATGAAAACTGCTCTTGTGTAATCACTGCAGAGCTACAGGAATGCCTTCAATCTAATCAAGGCACTGTAAACTCAACCAGCACTGTATGGGAGGCATGCAAAGCCACTATCAGAGGATATGCCAATTGTTTAATAAAGCACAAGGAAAAAGAGAGACTCCAACGAATAACCCTACTAGAAGCTCGAATGCTGCTCTTAGAAGCACAATTTCCAGCTGACCCCAAGGGCAAGGTTTCTCGTCAACTTGCAGTGGCCCGTGCCGAGATACAGCAGATATTATCGAAAGAGGCGCGCCAAGATTGGCATGCTTCTACAGCAAGGGTTTTGTCGCACGGAGACAAAAATGGCAAACTGTTATATTGACTGGGCTCTAGGCCTCTGGTGTCATTCACAATCCCTGAAATCTTCGACTCTGAAGGAACACAACTCCACACTACCCCAGGAATAATAAAAACTTTTGCTAACTTTTATTGGCAACTATATGTGGCCATCCCAAGGCCAGAAGCAAAAACAATGACATTTCCCTACCTATGATGCCCCAGGCTCTAGGGGATGAGCTAGACCAAGCGTTTACATTGGTAGAGATAGAGTCAGCCACACCCGGCCCAGACCGCTACCCTACAGAGTTCTACAGTGCACACAGAGATATCCTTTCCCCACATATGCTTGTGCTTTATAACGAGGCTGCTACACTGGGTCACTTCCCT
This sequence comes from Lissotriton vulgaris, assembly GCF_964263255.1. NCBI lineage: Eukaryota > Metazoa > Chordata > Amphibia > Caudata > Salamandridae > Lissotriton > Lissotriton vulgaris. The sequence continues at coordinate 82,673,066 of NC_141699.1, forward strand.
CCGAAACTTGGCACCACCACCATTGTGGTCATCTCCAAATCGGGCCCTCCATCTAATACCTGCATTACCAAACCATCTCTGATCAACAGTGAAATTAAATTACTTGCCAAGATAAACTCCATCTGGCTTGCGACTGCCCTCGCCACTCTAATCCTGCCTGACCAATGCCACTTTATTCTGACAAGAGGCACTGTCTCAGGAGAGTACATGTCACCTTGGCGCACTGACACTCATTGACACCACCCTGATATTGGTTGATTTAAAAAAAGCCTTTAATATGGCGGACTGGTCCTTCCTGTCCCAGGCTCTCCTTGGGTTGGGTCTGGGCCCTCCCTCCTGTGGGTATGTCAAATTACTGTACTCTGCGCCATCTGCAAGGACACAAATCAATGGCATGGTCTCCGAACCATTTCACATCCATAGATGAACAAGGCAAGGCTGCCTCCCTTTTCCCCCGTGTTATTGAGCCCCAGAAGTACTCACCCGCTATGATGCACAGGTTCAGGGCTGGCGGTCAGACAAGGGCGAAGAAGATTGCATTGCCCTGTACACTGAGACATTATATTAAACTTGCTTAACCGATCGATGACAGCCCCCACTACCTTCATATCCTCGGCTCTCTCAGGAGGCCTCGGACCTGTGGGTTAACCTTGCTAAATAGCCACTGGACCCGCCCTATGCTTCTTATTATTATTATTATTATTAATCGGGTTTTGTAGAGCGCAAACAACCCGGAGGCCTCGTAGCGCTAAGTACCGTCATACTGAAAAGGAAAGAGATTAAATGAACAGATGCGTTTTCAGAGCCTTCCGGAATTTTAGAAGGCTAGGTTCACTGCGAAGGGAGGTGGGCAGGGAGTTCCATTCCTTCGCGGCATTCCAGGAGAAGGAGCGTCCGCCCCATCTTGTCCGTCTGACTTTACTGACAGTAGCCAGAAAAGCAGTGCTGGATCTTAGGGCTCTGTGAGGAAGATAGGGTTTTGCCAAGGAACAGATCATAGTAGGGGCGTTCTTCCACATAGCTTTGTGCATAAAGCAAAGAGATTTAAATAGCACTCTAGCCTTGACAGGGAGCCAGTGCAGTTTCCTCAGGGCAGTGGTGGCTGACTCTCGTTTGTTGAGGCCCAGCAGGAGGCGAGCTGCAGCATTCTGGATCACCTGTAGCTTTTTGATTGTGAATGCGGGGGCACCTAGATATAGCGAGTTCCCGTAATCCAGACGGGACAGGATAATGGCTTGGACCATTATTCTGCGGGCTTCAAAAGGAAGAAGAGGCAGCACTTTTCTCAGCATGCGCATTAGCCCAAAGCATGTGGCAGAAAGAGTGGTAGCCTGCTGCATAAAGCTAAGGTTGGAGTCCAGCCAAATGCCTAAGCTCTTTATGTGGCATTTCGGTTGGGGTGTGGGCCCCATGCAAGGTGGCCAATCTGACAGAGGGCTGGGAATGGTTGGGTTACCCAGCACCATGAGCTCAGTTTTCTCGCCATTTAATTTCAAATGCGAGGTGGCCATCCATTGAGCTACCGCTACCAAACAGTTACTTAGGTTGGACGGGGAAGAGTCTGCTTGATTCATGGATACAACTAATTGTGTATCATCGGCGTAAGTTATTATATCAATGCCGAAAGAGAGCACTATGTCGGCTAGTGGCTGCATGTAAATATTAAAAAGGGTAGGGCTCAATGAAGAGCCCTGAGGTACGCCTTGATCCAGGGGCCAGACTTTTGAGTGAGTAGTACCCTCAACTACCCTGAAAGATCGATTCTCCAGGAATGACTGGAGCCACTGCATGGCCTTCCCAGAAATTCCGATCTGATTGAGGCGGTAAAGAAGAATATTGGTGTTAACGGTATCGAAGGCGGCACTGAGGTCAAGCAACATAATTGCTGCAGTGCCGCCTTGATCCATTTGCTTCCTGGCCAGCTCGGTTACCGCCAGGAGGGCCGCCTCAGTTCCCAATTTTGGGCGAAAGCCCGCTTGGGAGTCGTGGAGGAGATGATGGTTCTCTAAAAATTGAGTAATGGATGAATTGACATGTTTTTCTAGGAGTTTGCTGATCCACGGAAGGAGGGAAATAGGCCGATAGTTGGCCATATTCCCTGGATCTAAAGTGGGTTTCTTCAGCAAAGCCCTAACCTGTGCACATTTCCATGCAGTAGGTACTAAACCTGTGGAAATAGATGAGTTTAGTATATTGAGAATGACAGGTTTGATAATGTTCTCAATTTTTACTAACTGATAGGGAGGGGCAGGGTCTGTAGGAGATCCGGATTTTATTTTCATCATAATGGTTGCAAGTGAGTTCTCGTCCAGCAGTGGAAACTCATCTAGTTTTGGAGTCGTGATGTTAGGTAAGCTGGTTCCAGTATCTTGGGATAAATTAGGTGAGCTAAATGCAAAGGCAATTTTTTGTATTTTGCTGTGGAAGTATTCGGCTTGGCTTTCACAGCGGGCCTGAGCTGTACTCGGATCAGCAAGAACCAAGGGGATATCAACCAGGAATTTTGCTATTTGGAAGATTTCTCTAGAAGAGTTGGAGGCAGTTAGAATTTTTTCCTCGAAGTATAAGGTTTTGGTTCGTCTGATTTCTAATTTATATTTTTTAATGGCTTCAAGGTGTGTGGTTTTATCTTCCTTACTACGGGAAATCCTCCAATTTCTTTCGGATCTTCTGCATGCCCTTTTTAGTTCCTTAAGTTCAAGAGTGTACCAAGGTGAATCCTTGGACTTAGTTTTTTCTTTAAGAACTTTGATAGGTGCGATAGAGTCCAAAGCTGTACACAGCCATTTGATGTAGTTCTCATATTGTACTGCAGGGTCTGTTGCCCTTTGGGGGGGAGCGGCCGAGAGTAAATTGGCCCATTGGACTGGGGAGACTTTGGACCAGTCTCTTCCAAGAAGGGTTGTACGAGGAGAGGACTGAGTTGGCGTGGCTGTAGTCCACTGAATAGGTATTAGACAGTGATCTGTCCAGGTAAGAGGTAGTGGGGTCCCTACTTCTAGTCTGTTATCATTGCTAAAAACACCGTCAAGAAGGTGGCCCTTTTCATGCGTAGGCACAAAGCCTTTCTGTGTAATCTGGAGGGCTGCCATACTGTCCAAAAATGCTTTAGCCATGGAGTTGCTAGGATCATCTAAATGAATATTTATATCTCCTAGTACCGAGAAATTGGATCTACTAACCACAGAGTTAGCTATTTTTAACTGGAGTGATTCAATGAAATCCCCTATTTGATTGGGGGGGCGATAGATAAGTACACCAGAGAATGAATCTGTGGGTGAAAGTTCAAGGGTGAATAGCATGCTCTCGCAGTTGGAAATATCGGCCGATGAGGTTCTACAGAGGTATTGATTTTTGTGAAGGATGCCTAGGCCTCCTCCTCTACCTTCTGATCTGTCCAATCTCTGCAAGGTATATCCCATTAACAGAATAGAGGTGATATCCATATCAGTAGCGTCTCTTAACCAGGTCTCCGTCAGAAATATTGCATCTGGTTCATTTTCCTCCAGCAGGAGAGACATTTGTGTGGCATGTTTAGTCAGTGACCGGCAGTTTAGAAGAAACATTTTATAGATTTTGCTAGAAGGGGACTTATCTAAATAGCTGGTCAGTGAAAATTTACAGTGTAGACATATCCCGGGTGAAGAGTCCGGGAAGATAGAGTGCTGACAGATGTGATTGGTCGGAGGCATTAGGTTTTTTAATGTGATAGCGTCATACCTCATCGATCTGCCCCGCTCTGTATCACCTCGCACAGGGGGTATGGCCCCTGGTCCCGTCCGGTCGCGGACGGGCGCAGACGGGCTTGCCTTTGGCGCACCTTCGGCGCGCCGCCGGCGCGCCCGCTGCGCCCGGCGGGACGCGGGACGGGGGACTTTGACATTTATATCCAGTGTGGGGGGCGTGAGGAGGGTGGGATCGCCGATCAACTAGACCGCGATCCTACCCCTACCCAAGATGGCGCCCAAAATGCTTTCAGCGCCGAGCGCCCAACTAGCGAGGCTTCCCAGCTGAGGAGGGGGTGTGAGGCCGCCCTGGGCAATGTAATGCTTGCACCAAGGTAAGGCCAACAGGACCTCTAAAATCGGCCCGGTTAAAATATTTACAGTTCTTAAAAATAAAGCTTGGATCAATCAGTCCTGTTCGTTTTTCCTATTTGAGAGGAGCAAGAGTGCTCAAGGGCCCCCGGCTTCCGCCTCAGGGGAGAAAAGGAGTATAACAATACCTCGAGTGAAGAAGAGGGACTCCTTTTGTATCCTGGGAGGGCGGGATCGCCGATCAACTAGACCGCGATCCTACCCCTACCCAAGATGGCGCCCAAAATGCTTTCAGCGCCGAGCGCCCGAACTAGCGAGGCTTCTCAGAGGTGTATTGACTGGTAGACATCCGTCCGTCGTAGGTAGGGCAGTGACGGAAGGAGGGCGGGAGGGAGTTCCAGAGTTTGGGGGCCAGAAAAGAAAAGCAGAGACCACCATGTTTTTTACGTTTGATTTTTGGGATAAGTAAAAGGTTGTGTGAGATGGAGCGTAGGTCTCTCGTGGGTACGTATCGCTTCAAACTAGAGGAAATGAAGGCAGGCACTAGGTCGGAGAGAGCTTTGAATATCGAGCAGCCAAGTTTAAAGGTGCAACGTTTAGCCACCGGGAGCCAATGCAGGCTCCGCAATAGCGGCGAGACGTGCTGATGTTAGGGCTGATGGTATTCTAGGCGAGCTGCCTGATTTTGCACCAGCTGCAGCCTATGGAGATGGCAAGCGGGAATTCCTACGTATAGAGTGTTGGCAAAGTCAATTCTGGACATAACAAGAGCCATGATGACAAGGATAAGTGCGTCTCTGGTGAGGAATCTGCTGATTTTACGTATCCTGCGCAGGTGGAAGAAGCAGGATGATGTCTCAGCACTAATCTGAGGCCTCATAGATAAATCACCAGAGATGACTACGCCAAGACTCTTCACAGAATTGACGGGGTGAGGAGGAAGCCCAAGTGATGGGGGCCAGAAGCTGTCATTCCATGGGTTGGCAGACCCCCCCACCAGCACAAGCTCAGTCCTGGTGGGGTTTAATTTGAGCTGGCTGTGAGACTTCCATTCCGATATGTCTAGCATGGTGGCTTGAAAGCTGGTACGGGAGGATAGGGAAGTATTAATGGGGAATATTAACTGCAAATCATCTGCATAGTTAAAAATTGTGGCAGAGGATTTGCGGAGGGAGACTATTAGGGGCTGCATGTATAAATTAAATAACAAAGGGGATAGGGAAGAGCCCTGAGGGACTCCGCAGGTGAGGGGAGAGTAGGAAGCAGAAAAGGTAGACAAGTGTACGGCCTGGGATCGCTTGTCCAGAAAGGATCTGACTCAGTCGAGAGCTACGCCCTGGATGCCAGCATTGTTGACACGGTTGATCAGTATTGCATGATCGACCGTATCAAAGGCCGCAGACAGGTCCAACAGGACAAGAGCTTGAGAGATGTTATTGTTGGCGCCTTTTCTCAAGGCGTCCATGACAGCCACGATGACCGCCTCAGTGGAATGAAGTGGGCGGAAACCGGCCTGTTGGGAGTCCAGAAAAGACGAGCTCTCAATAAAGGCACTCAGACAGTGAGTGACGTAAGTCTCCAAAATCTTTCCTAGATAGGGGAGAAGGGAGATGGGCCTATAGTTACTCAGGACCGTAGGGTCAGCGTTAGGTTTTTTTAGGATCGGTATCACAACTGCCTGTTTGAAGGAGTCCGGAGCCACTCCAGTAGTCAACGAGTTATTGAGTAGTGCCAGTGCAGGGTCAGGGCAGGCCCAAAAAATTACTTTAAGGATTTGGGGGGGGGCAACAGTCATTGGGGGAGCCGGAACTAACTTTGTGCAATAACGTATGAAACTCAGTGATAGAAATTGGGGGAAAGACATTCAGGTAGTGGGGGTTACTGGGGGGTAAGGGAAGTGGAGCAGAAGATGAGGGCAGGGGAATAGTATTTTTGATAGTGATAATTTTGTCCAAAAAATAGGTGTTTGATGAATCGCACAGGGCCTGTGTGGGTTGGGGTTGAGGGGTAACACGGTCTGGGAGAGAGAGCTCGTTCACTATGGTGAAGATGTCCTTTGCCTTAGAGGCAGACTCCATGATTTTGTGACAAAAATAGGTTGTCTTGGCCAGAAGGATGGATTTTTTTGTAGGCTTTTAAATGGTCCATAAATTCAATTTTAAGTTGTTGATCGTAGTTGCGTCGCCAGCGTCACTCGGCCTGGCGAAGAGCTAGTTTGTCGAGTTTAAGTTGATCTGTAAACCACCGCTGGGCGACATGAGGACGTATAGTTTTTATGTTTTTCAAAGGGGCAACAGTGTTGCATGCAGACAACAGCCATTGTTCGAGAGTAGAAGCCTGACGAGTCACCAAAGCAGAGGGCAAAGGTGCTGTGGATGCCAGTATGGAATGGAGTTCCATCAAATTGGCTCTCTTCCAGTTCCGGGCTGAAAAGTTGGTCGTGGGGGTGGGACGACTGGGGGTGTGTGGAATTTGACTAAAAAGCTCCCTTTTTTGCCTGGTGTCCCATCATGCACCCTATCCACCCTGACATCGACCAGGCAAGCCGATTCTCCCACTTTAATCACAAATCCCGTTATACCCCCTCTTGCCTGCTCTCTTTCTCATAATACTAGCACATGCAAAGAATAATGACCAGCTACCATGTATCCTACGGGTTTCCGTCCCGTTCGATATTTTCCTTTAGACCAGAACGGAGTCAGTCGGATGGTTGACCCGGAAAACCCCCCCTCCCTAACTCTGTCACCGAATGAGCAGCTCTCGCTCGTCAATGATTTCCTAGTTTGCGAGGACAGCCATGGGTTGGGTTAACAACCAAGGGAAAACCTAATCAAGCACACAAGACAGCCACGAAGAAGAATAGTTTACTACGGCCCATTCTCCCTCTTCCCCGCTGCACACACATGCCATTGTGAGACATCACCGCCCTTGTGTACGAAGTAAAGAACGCACAATGCCTCGTCCTCTTTACCTTTCAGACATAAATGACCCTGTGACAATGCCTCGATTCTCTGTCCTCAGATACTAGCAACTCTGTAACGTGTTACCTCAATCACCCCGATGCAATATGTTTGTCTATGTGTAAATGCTATTCAGGTTATTCTTTAAACAACAACAAGTATGCTTTGTCTTCTGTATGACTACATCATGAAATGATTGAATCAAGTCTAAGGGAAACTCCTTCTTTCTGATTGTACTCGTATTGTATAAAAGTGCTGATATGTTTCAAGCAAAGTAGACTACTCCTGAACCCGCTTGGTGAAGGAGCTCTCCCTTAACTCGAGTTCTGGAATAAAACCCTTTCAACTCGAAGACCACGGACTCTGCTCCTCATTTTATGCATTACCATTTTCTTGGGTAATTATAGAAATTCCGACCGTCGTAAATAACTAGTTTTTTTATTTACCACATTAATTGGCGCCTGAACAGGTACGCTCCCTCTTCCCTAAGCGCCGGCGATGTAAGTCGGGTCCTTGTCCCTTCCATACTTTCGACGGACTTCAAGTTCACAACAGCGGGGTGTTCCCGCTAACTCCCTCGAGACGAGGAGGAGGCAGACTGCGACTGATCATCCATCCGAGGCGGTGAAGAAGATAGCGGAGCGTCCCAACCCAGAGCCTGACCAGTGAGAGCGCCGAGTCCGAGGTCTTTGCAGCCCCGAATTCCTGCGCAAGCGTTACGAGTCCGATGACCAGGTCCTCGAGTTTTGCTTCTTGGTGAGTACCACTGAGATAGTATAAAGATGGGTTCCATTTTTGGAAAACGGTAAAGACGTGTTTCATTTGTGAGACCGGTACGGTTGCACTATATTCTAGTGTATAAAGTGTTTGTTTTGTTTTTGTATATTCCAAGTCTTTTTAAATCGTAATTTGTTGAGTTTAAGAATGCCTCTGTTTTCCAAATTACGTACTATAGGCACCAAAAAGAATCTGTTAGAGAAACCAGTTAAAGTTCCGCCTAGAGATACTCCTGGATATTTCATGTACAACAAACATGGATTGAGTGCCATATTATTTTTAGGCCTTTGGGTAGACTATACCGAGAAATTAGAGATGGCGTATAGGTGGCCTGCCACAGGTACATGGGATATAGAATGCATTATGAGAGTAGAGGAAGAGTTATGGAAAAGAAAGGCGAGGCCCTCACAGACAGAAGCCATTGAGTTATGGCGTAAGGAAGCTCATAGGAGGGCCCAGAAAGAACTAGGGAAAGTCGAGAAAAGTAAGAGAATGTCGGAACAAGCTAAAGAAAAGCAATTACAGGAAGAAGGTGAGAAAGTCTTAGCTGAACCGGTAGAGAGAGAGAGAAACGCCCTTGTTACTGGTATTTATCCCGTTTTGTCAGAAGAAATTGTAGAAGAACATCTCAAATCCCCAGTGAAAGTAATTCCCACTGCTCCCGACAATTTCCTCCCTGCCTATCTGTCCGAACCACCCCCCGCTTATGTTAACATGCCTAGAACACGCCCGTCTACACGTGCTCCTGAACTAGTAGCCGGTGGTTCCACCTCTGAGTTAGGAGTGTCCGGGAACGGGGCTGAGGATAAAGACGATGTCCCGCCTCTTGAGTGTCCTTACGACCCCGAACCCGGTAGTGGCCCAATGACCACGATATCAGAGAGATTAAGACTAGCCGTGGGTCAACTCCAAAAGGTCCCTGATATAACAAAGCATTTGGATAGAGTTTACGAATTCATACGGACAGGTGAAGGTCCGGATACTCTGGTCCAGGTCATGAAAAACAGAAAAGTTCCCATCAGAGGACTGCTCCTGCGGTTCATCATAAATTGTCTGATCCGGGAACTAGACCCGGGTAATGGAAGCGTAGACTCTGAGTTAATAGACCTTAGTGACCAGGTGCACAGAGGAGCACACGATCTGGGACATCAGATTGATAAAACAACTAAAAGATTGGTTAAGAAAATTGTCACTATTCACTCTGAGAAAGTCACACAAGAGGACGACTCAGAGGAAGATGAGGGTGCGACACTAGATAGAATGAATTTCCTGGGTACAGCGCAACATTGTCCTGGCCCCAAGTGGCGAACCCCACGAATGTCGCAGAAAATTAAAAGATTAGATCCTTCTTCGGAAGATCTTTTCCAGTCCACGGAAAGAGCCCTAGATGAATGGATGGACAATGAGCCTCCCCTTACACAGCAAGAAAAAGAATTAGCCCGGTCTGCCACCCATTGGATATCACAGCACCGGGTATATGGCCCAGATATAGTAGCGCAAATGTTTTTGGCTCTCCCCCGAGCAGAACAATGACTAGCAGGTATTTATATGGTCCAACACCTGGCTACCTTATACGAGAATAACTCCCACCGACCAGACAAGCTATACAAATTGTTACAGGAAATAGTGACGGATAGTTGGAGGTCTCGGGGACCGGAATTGATCAACACCATTCTGGACCTGCGCCTCCGTTTCCTGCAACTTACCTTAGCTTCATCAGATCATGAACCTTACAGTATAGGCCAATATCCCTTACGAGAAGTCCACCCCATACCCCAGCCAGATGGTACACTGCAACGAATACATGTGTATACTCCCCTCACCAAACTAGAGATATTGGAAATGAAAAAGATGGTGCCCTCTCACGAAAAAGATCCCGGAGGATTCCATAGAGAGTTGAAAGATATCCTCTAAATGGGTAGTTTTACATATCCAGATATAATAATACTCCTTAAAGTAATTCTACCTACAGGCATATTTGACAAATTGAAGGAAAAGGATTGGGAGGTGGGTGGTAAAAAGATCACGTGGACTGCTCTAGAACAAGAAGAGACAGACAGAAAACCAGGTGAAGGTCTAGGTGAGTGCGTAAGAGAACTGCCCAGTCTCCTCATACAGGTCTTGCCTCTGTTATTGACAACGAAGAAGGAAGAATGGGATGCCGTTTCTGCCTGTAAACAAAAGCCAGACGAGGATACGGGTGATTACTAAACCAGATTGGAGAAATGTTTCTCTATAAATAGTGGACTCGCACATAGCAGCGAGGCATATCCTCATCTTTTTGTGTCCAAATTGGTGGACAACGCCTTACCCCCCATCAGAAATAGAGTGTTGAAAATTGAGAGTACCTAGCAAGCAAATAGTCCTTCACAAATGTTACAGATGTTACAGTACCACCACAACAGAATAAGGGAGGAACAGGAACAGGAAAAGAAAAGAGTGAAAGACACAAAAATGAAGGTACTGGTTGCACAGACGGCACCAGTAAATACGGGCCCCAAAGGTAATGTGGGGGCCAATAAAGGTACTTACAACTACTGCAAGCAGCAGGGCCATTTTGTGAGGGAATGTCCAGTTCTGAAACATAACATAGCGACAGGAAATACGAAAGAACGCCCTCACACTCCTAGAACAGGTAACACTCAGCAGCCCCAAACCATTGCGCCGCCACAGGTTCAGACGCCTGCTGCTGCCACGCAGATGTACCAGAGCGTATAGTCAGATTACCCCGATTTTGAGCCATATGTATGAGACAGCCTTGAGAGAGAAAGTGACTTGCCCCTTATCCCAGTTTCAGTAGATCAGAACGGTCCATATGTACAAGCTCACTTACTGGGACAAGACAGAAAATTCCTCATCAACACGGTGGCAAGTAGGACTACCATAAGTCATAGGGAAGTCCCAGAGGTTCCTCTCTCTGGCTCACATAATATATCTGTGGGCTTTTCAGGAAAACCGATCATAAATAAAGTATCTGAACAAGTTTCTTTAGGAGTGGGTCCTCTGACACGTACTACTGACCTGGTCCTTACAGAAACGTGCCCAGAGAATTTACTAGGAATCAAGACACTCAAAGAACTAGGAGCAGTAATATGCTGTTCACCAGAAGGAGTAAAATTGTTCCTACGAGATTTCAAAGGACATTTCACAGTCAAAGAATTCGACCCCAGACTAAAAGACATCCCACAACATTTGTGGGCAAAAAGCTCGACTGATGTCGGTTACATGGACATCACCCCACATCAAGTCACGCTCAAGGAGGGTGTAGTCCTACCCCGTATACGACAATATAAGATTCCACCCGAGGCTGAACAAGCCTTACTAAAAATAATCCAAGAACTCATAGAGCATGGTGTGGTGATAGAGACTGATTCAAATGTTTGCAATTCTCCAGTTCTTCCGGTCCTCAAAAGGACTGACCCTCAGGCACCCCCGGTCTACCGACTGGTGGTTGATCTCCGAGAACTGAACAAATGTGTAATCCCACAATATCCGGTGGTCCCAGATATTTCTTCACTATTGACTGCCATAGATCCCGAAGCTGCATTTTTCACAGTCATCGACTTGAAGAATGCGTTTTTCAGCATTCCTATACACCCCGACAGTCAATATCTTTTCGGATTCAGTTTAAAAGGACGAAGCTTCAGGTTCACTAGAGCTCCCCAAGGCTATACAGAAAGTCCAAGCATCTACAGCCAAGCACTAAAAAGACAACTTGACAGTATCAATATGCCTACCAACACAGCATTGATACAGTATATAGATGACATCCTCGTCACAGCAAGGACAGAACCAGAATGTAAAAAAGTATCTCTCACAGTCCTACATTTCCTGACAGACAAAGGTCACAAGGTGTCTCCCTCAAAAGTGCAGTTCTGCACACAGCAAGTGGCTTACTTAGGACATTTGCTGTCGAAAGAGGGTAGGCAACTAACACAAGAACGAATCCAACTGATTTCAACAATTTCACAGCCAAAGTCACAGAAAGAAGTTTGCGCATTCATTGGTCTCACTTCATATTGCAGACAATGGATCCCTCAGTATGCCCACATAGTCAAGCCACTCATACAGTTAACCACAGTGGAAGCAGACACTCATACAATTCTCCCTTGGACATCGGAACACTCCCAAGCATTTGAAGCTCTGAAACTAGCTCTGTGTCAAGCACCAGTTCTGGCCACCCCGAAGTATAGCAAGCCTTTTACCCTGTTTGTGACAGAAGGTGACGGAACAGCACTATCCGTCCTCACACAAGACCAAGCAGGAAGAAACAGACCCTGTGCTTATTTTTCTAGCACATTGGACCCCGTAGCACAAGCTTTGCCTGCATGCCTGAAATCCGTTGCGGCTACAGCCCTGGCCATAAGACAAAGTGATTCAATAGTGTTAGGACATCCCCTGATAGTACAAGTACCACATGCTGTGGAAGTCCTTCTGAACAGAACACAGACCCAACACCTGACTGCAGCAAGACTGACAGGATACGAACTAACGCTCTTTCAGCCACACATAGAGATCATGCGATGAAAAGTATTGAATCCTGCTACCCTTTTGCCCTCAAGCTCAGATGACACGACACAACATGACTGTGTGGAGATGATCGACATAGTGACAAAACCAAGACAAGACCTAACAGATGTTGCACTCCCAGATCCTGATGTAACACTCTATGTGGATGGGTCGTGCATGAGGACAAGTGCTGGAGAGTTAGTGGCAGCCTATGCAGTAACAACGGACTGTAAAGTTATAGAGACACAAAGAATTAACATTCTGTCAGCCCATGCAGCAGAGCTCATCGCTCTGACACAGGCCTGCATATGGGCAAAACAATTGAAAGTGAACATCTATACCAATTCCCAATACGCATTCGGTGTAGTTCACAATTTTGGAGTGTTATGGCAAGAAAGAGGTTTTCTTACCTCGCATGGGGCCAAGATACAACATGGTCCCCTGATTCAAGCCCTACTAGATGTCATACACCTACCTACAGCCATAGCTATTCTGAAATGCAAAGCACATACCAAAGCTACAGACACCATATCCAAAGGAAATGACTTAGCGGACCGGACTGCTAAACAGACACCCCAGAGTCCAGCGAACACAACAGACTCTCAGGTACCAACACAGACTGTCACTATGATAGTGAGAGACCCCTTGAAAGATGTGCTAGACATACAGACACATGCCACCACAGATGAAATAAAGAAATGGACTGAACAAGGAGGGGTCCAGACGGATCAGGGTTGGATGACCAAAGACCGAACAGTGTGGTTTCTCCCTGATTCCATGGTACAAGTCATAATTGACACGGCCCATAGCCCCGCTCACCTAGGCGAGAAAGGTATGCTGGATAGTTTACGGAATATCTGGTTTAACAAACATCTGAGAGCTGCAGCCAAACAAAAAGTAAACACTTCCATGATATGTTGCCAATTTAATCCTGGTAAAGGTGTACCAGTAGAACAAGGTGGATTCCAGCCTCCTGATCATCCTTTCGAAGTCCTCCAAATGGATTATATCCAGATGGACAGATGCAGAGGGTACAAATATGTGCTAGTGGTAGTGTGTACACTGACACGATGGACTGAAGCATACCCCGTTCCAGACTATGGTGCCCAGACAACCGCTAAGCAATTAGTGAGAGAATTCTTCCCCAGGTATGGGTTACCAAGGGTAATTTATTCAGACAATGGACAGCCTTTCTCCTCCAAATTAATGGAGGCTGTTTCTCTTTTATTGGGATATTCCTGGAGATTCCATTGTGTCCGACACCCTCAAGCACCTGGCCTGGTAGAAAGGCACAACCAGACCTTGAAAACAAAACTAGCCAAAGTATGTGCACAAAAAGGGATAGACTGGGTCACTGCCCTCCCGGTCGCTCTCTTTTATATGCGAATGGTGGCACATTCCCGGACGGGACTGTCCCCTTTCGAAATAACATTCGGGAGACCTCCTAACATCTGGGGTGTCCCTTCTCCTAGAAAACTGACTGACATTGATTCTAATATGTTGACAGATTACCTGGCTTCCTTGATGTCTGCACTCCAATCTTGTCATTCGCAGGTTACAGCAGCATTTCCAGACCACACCACGCCTGGAGAACACACCATCAGGCCCGGCGACTGGATCTTGGTGCGGAACTTTGATCATACCAGCCCCCTGGAGAAGAGATGGACAGCTCCTAAGCCTGACCACGAGGGCAGCCGTCAAAGTAGCAGGACGCAAAGGATGGCTCCACGCTAGCCACTGTCGGAAATTTTTGGGACCCACACCTACAGACACTGTGCCCTGTTCAACAGCTACAAACGCCCCGGATATAATTTCACCAATTCCAGAACTCACTCCTCAACAGGAATACCGATCGCGGCTGCGATCTCACCAAAAACAGACTAAAGACATTGCACCTGATCATAACGCACCGGTGGCTAATTAAGCCCAGGAACAAGCTCTTGGTGAAGCGGCTGCTGGGAGACGTTTTGATCTCGTGTCCAGAGACATCTTGATATTAAATCCATAGACATTATGAGGAGAAATGACGCGGTGCGTCAATGGAAAAAGACTAATTATGTAAAATTACTGCATAGCAGGTTCTCGATCTTTCTGTTTACAATGTTACTTGTTTGCTGTGTAGCAGCCTGTCTGGGATGGATCTTATGTACAGTTTTCCCTCCACATTCTTCCACGTTTGTAAAGAATACCACTATGCATTCCTATGTTGATCTTCCCCCACACCTCGAGGACAGAAGAAAGGAATTTATAAATAATACATTCATTTCCACCCTCCATAAACACCAGCTCATAGTCAACAAGACAAACTGTTGGGTTTGTGGCTTGATGCCACATTCCGTACATAAGGGAATGCCCTTTTTCTCCCTCCCGTTTGGTTATTCAGGATCCGCCTATGCCTTAGCCATGATATTCTCTGCCTCAGTCAGAAACATTCCCCCGACCAAATTGAAAAACGAGAGTAATTGGAACGAAGTAAAGACTAAAATAGTAAAGGCTGTTTCTAAAATGGTGGATCTCACTGTTACCTGGGGGAGGGCCGAAGATCACGAAAATATCAGCTACTCTCAGTTCCATGACATTGCTTCCTTCAGGGAAATGTTTTCCGTCGATCAAAGACGGACAGATCAAGGAGGTTGGGTAGTACCGCAAAACGGCCGGTTTTGCATAAGGGGGAAAGGAAAAGGGGAAGTAATGGGGAACAGCGAGTGTGACAGGACATACACACTGCCCGCTCCCGATTTTCCGACCATAGTAACTGCCCCAAACACCTATTTCATTTGTGGACCCCATGCACGCACCTGGTTGCCTCAAGGCTGGTCTGGAAAGTGCTACATCGCATTCCTATTACCACCGACTTACACAGCCCCTGCCAACTACCACCTGATTGACCCTCTGACCCAAGTTAGAAGACAATGAAGGGGGGTCATAGATGCAGAAGACACTACAGGACAAGAAGCTGGAGACTTCTTTAAAGGTTTTCTCCCTTTCTGGGGACCTATGGCAAATAGTCGCCACATCCGGCAACTAACCCGTGTAGTTCAGGCCGCCATAGATGAAACAACTGGCGCCTTAAATAACATTACAGCTGAGGTAGCTGCAGACAGGCTCATGACACTGCAGCACCGTATAGTTTTATATGTCTTGGTAGCCGACCGTGGTGGTGTGTGTAAGGTAATAGGGTCCAGTTGTTGTGTATTTATTCCAGACAATGCCCCATCAGTTTATTCTGCTATCTCCCGCCTTCATGTTCTATCCGACAAATTAGATATGGACACCGGCACATGGTCCCTGACCGGCTGGTTGTGGGATCTCCTGTCCACCTGGGGGTGGAAGGCACTAACAGTCCTGGGACTCGTTTTCGCCACTATCTTCACCTGTTGCCTCTGTGTCCAGTGTGGCCCCGCCCTTTGTGGACTGTGTGCCACTTCCTGTACTCCTCGTCCACGAAATAGAGGAAAGAGGTATGCAACTGTTACCACGGATTTTTTACAACGCATACCATTACAACGGATATTATTACAACGCAGGTCATTCTACAACGCACATACTATTACAACGCATACCATTACATTGTAAGTATAATTATAGGTAAGTTTATCTTTTTTTATATACATTGGGTTTTGGGGGACAGGGTTATTTTTAGGGCTGGGTTTGCGTTTTGGGGTACAGGGGTATTTTTAGGTTTTAGGGCTGGGTTTGGGTTTTGGGGTACAGGGGTATTTTTAGGTTTTAGGGTTGGGTTTGGGTTTTGGGGTACAGGGGTATTTTTAGGTTTTAGGGTTGGGTTTGGGTTTTGGGGTACAGGGGTATTTTTAGGTTTTAGGGCTGGGTTTGGGTTTTGGGGTACAGGGGTATTTTTAGGTTTCAGGGTTGGGAATGGGTTTTGGGGTACAGGGGTATTTTTAGGTTTCAGGGCTGGGTTTGGGTTTTGGGGTACAGGGGTATTTTTAGGTTTTAGGGCTGGGTTTGGGTTTTGGGGTACAGGGGTATTTTTAGGTTTTAGGGTTGGGATTGGGTTGTGGGGTAGAGGGGTATTTTTAACCTATTTTTACAAATAATAAAATTAAAATTAATTTAAATAATAATTTTATTTAAAAAATATATTACAAATAATTAAATTAAATAATACATTAATAAATATTTACATTATATTTTAAAATTATTTATTTTTATTATATACTTACCTATACTTACGTTGTAATGGTATGCGTTGTAATAGTATCTGCATTGTAGTGTTTTGCGTTGTAAAGGTATCCATTGTAAAATGACTTGCGTTGTAAAAAATCCGTTGTAATGGTATGCGTGCTAAAAGTACGCGTTGTAACATCATATATCCGAGGAAAGAAAAATGAAATGATCATGTTACAGGAGCAAGTATACGACCTGATGAATATAGAAATTGATTAAGAATTTCTGTAATCGGGTTTCTATGGGACAAGGAGGGAATGTGGAATTTGACTAAAAAGCTCCCTTTTTCGCCTGGTGTCCCATCATGCACCCTATCCACCCTGACATCGACCAGGCAAGCCGATTCTCCCACTTTAAGCACAAATCCCGTTATATCCCCTCTTGCCTGCTCTCTTTCTCATAATACTAGCACATGCAAAGAATAATGACCAGCTACCATGTATCCTACGGGTTTCCGTCCCGTTCGATATTTTCCTTTAGACCAGAACGGAGTCAGTCGGATGGTTGACTCGGAAAACCCCCCCTCCCTAACTCTGTCACCAAACAAGCAGCTCTCGCTCGTCAATGATTTCCTAGTTTGCGAGGACAGCCACGGGTTGGGTTAACAACCAAGGGAAAACCTAATCAAGCACACAAGACAGCCACGAAGAAGAATAGTTTACTACGGCCCATTCTCCCTCTTCCCCGCTGCACACACATGCCATTGTGAGACATCACCGCCCTTGTGTACGAAGTAAAGAACGCACAATGCCTCGTCCTCTTTACCTTTCCGACAGAAATGACCCTGTGACAATGCCTCGATTCTCTGTCCTCAGATACTAGCAACTCTGTAACTTGTTACCTCAATCACCCCGATGCAATATGTTTGTCTATGTGTAAATGCTATTCAGGTTATTCTTTAAACGATAACAAGTATGCTATGTCTTCTGTATGACTACATCATGAAATGATTGAATCAAGTCTAAGGGAAACTCCTTCTTTCTGATTGTACTCGTATTGTATAAAAGTGCTGATATGTTTCAAGCAAAGTAGACTACTTCTGAACCCGCTTGGTGAAGGAGCTCTCCCTTAACTCGAGTTCTGGAATAAAACCCTTTCAACTCGAAGACCACGGACTCTGCTCCTCATTTTATGCATTACCATTTTCTTGGGTAATTCTAGAAATTCCGACCGGCGTAAATAACTAGTTTTTTTATTTACCACAGGTGGACAGGTTAAAGGAAAAGGAAATGAAATACTGATCTGACCAGGAGCAAGGAGTCACTGTGGGAGGTGAAATTTCGAGGTTGGCCCTCCAAACTTGATCTAGAAACTTGGTCTAAGCTTTCGGTACCTGGGAATCCATATTGCCCTTCTTGCAAACTTGGAATGGAAATTTAATTTCATGTCGTTGATCCAGAAGGCAAAAATAGATTTTAAAATGTAAGGGGCCCTCCCGCTTAATGTAATAGGGAGGGTCACACTATACAAAATGATTATTTTCCATGAATCCCATACTTTTTTCAAAACGTCCCATGAGTTGTACTCTTGCCAGTGGTCCAACGAGGTGGACTCATTGGTAAGAATATTTCTCTGGCATAGTTCTAGATCAAGAATTGCCAGTTTCCTGCTCCCAAAACGGCGATAATTTTAACGAGGTTCTTGCTAATATGCCCCTCGGTGTGCTCAGCCTCTACTTGTATCACCTAGCAGCCCAGACCCAAGTCATTAACGACTGGTGTAAATGATGCTGGCCGGACCCAGCGGACAAGGTCGAACTGAGTGTGATGAACTTTGAAGCTGCGCTTGGGATCTCTACGGCACCCCTGTACACTCCCTGAGGTAACTTGGGTGGTCTTTCTCAGCTAGCATTCGGCTCTTAGATGCATGGGCTGGGATTCCAAAGTTACAAGGAAGACCCCTTTATGGAGGAGAGGGGCCTGGCTGCATGAAACAGGCAGCCTGGAGGGCTTTAATCATTGGTACTTGAGAGTAATTTTCTCTACTAGGGGACATGATGTCAAGTGGACATATACACTAATTTTAAAAGCTGCAATCGACTTATGCTTTATCGTCCATACAATTTGGCAAATATCTTCATCTATGACAGGCAGTGAGGGCGCACATCTCTCTTGACACAGAACTCTCCCAACATTGTCCCTTAGAGGCTAAACTCTTGATGGGCGTGCTGGCCAAAGGGGGGATCTCCTAAATCTACCTTAATCGTTAATGCCCCTGACTAATTTGCATCACTGAACACAGTGGGGGGGATGGGTTGGGCATTTAAAAGAAGATTGGTGCGATGCTAGGATGGGCACTATAACCATTTCATCTAAATTAAAATTAGTGCAAGTGTATTGTGCCTCTCTTACCCCCACTCACAAACACAGTGCACGTCTCCTCCCTAATCCCACATATTTCAGATGAACCTACTCGCCTGCAGACTTCTACCATCTGGTGTGGACATGTCCCCTGATTGCCAGCTTCTGGGTCGAAGTGGTCCTTATGCTCTCGGATGTGCTGGGATGGGAAGTGGAATTATCCCAATAATTAGCTTTTTCTGGGGATCTTCGAAGGGATGGGGGCACAAGAGTCGAACAAGCACTGATTTGAGGGGCCACTGTAGTTGCAAAACAAGACAATGACCGATGATGGAAATCAGCTACACCGCCCTCACTGACTCAATGGTGCTGAGGCGTGGACTGGTGTGCACAGCAGGAGAAGTCAGAATACGAGGCTAGAGGCTGCCCAAAAAAACATGCCAAGTATGGAGCAAATGATGGGAACTGTAGAAAATGTGGGTCTCTAGTCGCAATGGTTTGCACCTTTGTAAAAATAGGGACCCTTCCTTATAGTCAGGATCAGGGGGACATGCTACTGAAATAACCCCTGCTAACCCCCTTGGTAGCTTGGCACGAGCAGTCAGGCTTTTCTCAGAGGCAGTGTGTAAAGCATCTGCACATAACCAACAGTAATACAGTGAAAATACTACTAAAGTGCACCCCACCAGATTTAGAAAACTAACCAATATGTATCTGTGCAAAACAAGATCAAAATGATAAATGTTCAACATACAATAATCAAAATCTGAACTCTGCAAGAATAACATTAAAAATGCAGGGGCACATTACCAAGCCAGGCGATATTAGATTATCGCCGCATTTAGCTGCGGTTTTTGGCCACCAAGCGGCGATAATTATATCGCCCTATTAGCAAGCTGTCGCTAACTGATGTTAGCGACAGCTTTGAGGCGATAGCAAGCGGTTTGGGGCCCGCTTTGCATGTCAGCGATATTTATCGCTAATGACGTGCAAAGTGGGCGTACCCAACCTGTTAGCGACTAAAAACAGTCGCTAACATCGCTTTTGCCTATTATCAACGCAGGCGTAGCAATGGAAATATTCACGCTAAGCGTGAATATCTCCAAAAGCTAATGCCTGCTCAGACCAGTTCTTAGCCATTATATCCAATGGGAGGTGGATATTATGGCTAAGACCCTATTGGCGTTAATGCATGAATATCGCTGTATTCTCAGCGATATTCACGCATTTTGCCGCTTTTGCCAGATATTTTATCGCTTTAGAGATAAACGTTGGTAATAGCACATTATCTCTGCGATAATATCCGGCGATGCTTGGTGACAAAAAAAAACGTGCTGAGCCCATTTAGTGATAAATATCGCTAGCTGTTGGTAATATGCCCGCAGTCCCTTGAAGGTGGTAGCTCAGTCCGGGGCTACAGCGGTGCTGAAAACAACCAAAGCCGCCAGAGTCAGTCGACCGCGTCGGTGCAGACCGGCATCAGTATCAGAAGACTTGTAAACAGTGCTTTTTTGTTCCGGCCAACCACAGTGGCATGCTCCTGTGGCAGCGGTCATCAAGGCTATGGTGCGAAGGTGAGCAGTATGGAGTGCGGTGCCCACATGTCGCAGTGCAAGCAGAGGCTCGGTGGCGGCAACAGTCGTTGTTGGTGAGATCAGGGTTGAGGTGCGAAGTGTGGCGGTGCCCTCTAAGATGCTGATGGCCACGGTTCAAGCTTCAGCGGCTGTCACAGATCAGCTGTCGATGGGGCTGGTGTCTGCAGGCTGTGGCTGTAGTGTGGGATGGGGCAGTGCTGTGTGTAGCTTAAGAGCGGTGCCCCCAGACCACAGTGCAGACTACGGCTGCGATGTCTTCTGGCAACTGCGTCGTCTGTGAGACAAGGGTGGTGGAATTAAGTAAGGCGGTGCGAAGGGCGGTGCCCACAAGTTGCGGTTCAAGCAGCAGCTTGGCGGCGGCAGCGCTCGTGGTAGTTGGTGAGACCAGGGTTATGGTGTGAAGTGCGGCGGTGCTGTCTGCAACGCCTCCAGGTCACGGAACTGCCGGCTGTCTTTTTGGCAGCATCGGGTTGCGGTTTCCCTCTGTGGCAACTGAGACATGCAGTCCTAGAGGTGGTACCCAAAGGAAAGATAAGTCTTTGCTGTCCCTGAGACTTCGTGAACAGGAGGCAAGCTCGATCTCAAGCCCTTGGAGATACTCAGCGACAAGGGAAGAAAGTTCAGTCCAGTCCTTTCACTGCCGAAGGCAGAAGTAGCAACTACAGGCCAACCCAGCAAATGATCAACACAACATAGGGGCAGTACTCCTCCTGGCAGTTCTTCCAACTCTTCTTCTTGGCAGGATCCTTGATCCAAGCGACTTCTCTGAAGTCTTTTATCTCCCTGACACTTGCACCAGGATGCAAGCTCGAATTCAAGCCCTTGGAGAAAACTCTAACAGCAGGGTGATCAAAGTACAATCCAGTGATTTCCCTGCCCAAGACAGAAGCAGCAAGCAGCAGTCCAACACAGCAGAGCACGAAGCTATGTGGCAGTTCCTCATGACAGCTTTTCCAGCTCTTCTTCCTGGCAGGTTCCTTAGTTCAGCAGTATTCTAAAGTTCTGTGGTCTGGGCTCCAATATTTATACTACATTTTCATTTGCTCTCTTGTGGCAAAATTCTCTCAGCTCAGTCCAAACCAGTTCTGTCCTCTCTGGCCCAGCTTCCTGGCAAGGGCTGTAGACAGCATTGTGCAAGGGAGACAAGGCCTTGTCAGGTGCAAGGGAAATCTCCTCCCAGCACTCTAAATGCAG
Organism: Lissotriton vulgaris; assembly: GCF_964263255.1. NCBI lineage: Eukaryota > Metazoa > Chordata > Amphibia > Caudata > Salamandridae > Lissotriton > Lissotriton vulgaris. Next base: position 82,694,626 of record NC_141699.1, read on the forward strand.
ACCAGGCCTATTCAGGTGCTAGTGAAACTTCTCCCACTACTCTGAATGCAGCCCAGCCCTGGCTCATCCAGGAAAGGCAGGACACACCTCGACCCCCATAGTGGCTCTCTACAATGAATGCACATCCCCAGCCCCTGTCATTCCAAAGCCAGGCAGTCAATCCACAACCCAGCAGAGGCACACAGGAGGGCTAAAGCAAGAAAATACCCACTTTCTAAAAGTGCTATTTTTAAACAAACAACATAAAAATCATCTTTACTAAAATATACATTTTTACATTCTGAATGCAGGCATACTAAACTCAGTTTCTCCATCTTGTCCCAATGGGAAGTTATACTTGTAAGATGTTACAAAGTATCTCCCATTCTCTTCTATGGGACAGATAGCCTTTCCATAGTGAAAAACAAAATACACTGTATTTCGCTACCACGACACGACCCACACACCAGTGCATGTTCTACCTTTCCCATACACTGCACCCTGGCCACAGGGGTACCTTGTGCCTACCTTAGGGGTGACTCACATGTAATAAAAGGGAAGATTAGGGCCTGGCAAGTGGGTGCACTTGCCAGGTCAACAGATCAGTCACAACTGCACACAGACACTGCAGTGGCAGGTCAGAGAATCCTTCGAAAAGCTGCTTGTAATGGTGGCACAATCAGTGCTGCAGGCCCACTAGCAACATTTGATTTACAGGCCGTGGCACACCAGGTGCACTTTCCTAGGGACTTAGCAGTACATCAAATATGCCAACCATGGAAACACCAATCCGTAACATAATTTAACATGGAGAGTACATACACTTCAGCAATGATTAGCAGTGGTAAAATGCCCAGAGTCCTAAAACCAACACAAACAGGGTCAAAAACAGGAGGCCAAAAAGTAAAAGGTCCGTGGGAACCCCACTGAAAAAGCCAAGTCTAACATGAACACTTTGGGCTGGGCATCCTACTACAACGCTGATCACATTTCCTCATGGGAGGTCTCTGACATTGGGAAGCTCTGGTATGAGGATTCATCTCAAATCGGATAATCACTCTTGTTATATTGGCAGTTTGCTCCTTTTGTTGTCTTGTGCTAAACATTTAATACGTTTGGTTATTAAAAAAAGGAAAAATGATCTTGAAGCAGCACTTTTGGGGTATGGCAATCTGCAACATTACATTTTACCTGTGGCAGAACTTGGCAATTAATCAATCAATCAATCAGGGATTTGTAGAGCGCGCTACTCACCCATGAGGGTCTTAAGGCGCTGGGGGTATGCAGTTCCGTTTCAGCCGAAGAACAAAGTCTTGAGGGTCTTCTTGAAGGTGTGCAGGGAGGGGGCGCGTCTGATGTCTGTCAGTAGCTTGTTCCAGGTTTTGGCTGCAATGTGGGAGAATGATCTTACACCTGCTCTGGCTCTGTGGATGCGCTGGGTTTCAGCTAGTGAGAGGTTGGCAGATCAGAGGTTTTGTTTGGGCACATGGAAGTTTATTCTGTCGTTGAGGTATTTGGGTCCGGTGTTGTGTAGGCATTTATAGGTGTGGATGAGGATTTTGAAAGTGACTCTTTTCTCCACGGGGAGCCAGTGGAGTCTCCGCAGGTGTTGGCTGATGTGTTCGTGCCGTGGAATGCAGAGGACAAGTCTGGCCGCAGTGTCCTGTATCGTCTGGATGTGCGGAGTAGGGATTTGTTGATGCCGGCGTGGAGAGCTTTTCCATAGTCGTGTTTGCTGGTGATGAGTGCATGGGTGACTGTCTTTTTTGACTCAGGGGGGATCCATTTGAAGGTCTTTCGAAGGATGCGGAGGGTGTTGAAGCAGCTGGAGGTGACGGCGTTGACCTGTCAGGTAATGGTGAGTGATGAATCGAGTATGATGCCAAGGTTTTTGGCGTGGTCTGAGGGGTGGAGGGGCTTCCGAGGGCGGTGGGCCATCAGGTGTTGTCCCATGCTGAAAGGGTGGTTCAGAGGCGAGGACTTCTGTCTTTTCTGCATTGAGTTTTAGGCAGCTGTTGGTCATCCAGACTGCGACCTCTTGCATTGCTCTCTGGAATTTGAGTTTTGCAGTGGTGGGGCACCTGGTGAGGGAGAGGATGAGCTAGGTGTTGTCGGCGTAAGAAACGATGTTGAGGCCGTGACGTCTGACGATGGCTGCGAGGGAGGCCATGTAGATGTTGAAAAGGGTCGAGCTCAGTGATGACCCCTGTTTGACTCTGCAGGCGATTTCAGTGGGGGCGGAGAGGAAGGGTGGTAGTCTGATTCTTTGGCTTCTTCAGGTGAGGAATGATCGGATCCAGTTCAGGGCAGTTCCTTGTATGCCGGCGTCGTGTAGTATGTCGGTTAGTGTGCGGTGAGAGACGGTGTCGAAAGCTGGGGACAGGTAGAGGAAGATGAGGGCTTCGGAGTGGCCTTGATCCAGGAGAGCGCGGATGTCATCTGTGGTGGCGAGTAGTGCGGTCTCGGTGCTGTGGTTGCTCCGGAATCCGGATTGGGACAGGTCGACGACGGCATTCTCTTCGATGAATTGTGTCAGTTTCCTGTTGACTGCTTTCTCTCCCACCTTGGCTGCGAAGGAGAGGAGCGAGATGGGCTGGTAGTTCTTGAGGTCGGTGGGGTCGGCCATGGGCTTCTTGAGCAGGGGTCTGACTCCTGTGCGCTTTCAGTTGTGAGGGAAGGTGCCTGTTGTGAAGGTGGTGTTGATGGTCCGTTTTAGTTCGGGTGCAATGGCGTCCGCGACCCTGTGGTAGATGTGAGGGGCACAGGGGTCGGTGGGGGCCCCCCGAGTGGATGCCTTTCATGGTCGTGGCAGTGTTCTCAGTCGTGATTGGTGTCCAGCTGGAGATGGTGGGCTACTGGTGTCTCTGGGGGGTGGCTGGGGCATCTAGTGGGTGGTCGACAAAGTTGTTGTAGAGTGTCCTAATCTTGAGGTGGAAGTAGGTTCCGAGCTTGTCGCAGAGGTCTTGGGACGGTGTGAGTGGTATGGAGGAATACAAAGACAGAGAGCCATAGAGTGAGCAAGAGTGCGAGGGAGTGTGAAACAGTAAGTGAAAGAATGCTAGGGAGTGTGAAACAGAAAACGAAAGAGTGCGAGGAATGGTGAAACAAAGTGGACAAGTGTGTGGGGGTGTGAAACAGAAAGTGAAAGAGAAAGGGAGAGTTAGAAATGGAGAAACAAAAGGAGGGAAAAGAACTTTAGAGATACAGACTGTAACATCGATAGGGAAGAGGGAACGTGGTAGAGCCAGAGATGTGAATTGAAGTAAAGAGAATAGCAATAATAATGAGAGAGAGATGGGCAGATCAAAAGAGAGAGAGGCAGAGAGAGGGGAATGGGTGGATATAGCAGTATAGAGATAAATTGAGAGAGAAAGCGAGCGTGGAGAGGGGAATGGCTTAGAAGGAGAAGGAGAGACAATTCAATAGAAGACAGGGAAGGAAAAGAGAGGTGTAAGAGGGGAGAAAGAAATAGTAGAGAGAAGAAAACGAAAGAAATAGAGAAAGCATGAGTGATATAGAAAATGATGATCAGCAGGAGAACGGGGAAGGAGTGTAGGAGAATGAGTGAAATAGGTGGAAAAACAGCTGTAAAACAGAGTATACAAACAGTGAAACGACAGAAATAAAGAGGGAGAGGAGAGGAGGTAAGACAAAGCACAGGGGAAAGAGAGAAAAGCAGGGAAATATGGAGATAGTGAAAGGGTAGAGGGAGATAGAAGTGAGGAGGAAAAGAGATAGTTGGAGAGAGAACATGCAAACGCTAAAGAAAGGGCGTATACGTATTAGCACGGCTCGAGTCGGGGGTACACGCGGGTGGACGGCGTCCCCCCACTCTTTTCACAGGGTGGACGCTGTCCCCCTGCCAAGAAGCTGGGCCCCACAGAAATAAGCTGAACTTGTCCCGTGTAATTTTTAGACACAGGGACACTTCAGCAGATGACGTGATGAGGTAATTTGCATATTGTCAGTCCCCCCACTTCTTTTTATAGGACTTGTGCCCTGCATTAGAAATGGGAGAGAGAGAGAGGGGGGGGGGAGAGGAGTAGCTAAGGAGAGAGAGAGAGAGATTAGATGTGTTAGGCAGAATAAAACCACGAGAGGCAGAGGCAGGGGAGAGAGCTCGGTTTCAGATCCCCTGTGAGCTTGCAGCCCACATTAAAGCTGCCTGAGAGCCGCCGGAGAGGGTAGGGAGGGAAGGGCCCATTGTGACAGGCAGTTCAGGAGACCCCCCCAGCCTGCCTCTGAGGCCATGCGAAACCTGATCTGATGCGTTTCACTCTCGTGTCATACGTAAGTGGGCGCTACCTCTGTCAGCGGGTAATACATTGGGAATTAACAAGACGAGTCTGTCAGCCTTTGGCTGCAGCTGCCGAGCTGAGCCCGGGGTGAAATAATAAACTACCAGGGCTGAGATGAGAGCTGCCCTGGGAGAGCCGCGGCCCCGCCTGCCTACCAGGACAGGCGGCTCCCAGCTTCCCCGAGCTTCTGTGCGCGCCCTGTGATACTAGTCACGAGTCACACAGGGGTAACCAACTAAGCATAAGGGGGCATATTTACAAGGGCTTTATCTCCGCTTTTCTGGCTTAAAAGGCCAAAAAAGCGGAGATAAAACGATCATCCTATTTACAAGAGGGTGCTAACATGCATAATCGCATGTTAGCACACTTTTTCCCAACGCCTCCCTTTGCATCTCTAATGAGATGCAAAGTGGGCGTCACAGGGCGTACCCCGGATGGACAACCTTGCAAATATCGCTGATGTTCACATTGCGATATTTGCAAGGCTGCCCCAGCATTTTAGCAGACGTTAGTTTTTGGAGAAACCTGCTGTTTTCTCCAAAAACTATCGTCTGCTAAAATGCAGACTTACCTATCCCTAACATTGGGGTGGATTATGCTGATACGAAGTTATCGCCGTTTTGCATCGATCATCTCTGAAAAACCAGCAATGTTCCCTGCAAAACGGCGATAACCTCGCTATCTCTGGAATTTTTATCGCCCTGGAGAAACGCTACCAGGGCGATAAATTCCAGAGATAGCCTGCGATAATAAAATTATCGCTAAGCACGGCCAGCGATAATTATCGCTGGCCCTTGATAATATGCCCCAAGGTTCCTGGTAACGGATCCTCTCACCTCAACCTGATGCACAAGCCTGGGGGGCAGAGATATACACTGAGGAAACAAGGGGGCCGTCAGACAACTCAGTTAAATCCAAAAAGAACAATCCTTTGTATATATGTGTATATTGGTTTTTCCAACTTCAACATTACACAATTCCGTACAGCAGAGCCAGTTTTACTCTGCTACATCTCTGTACTATATGAACGTGGCACACCTTCATCCACATCTATGGTGACCAACTGGCATGGGTGCAAAATCAGGACGGCGAGTGTAAAAATTCAGGACAAAAGGATATATTTTAGGACATATATTCAGGACAGTAGGTCAAAATTCAAGACAAAACTTTGGGGAAATGTAAGTTTTACAGACAAATCAGAGGAGATCGCACAATAATATATAAGTAAATAGACAACCAACATAAGTGCAAGTCAAAATAAGTTTATATTAGGTAAACATTGTTCTTTTCAGTGCCAAAAGCTCGAACTTGTACAAACAAATGTGTGACCCAATTGCTTATGCTTGTTTTTTAAAAGTGACTGGATAAAGTTACTTCGATCTAATGTGTTACATGTGTTTCCTTGCCTTCAGGCCCACCACATGCCTTAATTGCCCAGACTGGCCCATAGTCATTCTGCATATCACAATCAGCTGGCAGACAGAAGGCCAATGGGTCCATCACAGTCTGTGAGAGGCTGGGGGGAGGGGCTGCTCTTGAGCACAGATGAGTACAAAGCAGCTGAGCAGGGAGGCTTCCCAAAGGTGAGCAGTGTAGGTAGGTCACTGTAACCCCCCAAATTATGGACAAGAGTCGTCTGTAAGATGGATCGGCACGAACAACAGACATGACTTCCAATTAACGGACAGTCCGAGAAATTTAGGGACGGTTGGTCACCCTATCCACATCTCTTCACTTGATCTTTCTTGAGCAAACCCCACTTGTGTCTGTGTGCGTTATGCATGTGTGTGTGTGTGTTTGGGGGAGGTCAACGGGGGAAGTCTAGTAGGGCTTGTTCGCAGCAGGGGTTCTGGGGTGGTTGGTGAGGGGTATGTATGTACTCAGTAAGTGCGGTGCGTGTTCCTGTCACCAGCAGTGGTAGGTTAGAAGTGACCACAGTGTGGTCCATCTCTAGGTCCCACTGACCACAGACCCTCAAGGTCATGTGTATTAATGCTTGCTCATGGGTCTAGTGTGGTCCTTGTGTTGGTCTATTGTCGTTTTTCGGTCGAGCCTGGGCAGTGCATGCTGGCTATTGATTCCTTAATAGGCTTGTTAATCCCTCCTTAGTACAGCCATGTCTTCATTTGTATCCACCCATGTGGACTGGCCCTTTTTATTTTATTTATTTTTTATATAGTGCTGGCTAGAGCCGGAGGTATCAGAGAACTTTACATGAGATTACGTATTGTTGCAAAGTTACAATTTAAAATTCTATCTGTTACTAGGATGTTAAATAACAGAAGAAACGAGACTAAAGGAGCATAGAGGGTGAGGGTGATAAGAGAACAAGCATTGGAAATGCAATAGGTCTCGCATTAGAAAAGTTGGAGCTATTGGTCTTGTAAATGATTTTTTTTTATTTATGTGTTGTTTTTGAAAATAGCTAAATTAATAGCTTTGTCATTTACAATGCCAATAGTTATAACTTTTGCAAATGTGATACCTATAGCATTTGTAATGCAACATGTTTTGTATTTACGTGACTTAGATGTATTGATATTACAAATAACAATGGCTTTTAATTTTTGTAAATAATTAATACTTAAATAATGTATTTAATGTATAATGGCAATAGCTTAAACGTTTGTAAATAACTTTTGTGAAGATTATGTTCAGTGTATTTTATTGTGACAAAAATCCAAGAACATTGCATTTGCACCTACACACACACAGAGCCACACATATATAGATGTGGTGGTGGTGGATCTGGGGGATATGGTGGTGGTGGATATGGTGGTGGTGGTAATGGTGGTGGATGTGGGGGTGGATGTGGGGGTGGATGTGGTGGTGGATGTGGTGGTGGTGGATGTGGTGGTGATGTGGTGGATGTGGTGGTTGTGGATGTGGTGAAAGTGGTGATGGATGTGGTGGTGGAAGTGCTGGTGGTGGGTGTGGTGGATGTGGTGGTGGTGGGACGGTGGTGGATGAGGTTGCGGATGTGCTGGTGGATGTGGTGGTGGATGTGGTGGTGGTGGTGGATGCGGTGGTGGATGCGGTGGATGTGGATGCGGTGGATGTGGTGGTGGTGGATGCGGTGGTGGATGAGGTGGCGGATGTGCTGGTGGATGTGGTGGTGGTGGATGTGGTGGTGGTGGTGGATGCGGTGGTGGATGCGGTGGTGGATGTGGTGGTGGATGTGGTGGTGGTGGTGGATGTGGTGGTGGATGTGGCGCTGGTGGATGTGGCGGTGGTGGATGTGGTGGTGGTGGATGTGGTGGTGGTGGATGTGGTGGTGGTGGATGTGGTGGTGGTGGATGTGGTGGTGGATGCAGTGGTGGTGGATGTGGTGGTGGATGAGGTGGTGGATGTGGCAGTGGATATCATGGTGGATGTGGATGTGATGGTGGATGTGGTGGTGGTGGATGTGGTGGTGGTTGATGTGGCGGTGGTGGTGGTGGATGTGGTGGATGTGGCGGTGGTGGATGTGGTGGTGGGGTGAGAGTGGGCAGGGCTTCAAGTCCATACTCCAATACAGCACACCTTGCATAGCAGTGCATGGGCTGACCAGGCTCGACCTATTAAATGAAATTAGAAGAGAGAAGTACGTTGGGAGTAGATAACAAAAGAGTAAAGGGAAGAAAAGTCGGGAGAAAGAATGAGTTACGGAGAAGGAGGGCAACATAATGATTCAAAATTAAAAGTACGGAGGATATGGAATGTGGAGGTGACAGCTGGCAGGAACGAGAGGAAAGTGAGAGATGTCTCTTTCTTTAAAAATAACTTTTCGAGCTGTGGATAGAAGCATCACAGAATTTGAGTGAACGCGAACGTTGTCCCATTTTTTCAGCTCTTAGAGCGTGCACTCTTTCTCGACATTAAAGCCTTGCGGACCCTAGTGAGAGTGACTTGTTTTGAGTTTCGTTCAAAGCCACTTTGCCGCTGTCTGCATTGGCTTCACAGTACATATAGCTCAACTTTAACAACTCTGGCTAGTCCCCCAAAAATATGGCTGGTGTGCTGAAGAGTGAAGAAGGTGACGTTGTTCGTGTGCCAGCAGGAGAGGTCCGCAGTTGTGCGTCTCCTGCCTCATCATCTGGCTCCTGGAGGAGGGTTAGCGGCTCTCGTGATGTCCTCAGGCAAAGGGAGGAGGGTGGGAAGAAGCCGGGGAGAGGGAAGGAAGAGGGAGGAGAGGCGGGATGTATTTTCAAGCTTTAAACAAGGGGCGGAGCGAGGGGGAGGTGTGTTGGGAGATAGAGTGGGGAGGGGAAGAGCTGCTGGCGGAGCATCCTTGTTGTGGGCGATGTGTTGCTGTAAAGTGGATTATAGGCTGATCGACTAAGAGTCGGCAGGCTGGGGAACAGATGCTGCTGGGGAACGGATGAGGGGAGGTGCTGGCGGCTGGGGAGGCAGGTGGCGGAGAGCAAGGGGCGGAGCGGGAAGAGCTGCAGAACAAAATAGTGTGTAACTTTCTTTCTTTACCGAGCAGTTTATGCAATCTCTACAAGTTGCGCTATAAGAATCTGGACAATTTTCCGCATGTCCAGCTGATGCCTGAATTCCGTGCTGTATGCTAGAGTGCTGGGGGGGAGGGGGCGGAGCGGGAAGAGCGTCGTGAGGGGAGAGAGAGTGGGGAGAGGGCGGAGCAGGAAGAGCTGCTCTCGGCAGGCTGTGTCAGTGTGGAATGCTGGCGGCTGGGGAGGCAGGGGGCGGAGAGCAAGGGGCGGAGCGAGGGGGAGGTGTGCTGGGAGAGAGAGTGGGGAGGGGAAGAGCTGCTGGCAGAGCATCCTTGTTATGGGCGCCCTCGGAAATATGCCCCGTTCTGTGAGAGGAATTGGTGTGGAGAGCAGAGGCTTCCGCCAACAGATGGGAGGAGAGACTCAAAGCTATCGGGCAGGGGCTGTGCTAGAGGCGACTTGCAACCAAAGAAGCCGCACTGTAAGCGGTGATGCATAGGTGTATGACACAAGAGGCAAGCTGCGTCTTGAGCCTCCTTCCGCTCGAGGCAGAACAGACAGTTTCACGGAAGACAAGCAGTGCTAGAGTGCTGGGAGAGAGAGTGGGGAGGGGGCGGAGCAGGAGGGGCGTCGTGAGGGGAGAGAGAGTGGGGAGAGGGCGGAGCAGGAAGAGCTGCTCTCGGCAGGCTGGGGAACAGATGCTGCTGGGGAACTGATGAGGGGAGGTGCCCTGAAGAAATGCGACACGGCAGGCAGGGGAGGGGGCGGAGCGGGGGTGTGGGAGGAGTGCGGCTGAGGGAAAAGACATGCAAGGCAGGCGGCTGGGGGCATGTGCACGCGCTTTTAATGTCAATGCGCATGCGCATTGAGCTTGAATTTCACGGGCACTGCAAGGAATCGCCATCGACTTGCAAGTTGGTTAAAGTCTGTTTAAGCCCCAATAGTCCCGCAAGCTCAATGCGCATGCGCATTGACAGGCGAGACCTAAAAAGGGGTAGCGAGTGCAGATCAGATCACAGCAGACCGGCCACAAAAAGTTAGAGTCAAACAAACAGGTAAGGATCCAGAATCAGCAGACCCAGAGCCAGTTTTCCTCACAGTGTCAAGGTTAACAATTTGGGACGGAATGGGTGCGAGGGAGGGGGCAAAAAGGGTGTCTCACCATGATCTAGCAATAAGGGAGGGGTGAGGGAGACTCCAGAGGGGTCAGTTAAGGGTGATCGTCAATAAGGTGGAACAAGGCGCTGATCGGAAGCATTAATCAGTATGGGGGAATGACAAGACCGTAAGATGGAGGTTTCAGATTCCAGGACCATGGGGGCAGATACCAGATCAAGAATAGAGGAAGTCGGAAGTCGTCAATCACTCCCGCGAGGTATCGGAATCCAGGGAAAGTCGGAAAGACGCGGTGCTCAGACAGCAGCCTCGGAAGGGGAAGGCAGTTACGGGGTCAGGAGGGCGCGAGGGAGAGATAAACCAACTCGGTGATCAGGGCAGCCGCGTCGCAGCACTCTTAAGGTGAAAACAAGGCCCATGTGTCTCCGTTGTAGCCCCGGAAGGGTGCCAGCAGGACTCCAGGCAGCTATGGCACTGGATCAGCAAGTAAGGCGAAGGCAAGATCTCCTTGCTGCATTCACGTTGATTTTTGTTGCTGAGCAGCGGGATGGTAGGCAACCGCGTCTCGGGTCCAGAAAGGAAGGCGGGCGGCCATACGTCTCAGCTGCAGTCCCAGAGAAGCGCAGCAGGAGGACAAGATATCGCAGAAAAGGTCCGGGAAGGAAGATTTGATCGGCGAGTCCACCAGGGCAGCAAAGATAGGCATCAGCTGCGACGCAGCAGACAAGCAACCGGCAGACCCACAGGAGTTCACCAGGGAGCAAAGGAAGAAAGGAGAACCAGCGGAGTGAAGAAGAGCACTGTGCCCGATGTCCGGCTGGGTAGGTGATGGCCGAGGCAGTGAACCGGAGCCGATAGCTGTCGGGGCAGCTCCACCGGACATTGGCCATGTTGCTCAGGATCCGCCGCCAGAAACATCGACCACGATTCCATAGGAGGCCTTGAGTCCAAATGTGGGATAAGCATGGGCGGAAAATCCGTTCCGCTCGCGGATTTTGCGGATTTTCGGTAAATTCGCAATCCACGAACGCTCGCAAATTTACCGAAAATCTGCAAATTCGCACGCAGCGGATTTTTTTTTCTTGGTGATACAATTTTGCAGCGTGCGGCGTTCACTTACCGTCATTCAGCGTTTGCCGAGTTGTTTTTCTCGATATTTTGCGAGTGCTGCGCCATTTTGGATCTTGCTGCGGGATCCCGCGGGAGTTTGGCGACGCATCGCGAGAGTTCGCAATTGCGAACATGTAGGTGCGGCGGGCAGCAACAATCTCGCACTCGAGAAATTACAAAATTTGCAATTCTGCACAAGAAATCCACTAGCAAGCAGCCTAGACCTTCTGAAAATGATGATTTTTATCAGAATAACTCCTCAGGTTGACATTTGCCTGCACTTTTTTGGATTTGAGGCCTTTTGACTTTCTTTGGATCACTTTTGGATTAGAAATCAACTTTCACAAGTAAGTTTGTTTGGGGCATTACAGTTGCTGTTCTGCAGAAAAACGAGTTTTGCAAAACTGAAAGCACTCAGCAGGTGCAAAAGTTCTCTCATCATCAGTAACCATTCCCTGTAGTTCTTCCTGAGGGGCCCCTCCAGAGTTCAGTTGCCTATGTTTGTTTGGGGCATTACAGTTGCTGTTCTGCAGAAAAACGAGTTTTGCAAAACTGAAAGCACTCAGCAGGTGCAAAAGCTCAAACTCATCATTAGTAACCATTCCCTGTAGTGCTTCCTGACTGGGGCCCCTCCAGAGTTCAGTTGCTAGTTGCAACAATTGTATGACCCTGCTCTGACCCTCACAGCAGGCTCATAGAATAGCTACAAGTAGGCCACAAAGGTACTGGAAAAAAAAATTGCACTGCAACAGAAAGCAAATTACAGATAAGGAAGCAGGTGCCAGACTGGAATTTTAAAACAGTGACACATTAATAAATCAACCCCAAATTAATTCATGTCAGTTGAAGCAGGGCAGGTGTGCTTGCTTTTCCCCCCCATAATCTACAGTGATGATGATGAACCAGAAGGTGGCATTGATGTACCAGAGGGTGGCAAGTGAGAAACAGAGTGTGGCAGTGTTGAAACAGAGGGTGCTGTGAACCTGTGATGATGAACCAGACGTAGAAACAACATAGTCGCGACCGTTGCGTGCCGACAAGTAAGTTCGCAATTGCGAACTGGTACAAAACCCTCACGAAGTGGCAGAAACCCTTGCGAACACAAAAAATAACAAAAAAATCCGCAAATTCGCGAGAATTGACGGATTTTGCGGATTGCGAGTTTGCAAATACGCAAATTCGCGAACGCCAGATTCGCAAAATTTGCCCATGCTTAATGTGGGAGATCAGAAGAGGCGTGCACCGCCGAGCAAAGCAAGACCATCAGGTATGTAGAAAGGGTCCATGGAGGGCGAAGAATTCAGGAGATTTTTCATGTCCCTGGCCCCTGGATGCGTCAGGCAAGGATTGCTGCACCTATTGGTGGATAATTATTAGCTCGTTTGTTAATTTATGCAAATAATCCGACATTAATATGTTCGGGACATCGTTAATGGAGGTGGGTCTTGGTGCCACCAAAATGCTCAAAGGCCTGCCGAAGATCACTTCATACAGGGTCAGTCTGTGTTTGGTTGGGGTGGAGCGCATTGGTAGCAATGCCAATGGAAGGGGGTCGGGCCATTTCAACCCGGTCGTGGCAACTATTTTGGCTAGCTTTAGTTTCAATGTTGCATTGTGTCTCTCTACCAGGCCCGCTGATTGGGGGTGGAAGACGACATGGAACTTTTGTTTTACCCCCAACCCTCTCAGTATGTTCTGTATCACCTCGGCTACGAAGTGGGGGCCGTTGTCGCTCCATAAAATTCTGCAAAGGCCGTAGCGGGGGAAGAACTCTTTCAGCAACACTTTTGCAGTGACTATGGCAGTATTGTCGCGGGTGGGATATGTATCCACCCATTTGCTAAAAGCGCACACAATCCCCAGGCCATATTTTAGACCATGACATCTCTCTAGTTGGATGTAATCCATTTGAAGGACTTCAAAGGGGTGGTCAGGGATTCCGAACACTTCCCGTGGTACTACTGTCCCCTTCCCTGGGTTGTGTTGTAGGCAGACTATACATTGTTGCACTAGGCGTTTTGCAGATTCTGCTATCTTGACATTATGCCATACTCTGGTGATTAGTTCAATCATGGGGGTGGAGCCTATGTGTGCTGGTAAATGTGCCATGGTCAATATGGGGATGAGGTAGGCATTGAGTAACAGCCATTTATTTCCGTCTTTAGTTCTTCCTCGTCTTTTAGTCCCACCCTTTCCCACTCGGTCAATTCGTCTTGTGTGCCTGTAGTCTGTATGTCCCTTACAGTGGTCCTAGCGTCAGTCCATTGCTCAGCTTGTGACCTGGTCACATACATTTGTGTCATAGTTCTGTCTCCTGCCGTGGCTCGGGCAGTAACGTCTGCTAGTCCATTTCCCTGTCCAATGAGATCAGTCACTTTCCTATGTGCTTGGCATTTTATCACTGCTAACTTTTTGGGGAGGAGGACTGCTTGCGTCAAGGCAGAGACTAAATCTCCATGCAGGATGGGTGTACCATGTGAAGTCAGGAACCCTCTTTCTTTCCATAAGATCCCAAAATAGTGAACCACTCCAAAGGCATACTGGCTGTCGGTGTATATGTTAACTGTCTTGTCAGTCGCTAAGATGCACGCTCGTGTGAGAGCAATGAGTTCTGCAGCCTGGGCTGAACGTTGGGGAATAAGGGCTGTTTCTAGAACAGTTCGGGCTGTGGTGACAGCGTATGCAGCTGAGGTGGTGCCGTCGGGGAGTTTGATGCACGAACCATCCACCCATAGTTCTCCATCTGGTTCTAGAAAGGAGGTGTCTCTGAGATCTATTCTACTCTTTGTTTGTTCATCGGTTAGTGTCACACAGTCGTGTAGTGGTGTCACTTTAGGATCATTTTTGGATAGGGGTAATAGTGTGGCTGGATTGAGGGTGGTGGATCGCTTTAGGGTAATGTGCGGTGCTAGCAGGGTCAACTCATATCCTGTCAGTCGGGCGCTAGTCAAGTGTTGGGTTTTGGTCTGGTTCAGTAGTGTGTCGACTGCATGGGGTACTAAAACAGTGACTGGATTGGAGAGAACTATTCCTTCGCTCTGGCGTATCGATACTGCTGCAGCTGCCACAGCACGCATGCACGCTGGCAGCGCTCTGGCTAGGGTGGCAGAAAAATATGCACAAGGGCGTTGTTTGTGACCAATTGATTGTGTTAGGACAGACAATGCACATCCCTCCCTTTCGTGTGTGTAGAGGAAGAATGGTTTGGAGTAATGTGGGGTTCCTAGGACTGGCGCTAAGCAAAGGGCATTGCGTAGTTCTTTAAAGGCTATTTGGCATTCGGGGGTCCAGGGGAGAGGTGAGGGGAAGTCTTTAGCTAGGAGGGAGAGAAGGAGTTTGACAATGAGGCTAAAATTCGGTAACCACTGTCGGCAAAATGAGGTGAGACCTATCAATGAGCGGACTTGCTTCTAATCTTTGGGGACAGGGGTGTCTAGAATTGTCTGGATCCTGTCAGGCGTGAGTTTTCTCCCTTCTTTTGATAACATTTGACCCAAATAGGTCACTTTTTTTTCTTTCTGGAAACCTTGTGACCATTCTCAGCAAGGAAATGGAGTAGTTTGATGGTGGCTGTGACGGCTATTGGTATGGTGTCTGCTGCTAGAAGGATGTTGTCTACATATTGTATTAGTGCCACTCAATCTGGCAATTGTATGGTGTCCAACTGTCTTTTAAGCGCCTGGCAATAGATGCTTGGGCTCTCAGTGTACTCCTGAGGTGCTCTACAAAATCTATATGAACAGGAATTTAGGGTAAATCCAAAAAGATAGCGGCTGTCCTCATGTATAGGTATGGAAAAGAAGGCGTTCTTGAGGTCGATCACAGTGAAGGTGGTGGCAGTGGAGGGGATTAAAGTCAGAATGGTAGTGATGTCGGAAACTACTGGGTATTGTGGCACTACGATTTTGTTTGTCTCCCGCAGGTCAATGATGAAGCAGTAGGTTTTCCCGTCTCCCTCTCCCTGTCTTTTTACAATCTGTAGTTTGGGACTGTTACAAATGTTGCTCACTACTTCCTCTACAACCCCTGCCTCTACTAAAGAGTGTATGATCTCTGTCAGTGCTTTCTCACCCTCTGGCGATATTTTGTACTGCGGTACCTTCGGTAGGGTTGCGTCCTGTCGTATTGTTACGTGTACTGGGTCAATCATCATTCGTCCTACGTCTGAATCAGCCCTAGCCCATAAGTGTGATGGCAAAGTGTCAAGTAGGGATGCGTCAGTCTCGGAGATGGAAAACATGTGCCGAAAAGGGTTCTCTCTATGACGTTGGGGATTGTCATACAGGATGACACGCACTCCGTCTGGTGAGCATCTGATAGTTGCATGGAAGTGTTTCAAAAGGTCAAGACCCATAATGGCGCCTGGGGTGTTAAATGAGAGGAGGAATGTCGTTTCAACACCATTGCTGTTGTTAGAAATGAGATCCCTGGCTGGCCAGGGCTTGCGCCAAAGTCAGTCAGAGACCACCACTCCTAAGTCAGGGCAAGGGAGTTACACGCCAAGATAACCCCTGCTCACCCTCTAGGTAACGTGGCGCGAGCAGTCAAGGCTAAACCTGGAGGCGATGTGAGTTAAGTATTTGCGCACGCACCCCAGCAACAACACCCAAGGCCCACCACAAAGGAAACTCCACACAAGGTTATATAAAAAAATAGCCTTTGTATTACACCAAAACACATTAGATAAAAACACACACTTTACAATGTGCCAACAGGCACGGGCAGAATTTACAGGGGATATGTACAAGACAGGGCCACCTGGACCACTGTCAGGAATCAGCACTTTTAGCACTTAGCACTTTTAGAACTTAGAATACAAATCACTGTAGCACAAAAGTAGAACATAAAGTACACAACCAGTAACTACTGGTAACCAGGACCTCACTAGCACCACCTGTACTAGGAGAACAACCACCTAAGTATCACAATACCTGTAGGGGTGTAAACACATAACACATGATGCATAACATACATTCAGAGGTGTAAGGGAGGAAACACATGACGCCTAAACACATTCAGAGGTGCAAATAACACATGATGCATAAAATACATTCAGCGGTGTAAGAGCAAGGCACATAATGCATAAAAACATTCAGCGGTGTAGAACAAGGCACATGACGTATAAAAACACATTCAGAGGTGCAAGCACGAGCAATTGCGCAAAAACTCACATTAGTCACCACCTGTGACTGTCCCTAGGCTCTCTGGCCTTGTTGGGGCTAGGACGCCCTGTGTCCCAGTGTCAGGGGCCTAAACGTGGCAGCTGCCCACGAAGTGCTGGGCAGCTGTGTGAAGGTGCTGGGGCCAACGTTGGAGCCTCGGAGGCTCTGAATAAACAAAATGTCCCCCTGAGCCTCTCTGGGCTCTAAAACAACAATTTGGGACTCAAGAGCCTCTCTGGGCTCTTCAAAACAACTGATGCCCCTACAAGCCTCTCAGGCTCAAAACGCCATGTGGGCTGTGAGCCTCTTGGGCTCGGGATACAAAATGCCCTCCTTGAGCCTCTCTGGGCTCTCAAAGACAATGGTGGCGGCTGAGCCCCTCGTGGCTCGAAGAACAAATGCCCCGTCGTTGGAGTTGCCTGCTCTCTTGCAGAGCAACTCTGGAAATGGCCAAACTGCACCCCCAAGAGCCTCGCTGGGCTCTCAGCAACCGAAAATGCCCCCGGAGCCTCAACAGATCAACAACAGGTAAGGCCCCCACGAGCCTTTCACTAGGGGGAGGGGCGGGCACCGGCAATGTGCCCCGACGCCCCCTCCCTTCCCGGGCACTCACTGGTCTCGGGACGCTGCAGCTCTTTTCTCTGGGGTTGCTCCTCTGCTTGGTGTGGCGGGCGGCTCTGCACGAGAGCGCCCGCTCCTCGGGGGCTCTCTCTCCTTCAGGCCGGTCACCACGGGGCTCTCCCTCACTCCTGGGAGCCCCGTGGAAGGTGCCGGTTGCGGGCAAATTCTCTCACCGGAGCGCGGGGTGGCCTTCCGTCCGCTTCCGGTTGTCTCTATGTCCTGCCCCCGGCCTGCCTGACTTCCGGGTCGCGGCTGCGGGGGCGGGACTTCTGTTCGGGCCGCTCTCGGATTGGCCGGCTGGCCAGCCACTACCGGGTCGTCGCCGGCAGCGCAGCGGCCCATTTCAGTAACTCGTAGGGGGGGATCAATTTACCGAGGGGTGGGCTCCCTCGAGGTAAAATCTAAACACAGCGGCAAATCACCGGGGCAACGCCGGGTGGGCACCGGCTTTCTTAAATAAATATTCCAATCGAGGTGGGCACTCGATCTGGCAACCACGAGCAGGGTGGGCACCTGCACAGCAATTGGCGCGCTCCCAAGCGCTACAAGCCAAATAAAGCGCTCTTAAGCGCTAGAAGCAAAACAAAGCGCTCCCAGGCGCCAGGGGCAAGGCAAAGCGCTCCCAGGCGCTGGAAGCCAGCAAAGTCCAGGTAAAGTCCTTCAGCAGGCAGGGGGGGGGGCAAGGCTGGGCCCAGAGCCAGCTCACTGGGTCTCCAGGCAGGGAGACAGTCCAAGTGGCGGTCCTCTGGCCCAGCAACAGCAGCAGCCCCCTCAGGCAGGATCCTGGAAGAGAACAACATCTGTGGGGACACAGCCCCATTTTTATACACCACATTCCTTTGTCTAAGGGTGCAGGGTGGGGGAGAAACCAGTCGCAGCTGGTTTTGGAGCACTCTTGATGGCTCAACCACCCATTACATTCACTGGCAGGGCTAGGGTCATCAGTCGCACCACAGGGGGCGGGCCAGCACTGTCTGGGGAAAACCCAACCTCATTCAGGACACAGGTACACTCCTCCCCAGCCATCAGCATGCTAATCTCCCACTCACCACTGGGCAGACCATCCAGCCTTCCTGGAGCCAGGCTCACCAGCCAGCTCCAGACAATCACACGCCAGGCATATTTTACACTAATATGCCAACTCCTAGAAGTGGCATTTGTACACAAGACACACTCATGCCACATACATCATTGCGAAGCATTCACTCTCACGAGTTCGCACATATCAAATTCGAACCTGTACACCACACACATCAGGAACTACCAGGGACACATACATTCCCAATGCATTCCTATGGGAGGGCAGGCCTATCTCATCACATGCACTCAGAGTGCGCACACACTTTCCACTGGGACACAGTGAAAGTGCGCAGAACCCAAAAATCACCATCACCAGGTCACCATTACAAGCAAAAAGTCCAGGGGTGAACCTGCCAGAAGGGCCAAGTCCAACAGCTGTCAAGATTAAAAGGGATCGGTCGGGACAAAGGGTTGGTGGAGGGCGTACCGTCAAATCCTATTGAGGTCACATGTGAGCCAGACAATGGTGCCCTTGGAATCAGTCGTTTGGATAGTGCACTACGTGTTGCTCCTGTGTCTACCAAAAATGGCGACTGTGTGCCCAGGACCTCAGCAGTAAAATAAGGGCCTTGCTGATCAACATAGAGCTCGACTGGATCCCTCCCTTGCCCTGGGCTGTCCTATGCAAAGTCGTACGTGTTGTCATAATCTGTCTGTTGGTACTGATTCTGTCTGGGATGGTCAAATGCGTTCACTCTTCCTGGCCTTTCCTCGCTTGCTTCACTCGCATACCCTCTCCCTGGTCCTCTTCCGCTCTGTCCACTTGCTATTTCTGTCACCCCTCTGCCCCTACCAGCTCCTAACAAAGCCGGGCATTGGGATTTCCAGTGTCCATATTCTTTGCAAAATGCACATTGATCTTGTCCTAGGTATTGGCGTCCTACGTATGATGTCGATGGATTGTTCCTAGGTGGCTGTACTCTAGGGGTATTCTGCTGGTGTCCTCCCCTATATTGCTCCCTCCCTGTATTCTCCCCCTGGAGTTGTGCTATCATTACCCTTTCCTTCAAGTCCTTCTTTTTCCTGTCTGTAGCACTGTAATTTTCGTTTCTCTGGTGCTAGTAGTACTGGGCCATTTGGAGAATGGCCGCTGGTTTAGATGCTGCCCAACTACTTTCGCTGACTTGTAGTTTCTGGGATACATCTGGCAGTAGTCCTTTGACGTAGTTCTACACGAATAAGTGGTGTCCTGTTGCGGTGGACATGTCTTGTCCACTGTAATCGGAGAACACAGTTTCAAATCTGGAGAAATATTCTGAGACATCCTCTTGTGGTTTCTGGTGGCACGCGGTTACTATGGACCAGTCTATCTTTTTCTCTGGGATCAGCGTTTTCACTTTCTGCACTATCTTGTCAGGGAGGTCCAATAGTGCTTTAACCGGTTTCTGACCAGGGTTCCGCTGTTTATCTAGTATGTTGAGTTGTTCCAGGTATGACCCAGCAGTTCGGTATGATCTACTTTCCTAATCTGTTTCCACACATCTGCTGGCAAACATAACCCGAAGAACAAGTCAATGTTGGCAAGTGTCATTATTGTCGATCCCAGAGCGGTACCTAGCTCGGTGTAAAAGGCGGTGGGGTTCTTTCGTAAATCCGGTAAAGATTTATGGGACGTCAAAATGTCCTGTCTGTCCCATGGCTGGTACACCCAATTGTAGACCACCCTTCCTCTAGCGTCTTGATGGTTCATATCGTCATGAGTCCCTTGTCCTCTAGGAGGTACCCAGTAAGGGGTAGTTTCTTTTATTGGCATCATGCTATATGGTTTTTCCACCGGGGGTCCTGTTATCTTAGTTGACCTGTCCCTATCTATCTGTCCTTGTTCTATGAGATGACGCAATACTTCTAGTGTGGATGAAAATAGTTCTGCAACATCGTTGTCGCCTTCATCTCCGATGTCTACCTTCCTATAGAGAGCCACTAGTCGCTCGGGCCCTACATCTTGGTACTTCTCTTTATATGCAGTAAGGGTGTGGTAACAGAGACGTACAATAAAGTATCGTTTGTGGTTTTCAACATATGGGGATTTAACTATTTTATCAATGCCTGCTCGCTCATTTTTACCTAATCGCGGGACCCTGGGTGCTCCTATTTCTTTTGTTCCTACCTCTACTACTGCATGCTTTGACGAGACATTTGGTGTGGGTGATTCAGTGGGAGCAGAGGCGGTGGAGAATGAGGCAATCGTGTCATCTCCAGCTATACTTTGGGGGTCCTGGCGTTGTACTACGGGATGAGTAGGGGCATAAGGGGGTGGCATGTATATCATTGGGGGACCTAACAATAAATCATCATCTACCCTCTGTTTTGCTGGTAACTCGGGGTAAAGAGTTGAGGGCGTTCTAACAGGGCATTGACCTGATATTTTTGATTCCTGTTCCTTTTTAACGATTTCCTTTTCTTTTAGTTCTTCTTCTAACTTTTTACAGGCTTGGTAAGCTGATTTTCGCGTTTTTTTATCTTGTATAGCTTTGTCTCTTTTCTTTCGTTGAGCAACCTCTTTTCGCCATAAACCAAAACTTTCCAACATGGCTGGTCTAGCTCTATTTTTGTGTAAAGCTAGTTCTAACATTTCTATTTTAGCTGGATCAAAAGATCCCGTCAGTGGCCACTGATTTACCTGGTCCTTCCTAGTGTATTTATGCCATAGTTTGCTATAAGCTACGGTGGCTAATCCATACTTTACGTACATGTCCTTGTTAGGGGTGCCTTCCGGCGGCGCCGGATGACTGACCTCTAACAAACTGTCCGGTCCAAAACCATCAAACAATCTACAGAAAACAGGCATGACATGTTTAGCGGTCAAAATGAATATCTCAATCAATTTTAGACAAAAGGTCTGCACTACCTGTCCTTCGCTGTCTGCAAAGAGAGAATATTCCTATTCCACGTTGTTTGCAATCAGGGAATCTCTCAAATAACTCAAAAAGGAATACTAGTATTTCAATCAATCAATCAATCAAAGTAGTTTTTTTTCACGACCTTACCCGGACCGTATTGGACAGTTCTTCGTCTTCCCCTTCCAGCGCCTGGTTGTCCTCTTACTCCAACAATCAATGCAGCGTTTCTGTAAGGTCCCAGTCAGGAGCGCAGGTCACTCGAGAGAGGTCCGTTCGGAACCGGTGAAGTTCAGTCGAACGGCAGCCAGACAAGGGTCTTTTTCAGGCAGGTGCACTCCAATCCTTTAGTCGTTCACTCCGTTGTTAGGACCTCTCTGCTGGACCCACGTGTCTCTGATGGGCCCCACCGTTGGGTCGCCAATTTGTGAAAGGCAGCGAGTCTTCTAAGACCCCCAATGCTGCCCAGTGGCAGGGGCCCACCTCTAATTCACCTTGGGTTCGTTACCAAAACAATGAGGCAAGCGCTGGAAACTGGAAGACAAGAAAAAGGTTTATTTCTCATGAGGAGACCACGTCAACTGCAGACACCGGGATGTCTTAGGGAGGTGTTCTGCCGGCAACACCTTTGGCTCTTCCTTTTATACAGGTTTGACACAATGCATTTGTTTTCATCAACATGGTTACACAAGCTTAGAGTACCCGCCCCGGGCAGGTTGTCGCACAAGCCCAACATTGTTTCATCATCCCACCCAGGCCAAGCAGACAATTTTATCTTGTAGCTGGGCCTTGCTTCAGGGTCTAAAACATGTGAGAATGGCCAGATCTAAGAGTCTGTTCTGTTGATAAAAACAGGTCCCATTGTTGGAAAAAAAGAAGTCTTGCTGTTTGCAGTGCAATAAACCATGTTTGCAAGAGTATTTGGAACCTGTTTGTGTTAGAATGTCCAAGGGTTTGCCTGTAAACAGAAATGTGAAGAAAAACGAGTTTGTGGCAGCAAGTGGTGTTGATGATTGTCGTGGCAATAGAGTTTATAGCCCCCAGCTCACATACCAGGTTGGTCAGAAGGATGCTAGTAAGGGCATGGTGAAACAATGGTGACCAACAGAATACAAAATGGCTGCGGTCGTTCAGAATGACTGCAGCTAATGTGCACGTAGGAACTTCCACCAGACAAGATGGCGCAGGTAATGTTTATGATTGTCGTTTTGCTTTTAACAGCACCGGTATCATGGCAGATAAGTACATCAACCTGAGAAGAATCAGCTTCTTGGCTATTACCACTCGGCCCAGTTGGGACACCGGCAATGTCAGCCACATTCCCAAGGACTGTCTAATTGATGTGAGAGCCCTGCCCAAGGTGCCATCCGTTATATTTGCCTCTTTGTGGTAGATGTGTATGCCCATGCATTTAATTTTTATCATAATAATATTTCAGTGTGGTTCTCAGGTCCTCCTCTCTTTGGAAAGGCCTTACTGGTTTGAAGGGAAATAGCCATAGGCCCGATTTGCCACAGTCCATCTGTAGGCCAGATGCCTCACCAAATGAACCTAGTGTCTCCATCAGTTCGGGCAGTGTTTCCTTTGCATGTCACAGGAAGACTAGTGCATTGTTTGCATACAGAGATATCTCACGCCTCCAGCTGCCCACCCCCTCAATCCTCTGCCCACTTATGGAGCACGCATGCCAGGGGTTCAATTGCCAGTGCAAAACTCAATGGCCAAAGGGGGCAGCCCTGCCGGGTGCTAGGCTGTATATCAAACCGCTCTGAGACCATGTTACCCGTTTTGACTCTAGTTACAGGTTTGATACACAGTGTCCGGATCCAGGTAATGAAAGTCAGGCCGAAGTTCATAGCCATGAAGACCTCTATGAGGTACGTCCATCCTAGTGAGAGCGAGATGGTACCACATGTGCACTTTATGAGGCATAAAATTCCACTGCTAGACCGGCCGATCCGGGCATCTTATTACCCACCATCTGTCTGGTTGCCGCATGAACCACGTCCACCTGTAGTGGTTCATCAAGTACTTTGCATTGAAGTGGGTTGAGTTTGGATAGCCTATGTATAGACTCTTGCATGTGTGCTATGTAATTGTTTGGGGTCTGAATATAGTGTGGAGAAGTAGGTGAAATATGCTGTATTGATACCCGATTGTGTGTAGTTTACGGCACCTCCAGAGGTGACTATGGCCCATATCAGCGCTGTATCGTTTCACCTCTCAGGAGCCATGCTAGTAGGGCTACCGCCCTGTCTCTCTCTCCACGTTGTCTGGTTATGTATTCCGTGTGGTCTAGATTCCAAAACTAGTGTTTGGACTCAGTTGCCAAGTCGGAATACTGACTCTGATTCTGCCCCACCGTAGTTTTATCAACAATGGGTCGTGGTCAGAGATTGTCCGGGCCAAGTCTTCAAATGTAGTCACCTTAGGGCATACCTCCGTCCCTCAAAAGAACATTTCTAGTCTGGTGTGTAGCTGGTGTACTGGTGAGTAGTAGGAGTATTCATGCTCAGTGGGGTGCATGGGTCTCCATCTCACATGAATCTATCTATTTGTTACCCATCTCTGGAAGTGTTGTGTTAGCCTGTGACATACTGTGTTTGGTGTGGTGGGGGGGTGGACCAGTTGAGTTCTAGGTCCAGCACACAATTAAAATCTACCCCCCGCCATAGGCAAGGGGCCGAGAGTGAGGGAAGGGTTGAGTCGGTCTAAGAAGTCAGGGTGGTTGGTATTCAGGCAAGAAATCCCCAAAAATGACAGATATTTCCTGCCCAGTCTCCCCTTTGCCACCATGTACCAGCCCTCATGGTTTGCTCTACTCATTTCCAATACAAAAGGCACTCTCGGGCCACCCATATCTACACCCCATGCATGAATACCATCTAGGTAGTGCCGTACACTTGTCCTCGCCATCTTCTGCAAAGTTTATCAAGTTCAGTCTGCACTAAATGAATCTCCTGATGGTGCGCAAAAGGGAGCAGCCCCTGCAGTTCTGGGGGTATCTATGTAATTTATATCACTCCTTTATCCTGTCACCCCACCAATTATTTTACATGAATTCACAAATCTCTTTCTAATTCACCAACATAACTGCACTTAATAACACTACAATGCATAACAGCACTTAATAACAATACAGACCATTGGGCCTAAATACATGGTACTGTTTAAGAACACAACATAAAAACCAATAGCCACTGAATTAACCTCTAACACTGTGTTCCTGGAGTAGCATGCTACTCATCACAAATTGCTTTAATGTCTAATGAGTTTGATAAGGTCTCTATAAATGGCAATAAAACACAATTCAATATAATACAATGAAGGTGTTGAGGGATCTCAGTTAAAAACATATAAATAGGGGAGGAGCTACGACACCAACCAAGATGGCTGCATAGTCTCCCGGCTCCGCTGACCTCCGTCCTACGCTCGCTTATCCTGTCGAATATCCTGATCTCCTGCCCCGGATTCGTGTGGGTGAACTAGTCGGCACCCCGATGGTGCGACCACAGAATTTTTCTGATGTTCTGGGGTGAAGTAACATCGAAAATGTTTTGAGGCCTAACCCAGACTGGAAGCCGGGGTCTTGATTGCTGGTCTACCCGGGTCCAAAGTGAACAACAACGGACTGAGGAGAGTGGTTGGGTCCGGTCCTTGGAACTTTTGAAAATTTCTCTGGACTACTTTGCAACCATCCGCTGCCTGGTGCCGTACCTGAGGTGAGGTGACGGGGGGCGCGCGGTGCTGCGTCGCGGGGGGCCCCGGCCCGGAGGCCCGGCACTAGCACCGCTGGTGCCCCGGGGCGGGGGTCCCGCCGCGCGTTGCTGTGTGCTGCTGGCCCGTCCCTCACGGCTCGATTCTGCTCCGGCATGTCCTGCCCCGGAGAGGGTGCCTCTCCGTGGGGATCGTTATGCCCGCGGACGTATGGAACATGGCGGAACGGACTCAATGTGGCCCTTCCTTGCGGATGGTAATGGTGGAACTTGCGGCGCTTCGCGCGACGATGAGGGCCCAGGTCAATCGTTTGCTGTCGGCAGCGGATGGGATCATAGGACCGGGAGCAAGCCCTGATTTGATTTCTGAGACCCGGCAGCCGACTTGCCTCCTGTCCGTCGCCCTAGTGGTGCATTTGGACCCGGTGCTGGAAGCTGTGCCTGCCCCAGCAGAAATGGAACTCATCATGTGTGCTGAGATTGGGGACTCTCTTACGTTCTCGGAAACATCGGTCCTACAGTTATCGGAACATTTCACTGCTTCCCCCATCCTGGACACCGCTGGCCCACACTATAATCTGCATCGGAACAAGTCGCACCCCCTCCCCAATCGTTCTCCCAAAATGGCGGATGTCACGGTGCTTGGCTTCGGAGACGGGGAGGGACATCGTTTGTGCAAGCCGTGTGCGTTGGGATCTGATATTCCTCTCCCATTTGCTGGCCCAAGCTTCGGCTGCTACTGTGTGACTTTTGACTTTCCGGGGATGGGGCTTTACTTATCCGAGGGACTCAGCAACTTTGATAGACGGGGCCAAGGCTGATATTGTGGGTTGAATTGTGTACGATGGATCTATTGGTAACGGGACTGCTTCATTAACAGACGAAGTCCGGGGCGGGGGGTTTATGGTTCCCCCCGGGGGTTTTTTGTATGGTGGACAACTTTATTCGTGCTGGCTTAGGGGGGCCCCCCTTTGTTAGGGCGGAGGAGAGAGACCGGGAGCGCAGAGACTATCGCCCTCCTCCGCTTCCCCGTTGGGTGGGGTTTCCTTTCTTTCTGCTTTTTCTCTGTTTCTTCTATATTTCGGGTTTGGTTCTCGGGCGACAGGCACACTGCTGGGGGGGCCATAGTCATCTGCAGGGGTGCAGGGTGGGGGGTTAGGGGAGGGGATTCTTCGTTTTTATTTTGTTTCTATGCCTTTGTTCTCTTCTCTTATCTTTCTTTGTCTTTTTCTTTTTCTGGGTCAGTGCAGTGGGTTTCCTTTGGTATCAATCACTGCTTTTTCATCTGTACCTCAATTTTCGTGGTGTTCTCTGGGTCTTAGGGCAGGTGACTAGCAGGCGCGAATTGATCGTAATATTCCTTCATATCCTGAACCGCCTGTTTCAGCGCCATTGATTTGACCGATTACTGTTTACTGTTGACACGTTTCCTATTCTGCCTGCCATTTTTCGCTGCTGGGAAATTGTTCGGCACCTGATCCTTCCATCCTATATTATAAAATGAAAACCTTTTATATCCTGTTTTTCTAATTGTGCTATTCAGTGACCAAGAGTACGCTAGCAGGGTGATTCTGCTCCCCGAGGTGCTGCCTGTGATTTAAAATTGGCTCTCTGTTAATCTAACTGCTTAGCGGCCAGCCCCGGGGGTTGTAGGCCCATACTTGTATTTGGTGGAAATGTCAATAAAGGTTTTCAAAAAAAAACCACAAAAAAAACCATATAAATAAATCTTAAGAAGTTGTCCCTACCCTACTCTCTTAGGGCAATCTCATACTGCATTGATCGTTCAATTTTTAACTGTGGTTAACGTATTGATATATAGGCACGGGTGATATTTATTTTATTTGTTTGTTTTTAAATAGTGTGGATAAGGTTGGAAAGGCATCAGATAGTTGTCCAAAACATTTCATTATTAATCAGCAGCAGAAACAGGATTGATTTCCTACCAAAACAGCACAAAATAACAAAGGAAATTAATCAAACATTAGAAAAGCATTTCCAGCACAGACAAAGGATGTATTTTTGTCCCAGGACAAATGTAACAATAAGTCATATTGCATTACATTTCTTTGCATTGAGATTATGCCTAAATGTTATATCATGGGGGTCCAAGGGACAACTATGGAAATAGGTAAATAGCAACAAAAACAAAAATATGGGAAGCCAGCTGATATCTCAAGGAGAACACATTATGGAGCTATCTCTCGAAGAGGAGTGCAAGTAGGTATATTAAAACAAACCAACTAGCTCTCCTCCACACGGTAAGGAAAAATAACAGGTAATGGGGACATGATGCACAATGGATGAATGTCATTATTTCATTCAAAATTCAAGTATGTTATCATCCAGTTCTACATTATAGTACTTGGTGCATAAACTACGCGGTTGTGTCAGTATTGGAAGAACGTGAGTCTCTCTTAACTACCATACTATTCTCGAATTGCCTGGATTGAGTGAAAGTATGGTTTTATCACAACATTTTTAGTTCAAAAATATTGTGGTGCAAACATATTGTGACAAAAATATCACTAACCAAAATATTGACTTTCTTGAGCACCTGTAAATGACAAACAAATCGATTATAAAAATATTGTCATCCAAAACATTGAAGAAACAACAATAACAAAAATCTAAATGTTGATAACACACTAAAGCTAATGTAAAACAGCACAAATATTAATAACAAACATATTGCCTATTATAATATTTGTATAAATCTTAACAAACATACTTTGGAACAAAAATAATATACTGCAGCACAAAACAAAGTATGTTTATGAAGAAGATATTATAAATTAATGGCCTTTTGATGGTATTAATGTGCAATGTCAATGTTGAGCGTAACCACATGTTATAAGGATTATAAGAAAACAAAGAAGATAATGGAGATAATGTCTTGACCTGTCACAAACATGGAAGTAATAGTCATTTGGCATTTGCAAAGGTGTGTCTTGCCATTGGTAAGGACTGCAAGAATTGCGATAAATTGGGCTATTCCGCTTAGGTGTGTAGAGATAGGAAAATTACTGAAGTCAAGAAAGGTAGAATGAATTGCTTGTCTGAGCATGAAAAATTAAATGTTTCCTTTAATCTAAAATTGTGAAGATGTAAGTCTAAGGAGGTAAAAGATGATGTTTTAGGGCCATATGTATCAAGCCAAATTGCATTCGCAAACGCCGAAATTCTCAGAATTTCGGCGTTTGCGAATGCAATTTGGCCTAATGGTATGTATTAAGTAAATCTGCGTGCAAAATAAGGAATCGCAAAATTTGCGATTCCTTATTTTGCAATTGCATTTAAGGAATCGCAAATTTTGCGATTCCTTAAATGCAATGTAAGAAGCATTAAAAAAATGCAAATAGGCCTTAAGGTATCGCAAATTACCACCAACTTCAAGTTGGTGGTAATTTGCGAATTCCTTGAAAAATTCACTTTTTGGCATTGTTCAAAGTGCACTGTGAAGCACATACATGCCCTTAGGGGATGTATGTGCACCACATGTGCACCCATGCAAATTTCAGGGGTGCAACAGGGTGTCCTTTGACACCCCTGCACCCTTGAAATTATTCTCAATTTGCGATTCTCAAATTGCGAATCGCAAATTGAGAATAACTTCCCATTCATTCCTATGGGCCTCCTGGCCCATAGAAATGAATGGGAAAGTATTCCTTAATTGCGATTAGCAATTTGCTAATCGCAATTAAGGAATTTTAAGAAATCGCAAAAAAATTCGATTTTCTACATACATACCAATTTGCGAATCTCAAATAGCGATTTCTTTAAAATCGCTATTTGAGATTCGCAAATGGGTACCTTCATACATATGGCCCTTAGTTCTTAAAAACTCTGAAGAGCCAAAAAGTTCACTCTCCACTAAATGCCAGGTGGTGGTTTTGGGAAAACCTTCTGAATTCCTTGCAGATTAAGGGTCCCCTTGGATGATAACTACAAGAGATAAGTTAAAGGAAAAGTTCAAGGATTTGATTGGGGTGAATGATCTTGAACTGTTTGACAGTTTGGCAGGAGCGGTTTATGGTAGTACAATTGATATGGTAATGGAATCCGGACATAAAGTTATAAACGGAGGTGAAGAGAGTTAATATATTAGGTTGGAAGGATTTATGAACTCTGGAGATAATATTAAATCCCAGGAAAAAGGAACAAGTCCTGGTAGTTAACGAGACTGATAAGGAAAGTTGGTTGATTAAGCATTTTGGATGTGTTTTCTGTGAGACTGTAGCTATTCAAGTGTTTCTTGCATAACATTAAGTTTAAAAAGTGATTCTGTGACTGTTGTTGTTGTAAATCTTTATTTCGAAATTCTGAGACTGATCTGAAGATTCTCTTGAATAATCTTTACAAATAGGGTGTGGTTGAGGAGGTAGACTCATCTGAATGGATATCTCCTATAGTTTTAGCTAGAAAATCAGACAATAATTTGAGACTTTGTAGGAACCTTAAATATTTGAATACAAATATTATTATTGATTGTCATCCTCTTCCTAATATAAATGAGATAATGTGTACTCTGCAAGGAGCCAAATGCAGTCACTCTTGATCTACGTTCTCAATACCATCAAGCGTTATTCACTTCTGATTCCAGAAAGCTCACTCTTTTCTGATGCTATTTGATTTGCATCAATTCAAAAGAATGCCTTTCAGCTTGGCCTCAGCGACCTCAGTATTTTAAATAACCGTCTTTAGAGATATTGGGATATATGTAAAATGCTTCCAAGATGATCTTCTAAGTCATAAGAGGAGCACATGGATCTCATGAAGGAAGTATGATGACATCTTAGAGACAATGGTTTGACTCTTAGGGGTCACAAATGCTAATCATTTCAAAACAAAGGGAAATATTTGGAACATACTTTGTGTGGAAATGGTATAATGGCAAAGGCTTCACTTGTCTATGCAATTTAGAGAGCTCCACTTCCTGGCAATAAGGAAAAATGTCTATCTTTCAAAGGACGATGTGGCTATTATAATAAATGTGTTTACAATTTTGCTGGGTAAGTGAAACCTCTAATGGTGGGAGGTGCAACAAAAAGCATTTCAACAAGTCAAAATGGACATTGCTGGAGCAGCAACTCTCAAACATTATTGAGTAAACAAGTATTGCATAATATCAGTGGATGCTCGTTTGTATTGTGTGGGGACTGTTCTCTGTTCCAGAAAGGGAAAGCAAGAATGGCAAGTTGCAATTTCACCCGGGACTTTAAATGCTACAGTATTTAGGTATGCGGTAATTCAAAGAGCATTAGTGGTATGTGTCTAGGCAGTGGCACATTTACACAGCTATGTGTGGGTTTAATGTTTCTTTCTAGGAACCGACCACAAACCTCTGGTTGATATTTTATTGTTGGGTAGAGTTTTTAATGTCACCACCTAGACTGCAAAACTAACATCAAAATAACAAGAATATTGTTTTCTGGTGGAGTATGTGTCTGGGAAAATAAATGTGACCACTGGTTATCTTTTCCGGATTACCTTTGGATGTGGCTGTCTCTGATTTAGTCATCAAAAATTAAACCAATAAGGATATTGAGGTTGTGGCAGCATTAGGAAATAATTCCTCCAGTTTGGACAGTTGTTTCTGAAGAAGAATGGTAAAATGCTGAAAAAATGACCTGTTTTGTAGTAAGGATAAAGATTGAAGTTCCGCATGAAGGACACCTAATAATGTATTCCATGACAAGACGATTTAGGGAACATTTCTGTTGGTTTGGTATTGATAAGATAGTGTACGGGTAGGTTAGAGGATGACAAGAGCATTGTGTGACAGTGATTCAATTCTTATAATCATCTAGGCACCTTTAACTCTGGCTTCCCATTCCAATCCGCATTCAATTCAAGATTCTCACCCTCGCCTTTCGAGCTATCAATGGCCTTGGGCCAGGATACCTGAAAAAGCGAGTAGTAATATCTCAATCAGTCAGATCACTGAGATCTAACAATCTCTCTTGACTGTACCACGCTTTCGACGATCCAGAATGGGCGGCAGAGGGTTTAGCATAATGACTGCTAAACTATGGAACTGCCTCCCACTTGACCTTAGGTTTTGCCCGTCTGAATCCCTCTTCCGCAGTAAATTAAAAATGTGGCTGTTCTCCAGATCATGAATCTAGTCCTACAATTATCCGGTTCCTCTCCTATATTCCTGGGTTCCTGTTTTAGCGCCGGGACACCCCTCCGGGGGTAGCTGCGCGCTGTATAAGCTACTTAAATAAATAAACTCCTGTCCCATGGCAGAGGCAGCCTTAGGAGAAGGTTGCTTTAGGTATTTCAGGCAATGCATGTACGATCCAAGTACACAAGATGATTCAAAGCAGCATGTCCTTATTAAAAACCCAATGCATTTCGGGCTACTTTCCAGCCCTTCGTCAGGGGTAACTGCTCATAATGTAATATTCTAACCGCTCGGCGTGCGCCTCAGGCTATTCTTGATCACGTGATCAAGAATAGCCTGAGGCGCACGCCGAGCGGTTAGAAGATTACATTATGAGCAGTTACCCCTGACTTGTGTACTTGGATCGTATTTGCGAAGAAGTCTGGATGGGCGCACGCGAATATGGGAAGCATTCCTTATACACTACGTCATATATGTGGATTAAATGGAACAACACGAAGAAAATGTGGAAAATAATGTGGATTAAACTGGACAATTTGTGAACATGGTTAAACAGAGAAATACTGGCTGGATTTGATATCCATTAATGCAGTGCGACTGGGAGTGGAGCGTGATTCTCGCTTCCCACATGCATTGTTTTACTATGGTGCACGAAGGGCGAAGCACTTCTCAGTTTCGCACGCAATTTGTATAGTTTGCTTAAAAATATAAATGAGTACATCACGATAAACACGGTGTGCATACCACCTTCTTCCAATATTATGTATTTCAAAAAATTTACAGCTGATGTCTGGAATGCACCACTCGCTTTAGTGGATTTCAATTCAAAATTACCTGAAAAACTTTGTTGGTGGAGCCACCACAAATGTAGCAATTTTTTTTTTTTATAAAGACGTATTTAGTAGAGAGGGATGCATGCTTTACATAATTATGCCTAGTGGGGTTCAACTAAAGTTGTGTGAAATGAAAAACTATCTGCAAAAGTGTGATACTAAAAACATTACCTCTGACCCTCAGTGCAAAGGTCAGGTGGAAATATTCAGTCACGTTCATAGTGTGGCACGTGCATAGTGTGGGCACACACATTTGAACATGACTGGAAAAAGTATGATTGTGTAAAATTATGGATTACTGTATCACACCTCAGTCTCTCACTGAAGTGAGCTCATTGGGCCCGATTCACAGAATTAACTTAAGAGAAAATCCTAAACTTACTACTTTTGGTATTCACAGAAGTTATGATTTTTTCTCAAGTTTGTCTTCAGACAAACTTAAGACAGACTTAAGACAGACTTAAGACAAAATCCTAACTTAAGTCTGTCTTAAGTCTGTCTTAAGTTTGTCTTAAGACAAACTTAAGACAAAATCCTAACTTCTGTGAATACCAAAAGTAGTAAGTTTAGGATTTTGTCTTAAGTTAGTTCTGTGAATCAGGCCCATTCTGGTTATTAGTGGGCATGGAGACAAATTGAACTCACGGTGATTCCAAAAAGGAATTTGATTATAAACGTATGATATCCTATGACCATTATGAAGTGGATAGGATAAAACCCGACGGACAAGGACGCATGATTGTTGAAAATGTGATGGTCCCTGACTTCATGGTAGGTGACTGGGTGAGAACTCTGAAACCTGACTGGGTCAACAAAGGCAATTAAACGTTTGATGAATCTATTAACGTTGTTAAGGTCAGTCCTGTAATTAAAATCAAAAGATTCACCTCCCCTTTGTGCTCTAGTATAAAATCTCTACCTGTATAATGCTAAAGTGACGTGTTTTGAGTACTACTTTCATTCTTAACACAGACTCTTCAAACTCATCAACGCCCCCTTGCCCCTCCATAGGCAGAACTGTTCGAAGTGTGATAAACTACTTGTCCTTCAGAACCAAAAGGATGTCAAAATAAATGTTCCTTCCTTCCACAGACATTTTATCAGATTTAAGAGCTCTCGTATCAGTTAGAAATTTTTTCTTCCGCCTGTTCCATAGAACAGGAGGTTCTGCTTTACACTTTAGAAATTTAGAAGTTGGATCAAACTGCATTTTGATCTTAATTAGACTGTTAGAATTTGAGTTACTGGTTGACTGGGGTGTGATCCCTGATCAAGCAACAACCACAATACTAGTCAGAGGAAGGCACAGGCACACTCCAAATTAACCTTTGCTCAACCCCGTGGTAGCTTGGCACAGAGCAGTCAGACTTAACTTAGAGGCAATGTGTAAAGTATTTGTGCAACTGTTTAAACAATAAGGCAGTGAAAACACACAAATATTCCCACACTAGGGGGTCCATTAGGATGGCGGACGGATGGCCACCGCCTGCATGGCGCGTCTGCCACCTTTCTCCCCCCGCCATATTACAATGGCGGGGGGGACCGTGGCGGAGGGGAAGACCGTCCGCCGCTTTCCCGCCGTGGTCAAAACACCGCCAGGCATATTAGGATGGCCTGGGAGGAATGCCTTTCCGTGGCGGCAATGCTGCCACGAAAAGGCATACGGTTCCTCGGGTGAAGTGTGTGTGGGGGGTGCACATGGGGGGTACCTGTGGTACCCCCCTGCGTTTCACAGCACAACATGGCAGGCACCGCGTGGTGCCAGTCAAGTTGTGCTGTGAAACGCACAACAAGCATTTTTCACATTGCGGCGGCCGGTGCTCTAAGCAATGTTAAAAATGTTAAAAATGCGGGATGCACCTGCCACAGTGGCGGGTGCATCTTAATTGGGGGCACGGTTCCTCCGCGGTTGTGGCGGACGGTACCGGCCCCCAACAGGATGGCAGACCATCTTTGTCCATCCGCCATCCTAATGGACCCCTAGGTTTGAAAAATAGGGCTTAATTTAATGAACAAAACAAGGCAAAAATGATAAATCCAATAATTATGAATTCTTAAAGAATAAACTGCAATATAGTGCCTAAATGCATAAAGCACAAACTAGGGATAACTGGTTGCGCTAGACCAGGTCAAACCAAAAGTTCAAGCCGACCCAGATGGAGCAAGGTCAGATACAGACCCAGATTAGTCTCACTGAAGGTTTATTTTCTAAAGTTTTGAGCAAAGAGTCCTCTTTGTGGGCCAGAAGGTCTCCGGGATCAAGGAGAGTGTCGCTGGCGATGGTCGGTGAGGCACAAAGAGCCAGCTAGGTTGCGCGGATGTATGAACTGGAGACTCATGGTCGCAAGTAGTGAGACTTGCTGTGCAAAGAGATGAACATGTGGCTGTACACTCTGGATTTCCGGGTGAGCAACTAGGCTCTGGAGCAAATGAGCATGTTCACGAAGAGCCCAAAATCTTGACTTAAAGAGAAAAAAGTTCACTTCCAGGGGCCAAGCGTTGAAAGGCACCAGTTGAGGGTCAGGAGCTGGTTGTAGATGGATCCAGGAGCTGTGAGGAGCTGGTTATGCCCCTGAGGCTCAGATCAGAAGGCCAACAGACTAGCCCTATGAGTCACTCTTGGGCCATGGGTTCAAGATGTGTTCCAGCCCTAGTTCTTCCTCTTCAAACAAGAAGGCAGAAGGCAGCAGATCAGCACAGCAAGGCAGCAGCACCTTCAGAGTGTCAGTCCTGCAGAGTGTCAGTCCTTTTAACAGCAGTCGTTCTTCCTGACAGATTATACACAGGTCCAGAAGTGTACTGAACTGGTGGTGTCTGAGGTCCTTCGTTTAAACACAGTTGTGCCTTTTAAGAGGGGAGAAAGGTCTAGAGATGTGCCTTTGAAGTGCATAGATGTCCTGCCAGCCCTGACTCCAGACTGTCTACAGGTGGTATTTAGTCCTTTGTGTGGGGACCGGACACAGCCTATTCAAGTGTCAGTGAGGCTTGGTCCAGCTCCTCCTTCCCATCCTGCCAGGATGGCCCATCAAGTCAGACCTAAGCTCCCATTGTGCGTGTCTGTCTAGGTCATGGGTACTCACAAACTTTCTCTCGGGGGCCAAATTTACAGTGTGGTATGTGTCCGAGGGCTGCACCGGTGTGGGTGGGGTTAGTAGGGGAGGGGGCGGGGCTAGAGCAACAAAAAAACGGTAACCATGAGGTTGAACACAGGTCCCTGCAGCGGACGCCTTCGTCCACTGAGCCACCAGACCAGGCATACTTACATCTCTCTCTCTCTCTCTCTCTCTCTCTCTCTCTCTCTCTCTCTCTCTCTCTCTTCTCTCTCTCTCTCTCTCTCTCTCTCTCTCTCTCTCTTTCTTTCTCTCTCTCTCTCTCTCTCTCTCTCTCTCTCTCTCTCTCCCTCCCACTCTCCCTGTCTCCCTCTGTCTCCTTCCCTCTCCCTCACTCTGTCTCCCTCACTCTGGCTCTCTCTGTCTGTCTCCCTCTGTCTTTCTGTCTCCCTCCCTCTGTCTTACTCACTCTACCTCACACCCTCTCACTCCCCCCTCTCTCCCTCTGTCTCCTTCCCTCTCCCTCACTCTGTCTCCCTTCCTCTGTCTCCCTCCCTCAGTCTCCCTCCCTCAGTCTCCCTCCCTCTGTCTCCCTCCCTCTGTATCCCTCCGTCTCCCTCTCTCTGTCTCCCTCCCTCCCTCTGTCTCCACCTCCCTCCCTCCCTCTCCCTCTCTTTGCCTCTGTCTAACTCCCTCTGTCTCCATCTTTCACTCTCCCTCCCTCTGTCTGCCTCTGTCTGTCACCCTCTCCCTCCCTCTGTCTCCCTCCTCCCTCGGTCTCCCTCCTCCCTATCTCGATCTCCCTCTATCTGTTTCCCTCCCTCTGTTTGATTCCCTGTCTGTCACCCTCTGTCTCTGTCCCTCTGTCTCCCTCCCTCTCCCTTTCTCTGTCTCCCTTTCCTTGCCTCCCTCTCTCTGTCTCCCTCCCTTTCCCTCCCTTCCTCCCTCTCCCTCTGTCTCCCTCCCTTTCCCTCCCTCCCTCCCCCTCCCTCTCCCTCCCTCTCTCCCTCCCTCTCCCTCTGTCTCCCTCTGTCATCTCACCCTGCCTGTGTGTGCCCGGCTGAGACAGCTTCCCGGGCACACACAAAGCCGCACCGAGTACTTCACAGTTCTTTAAAAGACCATTTGCATGTTAATGAGGCTTTGTTGTATTTCACCTCTTCTAAGGCCCCTGCAGCTCCACTCTGACTATCCCTGGAATAGTCCGCCCCCCACAGAGCAGCAGAGTCTCTCACAGTCGCGCTGCTGCAACCAGCAGTGTTTGCAGACTCTTTCTCAAAAATTTTTTAACACAGGTACGATGTCTGCAAGGTCGGCAGGCCGCCAAGGAAGGCTTGCCGGGCCGCTGGCGGCCCGCTGGCCGTACTATGAGTACCCGTGGTCTAGGTGGAATAAACAAAGCCCAACTGCCAACTACACTCAGTTATGTAATTAGAGGCAGGCTGCAGGCACCTAAGCATGGGCGAATTTTGCGAATTCGCGATCCGCGAATTTGCGGATTTGCGAATTCGCGATCCGCAAAATTCACGAATTTGTGCGAATTTGCGGATTTTTGTTTTTTTGCGTGTTCGCGGGGTTTTTTGCGTCTTCGCAAGCCGCTTGCATAGCGAAGTTACCCATGCAGTCGTTTATGGGAGAGGGAGAGAGAGATAGATAGATAGATAGATAGATAGATAGATAGATAGATAGATAGATAGATAGAAAGAGAGGGAAATAGAGAGGGAGAGAGAGAACGAGAGAAAGAAAGAGAGGCCGGATCTCTAAAGGGCCAGATTCCTGAGTTGCCCCTACAGAACATACAGCTTTTTGTTTTTAGCAAAATGCATATGAAAATTGTGCTGTAAAGGTCTCTTTTAGTTTAACCCCTCCTGACAACTCAAAATGGGTGTATTTGCCATCCTCTCCCTTCTTCCTGTTTTTTATATCTGTAAGTGCTTCCTGAAGAGGTTTAATTCCTTGGACAGGTGCCTCTTTGCCTACTTGTAACTATTCTCTGACCCTGCTTCAAGGGTCAGAGCAGGGTCAGAGAATAGTTGCAAGTAGGCAACGAGGCTCCAGGAAGCAATTAGCAGCAGGTGTCCAAGTTGAAGTTAATTTGTTTGTAACCCTTTTGTAAAAGGTTACAAAGAAATTAGGTTCAACTTTTGCACCTGCTGCTGTAACCCTTGCTTGGCTGAAAATTCGTCCCCGCTGATTCGCGGATTTTACCGCGATTTCGCGAGATTCGCGGATCGCGAAATCGCTGAAAATCCGCAAATTCGCCCGCGAAACGGATTTTACGCCCACCCTTACAGGCACCAAATGGCTAAGGCAAGAAAATGCCAACTTTCTAAAAGTGGCATTTTCAGAATTTTAATTTAAAAATCTGACTGCACCATAAGTTAGTATTTTAAATTACGATCCCAGAGACACCAAACATGAATCAGGGGTGCCGCTCGTGTAGCGTGTTAACTTTGGATTGTGCTTGTGGCCATACTGGGGGCAGTATCTACAGCGGAGACCTGTGACAGACCTTCTTTGTGACCTGGGAGCATTTCGGCTCGGTCACCTCGGCTGGGGGAGTGTCACAAACGCCGCCTGCACAGGGAGCGGGACTGCGAGGTCCAGAAGTGCTTGCGCCGTCCACCGCGCGCACCTGTTTCCTCTTCCCGCCCCCTCCTCTCCTCCTCTATTTTAACCCCGCCCTGAACGCGAACGCTGGACGCGTGCGGACGAAGAAGCGGGCGAAGACCGGGCAAAGAGCGGGCCGTTGTGTGGCCGTTAGGTGGCTGGTGAGGCTGGGCTGGGCCCTGCCCCTTTTCACTCTCGGGTGCGTACCCCGGACTTAAGTTCTCAACGCTGTACACTATCTGCGTATTTTCCCATTGTGTTGCATTGCGCACTTGATGTGATCATCTTGTGGCAGGTTAGTCCCTTAAACATTGTTGGCTGGGAAATTATTAGTACGGTTATTCTTGCTAACTTTCTATAGTTATCTATTCATTTGTCACTATGGACATGGCCTCACCTGGGAAAGTGGGGGCAAATTCTAACAAGGGTACACTGGACAA
This sequence comes from Lissotriton vulgaris, assembly GCF_964263255.1. Classification (NCBI taxonomy): domain Eukaryota; kingdom Metazoa; phylum Chordata; class Amphibia; order Caudata; family Salamandridae; genus Lissotriton; species Lissotriton vulgaris. The sequence continues at coordinate 82,732,044 of NC_141699.1, forward strand.
TCACTTTAAGAAATCCATTTCAGAAATTGAAAGAGAAGAAGCTCTAGAGGAGAAAAGGATGGAGCGTCGCCGCTCCATCGAGGGTTACAAGGCTAGACCTACCTTGGGTACATCCCCGCTCACTCGACTACCTAGTACAGAGCTGATTACTGAGGACCCCTTTACATCCCAGGGAGTCCCAGAACTCCTAAGAGATATCTCTCCCACGCTACTCTCTCCTGGGGACCCTTTAAGTCTACCCCCTCTTGCCCCCCCACCACCCTGCAACTCTGATGCAGCCCTGAAACCCATGCCAGCTCCCATCCGAAATGGAAAAACTATCGTCAAAAATCAGCCAAGGAAGGTTGAGGCCCAGATAATTCATGGTCCTCCGCCCAAAAAGAGAATGAGGAAGGGGGGCCCCATCCAAAAGGGTAAAACTAGTCACACTGAATTTGGCAAGGGGAAAGGGGGGGGTAGCCTCTGTTTCCAAACCAACCGAGGGTACAAGAACTGTTAACTCTACAGTGACTATACAAGACACACCACCTCTCACACTAGCTACTACCCCTCCAAATGCAATTCTGAGGAGATTCTCCCGCTTGCCCCCACTTTGGAGTATCTTGGGCAAATGCTCAGGACGCTCACCTCCCCAATCGTGGATAGATTACTGGCCACTGAACAACGGCTAGGGAATCTGGAGCAGACTATTCTTAATAAACTGGACAACCAGATGGCTGCTCATATACCTAGTATAGTGCCAACTTCAGTTAGCTTATCAAATAGCTCAAAACCTCCTATACCCAAGAAGGCCCATCCAACTTCTACCAACCTAGCCAAGGCGGCTCATACAACCTCCATTACTACTACAACGGCTTCACTCCCCATGTCCAATGCCCCTACCAAAATAGTGGCAAATAACCCCTTAGGAACCTTAACTTCTACAAATGTCTCTAGACCTGTCACGCACTTGAATGGTGCCGTCCCTAATAGTATGCTTCCAAGATCAATTCAGTTGGTTGAAGAGAGGGAACCCCCCCACTAAAGTACAAAAACGTAGGACTCCCCAGGTCGAACTTCCTCCGGAATCACTACCTTACGTAGTGGTGCTTACGGGTGTCCCGAATCTTGACCCTGATAAGCGAGAAGGCCCACAGCAACTCAAAAATAAAACCATGTACTGGCTGTCAAAGAATAGACCACTCCCGGAGAATGTAAACAGGGACATAGTGCATGTGCGCCGACTCTCCTGGTTGGGGGGGCGGGTGAAAGATATAGAAGGCGACTTGATTGTGATCAACTTCAGGGACCCTGAAGCTGTCAGGCACGTTCTGAGCTGGATGCCAGGGAACCTAGGTAAATCCATCATGCCGTGTGATCTCACCTATTTCTACCCCAGAGCTTTAGTGGCCCCCCTCTCATGTCCATGGCCCTCTATGGCCCTGAAAGGTATCAATGGTCCAAAACAAACCAACCATTATCTACCCTTGTACCCTGACCCCTCGATTCCCAAGAATGCTCATAGGTGGGAATTTGTCCCACAGAGGGGCTATGGTACTAATTATAGGAGTTTGGACCATTTTTCCCAAACAGGGGGGATGGACCACCTGCTTCCCTTCACACCCCTGGAAGTTAGCAACAGATTTGAAGTATTCTCCGGCTTGGATTCTTGTGACTGACTCGTGGGGTGCTCCCCTGGTCATTCCACTGCAGAGAGGCCTTCAAGCGAACAGGATGGTAATTTTGATGCTCAAGCTCTTAACCCTCCTCGACAATTGCATGGTGGTGCCTATGGCACAATCCAAACCCATCCAGCTAGAATTAACCACAGTTTATCTCCCCCTCCACAGATTTCTACTTCTTATGTATGCAGTGATAGAGACACCTCTGGGGTGCAGGGCCCCACATTCCATACTAATTCTAGAACCCTGAGGGTACTTTCATGGAACGTTGCAGGTATCTTTAACAAAATACATACTGAAGAATGGGACTCTCTAATATTAAATAATGACATTTGCCTCTTCCAAGAGACATGGGCGAGGGAACCGGTTCTCAAGACGGGCTATGCTGTATTTGAAATTCCTGCTACTTGGAATGGAAAAGGGAGGCCCTCAGGGGGTTTGGCGGTGTGGATTGCTTCTCACATTGGCTGCATAGCGGAAAGTATAGCCACACTTTCACAAGATATCCAGTGTGTTTCACTAATCTGGACGGGCGCCCCGAAGTTGGCAATAATAAATGTTTATTCTCGCCCAGTAGGTCCAACGGCGGAGTCCACTACACTTGAAGACCATGCGTCTTTCTTGAGTCAGTTGCCATCAGACTATAAGGTGATTATGGGTGGTGATCTTAACTGTCATTTTGAACCTTTAGAGGGCTTGAGGGAAGGGGCCCTCACGGCAGAAGACGATTACTGGGGCATACCAGCGTGTCAATCGCCCCACCCCAGATCCTGGTCTCCACTAGCGGTTCAAATTATGAGCAAATGGACCAATGGAGGGGACAAACTATGCCCTGGCTGCAATTCCTGTGACGAGGAGGAAATCCATGTTTTGTTTTTTTGTCCCACCTATAGATCCGCAAGGAAAAATTGGCTGGTGCCTTTATGTAGAAACATGGCAATACGAAACTGTTTAACATCTTATAGAATATTGAAGTCTGATTCCTCCCCACACATTGTTTTTGCAGTTTCAAAATATTTGTTCGCCATGTGGCGTATTAGGTCCAAGTTGATTAAGGTTAAACCAACATAGGGTGATAGTTCCGGCCACTGTCTTAAAGTAACCTGTAGCTCCTGTTGGTAATGTTTTTATTACAACGTTTATTACAACGCTTATTTTACGCTAACTGATATGAACTGTGCTGTTTCTTTTCTATCCACCTTATTTATCCAATTTTAATTGCCAAGACTTGATTCTCATCTGTATCTATATGCACTTAAATGATGATGTACTTAAATGATGATTTTAACAATGTTGTATGTTTTTTTCATGCATCTTTTATGGTCTTAATGACCGAAATAAAGATTTTTGGATTGGATTGGATTGAATCAGTTATATCCTCCTATTTGGTAATGATGGTTAAATCTTTGATAAGGTAATCCCAATTCTATCCTATGGGAGATATAGGCCTTGCAGTAGTTAAACATGAATTTAAATGCTTTCCATGACCAGGACATGTAAAACTTAGAAATACAAGTCTTGTGTTTTAAATATATTGCACCATGCCTTCTGAGCTGTCCAGGGCCTACTCTAGGGGTGACATATATGTATTAAAAAGAAAGGTTTGGACCTGGCAAGAAGTTTATTGTGCCAGATCGACGTGGCAGTTTAAAAATGCATACACAGGCCATGCAATGTCAGGCCTGAGACATGTTAAAAGGGCTACTTCTGTGGGTGGCTTAACCAGTGCTGCAGGGACACTAGAAGCATTTAATTTACAGGCCCTGGGCACATGTAGTGCACTTTACTAGGGACTTGTAAGTAAATTCAATTGGTCATAAGCCAGTTCTACCATGTTTTAAGCAGAAAGCGCAGGCACTTTAGCACTAGTTAACAGTGGTAAAGTGCACTGAGTCCTAAAGCTAATGAACACAAATTCAGCAAAGAGGGGAAGAGGAAGGCAAAAAGTTGGGGGTGACCCTGCAGAAAGGGCCCTTTCCAACATATACATACTAAGAAATGGGTGCTAACAAAAAATATGGAAACTTATGGAAAAACATGGCAAGCCACAGTCAAACAATGAGTAGAAAATAATGTGTGCACACCAAAGATTTGTATACTAGACATGGGGAGTACGAGTTTGTGTGCACAAAACAGTTGACCTTCCAGAAACTTCTCAATATATCTATTATGATCTTTAATGTGCATAGAATCATATGTGCTCTTCACACAAAGATGAGTGCGCCACAAATCCATGTGCCTTGACAGTATTTGAAAAAACAACTAAGGCCATAGACAATGGAGGTAAGTAAGTACAGGAAGGGAATATATATTACATTAACCGGTTGATAAGATTCCAAAGTGCTTCCAGAAAAGATCACAATTCTCTCACTGCTTTAAATAATAGCGTGTTATTGTTGACTGCTTATAATCAGCTTCAACCTACAGCCACAGAATAAAACAGATGTCGTAGAGCAGTAATACTTCCACCTGAGCGGTGCTTCCCTTGCTTCCCTTGGCTCTCGCTTGACTTACCTTCAGATCACGCTGCACAGGCGCATGTGAAGATCATGAGTGCAAATAGAACAAGCTATTCCCATCAGAGGAAGCAGCATTTTTTCCTGTGCACGCTTGCCATCTGATAACCTACTCCAGTGCACAGCTGTGTGTGTAAGCGACACCTGTGTCCTTACGTGAACCTCAGCATGGTCTTACTGCGCATGCTCACTATCAGTTGACCCACTTCAATGCACAGACGTGTGATCTTCTCCTTTAAAAAACATCAAATAAAAACTCCAACCACATATCAGTAGGGTCATCAGAGTGCGCCAATGTTACCCTGCAACCTTTTGTTGGTTCATCCGAGCACACAAGTGTGTCCTGTGTGTTGAGAGATGCAGTGACCAAATTTGGCGATGGTCGACAGCCAGGTGCCAACTGAAATCACGGTCAATTTAGCAAAGATTGAATGAAGCCTGTAATAAGAAGTTAAGTCTTCATTTGATCTAGCGCAGTGCCCAACTGACAGGTCAACTCTCAAGCAAAAAATTATCATTGTACATATAATCCACACGCCAATCCTAGCATATCAGCATATCATTGAATAAAGAGAAACAAATGACTACATAAGAAAACAATATAAGACAGAACTCATTTTAAAAAGTATAAAAACAGAACAGAAGAAACAGACACATTGCTGCACAGCTCGCACACAGCAGAGGAGACTGCCATTCGGCCCTAGTGGAAGCCCTCCAAAGCATAAACCAACAATCTACACAAGGAAGCAAACTGACTCTCTTCAACGAAATCCTTAACCTAAAACACTGCTTATTTCTAAGTATGGGCAAAATTTGCGAATTCGAGTTCCAAAAATTCACGCGAAATCGAGTTCGCAATCCGCAAAATCCGCGAATTCGTGCAAATTTGCAGATTTTTGTTTTTTTGCGTGTTCGTGGGGTTTTTTGCGTGTTCGCGGGGCTTTTTGCGTGTTCGCGGGCCGCTTGCATGGCGAAGTTACCCATGCGGTCGTGTATGGGCATAGCACCATCTGGTTCACCACTGCCACCCTCTGGTTCATCACTGCCACCCTCTGGTTCACCACTGCCACCCTCTGGTTCACCCATGCCACTCTCTGGTTCACCCCTGCCACCCCCTGGTTCAGCCCTGCCACCATCTGGTTCATCACTGCCACCCTCTGGTTCACCCCTGCCTCCCTCTGGTTCAGCACTGCCACCCTCTGGTTCAGCACTGCCACCCTCTGGTTCAGCACTATCACCCTCTGGTTCATCACTGCCACCCTCTGGTTCACCACTCCCCCCTCTACCAAGACCTTTTGTGACGCAGCGGCAGCACAAAAGATGCGCCAGGTGCTGGGTATTAACAACGTGACGCATCTGAGAGATGCGTCACGTTTTAAAGCCCTGAGCCATCAGGAGGCGTTCCGGCGCAGGGGAGGGCGTTCCTGCTCTAGGTGTGAGTGTGAGGATGGCACAACAGGTACCCCGCAGGCCTTGACCAAGACCCCTGTTCGAATCACTCCAGGAAGCATCGGCTGCAAATCGCTTGCGTATGCTTGAGAAGGGAATCCCCCTCCCACACCTAGAGCACCTTAGTGAGTGTGACACATAGTCTGAAAAACACTCCACTTAATGTTTTTAACCTGCACCAGCACTCTTTTACGGTCCTGGGGAAAGCCAGCATTACTAAAGGCACTGGCTGAAACATGTCGACCAACACCGGATGTAGGAGGTCTCAATTTTGCCACCACAACATCCATTTGCCTTGTTTTTAACCGCTGACGGAGGCCCAGTTATTAAAATTTAATTTACCCTCGGGTACTGGGACCACCGCCAAGCCGTTTTAATTTCACTTCACAATTCACCACACTGCACTCTCAGTAAAATACCAGCTTCGCTGTAACCAGGCATTGAAGCACACCCGGGACACATTAGTTGTCACTGGGTGGGCCCGATGATGAAGCATGACACCAACTAGGATGGTGGGTGAGGGCTTCATGAATACACCTAACAGGTGCCTGCTGACAAAACAAGTCAGAGTCATATAAAAGTCACATTTAGCAAGTTCTTGTTGATAAACATATAAATCCTTCGGGACGCGGACTAGCTATCTAGTCCTCTCTCTCTCTCTTGATACGCCCAACCGGGTTAATAGACATCATTTTCAAATCTTGTTATATCAATATTTTTATTACCATGTTCAATGGTGTAATGTATTAAAGATGACAACATAACAGTGATAGACATAATTTACAGCCACGGCCCGTGGAGGGAGTATCGGTGGTGCGGAGGGGCGGGGGGGGTGCTAAAAACTAGAGTATGGATAATTGAAGGTAAGTAAACATTTTAATAAATAAAACAAATTTCGTAGCGCACCCTGCTTCACATTTTGCGATGCAGGGTGCGCTACAAAATTCATTTTATTAATTAAATTGTTTACTTACCTTCAATTATCCATGCTCCAGTTTTTAGCATTAAACTCCTCTTTCCTCTATCATGATCAGTATTGCAACTGTTTTTCCCATATCTTTCTTAGCTTTCTTAGCTTCAAGTATAGGCCGTTCCAGGGTAAAGCAGGTATTTAAACTTGCTTTCCCTTTGAAAAAGATGGGGCCAATGGAATTCCTCTAGTTTTGAGTTAAGTTTTTATTTCCAAGAACCAGTCCCAGTTTCAACAGAGTGTTTCCGTATGTGTAAAACCCTTGTCTTCTACAAGGCCGTTTTAGGATTAATGACAATTGGGAAACCCAAGACTGCAGAGTATTAGGCATAGCTTCACAGAAAGGACAAATGATTATGCAATCCAGATTGTGTGGACTAAATGCCCTTCCTTGGCCTGACATCTCAGGCATGCTGGGACGGGTCAACGCGGCATCTGCTGCAAACATTGCGGAGTTAAGTTGATTTGGTGAAGATACTGAAATTGTATCAAGCAATATTGTGGCTTCTCTAGGGGCCATCAATGTAAATAATATCCACTCCATATACTAGGTACTTATAAGGATACCCCAGTATCCAATCTGGGGATGTACCTAATTACTGGACATAGCAATCTAGGGAGCAAGCAGATAGACTGAGGTTCTGATTAGCAGGATCTTAGTTGGATTAGTCAAAAACCAGCATAGCACCAGGCAAAAAGTGAGGGTAACCATGCAGACCTTCCTACAATCCTCTTTCTCTCTAGCCTGAGCTCATGCCTTTCTTCCTCATCCTCTAGTTTGCCTCCTTCACTCTGAACTATGCACTGTTCTTTTCAGTCGGACTGCTTCGCCATCAAATGAGCTTTCTGTCATTTCCTGGACTACCTGGCAAATCCGGTAGCCTCACCCTCGTGATCAGTTCCCAGGGCACTAGAGCTCCCTTCCTCACTTGCAGTATTACTTTTGAGAACTACCACAAATCTCCCTGTCACTCATGTATGCTCACCTGGGCCAGTGGGAGTGCATGTTCTCCATTCTGCTGAAGCTCTATGTGTCGGACTAGGTAGACCGGCGGAGGGGTTGAGCTTTTGGGGACTTTTCAGAGGGGCTTGATTTGCACTGGAACTGTCTGGGCTTGCTGGATTTTTGGTTCCTCGTGCTTGGGCCTAACTGTACTTCTTTTGTTGGGGGCCCCCGCCTCCTACTATTGTTGGATTGGAATATCCCAATGCAGGGCTGGGGTCAGCGTGAGCACCTCCATACCTGAATATGGTGGGGGAGGTGCTGAGGCCTTGCTTGCTCTCTTTATTTTCTAGTTAACGATCTGGGCCTCTTCAAAGCTCGTAACTCTAGCAATGCCTCTCTCCTGTCTCTCTTTTGACCTGTGTATGTATTTTGTGTGTGTGTTCTAGTATGTTGAATTGCGTTATTGTCAAAAGTTCGCTTCTTAGGCCAGGGCAATGTGTGTGCCTTTGCGTGTGCCTGCCATTCTTGGCAAAACGTATTAAGTTTCTTTGCCTGTGTGGGGAACCTCATTTCCATGTGCTTTAATGGGGAATCCATGATAATTCTAGTGCTTTTGTGGACACTTAACTCTTTTGGGGGATTGTTTTGTATGTTCTAATCGTGGGGAAAAACTTATGTGGTGCACTTTTACAATTGATTGTACTACGAGCTGATGCATTAAACAATTCAACTTGAACAATTCAATAAACACAGATAACAATGCATATGAAGGGTTGCAACCTAGGTAAAAAAACTGCAACTGTTAAAAAACAGTATCAGAACGACATCAACTTTTCGTTCCAAATCCAGGTAGAAAGAAATAACAGCACCCTCATATGAATTATTGAAACATAGATGAGAAAATGCAATATTTAGGGGGATGTCTGATCAACTCTTGTACAAAATACAGTTTGCAATAAATAACAGCACCATAACATTACATGCACATTATACTAACTTAAAAAAGGTTCCCAGAAAAAATGATTGCTTTGTCAAAAATGTCTTTCTCCTAGCGCATGCTATCCTGTAGGCAGGGGAAGCTCTGCGCAGTACAAGGCACTAAGGGAGCCTGATAGTTTGCCTATATCAACTCTGGGATAAAGGTAATATTAGTAGCTGCAGAAAAAGGAATAACTCAATCAATCAATCAATCAATCAGTACATTTATAGAGCGCGCTACTCACCCGTAAGGGTCTCAAGGCGCTAAAGGGGAGGGGTGCTGTCATTGCTCGAATAGCCAGGTCTTGAGGTGCCTCCTGAAGGTGAGGTGGTCCTGGGTCAGTCGAAGGTGTGCGGGGAGTGAGTTCCATGTCTTTGCGGCCAGGTAGGAGAACGACCTTCCTCCAGCGGTGGATCTGTGGATCCGTGGAACAGTGGCGAGGGTGAGACTGGCTGAACGGAGCTGGCGAGTGGGGGTGTAGAACGAGAGGCGGTCGTTGAGGTATGCGGGTCCTTTGTCGTGGAGCGCTTTGTGTGCGTGGGTGAGGAGCCTGAACGTGATCCTCTTGTTGACGGGGAGCCAGTGCAGGTCTCTCAGGTGGGCGGAGATGTGGCTGTGGTGGGGGATGTTGAGGATGAGTCGGGCAGAGGGGTTTTGTATGCGCTGAAGTCGTTTCTGGAGTTTGGCTGTGGTTCCTGCGTAGAGGGCGTTTCCATAGTCCAGTCGACTGATGACGAGGGCCTGGGTGACGGTCTTTCTGGTTTCTGAGGGGATCCACCTGAATATTTTTCGGAGCATGCGCAGGGTGTTGAAGCAGGATGAGGATACTTGTCTGGTCAGCGAGAGGGAGGAGTCCAGGATGAATCCTAGGTTACGTGCGTGGTCCATGGGAGTCGGCGCGGGGCCCAGCGCTGTGGGCCACCAGGTGTTGTCCCAGGCGGAGAGGGATTGTCCGAGGATGAGGACCTCCATCTTGTCTGAGTTCAGCTTCAGGCGGCTGAGCTTCATCCATTCTGCGACATCTTTCATTCCTTCTTGGAGGTTGGTTTTCGCGGTGGCTGGGTCCTTGGTGAGGGAGAGTATCAGTTGGGTGTCGTCGGCGTAGGAGATGATGTTGATGTTGTATTTGCGTGCGACGGCAGTGAGAGGATCATGTAGATATTGAAGAGGGTTGGGCTGAGTGAGGATCCCTGGGGTACGCCGCAGATGATCTTGGTGGCTTCGGAGTGGAAGGGAGGGAGGCGGACTCTCTGGGTTCTGTCGGAGAGGAATGATGTAATCCAGTCCAGGGCCTTTCCTTGTATCCCAGTGTTGTAGAGGCGGGTCATTAGGGTGCGGTGGCAGACGGTGTCAAAGGCTGCCGAGAGGTCTAGGAGAATGAGGGTGGTTGTTTCTCCGTTGTCCATCATGGTCCTGATGTCATCGGTGGCTGCGATGAGAGCGGTTTCGGTGCTGTGGTTTGCTTGGAATCCGGACTGGGATGGGTCGAGCGAGTTGCTTGTCTCGAGGAAAGCGGTCAGCTGTTTATTGACGTTCTTCTCGATGACTTTGGCTGGGAAGGGAAGAAGAGAGATGGGGCGGAAGTTCTTGAGGTCTCTGGGATCCACTGTGGGTTTTTTCAGTAGGGCGTTGATCTCTGCGTGCTTCCAGCTCCCTGGGAAGGTGGCTGACGTGGAGGAGCTGTTTATTACGTTCCGGAGGTGGGGTGCGATGATGCTGTCGGCTTTGTTGAAGATGTGGTGGAATCATGGGTCAGCGGGGGATCCGGAGTGGATGGTGTTCATGACGTGGGTGGTGTCTTCCGTGCTGATGGGTGTCCATGCGTTGAGGGTGGTGGTAGGGGTTGTTGGTTCTGTGATTGGAGGCGGAATTCGGGGTCCGAAGCTGTTGTGTATATCAGTGATCTTGTGGTGGAAGAATGTGGCGAGGGAGTTGCAGAGGTCTTGTGACGGTGTGATGTCGTTGTTGCTGGCGCTGGGGTTGGAGAGCTCTTTGATGATGCTGAAGAGTTCCTTGCTGTTGTGGGTGTTCTTGTCCAGTCGCTCTTTGAACGATGACCTTTTGGTGGTGCGGATCAGCTGGTGGTGTTCGTGGGTGGCGTTTTTGAGGGGTGTCATGTTTTCGGAAGTCCGATCGTGGCGCCAGGTTTTTTCGAGGGTCCGGCAGGATTACTTTGATTCTTTAAGGGTGTCTGTGAACCATGATGTTTTCCTGTTGCGGGTCTTGCCTAGGGGGTTCTTCAGTGGAGCGAGATCGTCAGCGCAGTTGGCGATCCATTGTGCAAGGTTGTGGGCTGCGTTGTTAGGGTCAGCGGTGTCGGCTGGCGTGTTCTGGCTTAGTGATGAGAGGAGATGGTCTGTGGTGATTTTGCTCCAGCATCTGCGGGGGATTTGTTGTGTGCGGTGGTGGAATGTATTCTTTTTGAAGGTGAAGTGGATGCATCTGTGGTCGGTCCAGTGTAGTTCTGTGGAGTGGCTGAAGGAGATGTGGCTGCTGGCGGAGAAGATGGAGTCAAACGTGTGGCCGGCTCGGTGGGTGGGGGTGTCAACCAGTTGCTTGAGTCCGAAGTTGGCCAGGTTGTCGAGCAGGGTGGTGGTGTTCCTGTCATTGTTCTTCTCTAGGTAGAAGTTCAGGTCCCCTAGGAGGATGTATTCTGGTGAGGCTAGGGCGTGCGGGCTGATGAAGTCGGTGATGGTTTCGGTGAAATGTGTGCGCGGGCCCAGGGGTCTGTAGATGAGTGTTCCTCTCAGGGTGGTCTTGGGGTCGGTGTGTATTTGGAAGTGTAGGTGTTCGGCGGTGGAGAGTGTGTCTTTGGCGTTGGTCGTGATGTTGATGGTGTTCTTGTAAATGATCGCGATTCCTCCTCCAGTTTGGTTGGTGCGGTCCTTCCGGGTGATCTTGTAGCCGTCCGGGGTTGCTATGGCGAAATCGGGGGCCGAGGATGTGTTCATCCAAGTCTCCGTGAGGAAGGCGATGTCTGGTGTTGTTGAGTCGAGGAGGTCCCAGAGTTTGACGGCGTGCTTGTGGACGGAGCGGGTGTTGAGGAGGATGCACCTGAGGTGGTTGTCGTTGTTGCTTGGCGTGGCTGGCAGAGGGCGGGGTCGGAGGCAGGTGAATTTGCAGGCTTGACAGGTGAAGGGTCCGTGGGTGCACTTCGGGGTAGCTCGGTAGCAGGCGGGTGGTCGTCCGGTGTTGAGTGTATTGAGGGCGGCGGAGTCGTATTTCAGTCGGGTACCCTGACTCCGGCGTGGGCCAGGGGATCTGGCGCTGGCCGCGGTCCAGGCACGGACGGGCGCAGACGAGCTTGCCTTTGGAGTGCCAGCGGTGCACCCGCTGCACGCGGCCCCTGCGCGGCCGCTGTGCGGTCTTCATATGAGGCCAAGTGGGAGGGAGGAGCAGCTGGGAGGCGGGAGTGGGGCGGCCAATGGGCGAGGGCAGGGGAACCGGAATGGAAAGGGGGTGGGCCGCGGGGGAGCAGCACTGGAAGCGGGGAGCGGGGGGGGGGCACAGAGGGCTGCAGGCAGCGCCTAAGGGTACAGTGCAGTACCAAACTACGGGGTGCAATACAAAACAAAGACAATAACAGGGATAACGAATAGATACAGATCATGGCGAGTGCAGAGGGGGGAAACAATCACAGCTTCCGATGAATTATCCATCTTGAGTTGGAATATCGCTGGCCTTAATGCCAAAATGAATATAAAGTCCTGGACCGATTGGGTAACCAGCTTTGATGTTTTAATGTTGCAGGAAACTTGGTGCACGAGATCTCTACTCCTTGAGGGCTACAGCTGCCATAATCTGATTGTCCCTTCCCCTCCCATTGGTCGCCCCAGCGGGGGTTTGTCAACCTGGGTTAAAATTACTGCTGGAGTTAAAATCGAACAACTGCCAACAAATAACAATAACTTCATGACATTGAAATATACCGGCCGGCTAAAGTTATGTCTTATTAATTTTTATAATAATGATTTCATAACCCACCCTAATACCAATTTTCTAAAACTGTTTAATTTCATTAATGAAGTTGTGGATGGTCATAAAAATGGCAGATTTGATGGTATTTGCTGGGAGGCGATTTTAATGCACATATCCACCCTAGAACCCCACCCTGCAAGAGAGGAGAAGAATTACTAGACTTGTTAGCAACACGTGATTTAGTCAATGTAATGGAGAAATTAGACAACGGTGTGAACAACGTACCTGTCCCCACCTATATCGGGCGTGGGAGCTCAACCACCATAGATTATGTATTCATTTCATCTCTCCTCGAGGATCTTTTATTAAAATCAGAGGTTATTCGGTCCACGCATAGCAATCATTACCCAATCCTAATTCGCCTTAAATCAATTAAAACCCTGAGGAAGAGAATAGAAATTGGGGCTAAAAACCTAATGGCATCTACAGACAGGTTAAGGGTGGTTTGGAAGGGGATAGACAATGAGGATGTTCTGGCTAGAGTCATCAAAAAACATCCTACCCTAGTCTCGGTTTGTCTATCAACTTCCAGCCCGGGGCTCGATATTGTTAACTCATTTTGTGAGCTCTGTAATGCTATAAAAACTGAAATTTCTAAACCTGTCTCAGCCCATATTAATAGCAATCCTAGGTGGTTTGACAGCTCATGCTCTAAAGCAGGGATCTCCAAACCGGTCCTGGAGGGCCGGATCCATGCCAGATTTTTGGGATATCCCCATTGAGATACATACAAAATCTGGCATGGATCCGGCCCTCCAGGACCGGTTTGGAGACCCCTGCTCTAAAGCTAACCGGGAACTTAGGGCTGCCCTTATCGCTGTACCGCGTGACCTGTCCCTGGTAAGAACTCTAAGATCCAGATATAAACACTCTCTAAAAATCAGATCCGAAGAGCTAATAAAAGACCACTGGGACTCTCTTGTCCGCACAGCTGCCTTACGAGATGTTGCAGGGTTTTGGAGGGCCGTTAAGAATCTTAGATCATTGGGCTCTAATATCTCCCCAATCAACTGTAACATAACAGGGGACGTGTGGGTTGACCATTTTTCTAAGATTTATGATGCTTCTGCGTCTGGCAACCCAACTGAAACCGTCCCAGCAGTAAAGCCTTTGAACATTTTGCTGTCGGAGGTGGAGGACGCCATCACCGAAAGCGCTGGGAATAAAGCCCCCGGTCCTGATGGCCTATCCATCGACCAAATTAAATATGAACCTGACTTTTGGGCACCCCTGTTATGTAACCTTTTTAATAATTTATCCCTTACTACTGTCCCGGAAACATGGTCTAGCAGCACTATCGTACCAATATTTTAAAAAGGCGATAGACTCGACCCTGGCTGCTACCGCCCCATATCCTTAATCGACAATACGCTAAAAGTCTTAGGCAGGGTCCTTTTTAATAGAATTAGAACCTGGGCAGAAGAAAATACCATCTTACCTCCCTGCCAGCTAGGCTTCAGAAGCAAAGTGGGCACGGTGGAGCAGTGCCTGAACCTAAACTTGCTTATGGCCAAATATACGATCGCCAAAAAATCACCTTTATATTTTGGGTTTATGGATTTAAGTTCTGCTTTTGATTTTGTTAACCGTTCCCGCTTATGGTCAGTCCTGCTGAATAATGGTTTAGATGAGTCTTTAGTTTATTTCTTGGCACATCTTCATAGCGACCTGAAAGCACGTGTCCGTATTAACAATGATGGTGACGTTTCTAATGATATTTTAATTGGAAGGGGGGTCAGACAGGGTTGTGTCTTGGCCCCCCCTGCTTTTTATTCTGTACATAAATGAACTGAGTGGTTCTTTGGGTAAATGAACTAATGATGTTCCGCAAGTCAATCGCAAACCTGTCCCCGCACTTCTCTATGCGGATGATGCGGTCCTTATGGGCCGCACACCCAATGCCTTGCGAATTTTAATCTTGGGTTTTGTTAATTACATGGCAGATTTGGGCCTCTGTACCAATTTTAAGAAGTCATTCATTATGTCTTGTGGCCCCAAAAGTTATAAAATAAGCCATATTCTGTCAGGGGATAATATCTTGAAAAGCACTTGCACTTTCCCCTATCTTGGTTTGTTATTTTCCAACACTGGCTCTTGGCAGCCCCACGTTGCTCAGGGAAGGAACAAACTGAGTAAAGCCATACATTCTCTAACCTCCCTCTGCCAACCCAATCAGGCAGACGTGATGATATCATTGTTACAAATCTATAGAACGCAATGCTTACCTGTAGGAACCTACGGTGCTGAGGTGTGGGGTTATTCGAACTGTACCCAACTACAGACTGAAGAAAATAGATTCTGTCAGAAGTTTTTGGAGGGGGTTATTAGTGCACCAACTCATGTCTGCCACAGGGAATTAAACTTCCACTATATAGAGGACTTCATAAGATCCAGAACCTCACTGTTCTGGATAAAAATTTGGTGCAATCCTGCTGCCTCCCTGACACGTGATATTATTATGGACTGTCTAAACTGTGAGAGGGCTAACTTTATACCCTGGTTTAAGGCTGTGGAAAATAGTTTATCGAGTGTGGGGCTGGGTCATCTCTTTACTTCCCCGCAATAAATTGACTGCACGCATAAGAACCTAACAAAAAAGGCTCTCTACGATTCCTATCGTAAAGAGAGGTTAAGGCGTGACTTGGTAAAGCCGTCCACAATTAGATACATTGCCCTTATGGAGCCAAGCGATAAATCATTTGCCCTGCCTCAGGGCTATCTCCCTGGGCACCTTTTGTGTGGTCGGGTGGCGCCCTGCGCCTGCCAGGTGAATTCGGCGGTGTTAGTGGGACAGATGGGCGAACTACCTGCGAGGGCTTGCTTGTTAATATGATCACTAAATGAAATCTGAGGTGAAATATCTAATGATCAGTCCAAACTAGATGTATCTGCTAATGCGGTGTATCTGTTAAAAAGTTGAAAAGACGGTGGGGCTGGAAAAAGTTGCCTGGGTGGTGGCCTATAAAAGTAGCCCAAAGGCAAGGGAGTGACAACAGTAGATGGTCCCGAGTGAGTACTGTTGTGATTGAGTATGTATTTGACAGTGCCAGGGTACCTAAAGTTTAAGACAATGCAGTCCCCATTAAAGTATTTACGTAGGGGGCCGACCCAACTCACTCGACGGGCAGACAAAATTTAATTTGAGATGTCATGACCTACCCCCTTGTGCTTGGTCAGCCAGTCAATACACTTATTGTTCAGCTGGACCCAAGACTCACCTTGTCCATCCTTAAGGGGTGGGACGCCTGCCAGTACTAGTACGTAAGGGCAGGCGTCAGGTGGTAAGTGGAGGGCAGGTTCTTGACATTTTTTGGGTCTACTAACTGCCAGTTGTTCCTTCCTATCATCATTACTGTTTTGAACCACAGATTTTACAGTGGTTGTATTGGGACCGTCCTGCCGTGTGCCATTGACTGTGGTGGTTATGTGAGAAGGACCGGCACCTACGGGAGAGGCGGGCTTGGCTTTAGTGGCAGGTTTAGTTTGCCCTGTGTTGATGTGCCTAGGTGTGGTAGTGGCTATTGGAGTGCTGCTGGCAGGTTTGGGGCCACCCTTCGAGCTACTGCTAGTGCTAAGTACACCACACAAGATAGCCTTGCTAGCAGACTCCAGGTCTTTCAAAAGACGATGACCCCTCATCTGATCAAGGCTGATCGCCCGTTTCCTTTTTACCTTTTCCTTTTTAACTAAGTTTTCTAATTTATCTAGTTTTATAAAAACAGCATTAAATTGCTTGATCATTTGACATTCCAGTTGTTTAAAAATAGTGTCCACAATTGTCTCAATAAAGTTCCCATTGGGCTTGGGTTGAATGATACTTTCAGTTAAAAACTCAGTCTGTGTGCCCAAAGAATTGTGTTCACCAATGGAGAGGGTTATGGGAGTGGCCAATTCAGCAGTTTGCAGTATTTCAGTATTAACAGTGTTACCCTCAGATTGTTGCTGTTTCCCTCTGGTCCACATACTCGGAGGTGTTGGTTGGTTCTTATTGCGGACAGGTTGCTTCCTTTTATTTACAGTAGATTTCAGGGGACCCCTTTTCCTTTTGCCCTCACCAGTTTTGTTGCTTGTGGACAGAGATGCAATAACAGTCTGTACAGCACAGTCGGGCTGGGAATCGATGGTTATGACCGGACTGCTGACCCCAGGTAACGTTTCCAACGGGGTTACTAGGGTAGTAGGTTTCAGGATGGTGATTGCTGGAGATAGCGGTGGATTATTAAAAGGGCTTGCTTGAGGTGACTGCAGGTCAATGGTGCTGCAACCCAATGACATCCTCCTTTCCGTATTAGCAATTTCCTCCTGTACCATAATTAGGGCATTTTCTAGTAAGCATTCGAAGGAGGAGGGTGGGACAGAGGGGCTGACAGGGGCAGGCGTTGTGGAAGTAATGTTGCATTTCCCCATGATAACTTATCCCCAGCTCACCTCTTATTGCAGCTGTAAGAGATGTGGCCCAGCCCAGCCTCTTCTGGCCTCTGAGGGCCTAAGAGGGCCCGCCCTTTGCCCGGGCTTCGCCAGGCGCCCGCCCGCGCGTGTCCCGTGACGCGGAGGGATTGTCCTGGTTAAGTAGCGCCTCCGGGCGCGCTGTGGCAGGAAGCAGGAAGTGGCCGCAAGGCTCCCTGAGAGCTGTAGTCTCCAGCCGCGAGGTGGTATGATGCGGTAGCGGCGAGACCACAGCGTTTGGGCCCCAGGAACGAGCGAGCGTCTGGCCGGCAGGTGAGGTGTCCTGTCACTGGTGTTGCCGATTAGCCCCCCACTCTTTGACAGTGCATTATTCTTCTAGTTGCCTGCCTGCTCCTCCTCGTAAACCTTCCTCTTTGTTACTAATACCCTTTCCTGATTTATCTTGTTTTCTCAGCCATTCCAAGGCTAAAGGTCCTCAGTTGCTCCCTCCCCCTCAACTGCTGCCCCATAGTTCCCCAAACCTCTCTCAATCTCTTAATTGTTTTTCCAAATTGTATTTTTTTTTGTGGGGGGAGCAGCTGCAATTTGCTGCTGGGCCATTTCACAATGCAGAAATTGCTTTTGCGCATCTCAAATTCTTTTTTTACTTTCCTGATAAAAATGGCAACAAAATAGCATCCATCATCTTATGGTGGTAAGTAAACAACCATATAAAAGATACCAGCAGTCATGTCATCGTGACTTTTTTCCTTCACAGCATCAGCAAAAGGCCTTTTGCTTTTTGCTGATGCTGCACAGTATGGGCAAAAAGCACCGTCACAGCTAATAAGTGGAAACATATTGGTTTTACCAATGCTTGTTTAAAGAGGATAAGATAGTTACTGAGTCATATTATTTGAATGTCTACCCCCTGCCTCAGCCCAGCCTACTTACCCCAGCCAAGCTTACTGTTAGCTGTGCTGCCTGGCCCCCTCGTCCAGTGTCAGCAGGTTAAAGATGGGATTCTGAGGGTGTCCAGCAATGTTTGTGAATTCCAAATAGCGGAGGTCAGAATCTGTCTCACTAGGATCAGGGAATTCTATGCGATGCTTTGGGCATGTTGTCGTCAAGAGAAGATGAAGGCAGTGCTCTGAGATAAAATATGCAAGCCTTGTCAAGAATCCTAGAGACTCACTTGAGATAATGGCCAACGATGACCATGTGGTACGCGGTGCTCACGTGACACACCATTCAAGACGCTATGGACAAACCCTGCTGCATGTTCATGTTTGTGTATTCAAACTTCTCCCTTCAGAAAACAAATAATTCTCTCCTTGGTGTTAGGCCTGATTGCTCTGTAGCAGTGGTTAATTTGTGCCGGAGGGTGTGGGTGATCTCCTTCAGATACTATTTTTGACAGCCCGCTAGTGTTGTGCAAACTGCAAGATTAGTGCTGATCTGTTTACACAACATTAATGGGTTGTCATTGCAGCTTGAAAGAGAGACATAGAGAGAGATAAAGAGAGAGGGGAAGTGTGTGGGTGTCTGTGCGCATGAGAGAGAGCTTATGTCAGCAGGAATGTGTGTGAGAGTCAGGGCTGTATGTGGGCGGGTGCTCAGCACTGACTGTATTTACAAACAGACTTTGAAAAGGGTCTCTAACCAGACCCTGCCTTTCAAGTCCTTAACTCTACAAGCAAAAACAATGTGTATTTTTCTACACAATGTGTATAAGAATCCTTAAATTAACCCAACTCAGTGATGCATTGACTGTTGCATTTCACACGTTTTACTTCATGTTGCCAGGTATGTGCTCCTATTTCCTAAGAGTGAGCTCAGGAGTTGAAACTCAAGGCAATGTGAGCTTCTGAGAGTGTCAGTGGCTGTGTCGTAAAGGTGTTCTTATTATGTGCTCATCCAATCGTTGGCCTCTCTGCAGAGCGCCTACTGAAATGGTCACATATCTGCCAATCTTAATTACGATTCTATCAGTGTGTGATGGAATTACACATCTTTTGAAATATGGATCTTGCAAAGGAAAAAAAATTCTATGGGGAGAATGTACCCCAGTTCTTAAAAAGAAAGTATGTAGCGGCAGAACTTGGCATTAAAATTATCCATAGAAACCAAGAAAAACTGAGCAAAGCAGTTGTGAGTTGTTAGCCACCTTCACATTGTGGTCCTAGGGAATCGGTTGCCAGATATTATGAAAGGATGAAGTTAATTAGTTTCGAGCTTTTGGGGCAAATTTCATATTTTCTGTGAGACTTTGCGTCTGAACATAGTCAGAGATAAATCGTGATCGTTGACATGGTTTTATGTAACAGATTTACCTGTTAAACCATAAGTGGACATGTCATTATTTAATACAGAATTGTTGCCCATGATGTGTGTCACAGCACTGCACAAGATGAAGCAATACATGCACAAGAAACATATGTCCATCATCCTGATCCACACTTGCCAAAGAGGCTGGGACAGTAAATACCGAGAGGTGGGGGGCGCAGCCTAAGTTGTGCCTCATAAGTATCAGGAGGACGGGAGGGGGCAGTCTTGCATGGTGTTTTGTGCACACCAGCAGGGTAGGAGGTTGTATCCTACCCTGCATAGGGTCAAGAGACAAGCTGGAGTTCCTGGACACAACCATGAGGGTGTGGCCTTTAACTCCTGGGCGTAGATGTATCAACATACCCTTTTACGATTTCTAAATAGCGATTTTTAAGGAATCGCTATTTAGAAATCGTAAAATGGGATGTATGTAGAAAATCGCTTTTTTTTGCGATTTCTTAATCTTTCTTATTTGCGAATTCGCAATTTGCGAATTCGCAATTAAGGAATAATTTCCAATTCATTCCTATGGGCCAAATTAGCACAACCAGATGGTATGTGGTTATTAGCATTCTAGCCCATATATTAGAAGTGAATGTCACCAACAAATCAGTAAAGTTTTAAAATTCTTCTTTTATTTTCAATTTTTTAGAAAAAGGATTTTTTGTGTTTGCAAGATTTAAAAACAGTACATAATAAATGCATTCAAATACATATCAATATACACCTCATGATAATAAAATGACAATAAAACAAAATTATGTTAAAAAAGGTTACTAAACCAATTGTGATCAAAAAAGAGGGAAAGACAAAGGAGAGAACAAATAACAGACAATCCTATTTGTCATATTTATACATATCAGGGAACTCAGGTATAAGAGACTAATCCAGGACACACTCTAATTTTGATGTCTATGGGGAAAGCTCTATCCCTTGATTATGTAATTCCAGGCGTCGACGCGTTTCGATGGTTAGGTTAAAATTTTGACCATCTTTTTCATGACCAAATTAGATATGTCTCTCCTAACACTGGCATTGCATGGTTGCCAAATTCAAGGAAATCCTGCAGATAAACATACTTGTATAAGTATTGTGTACAACATAGATTGAGCCTATATAATCTAATCACATTCTTAAAAACACTAATTGTGTCAAAACATTTCAAGCCAAGTTCTACACAGTCTATACACCAGTTCATTGTACTTTTACAGTCATAGTCTTATATTTAATTGTGCACATACTTTCCAATTTTTATACTGTTATTTCACTATTCGATTCATGTTTTTTATATTGATCTCACCACCACATTTTCTCTTATTGTTATAATCCCAATTTCATTTCTCGTATATGGGCTCTTGGTACTAGTTTTCTTTCCCCCTAGTGTGTTTAAGGAAAGGGGGTTGTGTGTGTTCGATTTTGGTAACACCACTATAAACCTCCCACCCAGAGAGTCATGTCGGGCCAATTTCATGGTGCGGAGTTTGATGATTACATGTCTTTACCTTATATCATATTCGCCTTAGTCTTCTTCCACATCTCATTTTTTATTTTACAAGTCATCTGAAAAGTTTCTGTAATAAAATACGCTAGTATCAATACACCGTTACGTTTTTGATTTATATCTAACCTTTATCATCTTTCTTAACCCGTTACCTTATGTTATTTATTTTCTGATTTATTCCAGCTTATTCTTATTATTCCGGTCTTTATTGTTTATAATTTTTGCCTACGGGAGAAAAGAATATCGGGTTGTTACTCCCTATTATTGGACTTGTTCCATTTTTTTAGCGAATCTTACTGGTTTTTACATACCTCTTGTTTTTGGGTAATGTATGTGAAGAAACGTCTCCTATTTTTCCAGAGTTGCAGTGGTCAGCATAAAACGAATATAGTTTTTGGTTCTCTCTTGTGTTATAACTCTGTATTGGGAAACAATGGAGTATTTTGTAATCCTCCATTGTTATTATTTAATTGCTTTAGGAAAACACGTGAACAATGGTACATGTGTTACTTGAATACGATTGAAAAGGGCCTGAATACGAGAGAGGAATGGATGAACCTAATAGTGAATCTGTATAGGTAAAGGTACCAGAAAGGGTTTTATTTCTAATCAAAAGATTTCAGCGACATAGGTCTGTATTACTAGGACTTCTAGACTGAAAATATCTGTTGCTGACATTGTTTTAACTCACCCGGTTGTTGGTGAGAGAACCTAAAGAGCTACCACACTAGCTCTAAGGAAGCAAAACAATTCAAAAATAAAAAGCAACACAAAAGTTCATATTTCAAAAAAGACTAATTATTTGTATTTTTGAATAAAAAGTATGTATTGTAAGGGTTCACCATCAACTGAATTGATACCAGATCTTAGGTACAAGGAAACAAGCATTCATTCCATTAATACAAAAGATAAAAAATCCAGTCTGTATGATTAATAACTGTGACTTCTTGGTAAGATAAACAGTAAATCAGATGAAAATAGATGTCATTTAATGCAGACATGGACTGGTATGTCGACGTTTCGGTCTTTTACGGTATTATCCCAAGACCATCATCAGGCCGAAGGTTTAAATAAGGTATAGTTGACCCTTGTAGAAATGATTACACTGTTTGACTTTATGGAATAGATCGATTGTAGTTGTTGGTGTCACACTTGGTGATCACAAATATCTCTCTTTTACGGCGTTATGTCAGGAGTACAAGGCCGGGTTATAATTCTTATAACGGAATCGAAGTTCAATTCTTTAGCTTGAAATGGAACAAAATGGGAAACGCTGCCACCGTAATCTCTGGTTGGACATTTGATCCCCTCTCGACAAAGATCAGGCAGATCATTAGAAAACATTGGTCCACACTGGATACCATTACTGAGAAAATGCCGGAACCCCGTTTTGCTTTTGAGAGAGCATCAAACTTGCGTGATAGGCTGGTACATACGCGAGGTCCCGGTATCATCCAGCCCAGCACCATCCCTACAGGACACTACCCATGCGGTAACTGCTCTGTATGCGGTCTTACATCAGCCTCAAAAAGTGTCACATTACGTGATGGTCGAACTTGGTTTTTAAACCGGTTCAGTAATTGCAACACATCCCATGTGATCTACAGACTCACATGCAGCTGTGGTCTGCACTACATTGGACTTACCACCTGCAAAGTTAAGATCCGCATACAGGAACATCTGAGCAAAATAAAAGCTAAGAAACTAATCACACGCCTGGTGCAGCATTTCACAGAAGCAGGACATGACCCTAAAACCTTAAAATGGACCGTCCTTTAAAAAGTGGTAGGGGACACACATAACTTGGACAACATCCTAGCGAGAAAGGAGGCAAAATGGATTTTTTCTGAAAAAGCAGACCTTGAGGGCCGGAACGAAAATATCGAATAGAACAAAGTCAGCAGGCGGTGAACACTATGGCGACATGATGAGCACATTCTTTATGTCATAGATAGTTAGCTGCACTCACACAATATTATCATTATCCCGCAGTACCCTCACCACGATAGTGTCAATCCAAACTGACCCTTTACATGAAATGCCCGTTTGTAATTTATGTAACCTGGTTTGCATATATTTGTATATGTCTTCCTGACGATCACAGTAACATTAAACATTAAATATGCCTTTACACACACATAGGTTTGTTTCTTCCCCTCTTCTTCCCCCATTCTATCGGAACCCAATCCAACATGGCCGTGCCACGTTACGCCGCGCAACGCCGGCGTGTGGTTGGAGCCATCCCTCCAGGCTACTTCCTGGCCCTCCGAACAGTATTCCGGGAGGATCGCCGGAGCGCCGGAGGGACTCGGCATTAGTAAGGCGGTGCACGTGAGATTGTATGCAAGAACGGGGTGGGCTTTGGGTCTCCGTCCACGGCGTAGCACACGGTATCATAGCCACCGTGATGGCAGACATAATCCAGTATCTTTTGAAATAGCGTGATTTTGGGATTTTGATTTTGGGACTTTGCGGTATTTAGCATCCTGGCTCAGGGCATTTTTAAATTGTTGATGTCCATTTCCTGATATTTGGACCATACCGTGGGCAGTTAGACATGGGCTCCGCCCCCCGTCCCGTTGGGTGCTCTTCCTGGGTGAAATATATTACTACAGAGTTGCCGTGTTTCGAAATATCATTTGAAATTGATGGAAGCAACGCATACCTCACTCTTAATACGATGAGTGTGGGCATTCATTATCGTGTATGACAATTGCGGTGATTGAACCGGGTCATGGGCACTATGACAAATGCCCATTTTACATGATATCTACCTGGTCATTTTCATTTTTCGATTTTATTTCAATATAGGTGGCTCTAATCAGGACGAGTCACTGTTGGACACGTGATCACGTGACACAGTGTCTAGTGGATGGTTGCCGGTATGCAATGACTGGGCAACCATAAGGTAAACATGAACTTTGATACAAACTCTATGTAACATTTGGGACGTCTTTGACTAAACACTTTTGCTTAAGGGGTGCAGTATGATCAGCACAATCAATACAGTGCTCTGGTTTTATTTACACAGGTCCTTGTCTAAATAGTTTGAAGTGAAGTTCGAGAATAGTGAACCCCTTTCACACCCTGATGAAGTTGCTGAAACTATAGCAACGAAACATGTTGGCTTGAAGAGAAAGAAGTATGGTATGTAATTAACCATTTTTAACGGAAGGTTTTGCAGCACCAGAATAAAGGAGAAACAGCCAGCAAAACCTTGCCAGGTTTTACTTTTTCTGTTTGTTTGGTTGTCTTGGGGTCTCTGTATGTATACATGTTGTCACAGTACTGTCTAGATTTACTCACTGTCTTTTACTAATATTCTCACGTGATGCACTTTTATATGTTTGTGTGCACCATTCTATCTTCACTAAGGGAGAGTGACCAATGATGAGAATTCGGTATACAGGACATTGCAAAACCGGCAACCCCCTCGGGTGTTACGACCGTGAGGCACTCTCTCTTTTCTCTACACTTTTCTGTTACCAGTAAGTGTTGGCCTGTGTCTTTAAATGGTTTTGACTTGATGTTTATTAATTGAGACATCTTGACCTGAGGAGTAGTGTTAATATACACACCCAGGGTATAGAAACAGACAGCGTGATCGTTCACCCGTATTTTGGTCTAGAAGCTGGATGTTTTGTTGGTTGAGGTATGGCTACATTTTGATTAATTGTGATTGAGTGGGGGCAGCCTTACCCATTACCTTACCCCTTCACCCCTTGAGATTAATGAAACGTGTTGGCTGACAAGTTCTATTCTGAATATACTATTTGCCTTTCATTTGAAAAGTTATATTGGATTATTTCTTCTTTGGAATATGAATAAGCATGGGCGGAAAATCCGTTCCGCTCGCGGATTTTGCGGATTTTCGGCAAATTCGCGATCCGCGAACGCTCGCGAATTTACCGAAAATCCGCAAATTCGCACGCAGCAGATTTTTTTTTCTTGGTGATACAATTTTGCAGCGTGCGGCGTAAGTTCGCAATTGCAAACATGTAGGTGCGGCGGGCAGCAACAATCTCGCACTCGCGAAATTACAAAATTTGCAATTCTGCACAAGAAATCCACTAGCAAGCCGCATATACCTTCTGAAAATGATGATTTTTATCAGAATAACTCCTCAGGTTGACATTTGCCTGCCCTTTTTTGGATTTGAGGCCTTTTGACTTTCTTTGGATCACTTTTGGATTAGAAATCAACTTTCACAAGTAAGTTTGCTTGGGGCATTACATTTGCTGTTCTGCAGAAAAACGAGTTTTGCTAAACTGAAAGCACTCAGCAGGTGCAAAAGTTCAAATTCATCATTAGTAACCATTCCCTGTAGTGCTTCCTGACAGGGGCCCCTCCAGAGTTCAGTTGCTAGTTGCAACAATTGTATGACCCTGCTCTGACCCTCACAGCCAGATCATAGAATAGCTACAAGTAGGCCACAAAGGTCCTAGAAAAAAAATTGCACTGCAACAGAAAGCAAATTACAGATAAGGAAGCAGGTGCCAGACTGGAATTTTAAAACAGTGACACATTAATAAATCAACCCCAAATTAATTCATGTCAGTTGAACCAGGGCAGGTGTGCTTGCTTTTTCCCCCCATAATCTACAGTGATGATGATGAACCAGAGGGTGGCATTGATGTACCAGAGGGTGGCATGGGTGAAACAGAGGGTGGCAGTGTTGAAACAGAGGGTGCTGTGAACCTGTGATGATGAACCAGACGTAGAAACAACATATTCGCGACCGTTGCGAGCCGACAAGTAAGTTCGCAATTGCGAACTGGTACAAAATCCTCGCGAACTGGCAGAAACCCTTGCGAACACTATAAAAACAAAAAAATCCGCAAATTCGCGAGAATTCGCAGATTTTGCGGATTGCGAGTTCGCAAATACACAAATTCGCGAACGCCAGATTCGCAAAATTTGCCCATGCTTAAATATGAACTGGCAGTGATAACCACTATTAGATCTGTGTGAACATTTTTAAATATATGGAATAGCTGGAGATGGCCTATCTTCAGAAAAGTAATAGTTAGCAATATAACATAATTTGCTGTTTTTCAGATGCTAATAAAAGTGATAGTATGTCTGTATGAAATACTGTATAACTGTACTCGAAAATATAAATGTGTCTTTTAATACCACTAAAAATGGATTGCAAAGCTCTTGCTTCTTTACGATCAGGACTCACTCCTATAGCTTGAACCCAGCCCTTCCTTTATTTTTACTCTCTGCACGTTTTATTCGTAAACTCTTCCGAACACCCTCTCTAGACTCACTGTTAGAAGCTTCAAAGTGTTTGGTTTTCTGATATAAGCCACCAAGCTTCCACTGTAACTTGATTTTAATGTCTCTTTTCGCAGCTTTCCGCAACAACAGCATGGCCTATTGTGTGTTTATTGTAATAGCTTATGTTAATTCTGGCCAGAATATTTGAATAGTACTCTGCAGAAGAGGTACAAATTGCAGCTTCCCCCTTCCCTTCCAGCCTCCTTATACTTATCGGCCCCTTTTTATAGGCTGATCTGGTTTCTTCACACCTTCTATTTCCCCGACTCCAGTAGGAGCCATCTCTTTTTATTCAAAAACTTCACCCCTTCTCCTCCACATCTATGAATATTCACTCATGCAACCTTCACACACTTGTTTACAACACTCTTACACTCTTCTAGATGACTGACAACACTCTCACAGTCTTCTAAAACTTCTGACAGCACACCACTCTTCTGATACTACTGACAGCACTCGCACACTCTTCCAATACTACTGACAACACTCACACTCTTCTTATACTACTGACAGTGTGCCACTCTTCTGATGCTGCTGACAGCACTCTCACATTCTTTCAATACTACTGACAGCAGTTACACACTCTCCCAATACTACTGACAGCACTCTCACACACTTCCAATACTACTGAGAGCACTCCCACACTCTTCTGATACTACTGACAGCTCTCTCATACTCGTCTTACCCTACTGACAGCACGCCACTCTTCTGATACTGCTGACAGCACTCTCACACACTTCTGATACTGCTAACAGCACGCTGACACTCTTCTGATACTATTCACAGCACTCTCACACTCTTCTAATTCTACTGAAAGCATTCACACTCTTCTAATACAACTGACAGCACTCACACTCTTCTTATATTACTGACAGCACTCACACTCTTCTTATATTACTGACAACATTCTCACGCTCTTCCAATACTACTGACATTACTCTCACACTCTTCGAAGACAACTGACTGCACTCTCCCACTCTTCCAATACTACTGACAGCACTCTCACACTTTTCCAATACTGTTGACAGGTCGCCACACTTCTTATATTACTGGCAGCACGCCAATACTCTTCTGATACTGCTGACAGCTAAGCCTGGACAAAGCACTACGCTACGCTTGCGTCGTTTGCGAAGTTTGCGCTACTATGCGAATTGCACGTAGCACAGTGCAAACACGCATAGCGTAGTGCAGCGGTAATTTTTTGGTTGCTCGCGGTCCTCAACGTCAAGTTGGCGACCGCGAGCAAGCAAAATGACATCCCGGCGAGACTTTTTCCTCATTCTAATACTACTAACAGCACTCTCACACTCTTCTGATACTACTGACAGCACCCTTCACTCTTCTAATAGTATTGATAGCACTCTGCAACACAACGCAGTGAAGCGAGGCAGTCGATGCTCTCGCATATAGAAAGGTTCATGCTCTACTCCAACAAAGGCTTTGTAAATTCAGTGCATAGTTTAAGTGGGAGGTGTGTTACATCTGTCATCTTATGGTGTTAAGCATTAAATGCCCCAGACACTGATTCTTCAGGCTGTTCAATACTCTAGTGATGCAGTCCCACACAGAACGTTACAGTGCTGTTGACTTCCAAAACATTAAAAAGCCTTGGAATGTGTCCATAAATGTTTCCTGAGGCAAGCCTGTACTCTTGAATCACACTACATGACCAGTGTGTAGTAATTGTAGAGCTCTTCAATCTCTGGTGGCACAGCACCCAGAATAATGTACTCAATGGTTAAACACTTATAAGATCCCAAAGACAAGAACATTTGGCTATGCCACTATTTACTTGGTAAATTTCAGCTGCACTGCAGTACTACATGATCAAAACACAGACCTGCCAACTCACACAGTGCCACCGTGTGTCACACGATATCAGGTCTTTTCACAGGGTCATTCGGTGAGGAGTTGATTTTACATGTTGGGCACCCAATTAGCTGGAAACTCCTGCAGGGAGCAGGTTTCCAGCTAATTGGAGGTTTGACTCAGCCGAAGTCCATTGCAAGTTATGAAACCTAGTGGCGACAGCTACTTAACAGCAATGGCGGGTGAGTTGCAGGGAGTACAGGGGAGGGAATAAAAAGAAAATAATCACTTCCCTGCGTTATCATTTTATTTTTCCATTTTTACCTGCTCACAGAGCAGTGGGGCGACACATCTCCACCTTAGCGGAAGAGGCCCTCCTGATGCACCTCCACCAGGACCTCTGCGGCATCCTCAGCTTTGATTTTAGTTTTTGGTGGGGGTTGAGGGGAAGGGGAGGTGTTGGGGGAGAGGTAGAGGCTTGTGGTGGGCAGGGCTATAGATTTAGAAGTATCTCGGGCTCTAAGCCCCTCCTCCTTTATGACCACGCCTCATCCTCACCCAGTGAGAAAAATTCACAAGTTGGCAGGTCTGAAAACACATTAGCAAAGCCTAGAGTTCTCATAGGCGAATCTTATTGGCATTGCCAGTGCTTGTTTTAGTGTTGGCACGTTGCAGGCAGGGCAGGAGAAGGGCAGAGAGGGAGGTGCTGCTTGTTTAAGGGCTTTTGATCAATTATTGACTCCGTGTCCACCCTTTGACACTTTAATGCTTTCTCGAAGCTCTATCCATTCCAGGTATTGGAAAAGCTAACATCAGGCTGATCAAAGCTCAAACAAAAATTGAGCTGGTGAAGGTGGGGGGGTGGGTTAGTGCCGGTGGAGGCTTGCTCTTAGCCTCGTCCGACAAATACCACATTTAGCAGGCGGCACATCAAAGCCCCGAGGTGGAGGGGCACTCCTGCTGGCCCAGAGCTGCGTCGCTGCCCTTCCCCACTCTGCCCTTGAAGCCGCGGGCTCCATCTGCAGAACAAGGCCGCACATTGATGACTAAAGACGCGGCTACGGAGTCACGCTTGCGTGCACGTGTTCCAACTGCAACGATGGGGCAGATTTACAAGGCCCTTGCGCCACTTTTGCGTCATTGTTAACATAGGAAAAATGGCGCCCAATGTGTTTAAGTACAAGTGCGTCCATACATATATTTATTTACTCATCTCTTTCATGTTTAATCAGTGCTTAATTTGTGAAGGAAAGAATGGCCGTACCCAAAGCTCTGCTGGTAATGTTCAATCCACTACCAGACACCCCCAAACCCCCTTCTCTTGCAGGTCCCTGCATTCTGTGAGTGACGGGTTTGCCCTTCTTTCTCTTCCTCCTTTTTTCCAATCTGTGTTTTACCTACTCTTGCACTCAGGAAATATCTGATACAGAAACGTAAGTGCTGCAAAAATAAGTGTTGGTGCCCCCCTCCCCCAACCACCATCAACCATCGGCTCAAATTAAGCACTGTGTGATATAAGTGCAGAACAAAAACCTGATAAAAGAAGCCTGACAGTCATGTCTGCCAGATTACATCTCTTTGCATGTCAGTGGTCGAAGTGTACGTAAAAACATGTGAACTATCTGAGTGCGATGAGGGCAGAGTCAGTGAGAGAGGGGTCGGGACCGAAGGAGCAGCTAAAAAGAATTAAATATTTAAAAAAAAATCTTTTGATTGCTTTTAATAAATACAGGGGCTTACTTACAAGCCCCTTGCACCACTTTCGCGTCATTTTTAACATGGGAAAAGTGA
This sequence comes from Lissotriton vulgaris, assembly GCF_964263255.1. Lineage (NCBI taxonomy): Eukaryota > Metazoa > Chordata > Amphibia > Caudata > Salamandridae > Lissotriton > Lissotriton vulgaris. The sequence continues at coordinate 82,761,641 of NC_141699.1, forward strand.
CGCAAAAGTGTTGCAAGTGGCTTGTAAATCTGCACCACACACTCCTAACCTTCAAATGCAAATTCTAAGACATTTCTATCCCCCAATCCATTTATCTGAAAGAGTTCTCTGAACCTCCATTCCTCAAGCTATTGAAATCTCTACAGGTGCCTCTTGTACAAATAAAATAACAAACTAATGTGAGAAAAACCCTGCTCTTGATTGCAACCACTCTTAGCAAGCATCCGCAATGCAATAGGTCTCGCATTTACGTGAGTTTGAGCTATTGGCATTGTAAATGACAATGTCATTTATTTATGTTTTGAATTTTAAAACATAAATAAAGGGCATTGTCATTTACAATGCCAATAGTTTAAACTCTTGCAAATGCGAGACCTATTGCATTCCACATGCTTCTTTAAAAGTGTGTGTGGGGGGGTTGCAAACAGAAGGTAGCAGAAGGAACACAGACGGGGAGGTGTGGGGACAGAAAACTGAGGGTGCAGATGTGGGGAAGCAAAAATGATTGTGCGGTGCTGGAAAGGGCACGGCGGACAATAGACAGAGCAATGTGGGGGGGCAGGGGGAGCAAAGCAAATGAGCGAGCAACGTTAAACTGGGGGTGGAAGCCCACCATTTACAGGTAATCTGAGCCGAGGAGCAAAGTGCAGCGAGCTGCCACTGTGGAACTGGAGAACTGCTTCCGGTCGGTTTCGCGCTTGCAGGAACATGTACAAAGAGACATTTGTAGCCAAAGAGTTTCTTTCTTTTTCTAATCCGTTTCACAGAGGAACAAATTGAGAAAAGTGGGTCAGAGCCCTTTGTTGAAGTCCTGGTTTGTAGCAACTGAGCGGAGGAGCAAACCTACAGCATATTCATGTTTAACACAGATGTTCGTTCAGAAAGTAAGCACACGGACTTTGCATCACACACCTTTGACCTCCCTAAAGGCATCGCTGAGTTGCCCCCTTCTCTCTCTCATGGCCCCTGAAGAGCTCCTCATTTGTTTACGAGTTAAATAAGCCGGTGGTCACCACTGCACATGAGAGACCCTCCTGCAGTAAGAGAAACTCATTAAAGAAAATAGTGTTCACAGACCAAAGAAGACATACCGTGTAACAACCGAAGTAGAAGCGCCAGTTTTCATGGCCGGCTACAAATGAAGACAAGCCGGTACTAAGGAGGGACTAACAAGCCTAATAACTAATCAGAAGCCAGCATTTATGAAGGACAATGACACAAGCCAATGACAAATATGGGCAGAAAGTGGGCGGGCCTTCAAGTACATACTCCAATACAGCATGGCTCGCAGAGCAGCGCATGTGCTGCCCAGACTCGACCTAAAAATCAGGACTCTTAAAACGGCTATGCAGAAAATTATGGCCATCAAAAAAGCTTAGAATATCCTGAATGCCGCCAACCATATTACCAACCATGATTCCTCCCCGTACTAACATGCCGGAAATGATGAGTAAGTCCAGGAGTAATCACGTGTGAAGATCTTCTGAGTATGCATGCTTGCACAGAGGATGTAAACGCGTGGTAATAGCGAGTGGAAGCGAGTGCTGCTGAATTAATTACATATATCGATCCGGTGGGATGTCTGCTTAGCGTTCTGAGATAGTAATGAGATAGTAATAAGATTATTTGTGGTATCTCTTGATTGATTGAGCTGGGTGATTCCGAACTGCAACCCTTGTTATGAGATACTTGTAACTCATAATGCAGGTATACTACACCGAGTGTTGATATCACCCCAGAGTGCAGGCACACTATCACTGTAACATTAAGTGTGTTGGGACCTGAAAGTGGAATAAGATATGAAATCAGTGTTGTCACAAAGATTTCTATTGTTATTCGCTTCATTCCAAGAATTATCCCACAGTCATATTCCACAACTTTTTCTCAGAACATTTTCCTCAGGGAAAACCTGATGGTGCAGATCCACCTCAAAAGTTGTAATCCTAAATCGGGTGAAAATGCCTGTTACTGCATGAATTGGGAATTACAATAAACATATTACGAAGGCCTATATGCTTAATAAGTACACTGCTGGAACAGTTTCAAACGTACTGGTAGGTAGGCAAATCCAGCGTTTCGGGCTTCTGCCCTTGCTCACAGATCGTCAGTCAATAAACTGTTCACCATTTAAAAACCAACTGTTCCATAGTTTTTTTCTCAAATGCATTTTTTTCTCTAACCACGTGATAGTGAAGAGTGAGGACATACTACTCAGTAAAACCTTGTATAGTTTGTCTTCCAAACATTTTAAAACCCACATGTTGATGCCTTATGTAAAGTGGATAAAAACAGATAAAAGTTTTGATCCTTGAGCTTCGCGGGCAACCAAGATGGCCGCGTGAGCTCGGAGCTCCGAAGACCTCCCGATCCTCCGCAAAGATCCTGCCACCTATCCTGTCCCACTGTAGTGGGTATCTGTTGCTGAGCCGGAGCTGATGCAGCGCCCGTTTCCAGATCGCAAATCCGACATTCCTGGATCGAGTTAGCTCGTCGAGACTTTGGTGGCCCCGCCTGCGTCACTGGCAGACGTCGAGAGATACGAATGGTGGCTCCCCACGGGACGATCGGCCTAGATTCCTTGACCCGGCTGGTGTGACCGGACCACGCGCTCGGAGCTGCAACCTCTCTTGGCGGCCTTCGGGACCTCATCGTGCCTACTGTAGGTGCACCTCGCGCCCTCTTCACCCCTCTGGACGACTTTGCCCTGGTGTGCCAATATGGCGGGCAAGGGGGACTCGGACAAAGGCAAGCCTCCAAGAGTTAGCAGGAAGCTGAATCAGTCACAATCCACAATTCCGGAACGATTCTCCCATTCTAAGGGATCACCGGGACTGGCGGGCCGATCTAAGGACCTGTTAAGGGACGAGTCCCCCGAAGATCCTGACTTCATGCTTCGGGACGTGATGGGTGCTATTGCTGGGGTGAAGACGGAGATGCATACTCTTCACGAAGCGCTGTCCGGCAAGGTGGACACCCTAAAGATTGAACTGAATCTTATCAGAGCTGATCTTGGTAAGACGAATGACCGAGTGAAGTCGCTGGACCTTAAAACATTGAGCTTAATTAATGATATGTCTGATGTGCAGACCGAGGTCCGCGACCTGAAAATGGCTAATGGGATGCTGGCACGCCGGCTGGACGAGTTCGAGGGCCGTGCGCGACGCCAGAATGTTCGCATCACCGGAGTGCCGGAGAAAGCCGAGGAGGAATCCGCTGAACTTTTCGTTGAGGAACTAGTGGTCAAGAATCTGGCACCGGGAGGGTTGAGCAAGTTTTTTTCGGTTGAGAGGGCCCACAGAATTCCGGGTGGCCCACCGAAGACGGGCGCTTCCCCTCGCCCCATCATTGCGAGACTGTTCAATTATAGGGACCGTGACGCCATTCTACAGGCATCGAGGACCGCTGGCCCGCTGCGCTTTCAGAACTCGGATGTGAACTTTTTTCCTGACTTTACTCAAGCCGTTCAGAAGCGTCGCCAGAGCTTCACTGGGGTATAGAGGAGACTTAGAGAGTTGGGGATGCGCTACTCTATGCTCTATCCTGCAAAACTTCGGATTGAACACGGTCACCGAACTCTGTTTTTTGACCTTCCGGATGCGGCAGGAGACTGGCTTGATACCCTGTCTCAACAACGTACCGAGCCGGCTGACCAGACGGAGGAGGCTACTGGAGGATCAGGTTCCCAGGAATGAACGAATGGACTTCTGACTGTTTCTGGGGGGGTTTCTGCTAGTGGCTCCGACTCTAGAAATTGCAGCTCTTGTTTCTGATATCTCTGTTCGTTATATGGAGGATGACGGGGGGATAGGATGTCTCCTTTCTCCTCTAAGGGGCTTCTTGTAGGGTAGTTTTTTAGGGGCGACAGGCACACTGCTAGTTGGGGTGGCTACTAGTCTAATGCAGGGGTGCAGGGTGGGGGGTAGTTGGGGTGTGTTTCTCCTGTTTTTTCTATTATCTCTTTCCTTGTTCTGGCTTGGGTCTCACTGTCCTGATGTTTTTGCTATGCGGGCACTGTTCCGGGGTGGGTTGATGGGGTGGAGCGTCCTCGACGATGGGGGGTAAATCATTGAATTTGTTGAGCTGGAATGTTAACGGGTTGGGGGATCGAATTAAACGGGGTTTTGTGTTGCAAATGCTCAAACGTTGTTCACCTTGTGGGAAATACGTGTAAGGCATTGAATAGAAGGGGATTTAAGATGGTGGCTCATTCGGGGTTCTCTACGGGTTCCCGGGGGGTGGGTATCATGATGCGCATGTCCCTTCCAGTGGAGGTGGAGTCTACCCTTGTTGACGAGAGAGGCCGATATGTGGCGGTGGTGGGTAAATGGGAGGGGCGCACCCTGGTTTTGGTTTCGGTCTACATTCCCCCGGGGCTGCAAGCGACTACCTTTCAGGACCTGGGTGGCGCCATTTTGAATCTCCCTGATGGCTTGCTGATCCTGGGGGGTGACTTTAACTCAGTGGTATCGGGGGACCTAGATCGCTTTCCATCCAGAGACCTACGTCCTTCACAGTTTTGGCTCCCGGACTTTATCGGCTCCATGGGGCTGATTGACTGCTGGCGCCTTTTGCACCCCGCCCTGCGACAGTATACTTTCCACTCGGGTGCCCATGGTAGCCTTTCCCGCATCGACTATGTCCTGACCCCTGCGGCTCAGGCACAGTCGGTTTCCAATGCTCGCCTGATGGCCAGGGGCATCTCAGATCACTCCCCGGTCTGGGTGTCATTTGATTTTCAAATTACCGCGGCATCGAGGGTTGCCCCTATCACCCCTGGTACTTCCGTAATCCTAAGACCCGGGACCTCCTAGCAAAGTCTATAGAGAGGTACTTCACCGAGAACTCTGGCTCGGTTGACTCGGCCGTCTCCCTTTGGGAGGCCTTTAAAACTGTGCTTCGCGGCGAGGCCTTCTCTTTGATTGCGGAAGCGCGTAGGCGACGCGATGAGGACTTGGTGCGGTTGGAGTCTGATATTCTTGATTTGAATTCCCAGCTGGCTTTTGGGCCGACTCCGGACCTGCTCCATGCTCTTTCCCTGAAACAAACGGAACTTAGGGCCACTGCCACTGATGCGGCGAAGGCGATGAGCTGGGAACAGCAAGGCAGAATATATGACTCTGGGGATAAGGCGGGCAAGCTCCTGGCGTGGCTGGACAAGAGAGAACTTGCCTCCCGAGTGGTTCCGGAGATACTGGGCGAGGACGGCCTGGTCGTCACAGACCCGGCCGCTATTGCTGGGTCGTTTGCGGAATACTTTGAGACGGTTTATACGTCAGTAACTGTCCTGCCAGAATCTGCTTCGACTTCCTTTTTGGAGGGCATCGAGCTTCCTTGTTTGTCGGATGTTGAGCGGGACGACATGGACCGGGATATTACTGTCGATGAGGTGGCGCTTGCAATCCGGTCGCTGTGCTCCGGCAAGGCGCCGGGGCCCAACGGCATTCCCGTGGAACTGTACAAGCTTAAGGCCGATACAGTGGCAGCGCCCCTGCTAGATATGTTCCTCGAAGCCCGCGAGGCTGGTGAACTCCCGCTTGACCAACGACTTGCCACCATAGTGGTCATACACAAGGAGGGGAAGCCGGGTGATCTATGCCGCTCCTACCGGCCCATTTCTCTGCTTAACGCCGAACCCAAAATTCTGGCGAAATTGCTAGCTAATCGTCTGGTGGGGGTGATCTCGGATCTGGTTCATCCGGACCAGTCCGGATTCATACCGCACCGCAACACGGCCCTCAATCTTCGCAGGCTCCACGCAGTCATGGCGCGGGCGCAGCTGCTTACTGAACCGACGGTGCTTGCTTCGCTTGACGCTACCATGGCGTTCGACTCCTTGGAGTGGAATTACCTGTGGGCCGTTCTTGCCAAGTTGGGGTTCGGGCCCGCTTACATCGGCTGGGTCCGGCTTCTCTACTCTGCTCCGCTAGCCAACGTGACTGTGAATGGTCGAGTCTCTGCCTCCTTTGCGCTGCACAGGGGCACCAGACAGGGGTGCCCACTGTCAACCCTCCTATTCGCGTTGGCGCTTGAACCGTTGGCAGCGTGGATCCGGGTTCATCCTGATGTTGCAGGGATCACGTGGTCACCGGGATTTGAGGATCGGATATTGCTATATGCCGACGACATCCTCTTGTATCTCACCTCCCCGTGCCGCTCCCTTATTGTGGTGTTTGACTTGCTGGGCACTTTCGGTGGCTACTCGGGCCTGGTCATTAATTGGTCCAAGTCCTCTCTCTACACGTTGTGTGGTGACACTCCGCGCCTCCCTCGCGGCTGTACAATACAGGTTGCCCAACAGGGCTTTAAGTATCTGGGTATCTATGTATCAAAGGATCCCCGGGCACGATATACACACAATTTGCTTCCTCCTTTGGTGAGGCTGCGTCGAGATGTGGAGGGCTGGAAGAAGTTACCGATTTCCTTACTGGGCCGGGCGGCATTGTTTAAAATGATGTCTTTGCCGCGGTTCCTCTACGCGTTACAGAACACTCAGGATCCGGTGCCCGCTAAGTATTTTGGGGCGATCGAGAACTTGCAGCGCACCCTGCTGTGGGACGGTAGGCCACGGATATCTCTGACGAAACTGACCATACCGTGGTACGATGGCGGCATTGCCTTACCCGATATGGGTCGTTATTACTGGGCTTCCCAACTGGCGGCGATCAATCACGGGCTCTATGGCCCGGCAGTTAGTCCTGGCTATGCCATGGACCGGTGGCTTATGAATGATGGGAACTACTATAGGGCGTTGTATTCTAGGTCTCTGGATCGGAAGTTGACGGGGCCCACCAAGACGGCGGTACGACTGTGGAGGGTGGTGACCAAGACTCTGGGCTGGCAGGGCAAACTTACCATGGCCACTCCGCTTTATGACTCCGACCTGTTGGGGAAACTGTGGCGCACCAAGGGGTTTGACAGGTGGGATATCATTGGAATATCGAAGGTGGGGGACGTTATGGCCAGAGGGGTGGTGAAGTCCTTTGAAGCATTACAGGCCGAGTTCCAATTGGGCGCATCGGAATACTTCCGGTGTGCACAACTCCGCCACGCTCTCTCGTCCTGTGTAACGGTTGGGGAGGCAGTACCTGAATCGTCTCCACTGGAGGATAGAGTGCTGTACGGTCATATGCCAGATAGTGCCTTCTCCCTGACCTATAAGAAACTCATCAACGTACGGACTGACTTGCTGATGAAAGTGAGAGAGCTTTGGGTGAACGATGGAATTGAGGTGGATGATGAAGAATGGCAGTCAGCGGTTTCTTCCCCTAGGGAGGTGGCCATCTCGGCAAGGCTTAGACTCGTTCAACTGAAGACTCTCCACAGGGTCTATGTTGCGGGCTCTAGGCTCATACACATGGGGCTTTCGCAGGATGGATTGTGCCGGAGGGGAGTGCTTGCGACTTTCATGCACATTATTTGGGAATGTCCTGTGGTGGCTCGGTATTGGACCCGGGTGCATGAGGTGATGAGAGAGGTGACTGGTGTGACTTTACCGGCGGAGGCCCGGCGCTGCCTTCTCAACATCTGGGGCCCGAATGATTACAATGTGGCCCAGACCCGCTGGGTCACCCTGGGCAATATGATAGCTAAGAGAGACATAGCCCAGAGGTGGGGTGCGCCTACTCCCCCCACGATCGGACTGTGGAAAACCAACATGGATTGGTGTATGCTCCGCGAGAAAACTGTATATGTGGCCCGGGGCAGGCCCAGGATGTGGGGGTCGGTGTGGGGAGCGTGGAATTCATATAGAGGAGACATCTGTGCACCCCCCGAGGTGGCAACGCCCGAAGTCCGTCTGTCTCCGTAGAGCCCCCCTTCCCGTGGTTCCAAACTTGTCATCCTGTTCTATTACTCCCCATCTGCAATGTTGTCACTCATTAGGTTGTTTGAATGATAGGGTGTGTAACCCCCGATCACTCCCCGCGATATGTGCCCATACTACGTTGCCTGTCCTCAGCCTAGTTTCTTCTTTCTTGTTCCTTCTTTGTCTCGCCTCTCTTCTTTTCCCTCTTCTCTTTAGGTATTTGGTTTATTTATTGTTCCTTGATATTTCACTTGAAAATTAAACCTGACCATTTCTGTGTACTGTTTTGTGCACGATTCCGAGTATTGATACAATGCTGCCTGGCCTCCGGGATGTAGGGCTGAATAGCGGTGTACTTTTTCGGTAAATAAAGGTTTTCAAAAAAAAAAAAAAAAAAAAAAGTTTTGATCCTTATTAACATTTATCTGAGCAATATATATACATTAAAAATAAGCGTACAAATGTATATATCAAATATATAAAAGCATGAATGCCATGGCCAAGAATCACTACTGTGTTTGTCCGTAATGGTTGCTTCTAGTGCAAATAACGCATTGAGCTCAAACGTGCAAAATACTGCATTAAAGTGCCACAATGTTCTGTGCAAAATGCAAAAAGACTGATGTGCAAAATCGCAATATGTGAACATCAATCAAATCTGGGAACCTATTTAGTATTGGGTATAAATACCAGGGTAAAGTGCAAATCTTGTTGTGCAAATTACGCAATACTATATGGACATAGGAATAAATGTACAAATATACAGATATATAACTAAATTCCTATCAATCAAATTTGACTTAAAACAGTTGATAATTTAAGAATATCTATATATATACATATCCACCCAAAATTGCTCCAGCAATATGAGGTCACACTCCCATTGAGGTAAAAGAAACATCTTTATTTATTTTATAGCCGACAGCTTTTCCTCCCTTATTCGTATCCCTGGCCTGACGCGTTTTGATGCACTCTCACCATCTCATCAGAGGCCTCGTGAGCAGAAACCAAACTGCGTGCATGACTCGCCGCCCATTTCCTGTTCTTTAAGTAAACAGTACCTTTTTTCATTGCATGCTGGGCAACGTAGTCCTTTTCGGCACATTTACACCCTCCAGTGGGTTGCCTGCTCACGATTTCTTGGGGACATAATTCATAGTCCTTATTGAGCCCCCGGAGGAAACTCCGTCAGCTTGAAATTTAACACCTCAATTTGCCCAATTCAAGAAGGGGTTCCTCCTTTGGCGGTCCCGTTAAGTCTTCTCCCAGATGGTGCATCGCCTCCATGGCCTGAAGCACACGTGTATAAATCCACCCAAAATTGCTCCAGCAATATGAGGCTGCACTCCCATTGAAGTGAAAGAAACATCTTTATTTATTTTAAAGCCAACAGCTTTTCCTCCCTTATACATATATATATCTATACTACTATTATAAAGAGAGAACACAAACCTTTTGGCGAGGTAAACTCGGGAACCACAGCGCCAATCCACACACCCGATACATTGTTGTATTCCTCAGGGAGTGCAGATGGAAATAGGCTATAGAAAATAAAAAAAAACGTAAATTTAAAAATATAACTTTAAAAAAAAAGTAGTGCCCTGAAAGTAGCGCCGGCCACGATGCTGGCGGCCACGAGGTAGTGCTGGCCGCAACATACGTGATGACGAGGAGGAGCGGCGGTGAAGTGAGGAGCTCGGGGAGGAGCGGCGGCTCAGGTAAGGCTCTGGGACAAGGGACAGGAGGGAGACGGTGCGGGAGGTTGGCCCGGAACAACTGCGGTAAGGCTCAGGGTCTGGGGCAGCATTTCAGGCTTGCGAGGAGGAGCGGCGGTGAAGTGAGCAGCTCGGGGAGGAGCGGCGGCTCAGGTAAGGCTCTGGGACACGGGACGGGAGGGAGCCGGTGCAGGAGGTTTGCCCGTAACAACTGCGGTAAGGCTCAGGGTCTGGGGGCAGCATTTCAGGCTTGCGTGCACTCCCGCCCCGGCCCCCGCCCGCCATGACATTGTCCGGGACGCAGACAATGTTGTGGCGGGCGGGGCCGGGGTGGGAGTGCACGCAAGCCTGAAATGCTGCCCCCAGCCCCCTTCTGCCCCGGGCAGCGCTGGGGCGGGCTGCTAGTATATATATATATATATATATATATATATATATATATATATATATATATATATACATATATATATATATATATATATATATATACATATATATATATATATATACATATATATATATATATATATGTATATATACATATACATGCTTATATATATATATATACGCCACCAACCCAGTTATGCTGACACAGTGCTTTCCGGGAGTTGAAGTCCTGCGCACACATCGCAAGCAACCAACAGGTGTGCCGATTGCATCAGGGGGAGGAGATTATGGTGCGAGCATGCATTTAGCAGCAGGAAGGAGTAGATGGGAGAAGGACTCGTTACAGTGCAGGTGCTGAAGAAGGCCGATTGCCGAAATGCATTCGCCGCCACTGGGACATTTTGAATAAAACGAGTTACCTGCCTTGTAATCCCCTCTGGCCTCTGATTTCTTCTTCTGAAGGGATGTGGCATGATATATATATATATATCTATATATAGACTTTGTTTTTATTTTTTATTTATTATACTGGCGTGGCCGTCTGTAATGTACGAGCTGTGCTGCCCTGATTCGCACCTGCTGTGCTGATTGAATGAGGCGAGGCAGCACAGCTGGAGAGTCTAAACAGGTTAACTTCTGTCCTGAGGGCCGGTTGAAATATGAGCCTGCACAACACTGATTAATGTGCAGGTTCACCCGACCCGCCCTTAAAATGAGGTACATTTTTGTGTTTCAAAAGAAAGTGTTGGGACGCCTGGTCAGTCCTTCAAAAACCAGAAGTTTCCAGGCAAATCCGAGACGTCTGGTCACCCTAACATGGTGTCCGATGGTTGTGGCTAAAGATGTCTCCTGTTGTGTGCTTTTTAAGACTAGTACCATCATACGAATTAATGTGGCTCTGGGAAAGTCATAGTTTGGCATTTCCTTCACAACAGCTCTATATTTGTTACCCATTTCAGCTAATTGCAGCCCTTATAATGCCAACAATATTGAATTATACTCGAAACTGTCAGAAACTAGGGCAGGCTAAAACTGCTGAGAGCTCAAACACTTCATATCTGCCATATCACCTCAACAGAATTCAGGAACATTGATAAAGATATGTTTTTTTGTGCCTATAGGTAGAATCTTTACCTTGCATCAACATTTCATTTCAAATTCATTGTCCAACCAGACTATATCTGTTAAGATAAATCTGTGCACACCAATCGAAGTCTGAGAAGTCTATTGACATAAAGAACATTTCTGAATCGGAGATGTTTTTGTCAGACATTGAGTCCCCGTGAGATGTGGCCTAATGGCCAGAACTATGAATGATGTAAGTGGGAACCCGGTTTGAGTCGAAGCCCCAGCTCAATATCCTGTGATTCTGGGTAAATCCCTTTATCTCCCCATGCCTACAACACATGTGTAACGTAATCTGGAGCTCTTGTAAAGTGCTCAAAAGCCTTTGGGCCAAGCTTGTGCTCTATAAAACTGCAAGAAAAGGTTGGACACAGATTGTTCAATGAGCCTCGTGTGACCTCCTTTAACAAAGGGACTATTGAAGATGCAGAGGTCTGAGATGATGGAAAAGGAGAGCGCACCCTCAAAAGTAACAAGAGCATAACCTTCTGGTTGAGTGAGCCAATTAACCCCTTGGCTGCTGGGGTTATTTTCCAGCTGTGCTTGGGCGAGGGGGGGGGGGACGCGCACAGCGTCCCGGTGCTCATGACAAGTTCAGCTCGTCATGAGCTACAGTGCTCCTGTGCTCATGATGAGCTGAGCTCGTCACGGCCACTACGTTTCAATAGAACGTTCAGCACAGAGGGGAATTCTCCCAGCGTGCGAGCGTTCTAATGGCCATGACGAGCTGAGCTCGTCATGAGCATTGGAGCACTGTAGCTTATGACGAGCTGAGCTCGTCATGAGCATGCAAGGATTAACACTCTCTCATCTCGAAAGCAATGATAAAGTGGCACTTTCTCTTGGGCACAGGTAGCATGAGCAAGAAAGGATGGCTGTGGTGGTTACAGCAACACTAACATGCGGTTCCGGTTTACGAGGTTTCGTGGTCTAGTGAATATTAGTAAAATAAGACATGCACCACCACCCAAAACTTTGGGCGTGATTCACAAAGGTAAACATACGCTTTTGTGTATGTTTAATATTTTTTGGTATTAAAAAATGACAGGTTTAATTTTATTAATAGTAATTTTAGGACTGCATAGATTCCGCATTCGTAGACTCAATCAACCAATCAAGTATTTGTTAAGCGCGACTACTCACCCTTAAGGGTCTCAAGGCGCTGGGAGTGGGGGGGATCAGGTTCCAGTCCATCAAGGAGGGGGTCTGTCAAAGAGCCAAGTTTTGAGGTTTCTAGCGAAGATGGGAAGAGATGTTGTCTGTCTGAGGTGGAGTGGAAGGGCGTTCCAGGCTTTGGCCACGAGGAAGGAGAAGCAGCGGCCTCCCGATCTGGTTATTCTGGTGTGGGGGACCACGGAGTAGGGGAGCTGGGCTGATTGTAGGGTCCTTTGGGGTGCGTGGAATTTGAGTCGGCTGTTCAGGTATGCTGGTCCAGTGTCGTGGAGGGCCTAGACTGACCTATCGTTTTATGTGCAGAGTTCTCTTGCCCAGTCTGCAGCGTGCCCTCAGTCTTAAAATTACTATTAGTGAAATTAAACTCGCAGATTGTGACCGCCCCCCCAAAAATAGCCAACGTACACAAAAGTGTATGTTTACCTTTGTAAATCTGGCCCTGAAAATGTAAGCACCAGATATTCGTGAATTCAAAGGTATCCCCCTTCATAAATGGAATTCTTTCTGCAAAAGGGAAAATCAAAGGACACTCTTGGGATATTTATCATTTCATCAAGTGAGATCTGACAGTTTCTCCTTGTCTTCCCCTAGCTTGTCTGTCCTCTTTCAATTTGTAGACATCTCTAGCTAGACAAAGACGTCTGGTTCTGCTGAGTAAGCGAAAAGAGAGAGACGAATGACAGGCAAAGGACAGAAAAGTTAAAGACAAGGGGATATTGAGAGAGGTGAAGTGACCCAGAGATAGAGATGAGGTAGGGAATTAGAAGAGGTAGGGGGAGATGTAAGGAAAAGAGAGAAAAGTGAGGTTGGAAAAATGATTTGGGGCCCGATTCACAGAACTAACTTAAGACAAAATCCTAAACTTACTACTTTTGGTATTCACAGAAGTTAGGATTTTGTCTTAAGTTTGTCTTAAGACAGACTTAAGATAGACTTAAGACAGAATCCTAACTTAAGTCTGTCTTAAGTCTGTCTTAAGACAAAATCCTAACTTCTGTGAATACCAAAAGTAATAAGTTTAGGATTTTGTCTTACGTTAGTTCTGTGAATCGGGCCCACTGAGAGGGAGAAAGAGGCAGGGGTAGGTATGAAGCGTAGATGTACAGAGCGAGGGAAGGTTTACGAGTGAAGGGAAGATGTGGAGAGATCTAGTGATCCAGGAGCAGGAAATGTAAAGAAAGGGATCTGAGTGGGGAACATAAAGAAGAAAGAGGTCAGATAAAATTGAGGTGAGAGAGAGAGAGAGAGAGAGGTACAGCGTGAGGTGGGGTCAGGTAGAAGAGCTAGGCAGGAAGAGGGGTGAGGTAGTGAGAGAAGTATAGAGAGGCACACCGCATAGAAAGAGTGGTATGGTAAAGAGAGAGGCAGCATGAGAAGTGATGTATCTAAACACATGCTGGTTAAAGAGAATAGTGAGGCAGAGTAGAAGGTAGAGAGAGGGGGAAGGGTTAAAAGAGAGGTGAAGTGTAGGTACAAAGGAGGCAAAGTAGAGATTTAGACCTAAGGTATGCAGAAAGATTTGAGAGTGATACAGTGCGAGAAAAAGAGAAGGTTTGGTGGAGAGAATGGCGAGGTAGGGAGGGTGAGTCGAAATAGAGAAGAGAGAGAGAGAGACAAAGAGAGCGCGAGAGCGTGCACTAAGCTAAGGATAGAGAAAAAGGGTAGGGAAAGGAAGGCAGTGAAGAAAGAGCAGTGGAGTGATTGAGTTGAGGTAGAGAGAGCCGAGTTAGAAAGAGAGAGATAGAGAGAGAGGAAGAGAGAAAGAGAGAAAGAGAGAGAGAGAGAGAGAGAGAGAGAGAGAGAGAGAAAGAGAGAGCGCACTGAGCTAAGGATAGAGAAAAAATGTAGGGAAAGAAAGGCAGTGAAGAAAGAGCAGTGGAGTGATTGAGTTGAGGTAGAGCGAACTAAGTTAGAAAGAGAGAGATAGAGAGAGAGAAAGAGAGAAAGAGAGAGAGAGAGAGAGAGAGAGAGAGAGAGAGAGTGCACTGAGCTAAGGATAGAGAAAACATGTAGGGAAAGAAAGGCAGTGAAGAAAGAGCAGTGGAGTGATTGAGTTGAGGTAGAGCGAACTAAGTTAGAAAGAGAGAGATAGAGAGAGAGAAAGAGAGAGAGAGAGAGAGAGAGAGAGAGAGAGAGAGAGAGAGAGAGTGCAATGAGCTAAGGATAGAGAAAAAATGTAGGGAAAGAAAGGCAGTGAAAATAGAGCAGTGGAGTGTGATTCGCTGGTATTTTTGGATAAAAAAACGTCTTGCAAGACACCAGCAGGACACTGGTTCAAGCATAAAAAGCCTCTTGGCGAGATATTTTCGGAGCGAACGAGTCTCTTGTGTGTAAAAAGTATGCAAAATTGCATTATGCAAAATATCAAGTCATTTCTGGAAGTTTATTACCATAATTAAAATTTCTACTAGGCCTAAAGGAGACAGAGCAGAGGGGTGAGGTAGGGAGAGTTAAGATGAAGAGAACAGAGTAAGAGGTAGACATGTAGTAGAGAGGGCAGGAAGTGAGCTGTAATAGCACAAGAGTCCGGTGAGGAAGAGTTGTAGGAAGGCACAGAGTTGTGAGGTATGGATAGTTACAGAGAGACACAGAACCAGAGGTAGGGGAAGGGAGAAAATATTTGCCACTCAAACTGCCCATGCTGATAATCATATATGCGTGGGTTCCGTCGATTGCCAGGGAGGCAATGAAGTTGGGGATGGGGTCACAGAATGTTGCTAGTGGTCACGGGCTTCTGTAGGGCGAGTGCGCCTCTTATCGTGGTCTTTGTGTCGGTTTGTAGTAGGAAGTTGATGTGTTCCATGAGAGGTGTTGGGTCGTTGTTGGTAAGGGTGATCTGATGGTTTATTTGAAGATGACGGTGATGCCTCCACCTTGCTTGTTGGCATGGTCATGGTGTACCATCTTGTATCCTTCGGGAGTGGCGGTGGTGATGTTGGGGTTCGAGGAGGGGTTGAGCCACATTACCATGGAGAGGGTGGTGATGCTGTCCCAGATTTCTGTGGTGTGTTTGCAGATTGAATGGGTGTTGAGCAGGAAACAATGCAGAGGCTGCAGGGAGTTCTTGGTCTTGTGGGTGGGAGTGGTGCAGGATCTGACGCGGGTAGTGTCGTAGGAGAGTGGCAGTGTCGACAGGTGAAGGGTCCTTTAGTAGATCGTGGGAGGAAGAGACGCAGCTGTTGTTTTGACGTCCGGGGTCCAGGTCACGCAGGTCCTTGGAGGTGTACTGTCTGTTAGTGGGAGGGTCAAGGGTCCTGGCGCTGGGTGTTGTCCAAACTGCATTGTATTGGCTGCGGGCCCGTTGCGCGCGTCCATTGTATGGTCATGCAGCAGCCTCCATTAGTGGTCCAAGTGCAGGTAACGCAGGAACAGCAGGAAGGGCAAGGGCAGCAGGTAGCACGGGGGCAGGGACAGCCGGCACGGCAGGGGCAACGAGCAGCCCATGGGCAACAGGCAGCACAGGGACAGCAGGTAGCGAAGGGCAGCAGGCAGTGCAGGGGCAGCAGAAAGCACAGGGACAGCAGGCAGCGCTGGGGCTGCAGGCAGCGCAAGGGCAACAGGCAGCAAAGACAACAGGCAGCACAGGGACAGCAAGAAGCACAGGACCAACATGTAGTGCAGTGGCAGCAGACAGCATAGAAACAGCAGGCAATGCAGTGGCAGCAGGCAGTGCAGGGGCAGCAGGCAATGCAGGGACAGCAGGCTGTGCTGGGGCAGCAGTCAGCGCAGGGTCAACAGGCAGCGCAGGGACCGCAGGCAGCGCAAGGACAGGGACAGTAGGCAATGCAGGGGAAGCAGGCAGCGCAAGGACAGTAGGCAACAAAGGGGCAACAGGCAGTGCAGGGGCAACAGGCAGCACAGGGGTAGCAGGCAGCACAGGGACAGCAGGCAGTGCAAGGGCAGCGCAGGGACAGCAGGCAGAGCTGGCGAAACATGCACCACAGGAGCAGCAAGCAACACAGTGACTGGGACAGTAGGCAACACAGGGGCAACAGGCAGTCAGTGGCAGCAGTCAGTGCAGGGGCACCAGGCATTGCAGGGTCAAGGGGCAGCACAGGGGCAGAAGGCAGCACAGGGGCAGCAGGCAGCGCAGGGACACAAGGCAGTGCAGGGAGAGCAGGCAGCTCAGGGACAGCAGGCAACGCAGGGGCAGCAGGCAGCACAGGGACAGCAGGCAGCACAGGGAAAGTGGGCAACACAGGGGCAACAGGTAGTGCAGGGGCAGCAGGCAGCGCAGGGACAGCAGGTAGTGCAGGAGCAGCAAGCAGTGCAGGGACAGCAGGCAGTGCTGGGGAAACAAGCAGCACAGGAGCAGCAGGCAGCGCAGGGACAGGGAGAGTAGGCAACACAGGGGCAACAGGCAGTGCAGGGGCAGCAGGCAGCACAGGGCCAGCAGGCAGGGCAGGGGTAGCAGGCAGCACAGGGAGAGCAAGAAGCGCTGGGTCAGTAGGCAGTGCAGGGGCAACAGGCAGCACACAGGCAGAAGGCAGCACAGGGACAGCAGGATGCGCAGGGACCGCAGGCAATGCAAGGGCATCAGTGCACACATCAATTGTTAACGCATTTGCAATTAACTATTGTAGCAATCGCAGTATGGCGCACTTTACTTTTAAACATATTCATCTAAAGCGCAACATGCCACCATTACTACAAAAATAAATACACATTTTTTTTGGCCTACAATTTATAGACTTTTGTTGCAATTGGTGTTACAATATTTAGCAATGCCAATAGCTCAAGCTTAATTAATGCGAGACCTATTGCATTGTAAATGCTTGTTTCAGATATGCTAAACCCCCACTGCCTATGATTCTGTATTAATTAAAGCCATAGTAGCTGTAGTCTCTTGCATGTATGTATAGCTCGATCCTTCTGATTCCTGATGGACTTAGTAGAAATTATGTAATTATTTGGGTGTGGTTAATAAAATTGATGACGCAATGCATACAGTTAGCTAACTGTTGCACTCCGAGGTATAAAGCTATGCAATACTGAGCTCTGGTGTGGTGTGGTCATTTGCATGCTACCAGACTGGGAAGGCCGCTACAACTGGTGATGAGTTAGCAGCGGCGGCTGGCATGGCTCGCGGGCGGTTGCGGGGGTCACAATTGCCAAGTGCAGAAAGTGCGCCAACAGCAGGATCATCCAGCCATCAGGAAACTCAAAAAAGGCCGCGAAAACTAGGTACGTTGCAGAAGAGTTTGAACAGAAGAGAACCTATGCAAGATACAAAGCTGTCACTTACCGTCAAAGATGAAAAAGAGACCCTATGACGACATGGCGGTTGCAACATCGCTAATGCAAGCCAGTGAATGGAGCAGATTTAAGTGGGCAGCCCCACTCGCCAGAGCAAACACCGCTCTCAACAGCAGGTAAATATGATGCCGCCATGTTTTTGAAACCGCTGCTTCCATTCAGTACAGCTAAAAAGCAGAATATTGGCACCAGACGGACTACCTGAATTAGAAAATGTAACAATTTCATTGATGTGCTAGAAGAAACAAATGACACGACGAATATTAAATACCAAAAAAACTTTGCAGGTGACTGTGTGAAAGAGACGATAAGGAAAATACCAGAAGCTGATGAAATCTTACCGTCGGATCAAAGCTGCTTTGGAAATCAAGTTCAATCTGATTTCAAGCATCAATTTATGAAAGGTACGTCTTCAACCAAGCTAGACAGCAAGCTGGAGAAACAATGGATGAGTTTGCTGAAAGACTGGAGGCCCTCACCAAACGTTCATTCAGTGAGGTAGAAGCCATTTTCCTCAGTCATCAATGGTTGTCTTTCTAACTTGCTCAGATGAGTATGCTGCGTGAGACAGTCAGTCTGGATAGACTGCTCATGGCTGCAAGAGCAGAAGAATGTGCAGATCAACAAGCTACTGATAGGAAATCTGGAGTAGCTCCGAGTGAATCAGCGTTGAACATGAAAAGTAAGCAGAGACACAAAGTCAAAGGCCATAAAATGGTGTCTCAGAGGAAAAAGAAATTGTGTTTCTGAGGCGAATGTTAGCTTTCTGCACGAAGGTTAACATCCTGCCAAAGGGCAAACATTCAGTGGTTGCGAGAAAGGAGAAAGCAACTGCGTCTCATTGAGAAGAGAAAATGGATGTCAGAAAGTTCCAGAAATAATTCATCCTCCAAAGGTTCCTCAACATCACTGTCGAGAGACATTGAGGAAGATGGCTGCACAATGATGTTGATTTGTGAACTTTTGAGCATGTGGGTTTGGCTTCATGCAGAGAAGAGTCCAAGTCCAAGCGAAATCACAACTTACAACATATATGCACATGCAGACATTGTAAGTCAGTTCCCATCATTGTTTCATGGACTAGGAAAGCCTAAGACCATGAAAGTGCAATTTCACATCAATGATGACCTTCGCCCTGTTACTAAACTGCATTGTCAAATTGCCTTTCACTTGCAGGAAGCAGTTGAGAAAGAACTGATAACGTTGTGGAAGCATGACGACATTAACTCCCTACTAGTCTAATACCATAGTGGTAGTGTAAAAAAAAGAAGAGTGGAGGTGCAGTGTGCACTTGCATTGACATGCGCCAAGCTAACAAGGCAGTTGAGAGAACGACATCCAAGTCTGCACATTGCAGATATGATTACCCAACTGAATGGTGCTAAAGTCTTTTCTTGTCTCAATCTGAATAAGAGATACCATCAAATCAAATTGGATGAAAACTGCAGGTACATTAACCACCTTTTCGACCAATATTCATTTGTTAAGATACAAAAGACTACATTTTGGGATGTCTTCAGCTTCAGAACTCTTTCAAAATGTAAATAGCTGCATAATGCAGCTTGTCACACATACTTTTAATTAGGGATGATATTCTGGTGTTTGGGGTCAATCGAAAAGAACATGACACAGCCCTTTCCTGAGTATGCCGCTTGCTGACTGATGCAGGTCTTCCTTTGACTGCAGAAAAGTGTGAGTTTCCCCAAACAAAACCTCCAGTTCCTTTGGCTTATTTTCTCAGAAACAGGAATGACACCAGATCCAGCTAAAGTGCAAGCCTTGTTGTCCACTACCCCACCCCAAGATGTAACCGTGCTGTTATCTTTCCTTGGAATGCCAGTTACTGTTCCAAGGTAGATCTGTGACGTTGCCACAGTCAGTGCCACGATGAGAAACTTGGCAAAAAAAGAAAAAAGAATGCTGTGTTCAAGTGGTCTCCTGAATGGGACCGAAGCTTTCAGACAATCAAACATGTAATTGAGAATGCTACTGAAATGGCTTATTTTGATCCAAAACTTCGTACTGAGATTGTATTAAATGCCATTCCAGTGGGGTTGGTGCGATCCTTGCCCAGAATACTGGACACAGTCATGCTCAAAGGCACATTGTGGATTATGCAAGCCAGAGTCTGTCGCATACCAAAAAACGCTTGCTTACAACCTGAGAGAGAGAGTCTGGCAGCGGTGTAGGCTTGAGAACACTTCCATGTGTTCCTCCGAGGAAAAACATTTCACCCTTGTTAATGACCACCAAGCTCTACTCACCATTTTTGGGAACTAGAAAGTCAAAATGCCCGCTCACATCAAGAGGTGAGGATTGCGATTCCAAAAGTATGATTACACTATTGTGCACAGACCAGGGAAAGCTAAAAATCCTGCAGACTATTGTTCACGGTAGCCAGTACAATGTGTTACAGTACAGCATCTAAGGTGGGTGAGGGCTAAGTTAACTTCATAGTCAAGTATACCTGCAGTTCTTTCAGTGAAGCAAATTCTTGCTGCTACAAATACAGATCAAGGTCTGTGTGTTCTAAAAAGACATTATTACTCAGCAGTCGTAGAATATACACTTTAGACCTCTTGCGGATGACTTTGAATACCAAAGGTTTAAAAATGTGAGCAGCGAACTCAGTCACACAAGAAGGCATTATATTACAAGGCTCTAAAATTGTAATTCCAGCGAGCAAACGTGGGTGTGGATTGCAGATGATTTCTTTAGACCCCTAAACAATGGACATCATCTAATGGTAGTTGTTGAGGAGTACTCACGATTTCCATTGGTGGAAGAGCTATCGTCAACCACACGTGACAAAGTAATTCGAACCCTGAATTAAATTTTTGCAATGTGCCTTCCATTTTTAAGTCCGACAACGGCTCACTATTCAGCAGCTGAGATTTTAAGAGTTTCTTACTAACATGAATGTCAAACATCAGAAAAGCACTTCTCTCAGGCACAGGCCAACAGCATTGAACACTTTATGGAACTCTAAAGAGAGTAGACCAGCTCGCTGTGCTAGAAGGAAGTGATCTCAAATCTGGAATATGTTAAGCCTGCGTACCTACAGATCAACTTCCCATTCCATTACAGCCTTGCCACCTTCATGTTTGGGAGAGTCATGGGAAATCTAATTGCGGCAGTGGACCACTCATAAGCCAACCATTGCAGATAAGGTCCATATGACGGATTCCTTGCCCAAGTTCAGGATGAAGACCTATGCTGATAAACACCAAAGTGCTCATGACACTGTTTTCAAGGAAGGAGATAAAGTCCTGGTCAAGCAGATATGGAAGCGTAAATCTGATGCTCCGTTTGCTGCTGAACTCCTGAGGGTTGTGACGATCAAAGGACATATGGTGACCATTTCAACATCCCAGCAAGTCAATAACAAGAGATTAGTCACAATTCAAGCACTTACCTCAATGTTAGTTGGCTACAGATATCAGAAATGAGACCTGCCCACCTGAGTCCAGAGAGCACAGCTCCAACGCCTACCACTGTGCCCCTGGTGCTTGATGCAAGCTCTGCTCCTCTGCTTCGCCAAGCTCACACGACTAGGTCAGGAAGACTGGTTGAAGCGCTTCGACTTATTGAGGAATTATGATGTAAGCTGAAACCATTTTTGCCAGCAAGCGATTTTAAGTTGGCAGTTCAAGCGCTAGTTATCCAGAGGGTGGAGTACGGAAGTATATCCTTGTGTGGCCTCCCTAGAGCGACAACAGCACCCCTAAGAGCCTCAATAAATGCAGCAGCGAGACTCTTCACTGGTTCAAAGAGAAGCTCCCATATTTCCCTAGACTTAAAAGCCTTGAACTGGCTACCGTTTGAAGCCAGAATTCACCTAAAAATAGCATGCATGACTCATAAGGCCCTACACCACAAAGCACCCAGTTACCTCGCACAGAAGTTGACGATTTTGGGTGGAACAAGAACTTCAAGAAACGCTGAAAACCTGCTACTGAAACCCCAAAGATTCAACAGGAAGAGAACATATAAACGAAGCTGCTCTGGGATGGCGCCCAGGATTTGGAACTCACTGCCCCCAGAAACCAGACTAAATGCTTCTACCGTTTCATTCAAAAAGGAAGGGAAAGAGTTCCTCATGTTGAAACTCACCTACCCATAGTCCAAGGTATCTTGGGAACCAAGCACTCCCTTTCCTTTTACACCTATTTGGACATGGGGCCTCCAGACTTTCTAGGTATGCACACTGACCACGACCTAACTCAACGCTCTTATGTTGTACCCTAATGCCTCACTTTGCACTATGTGTTTTGTATTCTTGATGTGCCTGCAGTTATTAGTTTGTATACCCAGCCTTATTGATTGTAAAGCGCTCTGATATCCGCAAGGATCTTGTTCGCGCTATATAAGACCTCAAAATAATAAAATAAGGGTAGCAGGCAGCGCAGGCACAGTATGCAACACTGGGACAACAGGCAGTGCAGGAGCAGCAGGTAGCACAGGGGCAGCAGGCAGTACAGGGACAGCAGCACTGCAGGGGCAGCTGGCAACACAGGGGCAGCAGGCAGCGCAGAGGCAAGGACAGCAGACATCGTCAGATCCCATGGAGTCAATATAATCTCCTACGCAGATGACACTCAACTGATCCTCTAACTCACCAGGACCCCACCAAAGCCAAAACCAACTTCTTCAACACTGGCCAAAGTAGCCAAATGGATGGGAGATGACTGCCTCCAACTCAACTCTGACAAAACTGAAGTACTGATCTTCGGGAAGGATACCTCCATATGGAACACAACTGGTAGCCTGCAGAACTCAGACCTACGTCCACAACGATCGACCAATCTCACAACCTTGTCATCATCCTCAAAAGCCAAATGACCATGAAACGACAAGTCAACGCAGTAGCCTCCTTCTGCTTCCACACACTTTGCATGCTCTGCAGATTCTTCAGACGGATAGCAACACCAGAAAGACCGTCACTCAGTCCCTCACAACCAGCTGTCTCGACTACGTCAACACCGTCTATGCCAGCATCTCCACCAAGCTCCTTAGAAGACTCCAGTCCATACAGAATGCTGCAGCCAGACTCATCCTGTACTTCCCCAAATGAACCCACATCACCCCCAACTGGGAGACCTCCACTGGCTCCTCATACAGAAAAGATGCCAGTTCAAGATCCTCACGCAGCGTACAAAGCCCTCTACGACCTAGGACCTGCCTGCCTCCACCATTGCCTAAACTTCCACCAACCCGTTAGACACCTGTGCTCCTCTTCACATGCCCTCGCACACACACCCGCATCCGCCGCAGCTGCAGTTGGCTGGTGCTTCTCCTACATCACTACCAAGACCCTGGAACGACCTCCCCCTCCAGCTCTGTACAGCCCCCCTTGCTGGCAGACTTCAGAAAGAGACTGAAGACTTGGACCTTGATGTAGACACAGTGCCCAGATACCCCGAGGTGTGACAGTGCTGCGCTTTACAAATGCTGCTTGATTGATTGATTCATATCTTTCAGAACACCTCTGTTGCCCCTACGAGGGTTACCTTGAGAACTGCTTGGCTCTCACCTCAATGCATGCCGCTTGGTGTTTCTGTGGATGTGCGTGGACCTGTGTGCACAACCTTGAGCACGTGGCACAGAGAAGGAGCCTGTACATACACTCTGAGCACCGAGGGCTCTACATTAAGCTGACTGCACTCCCCGGAACTCTAGCTTCAATTAGTCATTTGAGCTTGTGAAGATCGGCTTCCTTTATCTCTCCCTTTCAACATAATGATTGTATTTTACATCTCCCCAGAAACAAGAGCTGCCAGAGGCCACAGTGCTGCCCCAGGCGCTAGATCACAAGAGGGAACAACTTTCTTCAAGTGAAGGGGTGATCGAGGCCTTCCTGTGCGAGAAGAGATTATCACAGAAAGGAAAGAGGAGGAGTCACCTGGGTGCTGACAGTGTGTGTATGTGTGTGTTGGTCAGTGCACCACACTAGTGCGTCTATGAAACAATTCTCAGCATTTGTGACTGCAGAACATCTTTGAGTGACAGAGGCAGTGCACAATACTAGTGTGCATGCAACTGTGTGTGTTTTTGAGCAGTGCACAACACCACTGTATTTGTGTGAGAATGTCCACAACGCCAGTGTATTGCTTGTGTGAATTCGAGTTTATGTTACAGAAAGATAATGCCTAACCGGGGGGTCGGTGTGTGCATTCGACAGCAAAGAACACCAGTTAGAGAGGAGAGTGTCTGACAGTGCATTTCACCGGAGTGTGTGTGTTTTTGTGAGTGAGGCACTGCTCTGCACCACTGTATGTGTGTGTCTACCTGTTTGTGCGGGTAACAGTGCACTTCAACAATGTGTGGTGTGTAGGGTTGTGTGTGTCAGTGAACTAAACCAGTGTGTGTGTGTGTATGTGCATATGTGTGTGTGTGTGTGTGTGAGAGAGAGAGAAAGAGAGAGAGAGAGAGAGAGAGAGAGAGAGAGAGAGAATGCACCACATCAGTGTGTTTGTGTGTATTCAATGTGTGAGGGTAATTATTTGTTTGTCTTGCATTCAATTAACATAATCTCACTGTTGAAGTTTGTTTTTTGAAAAAATTGAAGTTTGGTGTGCAGTCACATGAAAAGACAGTGCTCATGCACCTAAAGGCTATGACAGTGGTTCCTCTGAAGACACAGGCCACCGCTGTGCCAGCGGTGATCATTATATATGGCGGGCAGTAATCCATCAAGGTGGAGGAGGTAAGGTACTCCTCCACCTTGATGTATAGGGGGCAGGAGATGGTTGGCAGTGGCAGCCGACCAAACAATAAATTAAGCAATCAGGCCCTTGGTTTTTCTTATTTGTATATGCAGCTGAGATGCATGCATATCCTCACTAAGGGCCACATGCACACAGGTTTTTTGCGGTCATAAATGGGACGGTTCGCAGAATCAGCCCATTTGCTGAACACAAAATGGCTTTTTTACATGTACAAAGCCCTATTTGCGATTCAGTAGCCTATTACAGAATCGCAAATTGGGTTTGCGAATCGGTATTACGAAACAATTTTTTTTTTTTAAAACATCTTTTTATTATTATCATAGCAATTACATTGGGAGTACAGTTCATTGCCTACATCCATATATCTATTATATTATACAGTATCGGGGAGCAGAATATCATCATTACACATTGTTAAATTTCTGTCATCACCACTTCGCATTTCCAGTTCCACCGATGGGGATACACACAGATTTCCCTGTGTAATTCTGTCGCCCATGTCTAACTAGATGTTAAGTGTGGCGCCCCCCCCCCATTTTCATGCTACTTCACGTTTAACTAGCATAAATCCTAGTGTAGCCATTTGCTGCTTGATTTCTGTGAGATCTGGAGCCGTCCATATATTAAGAACATCTAGTTGTGGTGTATGTGCTAGTTCCTTTCCAAGAGCTGCCTGGATGTGATTTGCAGCCCCCTCCCATATGTGCTGCGTCTCAGGGCACTCCCAGATCATATGGTAAAATGTAGCCGCTTGTCCACACCCCCTTAGGCAACGTTCATCTGATCTGGCGCCTATTTTGGCCAAAGTTACCCCTGTCAAGTATGACCTGTGCAGGATCCTGAGTTGTATCAATCGGAAGCTGAGGGTGATTGCTGCCTCTTTAGGGGACATTAAGGCCAATTGCCAGTCTTCATCATCTATAGGGCCCAGGTGGGTCTCTCTGGCATTTCTCTCTGAGTGTCTGAAAGGTATCAGGTAGATTATTACATTTTTTTATAGGTTAACGATACAGCTTTCGAGTGTAGTGGTCCATCTAGCATCTATCTTCTAGAGGCTTTGACTCAGGTATATCTTTGGGCTGTGGAAAAGCTGTTTCAAGGTCATTTCTGATTTGTAAGTATCGAAAGTATTGGCCCGAAGTTCCTCGAAGCTGAGGATAGACCCTTTTTAGGTCTCGCCTGTCGATGCGCATGCGCATCGAGCTTGCGAGACTATGGGGGCTTATCCACTCTTGAACCAACTTGCAAGGAATCGTGGCGATTCCTTGCAGTGCCCGTGACTTTTAAGCTCAATGCGCATGCGCATTGAGCTTAAAAGCGCGTGCACATCAGTTCCCTCCCTCCCCTTATCTCTCTTCACTCCGTCTTGTTTTACCCGCTCCGCCCCCTCCCCTGCCCGCCGTGTTGCATTTCTCCTCCCCCTCCCCTTCTCTCTCTTCCCTCCGTCTTGTTTGTTTATTTTTTTACCCGCTCCGCCCCCTCCCCTGCCCGCCGTGTCGCATTTCTCCTCCCCCCTCCCCTTATCTGCCTTCCCTCCGTCTTTTTTTTTTTTTACCCGCTCCGCCCCATCCCCCAGCTCACATCTCCACACAGTGATTCCTCTCAGCGGGAACTCTCTTGCCAGAGCGTTCGGAGGCCTCCCGCCTAGTGTGCGCTCAGCTGTTGGGCCTCAGCGAACGTTCTACCCGCTGTCTTCCTTCTGGGACTGAGTTTTTACCCGTGCAGAGCTACGTTCTTTCACTTTTGGAGTTTTCAATGCAGGCTCCGCATCGTGGTTCTGCTATATGGGGGCGTGTTACCGATACTCTGCCTCAATGTAAGTTACTCATTTTTACGGTCTGTCCTCCTGTTACATTTGGCCCCAGGTTGTGTAATTTTTAGAATTATTTCCCCACGTGAGCCTTACTGGATTAAGCTCTGGAAGTCGTATCTGCTCTAAGTACATTGGTACTCTGCCCCTCTGTAAGTCCCCCATTATTATTCTTCCACTTCCTGACACATTTCGTCCCAGAATGCACTTGCCTAAGCTCTTTGCAAATTCCAGATTTTTAGCGCTACATGAGCCTTTCCAGATTCTGCACACTTTTCCCACTTCACCGCTAGTGATATCAGACCTGGGACCACACTTCTCCACTCACTTCATTTTGTGTATTCCTTCACTGCATGCGCTACATCGATCTCAGTGCCCTGGCCATTACTCCTCAGTCGACTGCGTACACTATCCGATCTCACCGCTCATACCACTTATGGTTTTTCACTGCCAATTCTATTGCATGTTGGAATATTTTTACATCTAATTTATAATTTAATTGTATACATACCTCACATTATTTCTTTGCTTTGTCGTCCAGCTCTACATCTAGATATCCTTCTGTTTTGTTTCTCCCCTCTCCTCTAATCCCCCTCCTTACCCCCGTTTTTTTTATCCCACTTCTTGGCCTTGTACAGGCAACCTCTCAGGCATATGCTCTTGTGTCCTGATGATCCCCCCCCCCGATGCTAGTAGGGATCAAAATGTCATCGACTAACACATCTTGATACCAAACTTGTTCATTTCGATTCATGTGGAGCACAAAGTGTTTGTTGCATTGTGACTGTTCTTAACATGCATCTTGCTGGTGTAGTCACTATATGTGTAAATGCCTGAAGGCTTGGAATCTGTTGACTATCATATTTTTACCCACTGCATCTGGTCTGTTTGGCTTTGTTTTTTGATTGCTTGTGAATAAATACTGCTTTTACATTTGTATAAAATCAACACAGGTCTTAATCTGTGTACCATTGCTCTATACATATTTGCTAGGGACTCTTTGTCTCTTATAATATATTACATACCCTAGGTCCCTCTTGACTCACAGGGTTCCCTTATTTCTTTATAAACCCTTCTTGTATGATGTCGAATGCACACACTGAAAACCCTTCAACGTAGTCACCATCTTCAGATTTGTTTCCTCCGATTACAGCCAGGAAACAAGAGTACTCTGGAGTCGAAGAGGAAGAATTTGCACTAACCCCTCACCCTCACCCTCACTCACCCTCAACCCCTCACCCTCACCCTCACTCACCCTCAACCCCTCACCCTCAACCCCTCACTCACCCTCACTCACCCTCACCCTCACTCACCCTCACCCTCACCCACCCTCACTCACCCTCACCCTCACTCACCCTCACCCTCACTCACCCTCACCCTCACTCACCCTCACCCTCACTCACCCTCACCCTCACTCACCCTCAACCCCTCACCCTCACTCACCCTCAACCCCTCACCCTCAACCCCTCACTCACCCTCACTCTCACTCACCCTCACTCACCCTCAACCCCTCAGCCTCACCCTCAACCCCTCAGCCTCACCCTCACTCACCCTCACCCTCACTCACCCTCAACCCCTCACCCTCACTCACCCTCACTCACCCTCAACCCCTCACCCTCACTCACCCTCAACCCCTCACCCTCACTCACCCTCAACCCCTCACCCTCAACCCCTCCCCCTCAACCCCTCACCCTCACTCACCCTCACTCACCCTCACTCACCCTCAACCCCTCACCCTCACTCACCCTCAACCCCTCACTCACCCTCAACCCCTCACCCCCTCACCCTCACTCTCACTCACCCTCACAACACATATTGTGTTACAATAGGTGTCACATTTGCGAAAGATAAAACTATTGGCATTGTAAATAACAAAGCTATTAATTTGCTATTTTCAAAACGAGCACATAAATAAAAAATGTGTCCTTTACAATACCAATAGCTCAAACTTTCCTAATGCGAGACCTATTGCATTGCTGTGCTTCTCTCCCCTGCTGCACTCTCCTGCTCTCTAGAGATGTGGCCTAACGACCAGAGCTGCCATCTAAGTCACGTAAATACAAAACATGTTGCATTCCAAATGCTATAGGTGTCACATTCGTGAAAGTTATAACTATTGGCATTGTAAATGACAAAGCCATCAATTTAGCAATTTTAAAAACCAACAAATAAATACAATATGTCATTTACAAGACCAATAACTCCAACTTTTCTAATGCAAGACCTATTGCATTTCCAATGCTTGTTTGATCAGGTCCCCGACTACCGAGATCCGATCGTATCCCATCTGTCAAAGCCTGGTTGTGAACATAATAAACCTAACTCATGGATACTACAACAGCGTTGCTTTTGTAAGGGTTTTAGCCCAGCCCAGGCGTGAATTCCCCTGATGCCAGATCTCTATGGTGTGTGCGGTTGGCTGAAATATCTGTTTTTCCTGGGTTTAGAATACAATGCTCCTAAGTATCCAGCACGTCCAATTTGGTATTTGTCCAATAGATATGCGGGATCGTCAGGAGGGCGGTACAGCCGGTGGTTTACCACTACTACTTGGGAGGCCCAATAATACATTTTAAGGTCCAGGAGGGCTATGCCTCCATCGTAAAAATAGAAGGGGTGGAGGGAGAAGGAGGATGAACTAAGCTAGGTCAGCCTCCAAGTGAACTAGCAAAAACAGGAGGAACCCAATGTACTGGATTCAGACACCTAGCTTGTATGATGGTCACCGATAAAATTTTGTCAGTACAGACCAAAAAGAAAGAAACATTTCTTTCTAGTGTCCCCTCACTCACCGGGGTTTCCCCACGGTGACGAGCTTCATCATTGGGGCCATCCCAGTTCTCTACGAAAAGGGGCGTGCTGCGACTAGCGAACTACGCAGGAGCACTTTAGTTGTGAAAGACTATGTGTGGTGTAAGTGAGATAGTGATAGAGTGGATGTGAGTGATTTTAAAATTACTGTGCTAGTGGGCCTCAACAAATTTATTTAGCTCCTAGCTTGGTATGTTAAAAACGGGGTGACACTGCTATTTAACCTTTAGTCAGGGCTAAATCAGTGTGCAGTCAACATGTTTCAAGCTCCCCAGGCTTTTCATCAGGACCATACAGGGACCATCCCTGTATTTGCCACTCCTATGAATCCCTAATTAGGGTGTGTAAAGGTATTAAAAAACATTCAACGCTGTTAGCTCTAAAACATGCGTGTTATACATACGTTTGTACTGTTTCGTTACTTCTGTAAAAAGAATGACACATGATTAGTGGCAAGGTAACCCCTCCTTAGAAGGAAGGGTATCACACATTTAATTCACGCCTCATAATCGGGTATATGGTGTCCCATCTGCACTTTATTGGTGCATGCAGGCTTTCCAGTCCAGTGCATGCATAAATAAGAAAGTGTAAAACTGGTGGTTTGTGAATTCACACATGTAAACAACACAGGACTTAATGTGACTATGGACAAAACACACAAAACATAAATGTCATCATGGCAAAAGCGGCAAATTTACATGTAGTGGTGCCTATTAGCACTGCATAGTCTCTGGTAGGGGGCCGGATCACCTTATGGAAACATTGCTGTTGATTTAAAAGTAAGAGAAAGGGAACTGCGATCAATGTGCGTTCGCTATGTTCCTAAGCAAACGAAAAGGTTCGTATTCTAAAAGTCGGGACCTTTCCACCGTCGAACTGAGCAAAGTACTTACTTCCTTCACGGTGAAACCGCACCGTATTACCTAATTGTGACCCCTCCGGACCGCATCTTGAAGCTGGTTCGCAGAGGGATGTTTTTAAGTTATCGCATTTCAGGGTCCGTTGTCTAAGAGCTAGACCGTGTATTGGTAGCGGCCATCTTGGGAGGATGTAAAATCGATGGACAATAAAGATGTTGACAAGCCCGGCGTGATTGTTGAACGTTATTCGTTTAAGTCTCAGCGTTACTTCACTCATTACTTAGAATCAATATTTCATAATTTTTATCAAAGTTCGCATTCCTGTTCCTATTTTGCGGTGAAACTGGGGTGACCATGCTTTATTCTTTATATTTAGAGTTACCGACAGAATTTGAAGAACTTTACGTTCGTGCACAGAAAATAAAGGTCTTATTGTGTAGGAGCGTTTCTTCGAAATCGATCTTATTAGGTTATTGATGTTTTATTATACATGGAGTTGAAGTTGGTCTGGCATAGACCCATGTAGAGCTAATTGTGTTTGTATCTCACTATGCTCTGATACTTCCTTCGTTTTGGGTGTTAATAATTTTTTCATTCTACCCAGTTGTTCTTGGGCAAGTATAACTTGGTTTTAAGAAAAATCATTCATGATCTTGAAAAGACTGGATACGAATGACATAGATTGTTGGCGCTAATGGGAGGTGCCTAAAGGGACATCATAGACTTATCTTAGTCGCAGTTAGTTACTAAAAGCACCCCAGGGAATGTCATAGTTTAGCCCGTGGGTGTCCGTGTGTAATTTGAAAACCCATCTTTGTTCTCGCTCATGTAATATCTTTTCCAGGTTCTCTTTGTTTTTTACACTTTCCAGCACTACCCATGTCAGATCATTGGGTGTGTGATTCTGCTCAATGAAATGACTTGTCATCCTGGTGGTGGCCTGTTTGCAGCGGATGTTACTCCTGTGTTCCACTATGCGGGTACTCACCTTCCTGGTGGTCATACCCACATAGTGTAAATTGCAGATGCAGGTGATTAAATAATTCACCCCACAGGTGTTGCAATTTGAGAAATTCCGTAGCTCCCATTTAGTATTGTTGTTAAAGATGACAGATTTTGTCACCGATGTTAAATGGCAGACACTGCAATTATTGCAGGGATAATGCCCACTGGGTAATGGTTGTAGTCTCACAGTAGAGATGGCGGGTGCAGGTCGGGTGTGTACCAAATAGTCTTTTAGATTTTTTCCCCGGCGGTGGCTGAACATAGGTGTTGGTATGTTTAATCCACCACTGTTGATCATGGACCAGTGCTTTTTGACTATCTTGGTTACAGTGTCTGATACTTGATTGAAAGTTGTGATACAGATTGGTCTCTTGTTTTCTGTTTTGGTTTTTACTTTCGGTTCCAGCAAGGCATCTCTGTCATTGTTGCTCGCTCGCGTTTTTGCATCCTTTATTAATTTTTTTGGGCACTTTCTGGATTGTAGTTTTTTGCTCAGATCCTCTGCTTGTGCAAGGTTGTCATGTTTGCCTTAAAAATTGACCAAAGGGAAGGTTTTGTGAGGGGACACTAGAAAGAAATTTTTCTTTCTTTTTTGTCTGTACTGACAAAATTTGATCGGTGACCATCATACAAGCTAGGTCTCTGAATCCAGTACATTGGGTTCCTACTGTTTTTGTTTATGCCTCCATCGTACCATCCTTTTGTTAGCTTCTTCGTTGCAACACGGGGAGCCTTTCTTCCCCACAACAACGTTTGGACTTAGCTTTCCACCGCAGTGAAATATGTATCTGGGACGCGGTTCAGGCAATTCTGAAGAATGTATAGGAACCACGGGAGCTCCAGCATCTTAAAAAGGGCAGCACGGCCCACCAGAGAAAGAGGTAAATACCTCCAGTGTTTCACGTCTGCTCACAGCCGAGCCAATGGGGGGGCTAAATTGTGATTGTGTAAAAGGGTCGGGTCAGATGTTACATAGATTCCCAGATAGCCGAAGCCATCCTTCGCCACTTCGATCATACAACTAACTGGGAGACGAGGGCCCGGACCTCGGAGGACGAACAATACCAACTTGCTCCAGTTAATCTCATATCCTGAATACTTCCCAAAATTCGTGAAGATGTTTAAAACACCGTGTATAGATTTACTTGGGGAGGCGAGATATAACAATATATAATCCGCGTATAAGGATATTCGATCATCGTTATCTTCCGCCCATTTCAAGCCCCTTACCATAACATCCCAGCGTATCCAAGCAGCTAGTGGTTCTAGCATAAGGGAAAATATTAATGGAGATAGAGCACAGCCCTGTTGGGTGCCTCTTTGATATGTAAATGTACGGGACGTATAGTTGTTTACTCTTATTTGTACCTGTATGTCTGTATAGAGTAATTTCATCCACCTCACAAATTTCGGCCCAAATCCCAT
This sequence comes from Lissotriton vulgaris, assembly GCF_964263255.1. Classification (NCBI taxonomy): domain Eukaryota; kingdom Metazoa; phylum Chordata; class Amphibia; order Caudata; family Salamandridae; genus Lissotriton; species Lissotriton vulgaris. The sequence goes on from NC_141699.1 coordinate 82,793,740, forward strand.
CCTTGCCAATACTTCAAATAGGTACGGCCTCTCAAACGCCATAGAAGCATCTTGGTGGTTTGTAGACCACTCGTGTGCTGCAGCGCGGCTGACAAGCGCTTTTCATTTCTTTTTATTCTTTTCAGCTGATGCTGAGCTGTAGCCCTTTTGGCGTTTTAATACTTAGGAGCTCTGAAGCTGATCACTAGCTTCAGCGCTCGTTTTTTAATCCCTGCTGTTCGCGCTAAGGCTGATAGCGCTTGCATTCATGTTGTGACGCTTATTTGCTAACCGCTACTCACTCGCTCCTGACCCCGGTCCGCCCCGGCTGTGTGCCGTTTGCTGCGGAGGGTCCCTGCAAGAGCGCCACTTCCGCTTTCCGGCACTTCCGCCCTGCCTCCAGACCGCGCAGGTGAGCGGTCTAGTGTCTCACGTTTGACGGCTTAAATGGCCATCTGGAGGAAGCGCAGCGGACGAGCGCAGCGGGAGCGCCGACTTCGCGCCGAAGTCGCGCATAAGTCGAGCCCGTCTGCGCCCGTCCGCGGCCGACCGAGGCCAGGGGCCAGGCATGCTGCTCAACGTCTGGTGTATCCCTCTCAGGCCCTTCGTGCCCTTTCCCATCATGTCCTCCTTGCTCCCCATGCTATAGCTGCCATCCGAGGAAATAACATTCTATCTTCCCCCCGCTTATAATTCCTTCCTCACCTTCCCTTCCCACTTCCTCACCTCCCTCTGCTGCATCTCGGCTGACTCTGCCCAGTCCTAGTGGTAGTGACCCTCTCACATTTCTTTATCTCAATACTCGTTCACTCCCTAAACATCAGTTAGACATATTCCAACTCCTAGATGGAGGTCTTATCGACATCTTACTCCTCACGGAAACTTGGTTAAATGCTGACTCTTACCCTGACATCTTGGCCGCCATCCCTGCAGGCTACTATATTCTCCATTCCGATAGAAACCCTGGCAGACCTGGCGGCGGAGTCGCCGCTATCATTCGCTCTCACTTACAGTTCACTACCCTTTCCACTTCACCCATAGCTAATACGGACATCCTTACACTGAAATTTACCTCTCCCAACTCCTCATTTATCTGTATATTAGTTTACCGTCCCCCTGGCAACTCGCCTCTCTTCCCATCCTTATTTAGTAGTATGATCTCGCAAATAGCCATCAATTCCGCTAGGGTTTTGGTGGCGGGCGACTTCAACTACTGGCCCTCAGACCCCCAGGAATCCTCCCTTTCCCGTGAGTTCACTGACTCACTGCTTGGTTTAAATTTCTCCAAACACATCTTCCCGGCCACACATAATAAAGGCCACACACTAGATCAGATCTGGTCCACTAACCTTGACATCCCCTCTCCCTTGGTCTATCCTTGCCCCTGGTCTGATCACTTTTTTATTTCCTTCTCCTTGCATTTACTCTTGCCTACCCGTCCTCCGATCCCCCATAACCTTCAGGTTCGAAATTGGAAACAGGCTGACATCCCCCACTTCCACTCTATTCTTGCCTCATCATCTCCCCCTGACTATTCTGATTTGGACTCCCAAGCCACCTCTCTTGATCAATGGCTGTCCTCTGCCTGTGATGTCGTTGCCCCCATCAAAACTGTTAAGTCCAAACGCCCCCACGACGCTCAGCGCTGGTTTACCTCCACTCTTAAGGCGGACAAACTCCGCCTTAGACAGGCTGAGCGCCGTTGGCGGCGCAATTATGACCCTTTACTCCAAGTCACGTATTCTGATTTATTAAAGGCTTACAAACGGTCGATCACTTCGGCCAAATTATCTTATTTTTCTCAGAAGGTCTTGACCTCGGCATCCAAGACCAAAGAAATTTTTTCTATTGTAGCTGAGCTCTCCCTTCCTGATCGGGTCACCCCTCAGCCCCTTCCCACACAAGCCCTGTGTAACTCTCTCAACTCTTTTTTTTCCGACAAAATCTCCGCGATTAAAAATAACATTCCCCTCACTACTCTGCCTCGTGATTCTGTTCTCCCTCCCCCGAATCCCCACTCGTTCTCTAAATTTCCCCCCATCTCCCTGGATACTTTTCTCTCATTGCTTCAGACTGTGAGCTCCGGCTCGCCTAACGATTGCTGCCCTACGTCCATCTTAAGAGCTGCCTTCGCGGCTTGCCCCGGCCCCCCTCTTGATCTCTTAAACCAATCTCTTTTGTCAGGCTCTGTCCCTAATGCTTTTAAAAGCGCTGTGGTGGTTCCCATTTAAAAAAAAACGGGCCTTGACCCCTCCACGTTAGCCAACTACCGCCCCATCTCCCTCCTCCCTTACTTAGGAAAAGTCTTAGAGACCTATGTCACCCGCTGCCTCAGTGCCTTTATCGAGGAAACTCATTTCCTCGACGACCGACAGGCTGGGTTTAGACCCGCCCATTCCACTGAGGCAGTTGTGGTGGCAGTTATGGACACACTGAAACAGGGAGCTGACAGGAATCTGTCCCAGGCCCTTGTACTCTTAGACCTCTCAGCCGCTTTCGACACGGTCGACCATGGTATCTTGGTCGACCGTGTCAGAAATGCTGGCATTTCTGGCTTGGCCCTGTCATGGGTGGTATCTTTTCTTCATTTTCGTTTTCAATCTGTCCGGCTTTCTTCCTTCTCTGCCCCTCTATCCTCCCTTTCCTGTGGTGTCCCCCAGGGTTCTGCTTTGTCCCCGCGTCTGTTCAATCTTTATATGCAGCCCCTTCTTGTCTCCCTTCGTCAGTTTTCACTTATTGCTTTCAACTATGCAGATGATCTGCAGCTTATTTTTTCTCTCAATTCTTCTCCCTCCTCCTGTTCTAATTTTCAAAACGCCATGCTCTTCATCTATGAGTGGATGAACCTTAGTCAACTTAAGCTCAACCCCAGTAAAACGGAGCTGGTGGTGACCGGTGGTTCTCTTACTCCCTGGTCTCCCAACTTCTGGCCTGTAGCTTTGGGTTCCCCTCCCAGTCCAGTGAACACAGTGAAGAGCTTGGGGGTCACTATTTCTAGTGACCTCTCAATGCGGCCTCACATCAACACCGTCACTTCGGCTTGTTTTTTCCACCTCCGCCGAATCGGGAAGATTCGCAGGTTTCTATCTCAAGAGGCTCTTATTCTTGTAATCCTTGCCATCATCACCTCACGTCTAGATTATGCCAACTGTCTATACGTGGGGGTCCCTGCCTGCCATCTTTCCCGACTCCAACTGGTCCAGAATCAGGCAGCCAGACTAATTTTTCGGCAGCCTAAACATCAGCATGTCACCCCTTTGCTGAAAACTTTACACTGGCTCCCAGTTGCACAGCGGTGTGTTTTTAAAATGGCCTGCACCATTTTCAAATCCCTGTTTTCATGCGCTCCTGCCTTTATTTCTTCCTGTTTACTTGCCTATGTCCCTTCCCGTCACCTCAGATCCTCGGCTCATAACCTTCTGATCACCCCTAGGTTTAACCGCAAGAAACATGGAGGAGCTTGCTTCTCCTTCCTTGCTCCGGCTACCTGGAATTCCCTCCCTCTTGCCATTCGTCTGTCTACCGATTATCGTTGCTTTCGAAATTCTCTAAAAACTCATCTGTTCCGTCTGGCGCATGGCTAGCGGCCCTGCCCCTGAATGTTCTCCTCCCACCCGGTCTCGAGCGCCAAGAAACCAATTGGTGTATGTGCGCGGTACCAAATCCTTTTTAATAATAATAATAATAAAGCATCCAACGATAGAACCACCGCGTCTTGTTCCAGGAATTCCCGACATGCAAGCACATTATGGAGTCGACGGATATTGAGTGCTTTATTTCTCCACGGCATAAAGCCCGATTGGTCCGGGTGAACCAGGGAGAATGTAACAGCAACTAGTCTAGTGGCGAGAACTTTCGTGAGGATCTTAGCCTCCACATTGATTAACGAAATCGGCCTGTACGAACCACATTTGTCTGCGGGCTTCCCTGGTTTGCGTATAACTATGATATTGTCGAGATGCTGATATAGGGTCAACCTTCTCATTTCATAGTTTTTTCGTTATCTATAGCCCTTAAGTGCGGGGCTACTTGCGAGGCCGTTACTTTTAAGAACTCGATGGGAGTCCCGTTGGGCCCCATCGCTTTCCCAGATTTAACCTGACTAATGGCCTTTTGGATCTCCTCAGTTGTTAAATCCTCATCCAGGTTGTCTCTGTCCGACTCAGGAAGCACAGGTATATTGGTATCAGATAGGAGTTGGTGGGAATCCTCCTCTGTATAAGTTGTAGATGGGGAGTAAATTGACTGTAAGTGACTCGCAAACGCTTCCGCGATGTCCCTGGGGTGGGTAACCGTCTCACCATTTGGCATTGTCAAATGTGACACCCATCTATCCCCATGTTCTCTCTTTTCCTGCCACACCAGAGTTTTCCCAGCCCTACCCCCCAGTTCATACAGTCTGTGCTGGACATTGATGTACTTGGCCATCATACTTATCCTAGTCTTAATTCTGTACTCTTCTTGTTTGAGTGCAAGACGGTGTTGTGTGTCGTCTGACGGCTTGTGTGTGTGATCTAGTTCCAGATGTTGAAGCTCATCCTCCAACTGAACTAGTAGGCGACGTTTATAATTAATATATCCCATCTTTAAAGATAAGGTCTGAACTTTGAAGACTACTTTGTAGGCCTCCCACAGTGTCAGTGCCGAGCTGACCGATCCCAGGTTTTCGTTGAAATAATTGCCAGTTTGTGTACAGAGTTCCTCTTTAATGTCTGGAATTTCCAGTAGCCATGGGTTGATAACGATAGTGGTTTGTGGTTGTCGTTCCCAGTGCATGAGTTCTACCCTAACCGAGGAGTGATCTGAGATACCTCTTGGCAAGGCCTGGGCGGGTCGGAAGTTGCCTATGAAAGCAGTGTGTGTCAAGAAATAATCAATACGGGATGAGCTGTTATGCGTGTTGGAGAAGTAGGTGTATTGGGTGTCAGCCGGTTGCAATGTGCGCCATATATCTGTTAGACCCATAGCGGTGGTAAATTCTTCCATTAGTACATTGCGTCTCACCCCTGGCCGGCTTGGGTGCTTGTCTATATTATCATTCATCTTCATGTCGTAATCCCCTCCGATAAGTAAGGTGCCTACATTAAGGTCCGTCAATATTTTGCTCAGTTCTGCCAGTGCTTCCTTGCCTAGTGCTGGGGGAAGATATACTGAGATCACATTAAGCGCTCTACCCTCCCATTGGGCCTCTAGCACAGCAAATCTCCCCCTGGGGTCTGCCCACATACAGTGCACAATAAGAGCCAGGTTTTTTCTGACCAGGATACCCGTTCCTCGCGATCCCGTGGTGTAATCAGCATGGACTAGTAGTTTGTACCATCATCGTGTTAGAGCTTTACCTTTGTTCCCTACCAAGTGAGTCTCTTGCAATAGTACAATGTCAGGAGCCTGCCTTTTCAACTATTGCTGAACGATTCCCGCTTTATTTTATCCCCCATCCCATTGACATTCCAGGTGAGTACAGATAGTGACAAATCTACTTCACCCCCAGTCATCTAGTGCATTAGGAGTCAGATTGTAGTAGGTCTATGGAAACGTGTATTTCGGATTGCCAGCTAACAGAGCCAGTGAAGCTCCACCTCGGTCTTGTTCCCTAAATCTGGTGGCAGCAGATATATTGGTACTTCACAATGTGCAATTTTTCCTGTGTAAACCAAACATTTTCTGAAGATGTAAACATCCATCTCCCTCCCCCATCCACCCCCACCTCCCTGCGGTGGATTTAAAACTACCCACTCCCCAACTAGGCAGAGTGCCTCTCTCCCTCCCACAAATATTTAAGAGAGCAAGCTGGATGTCTCCCCATCCCCGCTAACCACAATCTATATTGGAAAGGACATATTTAGGGCGTCCCATCCTAATACCGAATTGCAGTGGTATGTGCGAATGTTTTGCAATGAAATGCGGCCGCAAAACATTAGCATTTTACTACCTACTTCAAGCAGGTGGTAACCCATTCACAAAGGAGAACGGGTCCCTAAGGGATCCCTTCCCCTTTGTGAATGTTTATTAAAACAATTTTTAAGAACAGTCAGTGGTCCCATAGACCACTGCCTGCTCTTAAATATTAAATGAAAACTTTTAATTTTTTTTTTAAACCATTTTCTTTTTCCTTTAAGGAAATCAGGCTGCATTTAAAAAAATATTGCTCTATTTAAAAGCAATCACAGGCATGGTGGTCTGCTGACTAAGGCTGGGAGGTAAACTCCGCTCCGGCGGCGGAGTTTACAGAGTTTTTGTCACTCCGCACTCTGCTTGGAGGGTGGCGTTTAGCAAAAACTCTGACTACGTGCGTAGCGGTGTTCACAGTCACTCAGCAACCATGTCTAGCCTCTGAGTGACTTGGGCACTCTTGCGAGAGGCTAGGAAACTCGGGAGCTATATTGTTTTATAGCAGTCTATTAATGGCGCATTCTCAGGGGAACTTGGGGCCAGATGTAGGTCGCCAAATACCGGTCAGTAACGGCCAATTTCGGCCGTTACCAACCGGTATTTGGGATTTGACATTTAGGGGGCCTCATATTTACAGAATCGGTAAATTTACAGAATTTGTAAAATACCGAATCAGTAAATTTACCGATTCTGTAAATCCATATGTAGGTAGCACTGTAACCAGTTGTATATGTCAGTCAATAATCATAGGTTCACAGATAGCGGTCAAATACACTGGAACACCCGTTAAATCCTTCGTTTTTTCAACCTTAGTTACTCTAGTCATAACCCAAATAAAAGTAGACTCGGTTTTATTGGTTCGAATATCTCGCCTTCACAACATGGCCATAGAATAGGGTATTAGAGCATAGATGACTAAACCAATCATAGACCTTTATCTTGGGCCAATGGCAGTCGAGCTTTCCAAGCCAGGACATGCAAACTCCCGGGATTAAAATACAAGTTCCTGATTGGTCTAGAAACGGGAACCAATCAAGCGGTAGATTAAAACACAAGTTCCTGATTGGCCTTCAATCGGGAACCAATTAAGCAGTAGTTATTATATTTAAACCGACCCTTCAGTGGTCTCCAGTAACCGGACTGAAACCAGAGAAGCAGGCAGTTCTCTTCGGCCGAATAGGTAAGCGTTACATGCATCGTAGGAATCCCATATAAATTTGTTAAACGCTAATTCCTCAACCACCAAAAGCAACTTTACAACCTTATGCCGCCCTTTAGGGAAACAATTGTTTTCGCCGGGAGGACAAGACGAAAGCGCCCCTGGTTACCACTTCTTTTAAACAGAAAAAGACGCTCTTTAACGAGCAGTATCGCCAAGCGCACCACGTTTATCTGCAGGTAGGATAAAATACATTATAAATTTGCGAAAAACAACATAGTTTAGAGCCACATTCTAACTGCTTCTATAATTGTATTTACCAGGACTTTTAAACCGAAGTCAGACATACAAAAGTGTGAAGGAAAACTGATGTCAACTCACTTATCCTTAAGCGCACATTTCTACAACTGAACGTACAGGGAGTTTATCCAAACAAGAATTTAAAGGTATTTAGACAAATTATTAGTTTAATTGAATTACATGAAACTAACTCATCTGAATTAGAACAAGTAGGTCTTTTTAAACCTCCAGTTAAGGATCCAACTAACAGGGACCCGTATTTAACAAAAGCTTAGAGCATTTATATACCAGACCGCTTCTAGTGCTGAATGTCATTATTTATAGTACTTTGTTTTAAGAAAATCGCCGAAAATTGTCGCAATACATTGTCTCTATGCCAAATGCCTATTGGTAGCGATTTTTCTGAGGCCGATACCAACAGTATCATTGTATGTGCTAAACAAGATTTTGGATAAATTACAGAATGGTTGTTTTTCTAAAAAACGTCACTTTATACTGTTAGTGAAACAATGTTGAAGGACATTAGGTGGATTGTCCCCGTAAAATGTTTTTCATCGACAATTGTCTTTAGCAGCCATGTTGTACCATCAAGATAGAGTTTCTAAATTATATTGGGTACACTCTGACTAAAAGGTGAATATTGTTATAAACTTAAAATGCATAGTTAGGAAAAAGGGTTTTGACAATGTATAATACTTGCGAATTTCTGTTTTAACTAAAAATATAAGGTTACATCAATTTTAATCCCTCTGTATATTCATTCTTTAGGGTGATCGTTCTTGACCCCAGATACACGACAGACAAAAGATAGAGTCTTGATAAAGGTGGTCCAAAACTATTTCAACCACCGAAACGCGTCGACGCATTTTCAAATACAATTCCTAGACTCGGATACCTGTGTTGATACAATATAAAAACTGTGCACAGCACATGGGTATCACATTGAGTTTGAATATATACCTAGTACTGTAACAATTGGATGTCGTACTGTTGTCTGTTCCCCTTTCCTTGTATCAATATTGCTGGTCGATTTTGATCTCCATGTATGTCAAAAAAACGTTTTAACAATTTTTCCTCCAATTTATTTGTTTTTATTTGTGTACAGTGGCGCTCTTGCCCACTTGTGTTTCTTAATATAAATTGTGTACAATTTTCTTAACTTTATTGTCCTAATTGATTTGTTAATTAAGTTGTTTTATTGAATATCTCATTCAAGGGAACTTCTTCTCAGTATTGGCACTGTAACCAGTGCCACAGGCCCTTACCGAATCGTTATTTACCATGGAATACTATTCCATGGTAAATAACGAATTCCAGTGTACATGCACATCTGTGCATGTACACCTGTGCCATGTGGCACACAGACATGCCCTAAGGGCATGTATGTGTGTCACATGGCAAACAAGCCAGAAACAGGGGTGAAACAGGGTGTCAAATTGACACCCTGTCCTCCTTGTAAAATCGGTAAATTTACCGATTCGGTAATTACCGAATCTGTATTTGCTATGGAATCCTATGGGCTTCTAGGCCCATAGGAATTAATGGCAAATACAGATTCGGTAATTACCGAATCGGTAATCACTGAATCTTACCGATTCGGTATTTTTACCGAATATTTTACCTACATAGCAATTAGCGAATAGTGAATACCGAATCTGTAAAATTCAGTATTTACCATTCGGTAATTTGCTATTACCTACATCTGGGCCTTGATGTTTCACATTAGAGAATCCTGGGGGGAGGTGCCCAGCCCAGTTGACAGGTGGACTACGCCTCACTGTCAGTAGCAGACTAGCAGTCAGCAGAGTGAGACTGCTTTCAGAGAGCCATTCGTAAGCAGGCTGCATGCACTTGTCTTCCCAGGGCGGGCCGCAGCAAGGCCTCAGCTTACCTTTTGGGTGTTTGCTTGGTTTGATTCTTGCTGAAGTGCCACGCCAGCTCAGACGACCCTGCGGCCCTCATGGCATCCCTGCACCTGCTGCCCTCCCCAATGGCCAAACTTTGGAGATCTGGCACACCAGGTAAGAGTTTATGGATGGGCTCTCACAGAGGACCGGGACACTGGCTGCGTTGCCTGCCATCCGTCCATATTTGCAAAAACCTTTTCAGGAGGTGGCGGCATCACTATTGGTATTTTAGTTAAGGCCCCTTTAAAATTTCTGCTTGAATCATACACGCACACACTTCTTCTGCCATTGGACAATAGAGGTTGATATTGAATGGGAGAGCACTTCCATATTACGGCAAGTGAGGCGGTAATGGCGAACGCAGTTGTCGTTCTTTGACTTACAGAGTCGTGTTTTTCAGTACTGGTAAGACGGGTAACATTCTGAGATTAGAGAAGCATGTTTTAATTACCGGAAACTTGTTCTTTATATGAGCCTGCTTGCATTGTTTTTATTAGTGGTGGGCGAGTGGAGCAATTCCGCCCGCTCGCGGAACTCAGTGGAATTCCACAGAATTTTTATGCAACTTCGCCGAATTCCACATAGTGCAACTCCGCGGGCTCTGCTCACTCCTACTGCTGACCCCAGCAAGCCACCATCCCTTTGATTTTAGCGATTCCCATTTGGTCACAAACTGAAACTTGCCTAATTATTATTCATGAGGTAGGTCTAGTTACGACCCATTGGGAATCGTAAGATGTGTCAAAGACATATTTGTACCTTGGAGTTTCCGATTACCAAATAGCGAATCGCAAAAACTGCTATTTGGTCAGCGCAAACTATTACCTTTGTACATGTGGCTCAAAATCCCTAGGTTATATTTTTAGTTGCTGTGCATTCCTACTCATAGAAAAAAGTCATAACTGAAAAACACAGCACTGAAGATGAATATAGCATGTCTGGTGCGATGGAACGATATCCCTATACACAGGCTGTGACAACCCACAGGCCTGCAGATAAAAAGGCATTAAGGGGAATCAGCAAATAACAGCCCTGTGTATATCACCTCCCTGCAAATAAAAGAAGCATGCCATGAGCTCAAATGTTTCACATCCCTACAGTTAAAAGAAGCAAGTCAGGGGCTCAGTCAAACCACAGGCATGCTTCTAAAAGCAGAGCATCTGAGACCATGCAAATAACACTGCAGCAGCAACACAGGCATTTCAGGAGCTCAGTCAAACCGCAGCCCTGCAGATCAAAGCAGCATGTCAGGAGCTCATGCAAATTACAGAACCGCGGATAAAAGCAGCATTACTGGGGACATGCAAATCACATTCCTGTGCAAATCACTCCTTGCAGATAAAAGAGGCATGTCATCGGTTCAGGCAAAAGGAAACCCTGCTGATAAAGCAGCATTTCCTGAGCTCATGAAAGACACAGCCTGGCACCTCAAAGCAGCATGTCCTATGAAACAGTACAGAGCAGCAGATCACACATCCCACCCTAGCGCCAAGAGACAATCAAAGGCTTTCATGCCAAAGAGGCACTTGCTTATGCAAACCGTAGCTATGCACATCCACTGAGTAGAACATAACATGGCGATTTGTAAAGCGCATATTCACCCGCAGGCATCTTGGCGCTAAATAACAGATGCTTATTGTTACCCAACTCAAAGGTACTCACCAAAAGTGTTGGTATGGATTACTAATAATAACAAGTAACGTTGATGCCCAAAAACAAACTACATGTAGTACCTGAAGTAGTATGACTGCACTATTACTCGCCTACTGCAAAATTCAACTCACAAACATACACGTGGAGACCTCCCCTCTCTCATTTTTTCTATGCAGGGATCTCATCTTTCGGCAAACTCCACAGAGCATAATTTAGGCATAAATGTAGAAGGACCCAGGGCAAGCGATAGGAAAATCGGGAACAATTAATCAAAAATATGGGGGGTGTTTAGGGAAATGATGGGAGAGGCAATGGCGGCTCCTATTATATTATGATGGGGGAGAGTCACCCCACTGCTGGACCCAGCAGACGCATATAGAATAAAATGATAATAAAGCAATTAATAAAACTGTTTTATTAGCCCGAAACTGGTCCCAGTATGCTTGTTTTCGGTCCAGGGAAGACATGGCTTAGCAGTTCGGGCTGGACTGTTCCCACGAGGCACAGGGTCAGACTGATTTGCATATGGCCATGTCTGAACTGGGGTGGCAGAGTGGGCTAAAGAATGATGATGGATTAAACCCAGATGAGTTGACTGGGGGTGAGTGCTCGCAATGTTCAACACGCCGTCCATCATCCCCTTTGCTTTTGCTTTGTTCCCCCTAAGTTGTCAGGGTATGCCTAGACATTGGTCCCTTGCTCACTTTGCCACTGGATTCAAGATAGCCTGGCTGATGAGGGCTGTGAGCCTGAAACTGGTCCCAGGGTGCTTGTTTCTGGTCCAGGGAAGACATGGCTTGGCAGTTCGGGCTGGACTGTTCCCATAAGGCACAGGTTCAGACTGATTTGCACATCAACTGAGGTGGCGGAGTGAGCTAAGAATGATGATGGATTAATCCCAGATCAGTTGACTGGGGGTGAGTGCTTGCAATGTTCAACACTCCTGTCCATCATTCCCTCTGGTTTTATCCTAAACCACTGGCATTATTGGCACAGCCACTGGGTGCAAAAGTAAACTCTTATGCAGATGACACCCAGCTCCTCTTCTGTGAAAAAGGAGAGGAGCTAGATGGCGAGGCTATTACACCCTACCTCTCTATGGTGTTTTATTGGCTAGTGATTGACCAACTAAAATGTAACCCAAATAAGACCGGGATCATGATCTTGGGTAATTCTTCTCCTAACCTCTGGAGATCTTGCTGTCCAAAGCATGCTCTGTTCCCGTGCCCCCAACAGAGCTCTGTAAGGAATATAGGCATTAAATTTGATAGTGCCCTCTCCTTTCGACCCCAGATTCAGGCTCTGTTCTGCTCCTGCTTTGGAATACTTCAGATGCTAAAAAAATGCCTGCCCCCTTTGTCAAAGTCTGCTAGGAAAATGGTCATCCTAGTCAAGTCAAGTCAAGTCAATAGATTTATATAGCGCGCTACATACCCAGAGGGTCTCAAGGCGCTTGAAGAAGGTTGGGGAGTTACTTGTCAAATATCCACGTTTTGAGTTGCTTTCTGAATGCTAGGTGGTTCTGAGTAAGGCGAAGGTGAGTGGGAAGTGAGTTCCAAGTTTTAGCTGCTAGGTAGGAGAAGGATCTACCTCCCATGGTGGTTTTGTTGATGCGAGGTACAGTGGCAAGGGCTTGGTTGGAGGATCGAAGCTGGCGGGAGGGGGTGTAGAAGGATAGTCGTGTGTTGAGGCATTAGGGTCCGATTTCGTAGAGTGCTTTGTGTGCGTGGGTTAGGAGCCGGAAAGTAATCCTCTTATTGACGGGGAGCCAGTGGAGGTTTTTCAGGTGATCAGAGATGTGTTCTTTACGCGAGATGTCTAATATGAGACTGGCTGAGGCGTTCTGGATGCGTTGTAGTTTTTCCTGGAGTTTTGCGGTGGTGCCGGCGTAGAGGGTGTTTCCGTAGTCCAGTCGGCTCGTGACCAGAGCGTGGGTGACTGTTTTTCTAGTTTCGGTAGGGATCCAGCGAAATGTTTTTTTGAGCATGCGAAGAATGTTGAATCAAGATGAAGAAACGGCGTTGACTTGTCTGTTCATCGCGAGTGAGGAGTCCAGGATGACGCCCAGGTTCCGTGCGTGGTCCGTCGGGATGGGTGCTTTTCCAAGGGCCTCTGGCCACCAAGAGTCGTCCCAGGCGGAGGGGGAGGTACCTAAGATGAGGACTTCTGTTTTGTCTGAGTTCAGTTTCAGACGGCTGTGCTTCATCCATTCGGCTACTTCTTTCATACCTTCGTGTAGGTTGGTTTTGGCCGTGTTAGGGTCTCTGGTGAGTGATAGGATCAGTTGAGTGTCGTCGGCGTAGGAGATGATGTTGAGGTTATGTTGGCGTGCGATGGCCGCGAGGGGGCTCATGTAAACGTTGAAGAGGGTGAGACTGAGTGAGGACCCTTGGGGTACGCCGCAGATGACTTCAGTGGCCTCTGACTTGAATGGTGGAAGGCGGACTCTCTGGGTTCTTCCGGAGAGGAACGAGGTGATCCATTCCAGTGCTTTTCCTTGGATTCCGATGTTTTTGAGGCGCTGTAGAAGGGTGCTATGGCAGACTGTGTCGAAGGCTGCGGAGAGGTCGAGGAGGATGAGGGCGACTGTGTCTCCATTGTCCAGTAGAGTTCGAATGTCGACTGTTGCTGCGATGAGGGCGGTTTCGGCGCTGTGCTTGGCTCGGAAGCCGGATTGTGAGGAGTCGAGGGATTTGTTGGTTTCGAGGAATGCGGCGAGCTGGTTGTTGACAGCTTTCTCGATGACTTTGGCCGGGAATGGAAGGAGTGAGATAGGGCGATAGTTTTTGAGTTCGGTGGGGTCAGCTGTGGGTTTCTTCAGGAGGGCGCTGAGTTCGGCATGTTTCCAGCTTTCCGGGAAGGTTGCGGAGTTGAGGGAGCAGTTGATGACGTCTCGGAGGTGTGGTGCAATAATGGAGTCTGCTTTGTTAAAGATGTGGTGAGGGCAAGGGTCTGTTGGGGATCCTGAGTGGATAGAGTTCATCAGACGGATGGTGTCCTCAGTGGAGATTGGCTTCCAGTCATTGAGGATGTTCAGGGGGGGGTGGGGGTCCTGCAGGGGATTGGGTGGGTTGGTCTCCGGGTTGGTTGTCGAAGCTGTTGTGGATGTCTGCAATTTTGTTGTGGAAGAATGAGGCTAGGGAGTCGCAGAGGGCTTGAGAGGGGGTGATGTCATTGGAGTTGGCTGAGGGGTTGGTAAATTCCTTGACGATGTTGAATAATTCCTTGCTGTTGTGGGCGTTGTTATCTAGACGGTCCTTGAAGGCTGCTTTCTTGGCATTTCGGATTAGTTGGCGCTGATAACCTCTAGGCTGGACTACGGTAATGCCCTTTATCTTGGCCTCTCAATGTATCTTCTGTGTAGACTTCAGGTGGTTCAGAACTCGGCTGCTCAGCTGTTACTTAATCTCCCTTCTAGATCACACATGGCTGCTCTTTTAGAGGCTCTTTACTGGCTCCCAATAAGGAATTTAGGGCCAGTTAACTGGAACAAGCTTGCTAGGGAGCTGGGGCTAACACTGGACCTTCTCGTCTTCATAAAGAAATTGAAGGCTTGGCTTTTCAGGCAATCTGCATAGGTCTCATCCTTAGATGACGTCTTGTCTTTCAGCGCTGGGACACTCTTGGGAGCACCTGTGCACTGTATACACTTCTGTAACATAACATACGAGTGCGGAGGACGGTATTGGCTTTGTAAATTTACATGTATCTAATTTCCCCTGTCAGGGTGAGGACACCTTGTCCTTTGCCATTGTCACTCCTCCTCCGTGGGTGCCAGGAATTGCCTGGTCTCCCTCGGCCCACCAAACCACCACCTCTGACTTGAGAGGAGTGGCACGAACAGCCGTCTTTGATTATTATAGTTTGAAGCCCCTGTGCGCTGACAGTTACCCTTGCCCTGGCACAGCGTCTCCCTTACGCTCCTCTGTAATAACTCCTCTCATGTTCAAACCCTCCAGAACTATTTCGGACACCCAGGTCACACACAGGAAAGTACAGCCCAGTTCTGTGGGTTAACATGTGTACTGCAGTGTCCCGTTTGCCAACACTAGGGTCACAAGATTATGCATTTTTTGGCTCCCACAATCATCCACTCGCTGTTCATTTTGTTTTGCATTTAGCTCTATTTTAGTGCAAAATGGATTCTCAAATCAATTTTGGACCCGAGGGTGCATTTTGCCAGGAGCGGCTCCTACGCTGGGGCGTAAGAGCGTCTCCTCACTGCTGGAACCAGCAGACGCATTTAAAATTAAATGATAATAAATAAGTTAATAAAACTGCCTTATTATTATTTTATTTTACTCCGGAGCCGAGCTACAGCCTAGTCTTGAGCGCTAGGCAGTAGAAGGTGTGGTGGGCTCAGGGCACTGCTAATGCGCATGTCGGATTGGCTGGCCATTTTAGGACGACCAAACCAACATGCGCACTTGAATATCTCCAGGCGGCTGCTTGGAGAGATCAGCAGAGCTCAGGGGCACAGGCTCCGAGTCCCTGCTGGAGCTTGGAACCAGCCCGCTCCACCCAATCCCCACGCTTCTCTCATGCTGCGTAACAACAGCAAGAGATTAGTGTTTGGATTGGCACAGGGAATTATGGGTGCCTGTGTGGACATCGTCCCAGCAGAAGAGGTGGCGGACGTCAGGCAAGTTTTGTTTTGCTTTATTTTTTATTTTTTTCCCCTGCACTGCGGACCGATTTGCCCTGCTAGCAGCTGGCACTACTCTTTGCGCTAAGAAAATTCTGCCTAATGTTGAGAGTAGGTAGGGGGGAAACGGTCTGCTATTTGTGTTCTGTTGCATTTAGCTTTGCTTCTTGCCGCAAAATGCTTCCGGGGTCCTATTGGACGCAAGGGGCATTAGTCTTCTTCATATTTATGCGTAATCTAGTGTAATTAATCTACCGGAAATTACGTGAGTTACACCCACAACTTTTGTGCTACACAAAAAAAATATAATTATATGGTTCATTAAGGATGAGTGTTCTACAAAGGGATTGATTCCTAATATCTCGAATTGTTTGATAATTTCTCGCACCCAGCAGGACCCATGCGGAATAGAACCGTCTGTACATCTGTCCAGGCATGAGGTGTGATGGCCAGCCCCAGCACAAGGGCTGCAGACACGTGGAGGCTGTGCCCAGCTCCCTCCCCTCTCAACACATCCCCCCTGGATGGGTTGTAATGATCCCTTACACGTGCCAGATGCCTGCCATAACCGGGCCCTTCAAAATGGATCGCTCTAATGAGCCGACATTTCAACAGAAGCCGCAATATTGAGACAGGTTCGGGTAATTACTCCGGATTCTCGTCTCCTGGTTGTTACTGGAGGGGATGGGCTGAGACAGTGGAGGGAGGGCGCAGGCCACAGGCTTGGAGCACAGAAATGAACACAGAGCGCCTTTGGCATAATCTGTGACCCCCACACCCCTCTCCAGCTGAATTAGTGGGTGAGATGAGTGCGGGTTCAACCCGTATTAAGAGCTAAACCGAAAGAATGAGTGCCAAGCACATGTCCCTCGCCATCCTGAGAGGGCACTGTAGAGGTGGTGCCCACCCCCTAGCCTCCACAGACCCCCATGATGAACAGAATGCGTAACAAACGCAAGACGCACACTGTCCTGAGAGGGCGCTGCAGCAGCGGTGCCTGGCCCCTAGCCTCCACAGACTCCATGCATGGCTACGGATGTATGACGTTACAACGCATGCTTTTACCACGCATGCCTTTACAACGCGGTTTTTACATCGCACTCCATTACAACGCAAAGCGCTTAGAGGTGCTGGATAGTGAAAAGTTTAATTTTCTATTCCAACTCCAGTCCCCGTGGACACTAGGGAAGGTGTTGGATAGAAAATTAAACTTATTCCCTATCCTAGAGCGCCCCCCAGCGCAATGCGTTCTAATGGTTTGCGTTGTAATGCCTGCGTTGTAATGTAGTGCGTTGTAAAAGTTTTGTTGTAAAGGTTGTTCACCATGGCAAACAGAATGGGTACCAAGCACATGCCTCTCACTATCCTGAGGGGGCGCTGCAGCAGTGATGCCGGCCCCCTAGCCGCCACAGGCTCCATGATGAACAGACTCTGTGCCATCAAGATTAGAGTTTTATTGAACCAGAAATCAAAGAGTTACTGCAGAAGGAGGTGATATGCCACACATGACCCGACCACAAAGGTTGGTGCAGCAATATTTTTCTGGAAAGCAAAACAGGCGGAGGTTACAGGCTGGCTCTAACTTTGATGAAATTCAATGATTGGGTCCTATACCCACATTTAAAGGAGTGCATCAGTGGCCCCAGAGATCTCCTTTGCGGCAGCAACTGAAGTGCCCGTTTGTACCTGACTATTCCGATTTGTGCTACACGCAGGAAATTCGTCCAGATCCGGTGGTGGCCTCAGTGGTATTCAGACTATCGCTAGCTCCTCGGGTTTTACCAAGATTATGAAACCAATTGTGCAGAATCTGAGATCCAGAGGAGTTTGATTGCAGTGCTTAATTTGAGCCAATGGATTCCGGCGCTCAGCGTCAGCCCTTAATAATCAGCACCGGTACTTGAGCACCAGTCAAGTACACATTCATTTTTGAGGGGCACAAGGAGATAAAGGATGTTGAGCCGAAACAGAGACTTAACCCTGGTTCCTAGCTCTGAAGTCGGCTGCTCTGGCCATTATGCCACATCCCCCACCCTCCCCCCGGATTGTTGGGTTTGTTGGTTCTTTGTTAGGCAGCTCTAACAAGGCAAATGGGCTGGTCGAATCTGCTTCCTAACGAGAGCCCAGGCACATTCTATTTTTACAAATTAACCACAGTTTGATTGTCTGTTTAGTGTTACTGGTGGGGTTACTAGAACACATGGAAGTCTGGAATGGCGGAGCACTATTTTGCTCCTGACCAGAAGTGGAAATTCAGTGAGATGCCAGCAGATGGGACTGGGGAGCCAGATGCAGTTCTGTCTGTACAGGAGGTCTTTGGTCTGAGTCAGAATAAAGCCTCCACTTCAATGGTCTTGATTACTAGTGGGCTTGTTTGCCATAAAAAGTTTAATAACCTGTCCCCCTAGAAGACGAATTGTTGCATCCTTTTCTGATGGACAATGTGTCAGCAGTGCACTATATCAACGTTGGTAGGGATGACGTCCAGGATGTTAGAAGAAATAGCAAAAGACTTCTGGTATTTTTTCATATAACACAAGGTTTCAGAAAGAGAGGACTACCTTCCAGGTCAGAAAACTCTATAGGCGGATCAGAATTCCAGATATTTCCAGAAATTGAATGCTGCATCCTCAGTTATTCGAGAGTATACAGAACGACTGGGTGACTTCTGACACATCTATTTGCTTGCCAATTGAATACACAACTGACCAAGCTTTTCAGTTGGAAGCCGGGCCCATCAGCAGTAGGTGCAGATGCGTTTCTTCAGAATTGGAGAGTCAATATCCAGTGTGGGTTTCCCCCTTTAGAGATGATTCCTCAAGCAGTGGCCTAGGTCAAAAATTAGAGAGAGGACTTCATAGTCTTTTATGGACATCATCGTCGTGGTTCCCTGTTCTTCTAAAGGTTTGTGATTCTTAGATAAGAATACAGTTATTTCAGGAGATGTTGTCAGACCTGGTGGGGTTAATGTATCTTCTGGTGATTGCAGGACAGTTACATCTCATGGCCTGGAGAGTTTCAGGAGCGGTTGGCATCTGCCAGGTTTATTGCAGTTAGCTGAGCTCCTTATTGGACAGGCCTGGTCAACTATTCCGGAAAAGATCTGTGTGTTGGTGCAACAAACTGGGTGTGGAGCCAGTGGGGGCAGAATTACAATTTATAAAACTTTTCTTCTCTCACGTGACTTTGGATGGTTTTGCTTACAGGTCAATAAACAACTGTTCCTCTGCTTTTTACCAGCGCATACGCATGTATTATGTAATCCATTTGGTGAATATCTGCTTGTTAGTAAGGTGATGAAAGGAATCAGGTCAGCTAATCTTCCTAAACTTCCTTATTCTCATTTATGGAATGTGGATGTGATTCTTAGGTTAACTCCTGGAATGCACCAATAACAATGATTTATCTAGGAAACAACCGTCAGAGAAGTTAATGATATTGTTGTGCTTAGTGTCAGGCAGAAGAGTATTTGACGTGCAGGACTTGGGTTTAGAAATGTGAATGTTTTCTATCCAGGAGATATATTTTCATATTTCCAGAACAATATATTTGAAATGTGTTTCTTAACCTAGTTATCCCGATAATCCCAGGTTCTGCATTGTTCAATGTCTAAAGATCTAATAAGATTGTACTAGGGAATTACAAGCTGATTGTAGAGGACAATTCTTAACCGCATTACAAAAACCTTACAAGCCAGTTTTTGTCTGCAACCCTGGCTGGATTGGTAAAGTGGCTTATATCAGAAGTAGCAGTGGGCGGTTCACTCTGCTCCCCCAGCAGAGTTTTTCCAACTCCGCGCTCCGGTGGGAGCACGGAGTTTGGCAAACAACTCTGATTTCGCCGCATGGCGGAGTTTGCCCTGGCCCCCAACCCTTCTGAGTACCAAGAATGTAAACCCCTGCCATGACTTCCAGTGCACCAGAGATCGACGTCTGCAAAAACTGCATGTTGCCTAGTGTGGGGGTCCCCCAGGATCTGAACGTTTAGTTCTGGTCAGAACAGAAGTGGAGGTGATTTCCTCTGGTGAGTTGAGCTATCATCTGTCCCAGGGCGGGGAGTTAGGCGTGTGGACTGTGGAGCCCTTTGACCGCTTGCAGACTAACAGTGCAAGCCTCCGCTGAGTACTCTAGAGTGGACCCGCTTAAGCTGATTGGCAAACGTAAATAATTGGAAAAGGCCAATTTATGTGCATTGAAGTCAGTGGCTGACCCCATTTGTTTCAACTACTGTAACTGCACCTCTAAAATGAAATTTAATTAGTCATAAATGGAATGCGAGTTATTGCCCAAGACGGATTCCATAAAGGCTCCTTACTGATGCAAACAAAGTAGAGATGGGTTGCTATCTGCTTGGCGGATGTTTAAATTGTATTTATATAGCGCTTACTACCGCTGAGGAGGGGTTGTCTCCCTGAAAATCTTATCATATTTGATTAATATATGGGGGCTAGTTGAACAATGATGGTAAGAGGCTGTCTCGAGGATATTTGTCATTAATAGCATCTAAATGGAGGAACACTGTCTAGAAATAACACTTTGCCATTATGAATCGAAAGATGTGTGATGGGGCCGCACAAGCCAGCCGTGCTGAGGGTCATTTAATCTTCGCAGAGCAATAAGTAAACCATGCACTACTAGTCTTTTACAGTGGCCAATATGTCAACTGTGACGCTGTAAACAACTCCACATTACATCCAGCGTTCAGCTCCCGCGAACTAACAGACCAGGATCATTAATGGGCTGGTGTTTATGTGATTCTATTGTGTGTTATTGCTTTCACCTTCATCTTCTCACCTCCCCAGTGTTCTAGCTAAAAAAATTGGGTGGCCGGAGATTCAGCTCCCTGGCACCCAAGCTGTGGAACTCCATCCCCCTACACATTAAAACCTCTGACACCTTGCTGAGCTTCAGAAAAGGCTTAAAGACCTGGCTCTTTTCAAACTCTCACTAGCCCTTTCTCCTGCCCCATTTTCAATCTCAGCGCCAGGAAACCTCCGGTGTCAGTGCGCTTTACAAATGTAGCTTAACATTAACATTAACATTACCTATAATAACAAGGGCGGAGCGGAACTCTCCGTAATTCCACTGAGTTGTTATGCAACTCCACTGAATTGCGCATAGTGCAACTCCGTGAACTCCGCCTGCCCTAATCAGAAGTAATTATTAACGTGAGTTCTTTTGGTGCACCTTCTGTCACACAAGTACAATGCACGTGTACATGACTCCTACACCCTACCCTAATTACATTTGTCTGTGGACAGCTAGTCTTATAGTAAACGATGAGCGCTGCTGTTTGCAGCTCTTGATCCAGTATAGGCAGAGGAGCCTATTTACGATAACTGTGGTGCAGGGCAGCGCGGCAGGCCCCCTTGCTGCACTACCCTGCATCCAATGGAAAGGGAAGGAATGCCCCATAGTAATCCAATGTCGCACATTCCTGTTCTTTCCCCCTGCGCTGGAGTCGTTTTGGCAGCCTAGCGCCCACGCGGGCACCCTTTCACCATGGTGCGAGGGGGCCTGTGCTGCGAGGAGTATTGGTTTTGTGCAGCAAGGGATACCTTCCTGCACAAAACCAATCCGTAGAGGTGTTTTAGCCGCACACATAGAAAGAGGAAAAAATGAAGAGAAACAAAGATATTTCTCCTTGTTACGCCTCACCTTGGGAGGTGGCACATTCCCAGGTCTACCAGGTTTGGTAAATCGAGGAATGCTGCAAAACCCCTGGGTTTTGCGTGGGAACACCCACGGTAACGCCCATGCAACTCCCCCCTTGCACAGAGTAATGCCACGCAGGACTTTGTGCTGCGTTCCTTGACTCCATATTTTTGAAGCCATTCAAAGCCAGGCAAAGTGCCTTTGTGCGGCTTCATGAGTATGAATTAGAGCTTTGCGTCGTGCATGAACCACGTTGTGCGGTGCAAGCATGATGCCCAGCCCTCATAAACATGCCCCAGAGGTGACAATGTGTGAGGAGGCTGCTGGTCTAACACTACTCAGCAGCCATGCATGGCTCAAGGATGCTGTTGAATTGGTACCCACTGTGAGTTCTATCCAGGGACAGCTTAGAGTTCGGCTCGGGTCTGACCCACACTAATCAGTGGCAATGCTAGAAGGTCAGGGGTGGGCTGTGGGGTCTGCCCCCTGCTGGTTGAGCATCGCTTTACTGCATATGTTCACACCCCTCCTTATTAGCATCACTAAAGGTAAACATGTTTTTCTAAAGCCGGTCTGTGCTGGACACCTTCTGTGCTGCAGCTCGTGTCGTCAGTCACCTTGTAAGCATCCACTTGTCCCCCAGGGGCCCTCTTCACAGCTCCTGTCCACCGTGTGCTGGGCTGCGAAAGGGAGAGCTTTGCACCCTGCTCTCCTCGCTGTGAAGAGCCCTGAGAGAGCAGTGTTCTGTTCTGAGGATGGATAAGGGTCAGTGTGCTCTGAGGGGGGGCAGTTGGCTGGCCAGCTCCCTCCAGTTAGCTTTGATCTGAATAAAGTGTTTCATCTTCCTTCCCGAAGGCCTCCTCTTCTCTTCAGATATCCCTCTGAGCTCCAGGGACAGCTGAGTTGGACTGCTCCAGGCCTCGCAGTGCACCCTGGGAGCAGCGGCCACTGCTTGCACTCCGCTTCCTACCCCTTCTCCTCCTCATCCTACCCCTCATTGGCCAAGACGGAAGTGACGACAGCTGTAAGGAAGCAGGGATCTGCGACGAATGTTTACTTTTTGCAGAATCTTTCCTTGCTGCTCCTCTCCTCTCCTCAGGAGCAAACAGCTGCCCCTTGAAGGACTCAGTGTGAGACAGGGGTGTTATCTCCCCTGTGATGTAATCCAGGGTCAAAAAGTATGTGACGTCACTTCAGATACCCCTGCTATTTGGATGAATCAAGGTCCATGAAGGCAAGTATCGAGGCAGACCACGTCTGAGTGAGAAGTAAGTCCAATGGTTATATGCGCTAAACTTTTTTGAGTATTTTAAACTACACGGGGATGACGTTTTGTATTCTTGTAGCGAGAGAGAGAAAGAAAGGAAGCAAGAGAGAAAGAGAGAGAGAGGGAAAGAGAGCAAGAGACAGCTCGAGAGAGAGAGAGAAAGTAAGCAAAAGAGAGAGAGAAAGAAAGCGAGAGAGAAAAGAGAGAGAAAGGAAAAAGGGAGAACGAGTGAGAGTGAGTAAGAGTCAGACAGAGAAAGACAGTGAGAGACAGAGCAAGAGAGAGAAAGAAAAGAAAAAGAGAGAGCAAGAGAGAGCTGAAGCGAGAGAGAGGCAGAAAGAGAGCAACATAGAGATAGATAGGAAAAAATGAGAGAGATAGAGGTAAAAGAAAGCAAGAGAGAGAGGAAGCAAGAGACAGAGAAAGAGAGGGAATGAGAGTGAGAGAGGAAGAGACAGAACGATCGAGAGAGAACAAGATCAACAAGATCTTAATCTCCATTGGACTGCCCTTCTTTACCCTCTATTAGGAGCTTTCTGGCGGATCTTGAGGCTCTACAGCTCTCGCAGATGATTACTTTCCCCACACATAGAGGTGGTCATACTCTTGACCCGTTCTCAACAAATCTAGAAGGATTCAGAGTTCTTGGTTCCTCCCAGTTGGTCTGAACAGACCACATGCTGGTGAAAACGGCATGCCCTTTGTCTGACTCTCCTTTTCTATCTCAGGACAGACTTGTTCTTAAACGACACTGGAACAAATTAAGACTGGAGGATTTTTACCATCTGCTCGAGGAGGTTCCTTTAGGTCCGCTCACCGAGGTCGATTGTGGATATGACTCCTTCTCTGAGTGGATATCTGGTGCCCTCGATTCTCTGATTCCTATGTGTTGGTCCAAGTGTCATCGGAAGGAGCCGAGTCCTTGGTATGACACTTCCTTGGCATCTCTTAAGAGGGCTGTAGACAGGCCGAAAGATTATGGAGGAAGTCGTACGACCCAGATCTGAAGATATGTTATCTGGCCAAGGTCAAGATCTACCACAGGGCAGTGTGTCAAACTCATGCTTCCTTTTATGCTCAACAGTTTTAGAATTCTGCCAATCCATTGAAACTTATTTTTAAAGTATTGAAGGACCTGATGGCGAAGAGAGCAACTGCAGTGGAAATATGCTCGGACTCACATTGTGAGGGTTTGGCCTCTTTCTTCCATGAAAAAGTGCAAGCCATCTATCGCACCTTTCCAACGGGTTCCCTGATGCTAGAGCAGGTTGGTCGCACCTTAGGTGAGGGGGAATGTCTTTCTATCTTACCCCCCTTATCTCTGGAGGTGTTTGACTTTCTCAGCGCCAAAATCAAGTCTGGATCTCCGGCAGACCCGCTGAAACCGGCCCAACTCAAGACCCTGGCGCCGGTTTGCCGCACCCCAGTGCTGTCCTTGATCAACCTGTCCCTATCTTCTGGAGTGGTTCCCGTCAGATGGAAGCAGGCAGTAGTCACGCCAATTCTGAAGAAGGCGACCCTTGACCTCCTTAAACCTGAAAGCTACCGCCCTATCTCCCTTCTCCCTTGGGCCACGAAAATAGCGGAGGCCCATGTGAATGCCTCTCTTACAGACCATCTTGGTAGGCTTAACATTCTCGACCCTACCCAGAACGGGTTCCGTGCGGGTCACAGCACGGAGACTGCCCTTCTTTCGATGGTCGAGCATCTGCGTTCCGTGCTGGATTCCGGTAGGACGGTGGCACTATTGTTATTAGATCTCAGTGCCGCCTTCAACACGGTCTCGCACGGGATTCTGATTCGGCGTCTTGAGGAGGTGGGCGTTTCTGGATCCGCCTTGCACTGGTTTCGATTCTTCCTTAGGGATAGGTCATTCCAGATGGCGATCCCGCCCGGTAAGTCGTCATCCTACCCGTTAGACCAGCGAGTCCCACAGGGGTCATCACTGAGTCCCACCCTTTTCAATCTGTATGTGAGACCGTTGGCTGCGGTCGTTAAGCGTTGGGGCCTGACCATGGTCTCTTACGCAGATGACACGCAGCTGGCGGTCACACTGAGTGGGGACTCAGACCTGGAGGCTCCCGGGTTCTGTGATGGTCTGCGGGAAGTGGCTAACTGGATGAATTCCATCTGTCTCCAGTTAAACACCAAGAAGACGGAGATTATGGTGGTTGGTAAACAGGTGGCTTTGTGGGGTGACAAATGGTGGCCTTCGGAGTTGGGTGTGACTCCGCTCCCAGCGGCAGAGATAAAAAACCTGGGGGTGTGGCTTGATCCTTCTCTGAGTTTCATCTGTCATACCAAGAAGGTGGCGGCTTCTTGCTATGGCATCATCAGAGGACTTCGACCCATCCTCAAATTCTTTGATGCACCCACAAGACAGCTGGTGGTCCAAGCATCAGTGCTGTCCAGGCTGGACTATGCCAGCTCCCTACTGGCGGGGTTAACTAGTCAGAATTTCTGCGGCTCCAGCAGGTTCAAAACGCTGCGGCCCGACTGGTGACAGGTCTGCCTAGGCGGTGCTCGGTGTCCAATGCCCTGCGCTCTCTCCACTGGCTCCCTGTGCAGCAGAGGATTAGATTCAAGGTTCTATGCCTTGCATTTAAAATCCTCAAGGGTACTTCCCCACAAATCTTGGAGAAACTGCTGATCCCCTATGTCCCCTCTCGCACTCTTAGATCGCTAGGCCAGAACTTAGCAGTGGTCCCGCGTTTTAAGTTGAGCAGAATTGGTGGCCGCTCCTTTCGAGTCCTGGCAGCGAGCTGGTGGAATTCTCTTCCTCCACAAATCCAGGCCATCGATGAGCTCCTTCAGTTTAGACGGGCTATCAAGACCTTTTTATTTGTTTAGCTCATCTGTTGTGTCTCTTCTCCTTTCTGCCCGCTTTTAATGCTGTGTTGTGTTTACCTTCTCAAAGCGCCAGGACGCCCCTTTGCTGGGGCAGCTGTGCGCGGTACAAATAAAAATAACATAACAAATAACATAACATAACAAGAGAGAGGGAACGTAAGACAGATAAAGCGAGTGAGAGAAAGAGAGAGAAAGGGAAAAAAGAGCTCAAGAGAGAGGAAGTGAAAGACAGAGAGAGAAAAGACAGAGAGTGATAAAGACACTGAGCGAGAGAGAGTAAGCAAGAAACAGGGAACGAGTGCGAGAGCGACAGAAAGGAAAAGTGAAGGAGAGAAGAAGTGAGAGACCGAGAGAGAAAGTGAGATAAAAGGAGAGAGAAAGAGAGAGAGAGGTAAAAGAGAGCGAGAGAGAGAGAGGAAGCAAGAGACAGAGAAACAGTTGAAGAGACAGAGCAATCGAGAGTCAGAACAGGAGAGAGAGAAAGTAAGACAGAGAAAATGAGTGAGAGAGAGAAAAGAGAAAAAGGCAAAAAGAGAGCCTGAGAGAGAGAGAGGAAGCAAAAGAGAGAGGAGACAGAGAACGATAGAGAACAGAACGAGAGAGAGTAAGCAAGATACAGAGAAAGAGAGCAGAAGAGAGAGAGAGAGAGAAAGTAAAAAGCGAGAGAGAGAGAAGAAGTGAGAGAGTGGTACATAACGAGAGAGAGTAAAAAGAGAGAGAGGGGGAGATAGAGCGAGAGATAGGATAGAGATAGAGAATGAGAGAATGAACGAGAGAGGAAAAGAGCGAGAAAGAGAGCCAGAGACAAGACAGAGAGCGATAGAGAGCGCGATAGAGAGACGGAATGACAGAGACGAAACAAGAAAAAGAAAGAGAATGAGAGAGAGAGAAAGGATAGAGATAGAGAATGAGAGAGAATGAACAAAAGAGCAAAAGAGAGAGCAAGAAACAGAGGAACCAAAAAAGATAGAGAGACAGAACAAAAGAAGGAGTGAGAGAAAGAGAGAGAGAAAAGAAAAAGTGAGAGAGAAGAAGAGAGAAGAGACAGAGACAGAGAGAGAGCGCGCGAAAGAAAATAGAGAGATCAAGAGAGAAACATGGAGGGATGCATAAAGTTGCTTTTCAAGCAGTTCCCAGCAGAGGTGAGCTCGCCTCTAGGCACACTCAGTACCGGATTACCAAATGGGCAAAGTAGGCACCGGCCTATGGGCCCCACTCCCTTTAGGGGCCCCGAAAAAAGGGATCAAAATAGTATTGATTTGATCTTTAAAGAAAATTACAATCGAGCTATCTTAAATATTGTTTCAAAAAGATAGAAAAAATGAATCAACCCAAAGAACGAAAATGTTACATTAAAGACTCTATAGAGAAAATACTGTATTCATGTAAAGTACCCACTAACAACTTAAAGTAAATAAACCAGAGACCTCAGATTCGCAGCACAGTTTGTCTCTTAAAAGCTCATCTTCTGAGGGCTGTCAGTTTGTAAAACAATCCAGTGCACCGGGTATCAGGAGATAATTTGAAGGGGGGGGGGAGGGGCTCCTCAGAGTTGAATCGGGCACTGGGCTCACTGCTGCTGGATGAACTTTGTTTGCCCTCTTCACCCAGACTTGTTTGCCCAGGAGCTCTTTCCATCGGAAGCTATTTTCGCTCGGGCTATATTTATCCGACGCTATTTATAGCCCAGGGGTGTTTGTGGCGCTGTGTATCCAAGGAGACATTGGCAGCCGCTCTTCAGATCAGCTGCCGGCCTCTGCCGGGCGGGCCGGGGTGCTTTCGGGCCACTTCAGCTGGAGATGCCTCCCCGCCACTCTCCTTCATCTCACCCCACACAATGATAGCGCCATTACGCGACCCGCGACCCACAAGCGCTTCAGAAATATGTATATCATTGCATCACTTCCACCGAAGTCGAATCCCGCCAGTTGCAAGTCAGAATATGCAAGAAGTAACGCATAAAAACGACTTTAATGAAAACAAAACATCCGCATATAAATACATGAAGCGTGAATTCAATAGCTATTTCTGCAATCTCCCCACAAATAATCGTAAAATCCAGAAAAAAATAGAAGAAAATAAACCAATGTTATCGACCAAGGTCAAAGCTAACGCTGATCCTAAATTTAGCATCTAGTCCTCATCCTAGCCTCATATCTGACCCACACCCTAGCCTGAAGCAATTATAAGGACTATTGCTAGCCAATCCCTCAGGCGGAATGTTAGCCCTCTGGCTAATCACGGCCATGTACCGTGAACTGAAGAGTGATGCTCACTGCAGCCCTGAACATTAATCTAATGTCAATTTAAAGTCTAAACTTGACCTTATCCTGAGCCTATGTCTAATGCTAACCAAAGTCGGGCAAGCACCTACTTCCAGGTCACTCTTTCCAGATCGGGACCTCTGTGTGATGGCGCAATGCATTCTGGGTTTTGTAGTCTAGTGTTGCACACATTGAAGCAAGTAGATGAACACAGCTAAAGTTACTAGTTTGTAGGTGAAAAGTTCAGGACTTGTACTTGAGGTGGTCACCTGAACCCTACAAATAACGCGAAAGCTCAGACATAAACCTAAGTTAATTCTAATGTTCATTTTAAATTTCGCCAATTTGCACTTTATTAAAAAGAATTTGTTTTCAACACAAAACATCCTAAGTAAATAACTTCTATATGTCTGTGTTTTAGATCTGTCAGTTGTATTTCTTATGGAGACACACCGCCCAGTCTTCCATCTCCCCCTCCAGCCGGCATTGGCCACTGCCCCTTTAAGAGCGGAAGGACGGCTCGCCCAGCCCACACTGGCACGCGGGCCTTTCCAGGCCAATTTATTTATTTATGCTGTTTTATATAGCGCAAAGTTTACCCAAAGGTGTCAGAGCGCTTTACAATAGAACCGGTTAAATACATGAGGACTTCAGAGTCATGAATTACATAAAAGATACACACAGTGCAATGGTGGGTGTGAAGGTCGTGCAATGCGTCTCCAACACCATGAGTAGGTGGCACGAAGCCGCCAAAGCTTCTCTCATCTATGATGAAATGCCCATTTTGAAATGGTCCAGAGAGGCTCTGGCAAGCCCATCACCCCTGGAGCTGACCCGGATGTGATCAGCTGAGCCAGCCATGCTGTCAAGCGGATGTTTATCGCTGCTCAGATCTGGCCGTGGGACGCTGTCCTTCCGGCTACACAAGGCTCTTCTGTCCCAAATGTTGGTCATGGGATGGGAGGGTATGGGGAGCAAATGATGATGACCTCTGAATCTCAGGCCTGGGTAACCAATCAGGATCTAGAGTCTCTCATCATTACCTTATAATTAATATAGTTATGTAGGAGGTCTTACGAGGAGTAGTCCTAATCATTCAGCTGTGCTAGGGCATGGACTATACCCTAGACATAAGCCGCAAGAGCTGGGCACCTTGTGTGGGGGTGTGGGAGTTACTGCACTGGATGTGGGGGAGGTTGCAGCGCGGGGATCTGGGGAGGAGGGTTACAGAGCAGGGATGTTGGCACGGTTACAGCACCCTGGATGCTAGCGGGGGGCTTTGGCTTGTAGTCACATGCTCATCCCACGTTCATCAAAGCCAAGCACCCGTTTGGCATCTGGAGACCCCCGACATGAGGACCCCGTGTTAAAAGCAATAATGTTTTGTAAGGTTCGGCGAACCTGTCCTAAACTTCTCTTCCCCACCAAAATGCCCTCCACTCAAAGCCCCACAAAGCTAAAGGGTCCCAAAGAAGGCGATGATGGTGTAGTGCTTGGAGCCCAATACTAACAGATAGGCACTCTCAACAAGCATAGGCTATTCCGAAGTCATTCTTTGCATCGGTTGGGCACACCAGCAAGTGCTGCTTGTACAATATAAGTCAGCCACTAGTTTGTACAAGCCCATGTTTCCAGCTGGAGCCTAGAAGGACAGCGTCTTAGATACCGAGAGCCCCCTTTTCCTAGCGGAGACCACCTCTAGCACAAAGCTCTCATGTCTTCCAGGTCCATGCAAGAGTAAGGCAACCAGCCCTGTTTCATTTTACATTCTGGGATTTTTAATCCTGTTCATCACTTTAAAAAATAAAATAAAAAAAACAGGGCTGCAAAATGCAAAAAAACTGGACCTGCCCCCGTAGGCCAGAACTGTTAGCAAGGGGCCAAAATCAACATTTAAGTGTGATACATACATGAATAAGTAAATGCATACTTATATAAAGGACATAATGGATTAAGCTCTTGAAGTGAGTGGAAGTGAGACATCATCATCATTAAACTTTATTCGGATATGCATTATCCATGAGACATGCTACACATGCACGCACACATGCATACACACACAACAATACAAAACACACCGCCATCCTGGATACGGTGAATAATCGACTCAGCGCCTCTCATACTTGTTGTAAACGCTATACATAGAAGTCTAAGTGGGATGAAAAAGGTGGAGGGTCTCAAAAGGGTGTGTGACCTCTGTAAATAAGGGTGTGGCTGAAACACATAAATTGCATTTCTGTGATTTCCATAGTGTGCCACCCAACCAATATTTTGGGTCCCTTCTAGGCTTTCGGTAATTGAATCCATATATATTACACAAATGACATACACCTAAAACCAACCAGGAACATTGACTATATTAATGGTTGTTAGCCGCTTAAATTAATTAACAACAATGCACACCCTCTTTTCCGTCTCTCCTGAATCCAATACCTCCCATCTCCTACACTTCACTTTCTTTTACTTTCTCCTTGTCAGTATTTTGACATCTTTGCACCTCCCTCACACAAATGTGCACAGAACTACAATTGCAACTGAAATACTTAAACTGTGCACTCTGCAGAGAGGCCAAAGACTGGATGAGCGTCTATTCTGGGCATCTTTTTGTCCCACTGGCAGGCACTGTGAGAAGTTCGCACTGCCTTCAGCCTCAAGTCTAGAGCTCTCAATCGTGGCCCGTTACAAACACCTGGAAGTGACACAGTTCAAAGTATGCACTATGCAAGAGTAATATCCGCCTATACCGTTGAGCGGAGGGCGGGGCAGGCAAGAGCGAGACACTCCCAGGAAGGCGAGCGGTTAGCGCTGCAGCTCTCCTCTCCATAAGGCTATATAGCCCTCGTCGGCCATAGCGCGCAGTGGGGCGCCGTAGCCAGCGCCGAAGACAAGCCAAAGACCTGCCCGTCTGCGCCCGTCCGCGACAGGACGGGGCCAGGGGGCTGGAGGCTATGGCAAGACACACAGGTGCACAACTAACTTACACCTCACAGGTATTATTGAACATTCTAAATCTTTCATCGATGACCTGCCAAACCAGGATGGAACATAGCCTAGAGGGCCCTTTTTCATGCCGCCATTCTAAAGCTCAATTTGAGGCGGGAGCTGTGGCTAGTATTGTTTCTCACGCCACACCTAAGCGTTGTCCACCCGGCATTAAAACATTGGTTCATAATCCCAAACATACAGAAAATGAGGTGAACAACATCCCTCTGAAAACTAAAAATCTGCTATGTAATATCAGATCCCTACCGAAACACACTGTAGAAGTATGGGACTTGATCACTTCACAAAATCCAGATCTGTGCTTTCTGACAGAAACATGGCTCAAACCACATACTGTCCCTGCCATAACATTGGGAATCCCCATAGGGTACAAAATTGTCAGGTTGGATCGCCCAATTAAAGTTGGTGGTGGATTAGCGATAGTCCACAAACAAGAAATCAATGTCACAGTGTTGGATGAAATATACACCCCGACTTAGAACTACTGACCTTTAAAATCCATACCTTGAGCAAATATAGTAGAAAGGGAGCACTAGCATACCGCCCCCCTGGGCCATGCTCAAATATATCGATTACTTTGATGGAAGCATTGGCACCCCATATATATGACAATTCTGACTTCCTTCTTTTAGGTGATTTTAACATTCACAGTTAGTTGGATTTTAGCAGTGAAGCACAGACACTATTGTCAGACCATGGCACATTGGGTCTAAGGCTAATTAACAGTGAACCCACCCATCAGCCAGGACATACGCTAGACTTAGTTCTAACAAATTCCCTGCAGGTTGAATGTAGATCCCCTTATCAAGTCGAATGGACTGACCATTTCATAATCGAATTTTACACCCCCACTCCTACCTCATATGATATCCGAAATACCACCCTAGCAAATAAAAGAAGATCTTGGCGCAAACTGACCCATCAAGACTTCAATAATAAATTTGTATGCCCGACATTGGACGCTAATGAAAGCATTGATAATGCCTTACATAAATACGAAGAAACTCTTCTTAAAACTATAGACGGTATCGTTCCACTAAAGAATTTGAAACCTAGACCAGCACACAAACAAGAAATCTAGTTTTCAGAGGATCTTAGATTGCTCAAGCAGGCCGCAAGAAAACTAGAGAAGAACTGGAGGGCCTCTCGCCTTGAAAAAGACAAACAACTACATAAAAACTCACTGAAAACATATCACAAAGCTATCCGGGCGGCAAGGAAAAATCATATTGCATCTCAACTATTGGCAGCTGGTAATAACCCCAAAACACGTTACCAGATTTTAAAAACTTTTATCAAACCCACAGCCTGTGAAAGCTCAGAAGTGGCTTCACAGCAACTTTGTGATAATATCTCTCACTTTTTAAACCAAAAAATTGATGCAATCTACAGCAAAATCACGCTTTCGAACCAATATAACACTAATGACAATGACCTCATTGCAAATCTGGAAATAGAAAATCCCGTTATGCACTCCCTCTCTGTCTTTCCCCCTGTCTCTATTGAGGAAGTAGTAGGAAGTATCTCTCAGATAAAGAGTGGATCTCCGATGGATACTATTCCTGCCGGGGTCATGCCCATTTTAGCCACGGTTCTGGGACCCATCATCCAGAGACTAATTAACCTCTCACTGAGCACAGGACAGGTTCCAAAAGGATGGAAAAAGGCCCTGGTAAAATCACTCAGAAAAAATACTTCTACTCCATGGGAGGAGCTAACCAACCTTAGACCTATATCCCTGCTCCCGTTTATAGGCAAAATTATTGAAAAACACGTAAATAGTAATCTGTCTAAATACATTGAATCTGCTGGAGTGCTGGACCAATCCCAATCTGGTTTCAGGCCCAGACATAGTACGGAGACTGCCATGATGTCAGTCGCAGACGATCTACACATGTACCAGGATAGGGGTCACTCTGTTATCCAGGTACTGTTGGATCTGTCTGCGGCGTTTGACACCGTCTCTCACTCCACCTTGACTACCAGGCTAGTTAACATCGGCCTGAAGCAGGAAGCCTTGGCATGGTTGAGGAGCTTTCTGACTGACCGCACCCAGCAAGTAGTTATGGGCACATACAGGTCAGAGGAAGTTGGAATCTCCAATGGGGTGCCACAGGGCTCTTGTTTGAGCCCCACTCTCTTTAACATATATGTGGCACCCCTGGCTAACATCATGAGAAGATATGGATTCATCCCAATATCTTATGCGGATGACACACAACTCCTCTTTCCTTTTAAGATCTTCACTCCTGAGGTCAGAAACTCCTTCTCCCAGGGCATGAAAGCAGTGGCACAATCGATGTCCTCCAACTACTTGCAGTGCAATGTGGCGAAGACAGAAGTCATGTTGTTTGGTGAGGCAAACCTGCTCTGGACCCCAGACTGGTGGCCACAAGATCTCGGCCCAGTGTCCAAACCTAAACAAACTGTCAAGAACCTAGGAGTCCGACTAGATTAGGAGCTCACTCTCAAACAACATGGCAACCAGGTGGTGGGAGCATACTTTCATGTAATTGGTATGCTGCGGAAAATCTTCCCATTACTACCCGACACAACTAGGAAGACATTGGTCCAGGCGCTTGTCCTGAGTCGTCTGGACTATTGCAATGGCTTGCTCTTGTCTGCCAATGAGGGAGTTATAAATAGACTTCAGGTGGCCCAGAAGACGGCTGCGCGTCTGGTCCTGAACGCTCCTCCCCGCACGCCATCTAAACCTCTACTGACAAAACTACATTGGCTATCTGTCAGACAGAGGGCCAAGTTTAAGGTATGCTGTACCATACATAAAAGCTTGAGCGGAATGGGTCCTGCATACCTGACCACCAAGTTCATACCTTATACTCCTACTCGGACACTTAGATCAAGTGAGCAAGGCCTTCTGTGTGTACCCAGAGCTAAGAAAGCCAGACATGGAGCGAAAACACTATCAATAGCCGGACCATCTCTCTGGAACAGTCTCCCAATGTCCCTCAGGTTGTGTGTA
This sequence comes from Lissotriton vulgaris, assembly GCF_964263255.1. NCBI lineage: Eukaryota > Metazoa > Chordata > Amphibia > Caudata > Salamandridae > Lissotriton > Lissotriton vulgaris. Next base: position 82,827,296 of record NC_141699.1, read on the forward strand.
GACCACCTTCTTTTCAGGAAAATGTTGAAGACCTTCCTGTTTAAACAGTAGACTAGAAATTCTGCAAAAGCCCTTCTTCTTAATAGTCCGTAGAAGCCAAAGGCGTGGAGATACTCCTCCGGGAGTGAAGCCAGCGCGGTACAAACTTGCAAATAAATAAATAAATAAATAAATATTTTGCACGGAAAAAACATACAGAAAAAACATACAGATATAAAATATCCTGGAAATAAGTTACATAATCTTGCATTTCCTAAGAATGTGAATTTAAACAGGCACTAAATCACTTTTCTGCAATATCTTAACATGTTTTGCATTCATTGTTAAGAAATCGGCCAGTTTTTATTTCAAGTAATGTTAAGGACATGAATATAGGGTCAATTTCTGTTTTTAATTACTACTAGGGATAAGCAGTGCTGTCTTAAGGCATGGGCACACTGGGCAATTGCTTGGGGGCCCCACGAGCACAGGGGCCCCATGCAGATTAGAATGTAACACTCATTTCCTGTTATTTTTATTCCTGTGAGTGGTTGTATAGGCAGGGCTCAGTGAACTGCTTTGCACGGGGCCTATACGGCTGTTAAGACGGCCCTGGGTATAAGACCCTGGCGGACCCGTCCCACTTAAAGCCCTGGCTATACATGTGCTACAAAACACAGCACCGTCCTGGAGGCTGCGAAGCTCCTACCTCCGGACTGCCATGTGCAGACCCGCCCCCTGCATTGTAGCGCCTCTTTGCATTCACACCATGAGCCGCGGCGCTCTCCCGGGATGGCGCTGGCGGAACGCTGCCCCAGGTAGGATGCTGGTTGTGATAAGCCGATCTGTGTGAAATGTAATGTCTTTTGTCTCCAACAGTCGGAGCATGGAGGCGGCCAGAACTCCTGGGGATTTCTGCGCGAATGGGTTTTGTCCTCGCTCACAGAGGGTTTTGTTTGAAGGTTTACAAAAGCATTTAACTCATTCCTCAGTACAGCTCCCTCAGCCGCTGGCTTGTTCCCGCCTTGCCAAGCACTAGCCGGATGAAGGGAAGAACTATTCCATGGATGTCATTTAGGGGTAGCCAGGGGTCGCAGCTGCAACCCCTGGTTTGCTCCTCCTTGCGACCCCTGACACTGCCTTTGCGACCCGTGGCCTGGCAGATCACAAAGGTAGTGGCAGGAAGAGAAGGAAAACGGGACTAACATGAGCTTACATTTTGCTGTTTATTCAAAACTGAGATGTTTTAATTCATTTATTTGTATCCTAAGTGTCGCTAGAAGGGATTTTTTAGGACCACCCGAGTGGGGCACAGACAAAACTGGCGGGGCCACCAACAACATGCAATCACGAGTATTGCATGCATGTCTGTAATATACATGGAGGCAGCTCTCGGCTTTGGTACCGTATAAGTATTTAGCCAGAGCTATTGGCTTTGTCAATGTCTTTAGCCATGCTGTAGAGAAGTGTGGCTGCTGTGCAACACATTGAAAAGTCATAAAAAAAAAGTGTTATAAGCATTTTTTTACCTTACATATAACCAAGAAAATATTTTATGTACAACTGAAGGTCGATATTAATAAAAGAATTAACATACAAATGTCTTCTGGATATTTTGTCCTATGTATGCTGAAAACATCTTCCTATCTGTTCTAATGCTTGTTTGTTATAATTTTGTGATGTATTATGGGGGGGGGGGGCGCATAAACAACGGGAGGGTGGAGGGTGGGAAATAGCATCTGAATCACAACACGAGCAGTGGATGGACACTAAGGGAGAATCAACAGATGCCAGATTCCAAGGGCAATCTGAGGTGGTGCTGAATGATGCTGAGGTGGTGCTGAGGGGTGGTATGCTGGTGCGGAGGTGATGTTCAGATAGTGCTGAATGATACTCGAGTGATGCTGAGATGGTGCTAAGGTGGTGGTGTGCTGGTGAGGACATGATGCTCAGGTGATGCTTGCTGAGTGATACTGAGGTGGTGCTAAGTGATGCTGATGTGGTGCTGAGTGATACTGTGGTGCTGGGTCATGCTGAGGTGGTGGTGCTGCATTGGTGCTCAAGTGGCACTGAGCTATTGCTCATGTGGTGCTGATTGATGCTGAGTTGATGCTGTGAGGGCGTAATGATGTGCTGATGTTGAAGTGGTGCTGCATTGGTTCTGAATTGCTGCTGACGTGGGACTGTCCTCGTGGTGGTGCACTGATGCTGAGGTGGTGCTGAGTGATGCTGTGGCCCTGATTTAAGCTGAGGTGGTGGTTCTGCACTGGTGCTCAGGTGGAGGTGAGCTGGTGCTGTGGTGGTTCTGAGTGATGCTGAGTTAGCGCTATGCCAAAGTGATGGTGTGCTGATTCTGAGGTGGTGCTGCAATGATGTTGAAGTGGTGCTGCTTTGGTGCTGAATTGCTGCTGAGATAATGCTGTACTGCTACTGAGGTGGTGCTGCGCTGGTGCAGAGATGTTGCTGTGCTGACACAGTGCTGAGGTGGTGCTGCACTGGATTGCTTTGCTGATACTGAGATGGTGCTGTGCTGACCCTGAGGCGGTGCTGTCGTGGTACTAAGGTGATGCTGAGTGATACTGAGGTGGTGCTGGGTGATGCTGTGATGGTGCTGAGTGATGGTGAGGTGGTGGTGATGTACTGGGGCTCAGGTGGTACTCAGCTGGTGCTGAGTTGTGCTGTATTGGTGCTGTGCTGAGGTGATGCTGCACTGATGCTGAGGGGGTGTTGTGCTGATGCTGAAGTGGTGCTGCATTGGCGCTCAATTGCTGCTGAGGTGGGATTGCACTGGTGCTGAGGTGGGGCTGTACTGGTGGTGATGGTGCACTGATTTGGAGGTGGTGCTGTGCTGATGCTCAAATGGTACTGTGCTGATGTTTAAAAAATAATAATATTTATTAAAGTTTTATTTTTTCAAACCAATTTACAGCAGTATATTAGTGACAATATATACATGGTTTTTGTACATTTCAATTTGCATTTCTGTTCCCACTTGGTGGGGTGTGAATGATCATACATGATGCTACAGTCAAATACAAACATCATTGATTCATCACAGGATTTGTCAACATATTTGTGTATCAGAGCTGTATCAAATTATAATACAGAAGAATTTTTTTTTTTTTTTATTTACTTGAGTTTTATATAACGCTGGCTAGACCCGAAGGTATCCGAGCGCTTTACATAAGGTTCCACAAAATAACAAAGTTACATCAGTTACAAGTTACACCAGTTACTAACGTTTCAAGAGCGAAGAAGACAAAATAAATGGAGTTTAGAACGGTAACGGTGTAGGAGGTAGATGGAATGGAGAGAGGAAGGAGAGTCTGCCCAAAGTCCGGCTGGGTAGGTGATGGCCGAGGTGGAAGTCCACAGCCCATCTCTTCTATAGCTATCGGGTAGCTCCACTGTGTTAAAAGGGGTTCCAAAGACAACCGGTAACCAAAGACCCCTTTATGTTGCCCGGCGGTATCGCCTCTATGACCCACCAATATTAATCAATGAAGAAGCAGGCGCTGGAGACTGGAAGGCGGGAAACGAGGATTTTATTCTCTCCGGAGGAGAACACATCAATTCAGACAGCAAGTATCGTCACGAGGTGCTCTAACCACATCTCTGAGGCCTGGCCTCTTATAGTTGAGTTTATGACCTTTATTGCACATAACACATTCTCGCAATACTTTAATACTTGAAAGAACATCCTCGGAATCTCCCCTTCAGACCCGTTCCCACATACATTTACAGTTGGATTCCCCACCCTGGTCACAACAGGTGATGGTCGTCGCACAGCAGGGCATTCCGCCGATTCACGGAATGCATGGGGTTGATCGGATCTCATGGGGTGGGGGCTTTGATCGGTTCGGGGGTCTTTTGATGGGGAGGGGAAGCTTCCTACTGTACGGGGTAATAAACAGCATCCGCAGAGCCAGGTGGCGGCCTGGGAACAGGGAAGACAAACGGGGACGCAGGAAAAGGGGGTTTGCATCAAAAAGGGTTTGAGGCCATGAAAGGAATGAGGGGAGGTGTCGCGCTGGGAACAGGATGGGACTCAGTGGAGAAGCTGCGCTGAAGAGGGGTTTATGACCCAAGGCATGAGAGAGCGGGGGTTGTCAGCGCGCGGGGGAATGCTTACGGGGTTTAAGAGAGAGAGAGAGACGCGCTGGCTATTAGCGAGGGGCAGGGAGGCCATGGCATTCAAAATGGCTGCCGCTTACGCGCACGAATGGGCTCGAAAAAGGGGCAAGATGGCGCAGATAATGTTCACCAAGATTGTATTAGTTTTTCACAGTCCTCCCTTTAACATTTCCAAGACATCTTGCTGGCCTATTTCCTATCTACACCTATATGCAGCGATCATAAGTAAGGGAGAGGGGATTTAGGCAAAGGGACTGTGCATATACATTATTTTATAAAAATCACATTGAAAAATTTCATCATTTAGTAAGCGGGTTCATTGTTAAGTTGGTTGCAGGGAAAAATCATCGTAATGCAATATCAGACTAGAATTACGTAGCGAGGGCGTTGGGTACAGATCATAGAATAAGAATTGGTAAGTTATCATATAAGTAAGTCCTTTTTGTATACGGCGGGTGCATAGTTAGTCCAATGGTGGTCGGGAGAGAAATGAGATATAGAAAAAATAGAAATCAGAGTTCTCGGTGTCTTTGTCGTCTTCTGTTGGCCCTGTTAAGCACCTGGATTGCAATTCGGTCTGTCAACAGGAATGTTCATGTGGATTGAGTCGTTGGAGGTCTGCGGACAGGGGTACATTTTGTTTTGTTTCGCCAGACCTCATAGGAGCAATGCGTTACGGTTTTGGAACAGGTGCACTTTCTTTTGTAACGCAGAGCATAGATTTGCAATAAAAAATGCGATTGTTCCAGAATTGTGAGATCTGTTCGTTTCTTGAGTCTCTGTGGTGGGCATTTCCTGTTGCTTCCATCATTTTCAGGGTGTTCGGTAGCGGGCAGAACCACAGACTTTGTTTATCTTTTCTTCGGGGGCGACCCTTGGTGGAGTTCCAGGTCACCGTTCTGGGATTTAACACAGTTCGTGGTCTACTTAGTCGGAGCTCCCTCCCTTCCGATGCAGGGAGCACTCTTCTCTGGGTAGCTCAGTAGGATTTGGAGGAACTTGGGAGTTCAGATGGAAAGGTGCGGGTGTGAACAGTCCTTATGGTAGGTCGGAGGAGGAGGGGATGGAGCAAGGCCAAGTCGGGAACAGATCAGGGGGAGGCGGAGAGTTTTGCGACAGGCGAGTCCGTAACCATGTTCAGAGAGCGGGGGCTTTTGGCACACGTTGATCATATAGCAGGGGCTTCTAGTCAGCCCTTTCCTTAGCTTTGTCTGAAACAATGCCCCCTCCGGCGTCTCCTTACTGCTGTGGTCTCGCCTCGGCCTCCGTCGCTGATGTTCCACAATCCGTAGTCAGGCCGCGTGCTCCCACATCCGGTCTCTTTCTCCTCCGACAGTGATATCCTTAAATGAGTTTTGAAAAGACAGTCTTTAGAGATATTGCAGAAGAAGGTAATTACATAAGTCTATTTCTCTCCCAACACCAAGCAACTGGGGTAAGCACTCGCTACATTGGAGATTCTTGCGACTGACGTATAAACAATTGATGATGGTTTTGCTGATTTCCTTACAACTTCCTTTTGTTGGCTAATTCTTTGACGCTTTGATGATTATTACGTTCATTTGTCATATGTCTATTTATAGTAGATGTCAGTTCTTCTGGCAGAGACCCGTTTCCCTAGTACTAGTCTTGAAAAGCTAGGCTGGTCTTCAGGGCCTTGTGTTTTACAAAAAGTGCAACGTGCTATTCACCATAGTCTGATAGGCATCCTTCTGAGGGATGAACATAGGCTAAACAAGTCTGCATTACATAAAAACATTTTATTATCAACCAGGCTTACTGCAACAAGTTCTTTCGATTTTCAATCTAATTTTCAACTTTGCACACATCCTTCTAACTTTCTATATAAATCCTCGCAACCTGGATACTACAAAAACTCGGGAGGGGTGGTTTGCAATAATTATTAAACTTATCCTCGGGGAAGGAGGGATCTTATGGACAACAATTAGGGACACAGTGAATTAGAGCAGGGGGCGTTTTTCAGGCTCTCGTTCAGGGCAGCTGACACAAACTGGGGGCATTTTGGGTAGATGGGGGTGTCTCGATTATTTCTTACAGCTTGGGGTACGGAGACAATTTGCAATGGGGATGGTCGCATTACCACAGACACATTTTATCATAGAGGCCACTGACAAATAGTTCCCTGAGGGTGGGTCAAATTTAGGGAACCTTAGTCGTCTTACCTGTCCCTTTCCTATCGGTCAATTTAATTTTCATCCATATTTTAGCAGAAAGGGAGAGGTAGTAACGTGGTGCCGATACAATTTTATTTAGGACAAATTTGTGCAAATACTTGTGGTATTTGGGGCCAATCAGGAGGCGCACCAGGTTCGCCAATTAGGTGCCAGTTGCTAGGAAGAGGGAAAGTGTGGAGGGATGGAAGAGTGAGTGAGAGAGAGAGAGAGAGAGTGAGAGAGAGTGAGAGAGAGAGAGAGAGAGAGAGACAATAGGCCAAACAGTACACGTGTGACATAGGGAATGACCGTGTATTGTTAGGGCTATTCAGTGCGTTACCTAACGCTTAGACGTTTCGGGTCTGTGTTAGGATGTAGAAAGCATGCAGTTTTGGGACAAAAGAGCATTAGATCAGGTAAAAAGGTCGTGAGAGCGTCTTTGTTGTGCCGTTTTGCAGCGCAAGTCCGTCTTCATGCATCGGGCGTGACGTGGTTCCAGATCCCTTATGATACTCTAATCGGGATTCTAATGAAACCTGCAGAGGAAAAAAAGGGGGGAAAAAGGGGTGGTAGGGGGACAACATTCGAACACATCAAATGTATGGGCACGAAAGTCCTTTACTTACCACATACTCGTATTTATCTCTTCGGGATATAATCCCTTAGGGTTCTGGTTTCCTAAAGTCGTGGGGGCAGGCAATGTGATAGGTTGTTCATGGGGAGGTTCGAGGATGGCATTAAGGATCGTGTGTAGTGAAAACGCTAAAAAGAGGAATCAGAGGTGCCTAGCGTGAGGTACCCGGTTTTGTAGATGTATCCGGCCATCGGGATCCCTAAATCATTCCCAAAGCTGTGATGTTCTAAGGCATATCAGTTCTCCGTTCAACCCTGTACCTTAATACCTTCGACCACCATATCCTTATATCAATTTATCAATTACACCGTTTTACTTTACCCATTCTCAGAGGTCAAGGTCCTTCTTCTTACGTCAGTTCCTGAGCTTAGTCGCATATCTTGGAGGCAGCGTATCATACCTTTGATTCGACCATCAACCCAGGGCCGAACAACCATTTCTCGGATAACCTTAAAAAAAAGAGCAGAACAGTTGCGTACAGAAAAACCCTCCCACCGATACCCGTATTCACAAAAGTATGCGATGCCTATTCATAGCTTTTTAAAACCTTTATTTGTAGAATTATTCAGTACGTAAAATGTGAGAGCGCAATTCATATTTTGGCCTGATATGTCGTCGATGGAAGCACATACAGTAGGGGGTTTTTGTAACACAAGAACATGAAAAAAGGTCTAATTAATTATTTGCAAGTAACCAAAAACATTTCATTGCGTGACGAAGGAATCAGGGGCATTTCAGTTCATAAATGGAAACACAGTCAAGCTCATCGTAATCACATTTCCTAGATGTAAACCGCGGGTGTGCATCATAAGCGATGTTATGTATCAGTTACAACAAATATCAAAAATAAATTGTTCATTGAAATCAACATTTTACGGAACCCTTCTTAAATGTTCGCCAAGTGAACCCTCCTCCCTTTAACATCGAGTGCGCAATGGTTCGTATATATATATATATATCTTAGTACATCAAGTTTCATTAGCTAAGGAACACCACGAGGCACCCGTTAGTTTCCATTGATACCGGCGCCATTTTGGGCGAGGTCGGTTTAGTCCGGAAGTAGCATCGGAGGAAAAAATGTCCCCGACAATTGGCGGTTGGACCAGAGTCCCTTTCGGCAGTTCAAAAAAACTGTGCTAACAGAGGGGCTGGTGGTGTGGACCGTCAATCAAGAGAGGGAGGGGGATAGAGTCTTTCTTACCGGGTCATGTTGATGCTCAGCCGGAACTTACTCAAGTTCGTTAGTCCATAATGTTCCTGGGTGGTTCAGACGGAAGCTGATGCAGACACGAGAGCACCGCCATCTTGTTGCTGGGCCGTGGTTATTTCATTTGAGATCAATGCAACTGTTCCTCACCGGAAGCCTGAAGGGGCCGAGGGCTCTTGGGACTTTGGTAGAATCTTCAAAGTCGAGGGGATGTTTGTCGATGGTGGGGGCTTGCGCCCAGGTGGGCAAATGCCCGAGTTGCAATTTCGGACAAAGTTACTCCAGCGGCCTAGACCCGCCTTTCGAGGGCCCAGGCGCCATTTTGGGACCCTGTGGCAGCCACCTTTGCCGTATCCATCAGGAGTGGGAGAAACTTCTTGTGATGGCGAAAGACAGAGCATCATGTTGCTGGAGCAGGACATTTTGGTTCGGGGCGCCAGGGTGCAGCAGTGGAGCCTTCGTCTGGGGAGGTGAGAAAGGCTCGTTCGTGCCGCCTTCCTCTCCCGGCGCATCCTACGCCGTCCCTTGGAATCAGGGGCGCACATGATGACCACCCTACACCCCTGATTCCGACTCTTGGGGGACCACTGTACGTCCGGTGCTCCGTAAATATGCCCGTCGGACATTGTATGTCCTGTTCTGAGAAAGTATACCAGTCGGGCATTGTATGTCCTGTGCTATGCAAGTATACCAGGCGGGCATTGTATGTCCTGTGTTGCGGAAATATACCAGCCGGACATTATATTTCCTGTGCAGCGTAGGTATATGGCCGTCGCCCGGCTGGAGGACATCGGCGTCGGGCCAGGGCAGGGAAGCCTCCTACCTGTGGAGGTGGAAGAGGCTCGTCCGCGTCGCCTCTTCCTCCCTGCCCACCCTGCATCCGTTCAATGGAGGAATTCGTGATGGCCGGACCAGGAGATACAAGGGAGGGGGTCATTTTCATCCGCCCCCTCCCTACTCGCGGCCCGGGGGACGCCATCCCTGGAAGGGCAGTATGGGAAGACCATTTCATTGCCTGCTTGGTGGAGCCTCCAGGACCTTCTCGCCGGCGATCCTTTTTGGCTCATGGCTGCTGGCAGGCCCCGCCCCACACGTGCTATGTGTTTCGGATGGGCGGGACCATCGAACTGTTACATTTCGAGGACTTCCGGAGTGAGCATAACATGTTTTGTATTTTTCCTATTAGTCAAGTTTGCTTTTTAGAGAGTTCTACTAGTTATTCTATTTACTGTTGGTTGTGTGTTTTACCGTAATTAAATCCTAAGTTATATAATAGACGCTTGGCTTTCTTGAGTCTTTTCTCTAACGGGGGGTTGTTTACACTGACCTGCAGTTGTGTTTGTTTTTCAGAGTGGGGGAGCAACAGAGAGCAATCAGTCCCAGAACTCTAACATGTCGTTAAAATTGGCCTGACGAAATCTGTGCCACCGAGCATAATCAAACGGGGTGGTCCTGTCTGTTCTGTCTGCACTAGTCTGATTGGTTTTTATCTCACGTCTTTTTCCTTTCTGTCGGTCCGTCCTTTCTGTCAACCCTCCATTCTTACCTATGCTTTGCAGAGTCGGGTATTGGGCTTTCCAGTGTCCAAGACATTTACAGAAAGCACATTGGTTTTGTTTTAAATCTGTCCGTCCTGTGCGTAATGTCGGGGGATTACCTTCGGGTCGTTGTGTTCCGGGGTTGGCTTGTCGGCACATCCCTTTACACCGTTCGCTTTTCATGTCTACTCCTCGGGGCTGTGCCATCGCTGGCCCTTCCCTTTGCCTACTAGACGTTTGGAGGGTTGTCCGTCGTGTCCCTTCACCTTTTCTAAATTCGTCGCCCTCCCTTCGTCGTGCAGCCTCTTTGCGCCACATACCGAGGCTATCGAGCATAATAGGTGTTGTTTCATTCCTACGAAGGGCTATTTCTACCGTCTCTATTTTGTCGAGATCAAAGGATCCTCTCAGTGGCCACTGTCTTTCTCGATCCTTTTTCGTATATTTATGCCACAGCTCACTATAGGCTATAGCAATTAATCCATGCTTCATGAACATGTCCTTATTAGGGGTGCCTTCCAGCGGAGCCGGATGGTTCATCTCTAATAAGCGGTCCGGGTTAAACAGGCTACTGACCAGTGGGGAGAAGACAGGCATGACGGATCACAATGGGATAATAGTCAGCACTACCTATCTTATCACTGCGCGCAAAGACTAGACAGAATATTTCTATTCTACGTTGTTTGCACGTAGTGAATACCTCATGAACCAATTCTGAGCAATCAATCAACGTTAGGTCAAAAATAAAAAATCAATATGGTCAATGGGGAGAATAAGTAGGCTCGCAAAGGTTCGCGTCACCTACCCTTTCACTATCTGTAAAGAGGGGACCTATTTTTCCCTGTTTGCAGACAGAGAATCTCCAGAAATCAATCTATAACAGTTAATCAATGGGGCGAAGGGGCAATTGTTCAGTGGGGGAGAAAAATAGGTCCGACGGGTGCGTACCTATCCTTCGCTGTTTATAAAGGGAGAGCCTGTTGTTTCTCCGTTTGTAGACAGTGAATCTCCAATAAATTAACAAAGAGTAATACTAGTATTTTCACAACAATTATCAATTACTTTCAATTATCTATCACTTTCGCAATTCGTCGTGTCTACACGACCTTACCCGGACCGCATGGACAGTTTCTCGTCTTCCGAATCCAGCGCCCGATCGTCCTCTTCTCTCCGTACTTCTCGTGGCACTCCTGATGGTTCCCAGTCAGGACCGCAGATCACTCGAGAGAGGTCTGTTCGGAACCAGTGAAGTTCGGATGATCGGCTGTCAGACGAGGGTCTATCGGACAGGGTACCTTCCGATCGTTGCAGTCGTTCACTCTGTCGTCAGGACCTCTCCCACTGGATCCACGAGTCGCTGATGGGCCCCACGTTTGGGACGCCAATTGTTAAAAGGGGTTCCAAAGACAACCGGTAACCAAAGACCCCTTTATGTTGCCCGGCGGTATCGCCTCTATGACCCACCAATATTAATCAATGAAGAAGCAGGCGCTGGAGACTGGAAGGCGGGAAACGAGGATTTTATTCTCTCCGGAGGAGAACACATCAATTCAGACAGCAAGTATCGTCACGAGGTGCTCTAACCACATCTCTGAGGCCTGGCCTCTTATAGTTGAGTTTATGACCTTTATTGCACATAACACATTCTCGCAATACTTTAATACTTGAAAGAACATCCTCGGAATCTCCCCTTCAGACCCGTTCCCACATACATTTACAGTTGGATTCCCCACCCTGGTCACAACAGGTGATGGTCGTCGCACAGCAGGGCATTCCGCCGATTCACGGAATGCATGGGGTTGATCGGATCTCATGGGGTGGGGGCTTTGATCGGTTCGGGGGTCTTTTGATGGGGAGGGGAAGCTTCCTACTGTACGGGGTAATAAACAGCATCCGCAGAGCCAGGTGGCGGCCTGGGAACAGGGAAGACAAACGGGGACGCAGGAAAAGGGGGTTTGCATCAAAAAGGGTTTGAGGCCATGAAAGGAATGAGGGGAGGTGTCGCGCTGGGAACAGGATGGGACTCAGTGGAGAAGCTGCGCTGAAGAGGGGTTTATGACCCAAGGCATGAGAGAGCGGGGGTTGTCAGCGCGCGGGGGAATGCTTACGGGGTTTAAGAGAGAGAGAGAGACGCGCTGGCTATTAGCGAGGGGCAGGGAGGCCATGGCATTCAAAATGGCTGCCGCTTACGCGCACGAATGGGCTCGAAAAAGGGGCAAGATGGCGCAGATAATGTTCACCAAGATTGTATTAGTTTTTCACAACTGGGCATCAGCCATACAGCTAGGTCTCAACGTGAAACCAATTAAAGAGGACAGATAAATAGAGTGTAAAGGTGGTGGAATAAATGGGTAGGAGGAAGAATACAATGGAAAGACGCAGTAATATCTGCCCAAAGTCTGGCTGGGTAGGTGACGGCCGAGGGGGTAGTCATCAAGTAGCTCCAGTGGGCATCGTCCAAAAAGGTAGGTCTACACGGTCAGAGGTAGGTTCACAGATTCAGTATCCCAGGTATTTGAATGAATCATATTCTCTATTGAGTGGGGCGTGCGGTTGCCGCTGCCTTTGTTCCACTGGTATGGGTGACATTGTGAATAAAACGGACTTAGCCCAGTTTATTTTCAAACCCGATAACCGAGTATGGGTGTCTAATAATTTTGTTAGTCCACGAAGTGCTCAGCCTGATTGCAGAGATAAATCAGCGAATCATTCGCGTAGTGGTAGACTATATACCTCTGTGCATGTACCCTTATGCTCCAGTCCAGGACGTGACCACAAACTGCGCAGGCCAAAGGCTCCATGACTAGGGCAAAAACGATTGATGAGAACGGGCAGCCCTGCCTGGTGCCCGCTCGATGTCAAAGGTCGGAGAGACAATGCAACCTGTTTTCACCCGGGCTCATGGGCTGGTATATAGTATTTTCACCCATCGCAAGAAATTGGGACCTATGCCAAACTGCCTGCACTGCCAGTAGGTAGTCCCATCCCAGGGTTTCGAATGCTTTTGCGATACCTAAGGCGGCGATCGAGTGCTGCTCAGAAGTCATTTGGGCCTATTCTAGGAGTTTAAATAGACAAAGGAGACTTAGCCCCGTGCTACTACAGTCGAATAAACCCATTCTGGTCTGTGTGAACCAGTAGTGGAACAGCTTCCAGTAGCCTATTGGCTCGCAGCTTACCTAAGATTTTCTACTCCGAAGTTAATAAAGATAAGGGACGGTATGAGCTCATTAGGAGAGGGTCTCTACCGGGTTTTGGGAGAACCACTAATACAGCTACGCAATATGCCCCTATTGAATGATTCTTTATAGATTGTGACCGGGGGACCAACTCTGTTGAGTACGTGGTGTAAAATTCTATGGGCCAGCCGTCTATTCTGGAGGTTTTACCTCTGGCTAGCTGTTTAATGGATTCAGAGATTTCAGCCTCCGTATTCGAGGCCTCTAGCTCAGTGTATTGGCCCTGTGTCACCTGCGTAAGAGCCGCTTGTTCTAGGAAGATTTGCATTGCTTGAGGATCGCCTGGTTCTGGGGCCCTATAAAGTGTTGTGTAATATTTATAGAAGGAATCGTTCATCTGCTCCTGTGTATTTACTAAACTGCCTTCTGAGGCATATATTGCAGTGATGGGTGGTTGCGTGAGATTACTTTTCTGCAGCCATGGCATGCAAGTGTCTTGCCTGACTTGTTGCCCTCCGCTTGCCGCCTAGCCGAGTATTACTTGTAGTCTAGGGCACACAGCTTATCCAGTGTTTCCTTATGTGCTAGTCTGGCTTTAGTAAGTAGGGGTATTATGTGCAGGTCTGTCGGGTCTTTATGTTCACAATGTTGTATTTCGGCTTCTAGTTCTTGTAGTTCTCTAGAGAGAGGCATACGGGAGTCATAAATGGCTTGAATGAGCTGTCCGCATAGGACAACTTTAAGGGCGTCCCATTCAATGACTGCATGTGTGACTGTCCCCTCATTAGTTTCAAAGTATGAGGTTATGGATTGCGATATGGTGGAGGCGCTCAAAGCAAGGTCACAAAGTGCCTCTAGGCTGGGGGGAGGCGTCAGGTTGGCATATTAGTTCTGGATGCGCCCCAGGGAAGTTGAATTTGTAGGAGGCAATGGTCCGATAATGCACGGGTTATGTATTCGGCGTGGGTTACATATTCCAAAGTCGCTTCTGTGCAATAAATAACATCTATTTGTGTGTACAGGTCGTGAAGTGCAGAATATTGTGAATATGTTCGGTCCCTGGGGTGTTTAGCGCGCCAGCCATTGGTCAATTGCATCTGGGTAGCCCAGGTCGACATGTGGTGTGAGAGCCTAATAGCCTGTGCCCCAGGGAGGGGAGGACGAGATCGATCCAAAACTTAATTGGAAATGTCGTTGTAGTCACCCCCCAGTAAGTAGGTACTGTTGGGTCCGTGGGAAGTTCTGGGGTTAATGTCTGTAAAAATATGAATTGCCCTGAAATAGAGGCATAAAGTGAGACCAGTGACAGTGGGCAACCATCGAGAGAGCCTCCCAAGATCGTGAATTGGCCCTGGAGGTAGACGTGTGTGTGCAGCATCTGTAATCAGTTCCTTGAGCCAACCACATCATGGCACCTCTGGCATAGCCAGAATAACTCGTGCCAATTACTGTGCCCCTTCTTCGCTTGCTAAGTGATTTTAGTGTTTTAGTGTTTGCTGCGTGAGATGAGTCTCTTGTAATAAAGCTATGGATATTTTATGCTAGCTCAAGTATTGGTAAACTTTGTGTGCTTGACGCAGTTGGCCAGACCGCGTACATTCCAAGCCAACAATAAGTAATTGTTCCCCTGCAGTTATACCAATAATATTGAGCTGGCAAACATGAACTCCCGTTGTACATCGTGAGTTTAGAAAGCATATAGAGGACTTTACGATAACCTTGCGCCCTACGAAGTCGTATGATATGGACTGGTATCCCATAGTAAATTATAAACCAAACCCCCAACCCCAGGCCTGGTTGCCAATAGGCAAAAGGCCATATGCATTTAAATGCAAACATGTTAAACTAAAGAGAAAGAAAATACAGAATCTCAGAACTCAAGATAAGTCTATGACAGTCACTTATTGTGAAATGAATGAAATGAAATGAAAATGCGTTTTATATAGCGCGAATAGTTGCCCGGAGGCGTCCAAGCATTGACATTGCGGGATGTTCTAAGCAGCAGGGTGATTGACACAGAGGGGGAGGAGAGTTAATTATTGAATAAGAAAGTTTTCAGATGCTTCCTGAAGGAGGTCAAATCTGGATTGGACCTTAATTGAAGGGGTAGGCTGTTCCACAGCCTAGCAGCATTGAGGGTAAAAGAACGGCCTCCTGATCTAGCCCGGTTAACTTTAGGCACTGTAGCAAGGAACGCGCTAGCGGAGCGCAACTGTCTGCTAGGGAGGTAGGGGGTGATTAAGGGACGATTGATCAATGGGCCAGTTGCCCAGAATGACTGATGGGCGATACAAAGGGATTTGAATGTAATCCTGTCCCTAACAGGAAGCCAGTGCAATCTTATTAATCCAGGTTTAGCAGAGGACCTATGGGGAATTTGAAGTAGGGTCCGGACTGCACAATTTTGAATCACTTGCAATTTCCGCAATGTGAAGTCAGGGGCTCCAAGATAAAGTGCATTTCCGAAGTCCAGCCTAGAGTGGCTCAATCCCTGTACAACAATTTGTTTGGCTTGAAATGGTAGCAGGGGAAGAATCTTCCTCAGCATTCTGATAAGGCCGAAACAGGTGGCAGACAACTTAACAGCCTGGTGGTCTAGCGTTAGGGACCTGTCCAACCAAATGCCCAAGCTCTTAATGGCATCCTTTGGGACTGGAGGGGGACCTAGGCAGGCCGGCCAGATGGAGCCCAGCGAGGACGGGGCCGAGCGTCCCAGCATCATAACCTCTGTCTTGTCCCCATTAAGTTTGAGACAAGACAGGGTCATCCAGCTGTTCACTTCGCTCAGGCAACCAGCCAGATCTACCATGGCCGCAGGGCCCTCAACCCGCGTCAGAGAGACCACCAACTGGGTATCGTCCACGTAGGTAACGATCATAATACCATATGGGCGGACGATACCCGCCAGCGGTCTCATATAGATGTTAAACAACGTCGGGCTGAGCGAGGAGCCCTGCGGGACTCCACAGCCCAGCGGTCTGCTTGTGGGGATGGTGTTTCCCTCAAAGACCTGGAAAGTTTTATTGGTCAAAAAATGATCTGAGCCATTTCAGCACTCCCCCTTGAATCCCGATATCATGGAGACGCTGCAATAAGATTTCATGATTCACAGTGTCAAAAGCGGCACTCAGATCGAGGAGGATGACTGCCACCAATCCTCCCCGATACAAGATGCCTCTTGTTTCTACCAGAACTGATAACAAGGCCGATTCTGTCCCATGTTTGGGGCAGAAGCCGGTTTGTGACGGGTCAAGCAGATGATGATTTTCTAGAAAATGAGTTAAAAGGTTGTTGATGTATTTTTCCAGTATCTTGCTGATCCAGGGGAGCAGGGAAATGGGACGGTAGTTGTTAAAGTTGTTCATGTCCATATTGGCTTTCTTCACAAGTGCCCTCACCCTAGCCTCTTTCCATGCTGGTGGAACCGTGTTGGTGGAAATTGAGGCATTAAGTACCTCCAACATAACAGGGAGGATAATGCTCGGGGGAGCGGGGTCACTAGGAGAGCCCGATTTGACCTGCGCCATTAAAGTGGCCAGAAGGTCCGAGTGTAGCAAAGGGAACTCCTCCAGCACAGGTGACAAATTATCTATTATATCCTGCTTGGAATGCTCCAGGATGTCAGCTGAAGCATTTGGGAGAATGGTTGAGAAGGATGAGTAGATAAGATCCATTTTGTTATAAAAGAAGTCGGCTAGCTCGTTACATCGGGCTTGTAGACCATCACTATTTACAGGGGGCTGAGGGAGTTTAGTGAGGCATTTTACAATCCGATAGATCTCCTTGGAATTGGAGCTGGCTTCGGAGATCTTTTGTGTATAGTACTGGGTTTGTGCTTTCTTTATTTCTGTCTTGTAGTCCCTAATAGATTTCCTATACAAAATTTTGTCTGGGTCAGTGTATCCCAAACGCCATTTCCTCTCTAGCCTTTTGGACTTGCGTTTAATATCCCTAAGCTTCTCAGAATACCAAGGGGCCGAGGTCCTAGATCTCTTTGCCCGGGTTGTTTTGGAAGGGAGTATGATATTCAGTGCTCTTGTTATCCAGTAGTTAAATTCCTCGCTAGCTAACAAGGGATCTGCATTTATAGATGGTGTTGTGGCTTGTTGCTCGTCAGCCCATTTGTCTAATGGAAGTTTGGACCAGTTTCGAGCGTCCCGTAATCCTGGCATCAGGGCAGGGGGTTTGTGCGTGTGCCAGGTTAAAGGGACTAACCAGTGGTCAGTTCACGGGAGCACAATAGGGTGTTCTGCCTCGAAATCGGGGCAGTTACTAAATATGGGATCCAGCAAATGCCCTTTCATATGTGTGGAGGATCGGACAAGCTGAGATAACTGCAATGCAGACAGATCGGCAATAAGCTCTTGGGCCGTATGATCACCAATATCCTCAAAGTGCATGTTTAGGTCACCCAGTAATGTATAATTAGCAGAGGTGGAGGCTAGGTCTGCGACAGCTGAGGGTAGAGAATATACAAACAGTCTAACCGGCCCCGGGGGGCGGTAGATCAGTGCTCCAGAAAAATTTATATTAGGCGAGAGCTCCAGACTGAAGGACATACATTCGCAGTCTAGAAAGGGACTAGGGGAGCAACGGCAGGAGTAGTTGTCTTTGAATATTATTGCTAGACCGCCCCCTTTTCCAGAGGAGTGATCTAACCTTGCTATTTGATATCCTTGAGGCAAAGCTTGTATTATATAGGGCTCCGAAGACGGGGTTAGCCATGTCTCAGTGAGAAAAAGTATATCTGGGGTGAGCTCGTCAAATAGCAGAGATAGTTCTGTTTGGTGCTTAGGTAGGGACCTACAATTAAGAAGAAACAACTTAAAGGTATGCTGAGTCCTAGTAATGGGAGTGGCTTTGAGATGGGAGTGGCAATGCAGACATTGGGTGGGCAGATTCAAAGGATGATAGAGGTGATTACATGCTATCTTAGCAGGTGGTCTTAGGTTGAACAGTTCGCTGGAGCTGTATCCCCTTAGGTTTCCTAGTAGAGGGGCAGGGGTTGTGGCCCCTGGTCCCGTGCGGTCGCGGAAGGGCGCAGACGGGCTTGCGTTCGGCGTGCCGCCGGCACGCCCACTGCGCCCATCCGCTGCGCCTCTGGGGTAAGAGCTCCATTTTGTACTGGCGAGGGCGTGAGGGCGGGAGTGACTTAGCACTAGTCTGCTATCCCTCGCCTTGCTCCTCACCCAAGATGGCGGGACCCTAAACAGCGCTTGCTCGGCTGCAAGGGGGCGGTCCTGGCAAGACTCATGAGCAAAGTGGGCGGACTGAAGTCTGTAGCCAAGGGGAAAGACACGCTGTACCTAGCGATAGGCAGCAAGTAAGTTTTAAAAGTTTAAAATCAATTTCGGCGCAAAATAATGATGCAATTTTAGTAAAGTTCAAAGCAAATTCAAACAGTTCCAACAATAATCTCTCACGGCAAGTCCCGGCTTTTCGCCTCAGAACGATGTCATTCACATACCACACGCAATAGCAATCATTGGGGGCATGGGCTGTGGAGCTTTTGTACTGGCCAGGGCGTGAGGGCGGGAGGGGCTTAGCACTAGTCTGCTATCCCTCGCCTTGCTCCTCACCCAAGATGGCGGGACCCTAAACAGCGCTTACTCCGCTGCAAGGGGGCGGTCCTGGCAAGACTCACGAGCAAAGTGGGCGGACCTGAGTCTGTAGCCAAGGGGAAAGACACGCTGTGTTAAAAAGGGTTTCAAAGACAACCAGTAACCAAAGACCCTTTTATGTTGCCCGGCGGTATCGCCTCTATGACCCACCAATGTTAATCAATGAAGAAGCAGGCGCTGGAGACAGGAAGGCAGGAAACGAGGATTTTATTCTCTCCGGAGGAGAACACATCAAGTCAGACAGCAAGTATCGTCACGAGGTGCTCTAACCACATCTCTGAGGCTTGGCCTCTTATACTAGGGTTTATGACCTTTATTGCACATAACACATTCTCGCAACACTTTGATGCTTGAAAGAACATCCTCGGAATCTCCCCTTCAGACCCGTTCCCACATACATTTACAGTTGGATTCCCCATCCCGGTCACAACAGGTGATGGTTGTCGCACAGCAGGGCATTCCGCCGATTCACGGAATGCATGGGGTTGATCGGATCTCATAGGGTGGGGGCTTTGATCGGCTCGAGGGTCTTTTGATAGGGAGGGGAAGCTTCCTACTGTACGGGGTAATAAACAGTATCCGCAGGGCCAGGTGGTGGCCTGGGAATAAGGAAGACAAAACGGGGACACAGGAAAAGGGGGTTTGCATCAAAAGGATCTGAGACCATGAAAGGAATGAAGGGAGGTGTCGCGCTGGGAACAGGATGGGGTTCTGTGGCGGAGCTGCGCTGAAGAGGGGTTTATGACCCAAGGCATGAGAGAGCGGGGGTTGTCAGTGTGCGGGGGGAATGCTTGCGAGGTTAAGAGAGAGAGAGACGCGCTGGCTATCAGCGAAGGGCAGGGAGGCCATGGTGCTCAAAATGGCTGCCGCTTACGCGCACGAATGGGCTCGAAAAGGGGCAAGATGGCGCCGATAATGTTCACCAAACTGTATTAATTTTCCACAGTCCTCCCTTTAACATTTCCAAGACATCTTGCTGGCCTATTTCCTATCTATACCTATTGCAGCGGTCATAAGTAAGGGAGAGGGGACTTAGGCAAAGGAACTGTACATGTACATCATATTATAAACATCACATTAAAAATCTCATCATCTAGTAGGCGGGTTCATCGTTAAGTTGGTCGCAGGAAAAAGTCATCGTAATGCAATATCAGACTAGAATTACGTAGCGAGGGCGTTGGGTACAGATCATAGATACTTATAGTCATTCGGAATAGGAGCTGGTAAGTTATCATATAAGTAAGTCCTTTTTTTTGTATTCGGTGGGAGCATAGTCAGTCCAATGGTGATCGGGAGAGAAATGAGATATAGAAAAAATAAAAATATCAGAGTTCTCGGTGTCTTTGTCGTCTTCTGTTGGCACTGTTAAGCACCTGGATTGCAATTCGTTCTGTCAACAGGAATGTTCATGTGGATTGAGTCGTTGGAGGTCTGCGGGCAGGGGTACATTTTGTTTGCTTTCCCCAGACCTCATAGGAGAAATGCGTTACGGTTTTGGAGCAGGTGCATTTTCTTCCGTAACCCAGAGCATAGAATTGCGATGAAAAGTGCAATTGTCCCTGAGTTGTGAGATCTGTTTGTTTCTTGAGTCTCTGTGGTGGGTATTTCCTGTTGCTTCCATCATCTTCGAGGCGTTCAGCAGCGGGTAGAACCACATACTTCGTTCATCTTCTCTTTAGGGGTGACCCTTGGTGGAGTTCTAGGTCACTGTTCTGAGATTAACATAGTTCGTGGTCTACTCGGTCGGAGTTCCCTTCCTTTTGACGCAGGGAATACCCCTTTCTGGGTAGCTCAGTGGGATTTTGGAGGAACTTGGAAGTTCAGGTGGAAAGGTGTGGGTGTGAACAGTCCTTATGGTAGGTCGGAGGAGGAGGGGATGGAGCAGGGCCAAGTCGGGAACAGATCAGGGGGACGGAGAATTTGAGACAGGCGGGTCCATAACCAGGTTCAGAGAGCGGGGACCTTTGGCACACGTCGATCATAGAGCAGGGGCTTCAGGTCAGCCCTCTCCTTAGCTTTGTCTGAAACAGTGCCTCATCCTGCGACTCCCTACTGCTGTGGTCTCGCCTTGGCCTCCGTCGCTGAGGTTTCACAATCCGCAGTCAGGCCGCGTGCTCCCACATCCGGTCTCTTTCTCCTCCGACAGTAATACCTTTAAATGAGTTTGAAAAGACAGTCTTTAGAGATTTTGCAGAAGAAGGTAATTACATAGATCTATTTCTCTCCCAACACCAAGCAACTGGGGTAAGCACTCGCTACATTTGAGATTTTGCAGCCAACGTATAAACAATTGATGATGGGTTTGCTGGATTCCTTACAACTTCCTTTTGTGGCTAATTCTTTGGCGCTTTGTTGGTTATTACATTCATTTGTAATAGGTACGAGGTCTGGTACTCATTTATTGCATTCGTCTATTATAGTAGGTGTCAGTTCTTCTGGTAGCGACCCATTTCCCTAGTACGAGTTTTGCAAGGCTAGGCTGGTCTTCAGGGCTTTGTATTTTACGAAAAAGTGCAACGTGCTATTCACCATAGTCTGATAGGCATCCTTCTGAGGGATGAACATAGGCTAAACAACTCTTCATTACATCAAAACATCCTATTTTCAACAAGGCTTACTGCAACAAATTCTTTCGATTTTCGATCTAATTTTAACTTTGCACACATCTTCCTAACTTTCTATATAAATTCTCGCAACCTGGTTACTACAAAAACTCGGGGGGGGGGGGGGGGGGTTGCGATAATTACTAAACTTATCCTTGGGGTGGGTGGGATCTTATGGAAAACAATTAGGAACACAGCGAATTGGAGCAAGGGGCATTGTTCAGGTTCTCGTTCAGGGCAGCTGATACCAAACTGGGGGCATTTTGGGAAGACGGGGGTGTCTCGATCATTTCTTACTGTTTGGGGTATGGAGACAATTTGGAATGGGGATGGTCGCATTACCACAGACATATTTTATCATAGAAGCCACTGACAAATAGTTCCCCGGCTGGGGGTCAAATTTAGGGAACCTTAGTCGTCTTACCTGTCCCTTTCCTTTTGGCCAATTTAAATTTCATCCATATTTAGCAGAAAAGGAGAGGTAGTAACGTGGTACCGATACAATTTTATTTAGGACAAATTTGAGCAAATACTTGTGGTATTTGGGGCCAATCAGGAGGTGCACCAGGTTCGCCAATTAGGTGCCAGTCGCTGGGAAGAGGGAAAGTGTGGAGGGGTGGAAGAGAGAGAGAGAGAGAGAGAGAGAGAGAGAGAGAGAGAGAGAGAGAGAGAGAGAGAGACGATAGGCCAAACAGTACACGTGTAACATGGAGAATGACCGTGTATTGTTTGGGCTACTCAGTGCGTTACCCAACGTTAGACGTTTCGGGTCTGTGTTAGGATGTAGAAAGCATGCAGTTTTGGGACGGAAGAGCATTAGGTCAGGTACAGAAAGGTCGTGCTTCGGGTAGGGCGTCCTTTTGTGTCGTCTTGCAGCGTTAATCCGTTTTCATACATCGGGCGTGACGTGGCTCCAGATCCTTTACGGTACCCTAATCAGGACCCCAATGTAATCTGCAGAGGGGAAAAGGAGGAAAAAGGGGGAGGTGGGGGAACAACATTCGAACACATCAAATGTACGGGCACGAAAGTCCTTTACTTACCGCATACTCGTACTTATCTCTTCGGGATATAATCCCCAGGGTCTTGGTTTCCGAAGTCAAAGGGGGGGGGGGGGGGGGGGGGCAATGTGATAGGTGGTTCATGGGGGGGGGTTCGAGGATGGCTTTAAGGATCGTGTGTAGGGAAACGCTAAAAAGGGATCAGAGGTGCCTAGCGTGAGGTACCCGGTTTTATAGATATATCCGGCCATCGGGATCCTTAAATCATTCCCAAAGCTGTGATGTTCTTAAGGCATATCAGTTCTTCGTTCAACCCTGTACCTTAGTACCTTCAACCACCATATCTTTATAGCATTTTGTCAATCACACCGCTTTATTTTACCCATTCTCAGAAGTCGAGGTCCTTCTTCATACGTTAGTTCCTGAGCTTAGTCGCATACTTTGGAGGCAACGTATCATACCTTTGATTCGATCATTAATCCAGGGCCGAAAAACCATTTCTTCAGATAACCTAAAAAAAGGAGCAGAACGGTTGTGCACAGAAAAACCCTCCCACCGATACCCACATTTTACAAAAGTATGTGATGCCTATTCGTAGTTTTGAAGACCTTTATTTGTATAATCATTCAGTACGTAAAATGTGAGAATGCAATCATATTTTGGCCGGACATGGCAACGATAGAAGCACATACAGTAGGGGGTTATTTTGTAGCACAAGAACATGTTAAAAAAAAAAAAGGCCTAATTAATCATTTGCGAGTAACTAAAAACATTTCATTGCGTGATGGGGAATCAGGGGCATTTCAGTTCATAAATGGGGACACAGTCAAGCTCATCGTAATCACATTTCCTAGATATATACCGTGAGTATGCATCATAAGCGACGTTATGTACCAGTTACAATAAATATCAAAATAAATCGTTCATTGAAATCAACATTTTTACGGAACCCCGTTCAAATGTTCGCCAAGTGAACCCTCCTCCCTTTCTCATCGAGTGCGCAATGGTCCGTATATATATCTTAGTACATCAAGTTTCATTAGCTAAGGAACACCACGAGGCATCCGTTAGTTCCTATTGGTACCGGCGCCATTTTGGGCGAGGCCGGTTTAGTCCGGAAGTAGCATCAAGGAAAAATGTCCCCGACGATTGGCGGTTGGACCAGGGTCCCTTTCGGCAGTTCAAAAAAACTGTGCTAACAGAGGGGCTGGTGGTGTGGGCCGTCAATCAAGAGAGGGAGGGGGATAGAGTCTTTCTTACCGGGTCATGTTGATGTTCAGCCGGAACTTACTCGAGTTCGGTAGCCCATAATGTTCCTGGGTGGTTCAGACGGAAGCTGATGCAGACACGAGAGCACCGCCATCTTGTTGTTGTGCCGCGGTTATTTCATTAGTGATCAATGCAGCTGTTCCCCACTGGAAGCCTGAAGGGGCTGAGGGCTCTTGGGACTTTGGTAGAATCTTCAAAGTCGAGGGGATGTTTGTCGATGGTGGGGGCTTACGCCCAGGCGGGCAAGCGCCCGAGTTGCAATTTCGGACAAAGTTACTCCAGAGGCCTAGACCCGCCTTCCGAGGGCCCAGACGCCATTTTGAGGTCCTGCGGCAGCCGCCCTTCGTCGTATCTATCAGGAGTGGAAGAAACTTCTTATGGCGATGAAAAACAGAACATCATGTTGTTGGAGCAGGACATTTTGGTTCGGGGCGCCAGGGTGCAGCAGTGGAGCCTTCATCTGGGGAGGTGAGGGAGGCTCGCCCGTGCCGTCCCCCTCTCCCGGCGCATCCCACGCCGTCCCTTTGAATCAGGGGTGCACATGATGACCACCCTACACCCCTGATTCCGACTCTTGGGGGATCATTGGACGTCCGGTGTTATTCAGGTAGGCCCATCGGACATTGTGTGTCCCGTGCCGCGCAAATATACCAGTCGGGCATTGCATGTCCTGTGCTGCGGAAATATACCAGGCCGTCGCCCGGCTGGAGGACATCGGCGCCGGACCAGGGCAGGGAAGCCTCCTACCTGCGGAGGCGGGAGAGGCTCATCCGGGTCGCCTCTCCCTCCCTGCCCACCCTGCATCCGTTCGATGGAGGAGTTCGTGATGGCCGGACCAGGAGATACGAGGGAGGGGGTCATTTGCATCCGCCCCCTCCCTACTCGTGGCCCGGGGGACGCCATCCCTGGAAGGGTAGTACGGGAAGACCATTTCATTGCCTGCTTTGTGGAGCCTCCGGTACCTTCTCGCCGGCGATCTCTTTTGGTCCATGGCTACTGGCAGGCCCCGCCCCACACGTGCTATGTGTTTCGGATGGGCGGGACCATCGAACTGTTACATTTCGAGGACTTCCGGAGTGAGCATAATATGTTTTATATTTCTCCTATTAGTACAGTTTGTTTTAGAGAGTGTTCTACTAGTTATTCCATTTACCGTTGGTTGTGTGTTTTCTTTACCGTTATTAAATCCTGAGTTATATAATAGACGTTTGGCTTCCTTGAGTCCTTTCTCTAACGGGGGTTGTCTACACTGGCCTGTAATTGTGTTTGTTTTTCAGAGTGGGGGAGCAACAGAGAGCAATCAGTCCCAGAACTCTAACATGTTGTTAAAATTGGTCTGACGAAATCTGTGCCATCGAGCATAATCAAACGGGGTGGTTCTGTCTGTCCTGTCTACACTAGCCTGATTGGTCTTTATCTCGCGCCTTTTCCCTTTCTGTCGGCCTGTTCTTTCTGTCGACCCTCCGTTCTTACCTATGCTCTGCAGAGTCGGGCATTGGGCTTTCCAGTGCCCGAGACATTTACAGAAAGCACATTGATTTTGTTTTAAATCTGTTCGTCCTGTGCATGGTGTCGGGGGATTACCTTCGGGTCGTTGTGTTCCGGGGTTGACTTGTCGGCACATCCCGTTACGCCGTTCTCTTTTCATGTCTACTCCTCGGAACTGTGCCATCGCTGGCCCTTCCCTTTGCCTACTAGACGTTTGGAGGGTTGTCCGTCGTGTCCCTTCACCTTTTCCGAATTTGTCTCTTTCCTTTCGTCGTGTGGCTTCTTTGCGCCACATGCCGAGACTATCGAGCATAATAGGTGTTGTTTCATTCCTACGAAGGGTTATTTCTACCGTTTCTATTTTATCAAGATCGAAGGATCCTCTCAGTGGCCACTGATTTTCTCGATCCTTTTTCGTATATTTATGCCACAGCTCACTATAGGCTATAGCGATCAATCCATGCTTCATGAACATGTCCTTATTAGGGGTGCCTTCCAGCGGAGCCGGATGGTTCACCTCTAATAAGCGGTCCGGGCTAAACAGGCTACTAACCAGGGGAGAGAAGACAGGCATGACGGATCACAATGGGATAATAGTCAGCACTACCTATCTTATCACTGCTTGCAAAGACTAGACAGAATATTTCTATTCTACAATGTTTGCAGGTAGTGAATACCTCATGAACCAATCTTGAGCAATCAATGTTAGGTCAAAAATAAAAAATCAATATGGTCAATGGGGAGAATAAGTAGGCTCGCAAAGGTTCGCGTCACCTACCCTTTCACTATCTGCAAAGAGGGGACCTAATCTTCCATGTTTGCAGACAGAGAATCTCCAGAAAACAATCTATAACAGTTAATCAATGGGGGGGGGGGGGGCAATTGTTCAATGGGGGAGAAAGATAGGTCCGACGGGTGCGTACCTATCCTTCGCTGTTTATAAAGGGAGAGCCTGTTGTTTCTCCGTTTGCAGACAGTGAATCTCCAAATAAATTAACAAAAAGTAATACTAGTATTTTCTCATCAATTATCAATCACTTTCAATTATCAATCACTTTCGCAATTCGTCGTGTTTACACGACCTTACCCGGACCGCATGGACAGTTTCTTGTCTTCCGAATCCAGCGCCCGATCGTCCTCTTCTCTTCGTACTTCTCGTGGCACTCCTGATGGTTCCCAGTCAGGACCGCAGATCACTCGAGAGAGGTCTGTTCGGAACCAGTGAAGTTCGGATGATCGGCTGTCAGACGAGGGTCTATCGGACAGGGTACCTTCCGATCGTTGCAGTCGTTCACTCTGTCGTCAGGACCTCTCCCACTGGATCCACGAGTCGCTGATGGGCCCCACGTTTGGGACGCCAATTGTTAAAAAGGGTTTCAAAGACAACCAGTAACCAAAGACCCTTTTATGTTGCCCGGCGGTATCGCCTCTATGACCCACCAATGTTAATCAATGAAGAAGCAGGCGCTGGAGACAGGAAGGCAGGAAACGAGGATTTTATTCTCTCCGGAGGAGAACACATCAAGTCAGACAGCAAGTATCGTCACGAGGTGCTCTAACCACATCTCTGAGGCTTGGCCTCTTATACTAGGGTTTATGACCTTTATTGCACATAACACATTCTCGCAACACTTTGATGCTTGAAAGAACATCCTCGGAATCTCCCCTTCAGACCCGTTCCCACATACATTTACAGTTGGATTCCCCATCCCGGTCACAACAGGTGATGGTTGTCGCACAGCAGGGCATTCCGCCGATTCACGGAATGCATGGGGTTGATCGGATCTCATAGGGTGGGGGCTTTGATCGGCTCGAGGGTCTTTTGATAGGGAGGGGAAGCTTCCTACTGTACGGGGTAATAAACAGTATCCGCAGGGCCAGGTGGTGGCCTGGGAATAAGGAAGACAAAACGGGGACACAGGAAAAGGGGGTTTGCATCAAAAGGATCTGAGACCATGAAAGGAATGAAGGGAGGTGTCGCGCTGGGAACAGGATGGGGTTCTGTGGCGGAGCTGCGCTGAAGAGGGGTTTATGACCCAAGGCATGAGAGAGCGGGGGTTGTCAGTGTGCGGGGGGAATGCTTGCGAGGTTAAGAGAGAGAGAGACGCGCTGGCTATCAGCGAAGGGCAGGGAGGCCATGGTGCTCAAAATGGCTGCCGCTTACGCGCACGAATGGGCTCGAAAAGGGGCAAGATGGCGCCGATAATGTTCACCAAACTGTATTAATTTTCCACAGCTGTACCTAGCGATAGGCAGCAAGTAAGTTTTAAAAGTTTAAAATCAATTTCGGCGCAAAATAATGATGCAATTTTAGTAAAGTTCAAAGCAAATTCAAACAGTTCCAACAATAGTCTCTCACGGCAAGTCCCGGCTTTTCGCCTCAGGACGATGTCATTCACATACCACACGCAATAGCAATTGTGCGTGGAGCGTATTATGTCTCGTTCCTTATCACCATGTTCTCCTTGGTTGCCATAGTAGAGCGTTCATGTGTGAGCCAATCGGTATTTGCGGATATCTTTCACCAGCGAGTTCATCCTACCTGCATAAAGTGTTCCGCTAGTCCAAGTAATATGTCCCTGACGAATCCCGAAGTTGTGGTTGATTGACCCAGTTTATCCGAGGTTTGCGGTGTCAAGGTGGGGCCATCGCCCAGCATCAGGGTGTACGAAAGGGTGTACTCCTGTTCCGGAGTTGTCTCCGTTTCTGTGTCCGAGTGGAGAGGGGGGTTAGGGGTGCCATGTTTCTCAGCTTGCTTGAGAGCTTGTTCACTTTCCTTTGCTGCTTAAGCTTTGGTGGGGTGCTGCCCTTGGCCCAGGCCACGATGTCCACGATGCATGGTCTTTTACCATTGCTGGCGGGGGTTCGATGTAGATTTTGGAGCTGGCGCCACGTCGTTTTGTTCTATTCAGTTCCAGGCATTTCTTAGGGAGAATGACAAAAGACTGCAGTGGCTTTATGTTGTATGCGCAAAGAGGCAGGATATTGTAGGGCATACTTGATTTCAGGCTCACGAAGACAACGTTTGACTTCCATGAAGGATAATCTCTGGCGCTGCACCACTAATGTGTAGTCCAGATAAATGTGCACTTCTGCGTTCTCTATTACCACATTCGCCAAGTCCCGGGCTTTCAGGACTTGTAGAATGTGGTCCCTGTTGTGATAATGGAAGAGGCTTGCAACCATCAGTCGAGGGGGGCCCCTGGAACTCTGTGGGCGTGCTCCAAAGAGTTGAACTTGGAATGCTTGCCTTGAAGGATAACGTCTGACAACCAGGTTTCTAGGTACAGTTCCATGCTTTGTCCCTCAATGCGTTCCGACAGACACACCAAGCGCACATTGTTCCTGCAAGATCTGCCCTCCTGGTCCTCGACGTGGTTCTTGAGGTATTCCACTTCTTCTTGTAGTGTTTTGATTTGGGCTACTGTTGAAGACACAAAAGGTTTCACAGATGCAATTGTCAATTCTACATCCTCCACTCTGTCCTTTAATTCTTTGTGGATGTCACATAGGAAACTGAGCTTGGCATACAGCGTGTCTATTTTAGGGACTAGAGTAGATTTAATGTCCATCACTGCCGCCATAAGTTTGTTGAGGTGGTGCGAGAGGTCCAACTGAGGCATGGGCTGTCCTGCTGTTCAGAGCCCGAAGTGTCAGGGGGAGGGCCTTGTATGTCATTGGTGTGTGGTTGCTGTTTGTCTGTTCTTGGCTTGCCCATTGTAGTGATAGTGGTGCTCTGCAGGTTCCAGGGAGAAGGGAGAAGTAATTACTCCAGACCAGGTGTCCGTGCACCACTGTAGGGCGTACTGTTAGGCAGGATGGCATTGTCGTTGCTTATGTCGCCCAATCCACGCACTGCGCCTAGGCCAGGGTGTAATACGGAAGTGTTACTTGTGGCCAAGCGGGGTAAAGGAGACTGTAAACCCTGTGTTGGCAGCTGATTAATAGGCTCAGGATGTGTCTTAACGGGGCCGAGTAGAGGTACCAGTGCCTTCCTGGCGCTGTTCACGGGAGGTCCTATTCATTGCGGTCCTAATAATTGGCCACTTCATGGTGGATCACCATGCTGCATCAGGTGAGGATCCACATCGAGCCTAGTGCTCTTCCATGTGTGATTAGGCCTCCCAGGCCCAGTAATGCCGGAAACCTTTGTGAGGTCGTTGCAGGTCGTGGGCCGCAGCGCTGTGCAAGTTGCCGATCCAAGTTGGGCCCATTGGTCATTTGGGCATAGTCAGGCCTCACGGGCCTCGTGGAGCCGGCAGATTGCGCATAGCTGCAGGAAGTCTCTCAGACCTCGTAGAGCCAGTAGGTATGGTGGGGCACCTTCGTGCCGTGACCTGTTCCCAGATGCAGCCGTCAGGCGGAGGGCCACGGTGTGTGGAGCTGTGACAGGGTTGGGGCACAGATCAGCCCACTTGGTATGGGTGACAGTCTCTTCTCCAACGTCTAAACGAGGATGCTTCCCCGGTGTCGGAGTAGCGGTGGAACGCCCGGCTGAATCAATTTGCGTGAGGTTGTTACAGACTGTGGGCCGCAGCTCTGCGCATGCCGCTGATCCAAATTATGCTCAGTCGTCGCTTGGGACTGGTCGAGCCTCGCAGGCCTCGTGGAGTCATCAGACTGTGTGGAGTTGCAGGGAGACACTCAGGCCTCGTCGAGCCAGTAGGTATTGTGGGGCTGTGGAGGGATACCTCTGCACAGGGCCCAGTCCCGCTCGCAACTGCTGGATGGAGGGCCACGACGTGTGGAGCCTCGGCAGCTTTGGGGCACAGATCGGCCTACCTGGTATGGGTGACAGAATTTTCTCTGATGCATAGCGGGGGATCTTCCCCGGTGCCAGGTTAGTGGTGGGAAGCCCAGTTGGACCGCGCCTCATGACGTCGAGCTCCAGAGGCAGCTGTGTACCCATGGTCTCTGGTCATTGGTGGAGGACGCGGCCCGCGCCGGCTCAGGTGCTCCGAGGTCAGCCGCGTCTCTAGTGCACGGAGGTTCAGGGGGAAGGGCGATGATTTCCTGGGCCCAGGTCGCCGTGTTAAAAAGGGTTTCAAAGACAACCAGTAACCAAAGACCCTTTTATGTTGCCCGGCGGTATCGCCTCTATGACCCACCAATGTTAATCAATGAAGAAGCAGGCGCTGGAGACTGGAAGGCAGGAAACGAGGATTTTATTCTCTCCGGAGGAGAACACGTCAAGTCAGACAGCAAGTATCGTCACGAGGTGCTCTAACCACATCTCTGAGGCTTGGCCTCTTATACTAGGGTTTATGACCTTTATTGCACATAACACATTCTCGCAACACTTTGATGCTTGAAAGAACATCCTCGGAATCTCCCCTTCAGACCCGTTCCCACATACATTTACAGTTGGATTCCCCATCCCGGTCACAACAGGTGATGGTTGTCGCACAGCAGGGCATTCCGCCGATTCACGGAATGCATGGGGTTGATCGGATCTCATAGGGTGGGGGCTTTGATCGGCTCGAGGGTCTTTTGATGGGGAGGGGAAGCTTCCTACTGTATGGGGTAATAAACAGCATCCGCAGGGCCAGGTGGCGGCCTGGGAACAAGGAGGACAAACGGGGACACAGGAAAAGGGGGTTTGCATCAAAAGGATCTGAGACCATGAAAGGAATGAAGGGAGGTGTCGCGCTGGGAACAGGATGGGATTCTGGGGTGAAGCTGCGCTGAAGAGGGGTTTATGACCCAAGGCATGAGAGAGCGGGGGTTGTTAGCGTGCGGAGGATGCTTGTGAGGTTAGGAGAGAGAGAGACGCGCTGGCTATCAGCGAGGGGCAGGGAGGCCATGGTGCTCAAAATGGCTGCCGCTTACGCGCATGAATGGGCTCGAAAAGGGGCAAGATGGCGCCGATAATGTTCACCAAGCTTGTATTAATTTTCCACAGTCCTCCCTTTAACATTTCCAAGACATCTTGCTGGCCTATTTCCTATCTATACCTATTGTAGCGGTCATAAGTAAAGGAGAGGGGACTTAGGCAAATGAACTGTACATAAACATCACATTTAAAACATCACATTGAATAATCTCATCATCTAGTAGGCGGGTTCATCGTTAAGTTGGTTGTAGAAAAAGTCATAGTATTGCAATATCAGACTAGAATTATGTAGCGAGGGCGTTGGGTACAGATCATAGATACTTATAGTCATTTTGGGATAGGAACTGGTAAGTTATCATATAAGTAAGTCCCTTTTGTACTCGGCGAGAGCATAGTCAGTCCAATGGTGGTTGGGAGAGAAATGAGATATAATAAAAATAAAAATCAGAGTTCACAGTGTCTTCGTCGTCTTCTGTTGGCACTGTTAAGCACCCGGATTTCAATTCGTTCTGTCAACAGGAATGTTCATGTGGATTGAGCCGTTGGAGGTCTGCGGGCAGGGGTACATTTTGTTTGCTTTCGCCAGACCTCATAGGAGAAATGCGTTACGGTTTTGGAGCAGGTGCATTTTCTTCCGTAACCCAGAGCATAGAATTGCGATGAAAAGTGCAATTGTCCCTGAGTTGTGAGATCTGTTTGTTTCTTGAGTCTCTGTGGTGGGTATTTCCTGTTGCTTCCATCATCTTCGAGGCGTTCAGCAGCGGGTAGAACCACATACTTCGTTCATCTTCTCTTTAGGGGTGACCCTTGGTGGAGTTCTAGGTCACTGTTCTGAGATTAACATAGTTCGTGGTCTACTCGGTCGGAGTTCCCTTCCTTTTGACGCAGGGAATACCCCTCTCTGGGTAGCTCAGTGGGATTTTGGAGGAACTTGGAAGTTCAGGTGGAAAGGTGTGGGTGTGAACAGTCCTTATGGTAGGTCGGAGGAGGAGGGGATGGAGCAGGGCCAAGTCGGGAACAGATCAGGGGGACGGAGAATTTGAGACAGGCGGGTCCATAACCAGGTTCAGAGAGCGGGGACCTTTGGCACACGTCGATCATAGAGCAGGGGCTTCAGGTCAGCCCTCTCCTTAGCTTTGTCTGAAACAGTGCCTCATCCTGCGACTCCCTACTGCTGTGGTCTCGCCTTGGCCTCCGTCGCTGAGGTTTCACAATCCGCAGTCAGGCCGCGTGCTCCCACATCCGGTCTCTTTCTCCTCCGACAGTAATACCTTTAAATGAGTTTGAAAAGACAGTCTTTAGAGATTTTGCAGAAGAAGGTAATTACATAGATCTATTTCTCTCCCAACACCAAGCAACTGGGGTAAGCACTCGCTACATTTGAGATTTTGCAGCCAACGTATAAACAATTGATGATGGGTTTGCTGGATTCCTTACAACTTCCTTTTGTGGCTAATTCTTTGGCGCTTTGTTGGTTATTACATTCATTTGTAATAGGTACGAGGTTTGGTACTCATTTATTGCATTCGTCTATTATAGTAGATGTCAGTTCTTCTGGTAGCGACCCATTTCCCTAGTACGAGTTTTGCAAGGCTAGGCTGGTCTTCAGGGCTTTGTATTTTACGAAAAAGTGCAACGTGCTATTCACCATAGTCTGATAGGCATCCTTCTGAGGGATGAACATAGGCTAAACAACTCTTCATTACATCAAAACATCCTATTTTCAACAAGGCTTACTGCAACAAGTTCTTTCGATTTTCGATCTAATTTCAACTTTGCACACATCATCCTAACTTTCTATATAAATTCTCGCAACCCGGTTACTACATAAACTCGGGGGGGGGGGGGGTTTGCGATAATTACTAAACTTATCCTTGGGGTGGGTGGGATCTTATGGAAAACAATTAGGAACACAGCGAATTGGAGCAAGGGGCATTTTTCAGGTTCTCGTTCAGGGCAGCTGATACCAAACTGGGGGCATTTTGGGAAGACGGGGGTGTCTCGATCATTTCTTACTGTTTGGGGTATGGAGACAATTTGGAATGGGGATGGTCGCATTACCACAGACATATTTTATCATTGAAGCCACTGACAAATAGTTCCCTGGCTGTGGGTCAAATTTAGGGAACCTTAGTCGTCTTACCTGTCCCTTTCCTTTTGGCCAATTTAAATTTCATCCATATTTAGCAGAAAAGGAGAGGTAGTAACGTGGTACCGATACAATTTTATTTAGGACGAATTTGTGCAAATACTTGTGGTATTTGGGGCCAATCAGGAGGTGCACCAGGTTCGCCAATTAGGTGCCAGTCGCTGGGAAGAGGGAAAGTGTGGAGGGGTGGAAGAGAGAGAGAGAGAGAGAGAGAGAGAGAGAGAGAGAGAGAGAGAGAGAGACAATAGGCCAAACAGTACACGTGTAACATGGAGAATGACCGTGTATTGTTTGGGCTACTCAGTGCGTTACCCAACGTTAGACGTTTCGGGTCTGTGTTAGGATGTAGAAAGCATGCAGCTTTGGGACGGAAGAGCATTAGGTCAGGTACAGAAAGGTCGTGCTTCGGGTAGGGTGTCCTTTTGTGTCGTCTGGCAGCGTTAATCCGTTTTCATACATCGGGCGTGACGTGGCTCCAGATCCTTTACGGTACCCTAATCAGGACCCCAATGTAATCTGCAGAGGGGAAAAGGAGGAAAAAAGGGGGAGGTGGGGGAACAACATTCGAACACATCAAATGTACGGGCACGAAAGTCCTTTACTTACCGCATACTCGTACTTATCTCTTCGGGATATAATCCCCAGGGTCTTGGTTTCCGAAGTCAAAGGGGGGTGGGGGGGCAATGTGATAGGTGGTTCATGGGGGGGTTCGAGGATGGCTTTAAGGATCGTGTGTAGGAAACGCTAAAAAGGGATCAGAGGTGCCTAGCGTGAGGTACCCGGTTTTATAGATATATCCGGCCATCGGGATCCTTAAATCATTCCCAAAGCTGTGATGTTCTTAAGGCATATCAGTTCTTCGTTCAACCCTGTACCTTAGTACCTTCAACCACCATATCTTTATAACATTTTGTCAATCACACCGCTTTATTTTACCCATTCTCAGAAGTCGAGGTCCTTCTTCATACGTTAGTTCCTGAGCTTAGTCGCATAATTTGGAGGCAACGTATCATACCTTTGATTCGATCATCAATCCAGGGCCGAACAACCATTTCTTCAGATAACCTTAAAAAAAGGAGCAGAACGGTTGCGCACAGAAAAACCCTCCCACCGATACCCACATTTACAAAAGTATGTGATGCCTATTCATAGTTTTTAAGACCTTTATTTGTATAATCATTCAGTACGTAAAATGTGAGAGCGCAATCATATTTTTGGCCGGACATGTCGTCGATGGAAGCACATACAGTAGGGGGTTATTTTGTAGCACGAGAACATGTAAAAAAGGCCTAACTAATTATTTGCAAGTAACTAAAAACATTTCATTGCGTGATGGGGAATCAGGGGCATTTCAGTTCATAAATGGAAACACAGTCAAGCTCATTGTAATCACATTTCCTAGATGTATACCGTGGGTGTGCATCATAAGCGACATTATGTACCAGTTACAATAAATATCAAAATAAATCGTTCATTGAAATCAACATTTTTACGGAACCCCTTTCAAATGTTCGCCAAGTGAACCCTCCTCCCTTTTTCATCGAGTGCGCAATGGTTCGTATATATATCTTAGTACATCAAGTTTCATTAGCTAAGGAACACCACGAGGCATCCGTTAGTTCCTATTGATACCGGCGCCATTTTGGGCGAGGCCGGTTTAGTCCGGAAGTAGCATCAGGGGCAAAAAAATGTCTCCGACGATTTGGCGGTTGGACCAGGGTCCCTTTCGGCAGTTCAAAAAACTGTGCTAACAGAGGGGCTGGTGGTGTGGGCCGTCAATCAAGAGAGGGAGGGGGATAGAGTCTTTCTTACCGGGTCATGTTGATGTTCAGCCGGAACTTACTCGAGTTCGGTAGCCCATAATGTTCCTGGGTGGTTCAGACGGAAGCTGATGCAGACACGAGAGCACCGCCATCTTGTTGTTGTGCCGCGGTTATTTCATTAGTGATCAATGCAGCTGTTCCCCACTGGAAGCCTGAAGGGGCTGAGGGCTCTTGGGACTTTGGTAGAATCTTCAAAGTCGAGGGGATGTTTGTCGATGGTGGGGGCTTACGCCCAGGCGGGCAAGCGCCCGAGTTGCAATTTCGGACAAAGTTACTCCAGAGGCCTAGACCCGCCTTCCGAGGGCCCAGACGCCATTTTGAGGTCCTGCGGCAACCGCCCTTCGTCGTATCTATCAGGAGTGGAAGAAACTTCTTATGGTGATGAAAAACAGAACATCATGTTGTTGGAGCAGGACATTTTGGTTCGGGGCGCCAGGGTGCAGCAGTGGAGCCTTCA
This sequence comes from Lissotriton vulgaris, assembly GCF_964263255.1. NCBI lineage: Eukaryota > Metazoa > Chordata > Amphibia > Caudata > Salamandridae > Lissotriton > Lissotriton vulgaris. Next base: position 82,862,385 of record NC_141699.1, read on the forward strand.
TCTGGGGAGGTGACGAGGCTCGCCCGTGCTGTCCCCCTCTCCCGGCGCATCCCACGCCGTCCCTTTGAATCAGGGGTGCACATGATGACCACCCTACACCCCTGATTCCGACTCTTGGGGGATCATTGGACGTCCGGTGTTATTCAGGTAGGCCCATTGGACATTGTGTGTCCCGTGCCGCGCAAATATACCAGTCGGGCATTGCATGTCCTGTGCTGCGGAAATATACCAGGCCGTCGCCCGGCTGGAGGACATCGGCGCCGGACCAGGGCAGGGAAGCCTCCTACCTGCGGAGGCGGGAGAGGCTCATCCGGGTCGCCTCTCCCTCCCTGCCCACCCTGCATCTGTTCAATGGAGGAGTTCGTGATGGCCGGACCAGGAGATACGAGGGAGGGGGTCATTTGCATCCGCCCCCTCCCTACTCGTGGCCCGGGGGACGCCATCCCTGGAAGGGTAGTATGGGAAGACCATTTCATTGCCTGCTTTGTGGAGTCTCCGGTACCTTCTCGCCGGCGATCTCTTTTGGTCCATGGCTACTGGCAGGCCCCGCCCCACACGTGCTATGTGTTTCGGATGGGCGGGACCATCGAACTGTTACATTTCGAGGACTTCCGGAGTGAGCATAATATGTTTTATATTTCTCCTATTAGTACAGTTTGTTTTAGAGAGTGTTCTACTAGTTATTCCATTTACCGTTGGTTGTGTGTTTTCTTTACCGTAATTAAATCCTGAGTTAAATAATAGACGTTTGGCTTCCTTGAGTCCTTTCTCTAACGGGGGTTGTCTACACTGGCCTGTAATTGTGTTTGTTTTTCAGAGTGGGGGAGCAACAGAGAGCAATCAGTCCCAGAACTCTAACATGTTGTTAAAATTGGTCTGACGAAATCTGTGCCATCGAGCATAATCAAACGGGGTGGTTCTGTCTGTCCTGTCTACACTAGCCTGATTGGTCTTTATCTCGCGCCTTTTCCCTTTCTGTCGGCCTGTTCTTTCTGTCGACCCTCCGTTCTTACCTATGCTCTGCAGAGTCGGGCATTGGGCTTTCCAGTGCCCGAGACATTTACAGAAAGCACATTGATTTTGTTTTAAATCTGTTCGTCCTGTGCATGGTGTCGGGGGGTTACCTTCGGGTCGTTGTGTTCCGGGGTTGACTTGTCGGCACATCCCGTTACGCCGTTCTCTTTTCATGTCTACTCCTCGGAGCTGTGCCATCGCTGGCCCTTCCCTTTGCCTACTAGACGTTTGGAGGGTTGTCCGTCGTGTCCCTTCACCTTTTCCGAATTCGTCTCTTTCTTTTCGTCGTGTGGCTTATTTGCGCCACATGCCGAGACTATCGAGCATAATAGGTGTTGTTTCATTCCTACGAAGGGTTATTTCTACCGTTTCTATTTTATCAAGATCGAAGGATCCTCTCAGTGGCCACTGATTTTCTCGATCCTTTTTCGTATATTTATGCCACAGCTCACTATAGGCTATAGCGATCAATCCATGCTTCATGAACATGTCCTTATTAGGGGTGCCTTCCAGTGGAGCCGGATGGTTCATCTCTAATAAGCGGTCCGGGTTAAACAGGCTACTAACCAATGGGGAGAAGACAGGCATGACGGATCACAATGGGATAATAGTCAGCACTACCTATCTTATCGCTGCGTGCAAAGACTAGACAGAATATTTCTATTCTACGTTGTTTGTACGTAGCGAATACCTCATGAACCAATCTTGAGCAATCAATGTTAGGTCAAAAATAAAAAATCAATATGGTCAATGGGGAGAATAAGCAGGCTCGCAAAGGTTCGCGTCACCTACCCTTTCACTATCTGCAAAGAGGGGACCTAATCTTCCCTGTTTGTAGACAGAGAATCTCCAGAAAACAATCTATAACAGTTAATCAATGGGGGGAGGGGCAATTGTTCAATGGGGGAGAAAGATAGGTCCGACGGGTGCGTACCTATCCTTCGCTGTTTATAAAGGGAGAGCCTGTTGTTTCTCCGTTTGCAGACAGTGAATCTCCAAATAAATTAACAAAAAGTAATACTAGTATTTTCTCATCAATTATCAATCACTTTCAATTATCAATCACTTTCGCAATTCGTCGTGTTTACACGACCTTACCCGGACCGCATGGACAGTTTCTTGTCTTCCGAATCCAGCGCCCGATCGTCCTCTTCTCTTCGTACTTCTCGTGGCACTCCTGATGGTTCCCAGTCAGGACCGCAGATCACTCGAGAGAGGTCTGTTCGGAACCAGTGAAGTTCGGATGATCGGCTGTCAGACGAGGGTCTATCGGACAGGGTACCTTCCGATCGTTGCAGTCGTTCACTCTGTCGTCAGGACCTCTCCCACTGGATCCACGAGTCGCTGATGGGCCCCACGTTTGGGACGCCAATTGTTAAAAAGGGTTTCAAAGACAACCAGTAGCCAAAGACCCTTTTATGTTGCCCGGCGGTATCGCCTCTATGACCCACCAATGTTAATCAATGAAGAAGCAGGCGCTGGAGACTGGAAGGCAGGAAACGAGGATTTTATTCTCTCCGGAGGAGAACACGTCAAGTCAGACAGCAAGTATCGTCACGAGATGCTCTAACCACATCTCTGAGGCTTGGCCTCTTATACTAGGGTTTATGACCTTTATTGCACATAACACATTCTCGCAACACTTTGATGCTTGAAAGAACATCCTCGGAATCTCCCCTTCAGACCCGTTCCCACATACATTTACAGTTGGATTCCCCATCCCGGTCACAACAGGTGATGGTTGTCGCACAGCAGGGCATTCCGCCGATTCACGGAATGCATGGGGTTGATCGGATCTCATAGGGTGGGGGCTTTGATCGGCTCGAGGGTCTTTTGATGGGGAGGGGAAGCTTCCTACTGTATGGGGTAATAAACAGCATCCGCAGGGCCAGGTGGCGGCCTGGGAACAAGGAGGACAAACGGGGACACAGGAAAAGGGGGTTTGCATCAAAAGGATCTGAGACCATGAAAGGAATGAAGGGAGGTGTCGCGCTGGGAACAGGATGGGATTCTGTGGTGAAGCTGCGCTGAAGAGGGGTTTATGACCCAAGGCATGAGAGAGCGGGGGTTGTTAGCGTGCGGAGGATGCTTGTGAGGTTAGGAGAGAGAGAGACGCGCTGGCTATCAGCGAGGGGCAGGGAGGCCATGGTGCTCAAAATGGCTGCCGCTTACGCGCATGAATGGGCTCGAAAAGGGGCAAGATGGCGCCGATAATGTTCACCAAGCTTGTATTAATTTTCCACAGTCGCGGCTACGCCGTGCCACCCCGTGTCGATGGTGAGGCCCGAGGGGCGCAGTGCAATCGCGGGTCATCCGTGAATCGATTGCTGTTGATCCCATAAGTTGTTCGGGATTTCGTTCCGGCTTAATGCAGGATAATTGGCGGTATGATGCGGAGCGAGATGAAGGAGCGTCCGCTCACGTCGCCATCTTGAACATGCCCCCACTGTGCTGATGTTGAGGTGGTTCTGTGCTGGGGCTGAGGTGATGCTGCTCTGATGCTGAGTTGGTTCTGCATTGGTGGTGGTGCACTGATTGGGAGGTGGTGCTGTGATGATGCCGAGAAGGTGCTGTGCTGAAGCTGAGGTGGTGCTCAGGTGGTGCTGTGCTGATGCTGAGGTGGTGCTAAGTGATGCAGTGGTGGTGCTGAATCTTGCTGAGGCGGTGCTGCTGCACTTTTGCTCTGATAATGCTGAGCTGGTGCTCAGTTGCTGCTGAGTGATGCTGAGTTGTTCTGCACTAATGCTGATGTGCTGATGCATTGCTGCTGAGGTGGGACTGCACTGGTGCTGAGGTGGGGCTGTGCTTGTGGTGATGCATTGATGTGGAGTAGGTGCTGTGCTGATGCTGAGATGGTGATGTGCTGATGTTAAAGTGGTGCTGCGCATGTGCTGTGCTTATGCTGATTTCGTGCTGCACTGGTGGTGGTTCACTGATGTGGAGGTCATGCTGTGCTGATGTTGAGATGGTACTGTGCTGATGCTGAGGTGGTTCTGTGGTGGTGCTCAGTTAATGCTGAGTGATGCTGAGGTGATGCTGAGTGATGCTGAGGAGATACTGATGTGGTCCTGAGGCAGTGCTGAGTGATTCTGTGTTGGCACTAAGCGATGTTATGCTGGTGCTGAGTAATGCTGTGGTGGTGCTCAGTCTTGCTGAGGTGGTGATGCTGCGTTGGTGCTCAGGTGGTCCAGAGTTGGTGCTCAGGTGGTGCTGAGTTATACTGAGGGGGTGTTGAGGTGGTGGTGGAGCTCAGGTGGTGCTGAGTGATACTGAGGTGTTGCTTAGTAATGCTGAGATGATGTGAGTTGGTGCTGGGGTGATGCTGAGGTAGTACTGCACTGATGCTGTGGCAAAGCTACATTGGTGCTGTGCTGGTGGTGTGGTGTACTGATGCAGGTGTTGAGTGATGCTGAGGAGATGCTGCACCGGTGCTATGCTAGCGCTGAGGGATACTGAAGTGTTGCTGAGTAGTGCTGAGATAGTGCTGAGTTGCTGCTGAGGTAGTGCTGCTCTGATGCTGTGGTGGAGCTGTGCTGGTGCTTAGTTGGTGGTGAGGTTGTGGTGCTGCACTGATGCTGAGGTAGTGCTGTGCTGATAGTGAGATGGTGCTGCATTGGTGCAGGGGTGGTGCTGAGGTGGTGCTGCGCTAGTGTTGAGGTGGTGCTGTGCTGGGGCTGGGTGATTCTGAGGTGGTGCTGTGATGGTGCTGTGGTGGTGCTCAGGTGATGCTGAAGGATGCTTAGGTGGTGCTGCTTTGGTACTGCTGTATTGGTGCTGAGTGACCCTGACTAGTGCTGTGCTGATATTGAGGTGGTGCTGCGCTGATGCTAAGGTAGAGCTGCGCTCATGCTCGGGTTGGGACTGAGGTGGTGTTGCACTGTCCACTTGCAGGATGTATTGTTAAGTAACCTCACATTAGATGCAGCGTTTGGAGAGCACAAGGAGGCATTCTTTGATATTGGTTTTATTTCATCAATGATTAAACCTAAAAGAAAGTATCACAAGTTGAAAGCACACAACTTACAGCTGCTTCCATTTTTATAAAACGGAGCAATAACAGCATGTTTACCTCTTTAATCATGTCCAAATCATCACTCTGTCAAAACCTCAACATAAATAGTTTGATCCTACTGCTGGTAGTCTTCATAAACTGCACCTCCATTAAGTTAGTATATTATTTAAGGTTTGGTCATATTGGCTAATGAAACCACAAGTGTTATAGGATGAAAACAACATAGCCTCTGGCTGAAAAACCTCTTGTAGAACCAAAGACACTGGAAAACAACATAAGGACATGATTTGAGCGCGTTAGGAGAGGCAAAAGAAAAACAAGCATTGGAAATGCAATAGGTCTCGCAGCATTAGAGTTAGTGCTTTTAGAATTGTTTATGGGTTTTTTTTGTAAATCTTTAGCATTTTTGTTTCCTGTAGCCAATGCTAAAGAATTACAAATAAAAAAAGCCATAAACAATTCTAAAAGCTCTAACTCAAATGCTCCGAGACCTATTGCACTGTGTGAGGGTGAGGGGTTGAGGGTGGGTGAGGGTGAGGGTGGGTGAGGGTGAGTGAGGGTGAGGGAGGGTGAGTGAGGGGTTGAGGGTGAGTGAGGGGTTGAGGGTGAGTGAGAGTGAGGGTGAGTGAGGGTGAGTGAGAGTGAGGGTGAGTGAGGGTGGGTGAGGGTGAGTGTGAGTTAGGGTGAGGGGTTGAGGGTGGGTGAGGGTGAGGGGTTGAGGGTGAGTGAGGATGAGTGAGGGTGAGTGAGGGGTTGAGGGTGAGTGAGGGTGAGTGAGGGTGAGTGAGGGTGAGTGAGGGTGAGTGAGGGTGAGTGAGGGTGAGTGAGAGTGAGGGTGAGTGAGGGGTTGAGGGTGAGGGGGTGAGGGGTTGAGGGTGAGTGAGTGAGGGTGAGGGGTTGAGGGTGAGGGGTTGAGGGTGAGGGGTTGAGGGTGAGTGAGGATGAGTGAGGGTGAGTGAGGGGTTGAGGGTGAGTGAGGGTGAGTGAGGGTGAGTGAGGGTGAGTGAGGGTGAGTGAGGGTGAGTGAGGGTGAGTGAGGGGTTGAGGGTGAGGGGTTGAGGGTGAGGGGTTGAGGGTGAGTGAGTGAGGGTGAGGGGTTGAGGGTGAGGGGTTGAGGGTGAGGGGTTGAGGGTGAGGGGTTGAGGGTGAGGGGTTGAGGGTGAGGGGTTGAGGGTGAGTGAGGGTGAGGGGTTGATAGGGGGAAAATGAAACTGAAACAGAAACAACCGGAGTGCAGTGGGCTACATAAGGGGGAGGAGCCACTAAGAAAGAGCTCCCGACTGCCCATAACCTAACTGCTAACACCCTACAAGTTGCCATCACCCAAAAAAGAACGACTCAACGTTCTCTGCCACACTCCGTGTGGTCTGCAGAATGCCCGAGATCGAGCTCAGGAAGCAATAGAATAAATGAAGGCATAACAGAACGTGGGTCACTAGACACAAAATGGCACCCGAAGAGCTGTAACTAATGCAGAGGGGGAGAGAGAGTACTCACACACGACAAGATCGGGCTGCACCCAGCGACAAGAGAGCATAGGACTGCACCAATCAAATGCGTACACACAAGCAGCTACAACCGGAGTGCAGTGGGCTACATAAGGGGGAGGAGCCACTAAGAAAGAGCTCCCGACTGCCCATAACCTAACTGCTAACACCCTACAAGTTGCCATCACCCAAAAAAGAACGACTCAACGTTCTCTGCCACACTCCGTGTGGTCTGCAGAATGCCCGAGATCGAGCTCAGGAAGCAATAGAATAAATAAAGGCATAACAGAACGTGGGTCACTAGACACAAAATGGCACCCGAAGAGCTGTAACTAATGCAGAGGGGGAGAGAGAGTACTCACACACGACAAGATCGGGCTGCACCCAGCGACAACAGAGCATAGGACTGCACCAATCAAATGCGTACACACAAGCAGCTTATCTCGGAGACAGCCTAAAACGCTACAGCATTACACTGTGCACTGTACACAGAACGAACCAGCCAGAGCACCGTGATCGAGAACCAGACTCGTACCGAAGAGCAAACGCTACCGCAATAGAAGCAAAAGCAACAGAGAAACAAAGGCGTAGCAAAAAGAGAGACACTAGACACAAATTGGCGCCCTTAGAACTGAAACTAATGCGGAGGGGGAGAGAGAGAGTACTTACCCTCAACAATAACAGTCAGCACCCAGCGCCAGAGAGCAGAGAGCTACACCACAAAAAGGACGCGCACACAGCCCCACTCGAGGACAGCCTGTAACGCCGCAAGCTATACAGCGAACAACACAAACCAACCGGAGCTCCGGGAACGAGAACTGACTCGCGCAAAAGAGCAGAAGGCTACCATACACAAATCATGCAGGTTGGATGGAAGAGCTTGAAAGTAAAACCCTAAACAACCCTAAACAGCTAAATAAAAAACCCTAGAGAAAGCAGGGTAACCTGACCCAGGAGGGGGGAGGAGGGAGGAGAAATGCGTCTCGGCCGGAGCAGGGAGAGCGGGCTTTGGAATGAAATTCACACGGCCGGCCGGTCGTGAAACTGAAAGCATGGCCGGCCGGCCGTGAAAGCCTTTGATGCGGCAGGGGAAATGCGAGACGGCGGGGAGGGGGCGGAGCGGGTAAACAAAGACGGACGTGCACGCGCTTTTAAGCTCAGTGCGCATGCGCATTGAGCTTAAAAGTCACGGGCACTGCAAGGAATCGCCACGATTCCTTGCAGTGCGGATAAAGAGTGGATAAGTGCCAATACTCTCGCTTGCTCGATGCGCATGCGCATCGACAGGCGAGACCTAACTAGTGTGCCAAAACTAAGAAATGATCCTTGTAACAGGGCCAGTCTCCAAGATGTGATCAATACAGCTAAAGGAGGGACAAATGTAAACTATTCACTAACAGAAAGCAAAGGAATTTAAGGCGCATGAAGGAGCGAATGGAAACGAATTGGCGTGCTGAAAGCCCATACAGTAGATAAAGCATGTCCCAAGAGACCGAGCATGCACTGCATAGGCGAGACCTAAAAACGTGACTTTTCTTTCATTCGCTTTGTTTTTCTAGCTGTAACATTACCATTGCTGTGTACTCGCAAGGCTAAACTACCAAACGGCTGAGTGAGAAATATCTGTCTCTAGAGAGAGAGAGAAGCTGGGACTGGCTCTCTCAGATAGAAAGGATGAGAACTGACTATCTCTGAGAGAGAAAGAGCTGAAACTGGCTGTCTCTGGAGAAAGAGAAGATGGAACTCTCTCTCTCTCTCTCTCTCTCTCGGTCTCTGGAGAAAGAGAAGATGGAACCAGCTCTCTCTCTCTCACCAGAGAGCTAGTTCCATCTTCTCTTTCTCTAGAGACAGCGAGAGTGTGAGAGAGAGAGGTGGAACTGGCTGTCTCTGGAGAGAGCAAGGGCAGGAACTGGCTGTCTATGGAGAGAGAGATGGTGGGAATTGGATGTGTCTAGAGAGAGCAAGGGTGGGAACTGTCTCTGAAGAGAGCAAGGGTGGGAACTGGCTGTCTCTGGAGAGAGAAAGGACAGGAGCTGAATGCCTCTGGAAATATTACCACCTGGTTAGGTGAGAACTGGCTGTCTCTGGAGAGAGAGAAGGTGGGACCTGGCTGTCTCTGGAGAGAGAGGAAGGGAGGGAGGGAGTGGAACTGGTTGTCTCTGGAGAGAGCAAGGGCAGGAACTGACTGTCCATGGAGAGAGAGAAGGTGGGAATTGGATGTGTCTGGAGAGAGCAAGGGTGTGAACTGGCTGTCTCTAGAAAGAGAAAGAACAGGAGGAGGATGTCTCTGGAGATATTACCACCTGGTTAGGTGAGAACTGGCTGTGTCTGGAGAGAGAGAAGGTGGGACCTGGCTGTCTCTGGAGAGATTATGTGGAACTGGCTGTCTCTGGAGAGAGAATGTGGAACCGGGCTGTCTCTGGAGAGAAAGAATGTGGAACTGGCTGACTCTGGAGAGAGATACAACAGGAACAGAAGGGCAGATTTACAAGCCACTTGCACCTCTTTTACCCCGCTGTTGCGTCAAATTTATGACGCAGCAGTGGCGCAAAGCCAGCGCCATGCTGCGGGGTATTTACAACGTGACGCATCTGGCAGATGCATCACGTTGTAAAGCCCTGGGCCACATGAAGGCGTTCTGGCACGGGGGGGGGCGTTCCGGCGCAGGAACGCCTCCTAAAAGTGGCTGGGTGAAATCCACAAGATTTCACTCAGTCACTTTTAGGGCCATGCTGCATCAAATCCCTGCGCCTGCTTGAAGCAGCCATAAGGATTGACGCAGAATGTCAGAGATGGGGCACCCCCGAGCCTTGCTGGAGTTGTGTCGCGCTTGCGACGCAACTCCAGCAATTCACCGCATTTCCGCTGGGGATGGATCACCCATCTGCCCATCCGAGTGCCACTGTGCACCGCATTGTAAATTTGTAAATGTGGCACATTAGTGGTGGCGCACGGATGGCCAGATGCGTCGCAACTCTCCTGGCGCACCTCTGCTGATTAGCAGAGATGCGCCAGAAGTCGTAAATCTACCCCTGAATGTCTCTGGAGAGAGAAGCGTGAACAGGCTGTCTCTGGAGTGGCGCAGCGGGAGATGTGACTGTATGTTTCTTTCCTCGACCTGTGGCGGCGCTGGCAGCGTGAAGGGGCCGGAAGGAAGCTGTGATGGGCGCGTACTGCAAGGACACCGATCCAATCCATTTGCACCAGTGATTGCTTCTCTCACATAGAAATCGCCTTTTGCAACCCTGTTGCGCTGTAGTCAGCTCGCCTTTTCTTTCTATTGAACCACTTCAAGTTTTCCCAGCCCCCTCTCCCCCACACTGTTGTGGCTCAAGACCCATGGAATGGAAAGGCTATTGTGTTTTTGTTTTCTTAAATGTGAGAACCACAACTGGAACCCACTAATGCAAACATGCTCTCCCCCATGGTTAGAATACGTGGTCATTATGTGGCCTGGGACTCCATAAGCCAGAGAGTGTGGCTTCGAGTTCTGGGGGCCACTCTACGTGCATTCCTACTTTTGAGTGTGATCTCTGGCCACAGACTGAAAGTGGTCAGGCCCGTCTTAGGTATCGCCTGAGACAGCACATTTGCGGTCACTTGCAAGGCATTTTGTTAACTGAAAGAGGTCTTAGAGCCTGCCCATTACTTATCATTGGTTGGCTTCATCATCAGTCTGATTTCCTTGCTTCTTAGTGATCAGCGCGTACCAGCTTCACTTTCTCTACATGCATTTGTCCCTTTCCTGGAGCATGGACCAAGTACTGATAATTTGCTTTAATAGTGTTCGTACGCTGCCGGCTCTTAAATTGAGGTCTTTTTTCTTGCTGCCTCTTTCATGGTTGCTTTTTTACCTTAGTTGCTTGCAGTCTCCTGTGTTGTTGCTTTCACTGTCCCACCTCTTGTTGTTGTTTGCCCTCCCCCTGTTGTTCTTCCTTGCCCTCCCATCGCTGTGTTCACCCCCTCCCTCTGTTGTTGCTTGTCTATCTCCTTCCTCCCATCATTTTTGCTTGCCCTGCCATCCTTGTTGTTTGACCCCATCCCTTCCCCTTGTTGTTTATTGCCTTCCCTCCTCTCCCTTTATTTGTTGTTGCTTGACCCACCTTCAACCAAACCAGAAAAAAAGCACTGTGATCCAGCCAGAGATGGCTACATCATAGCGCTTGCAGTGTCTCTGCCTCCCTCTCTAGTTGTTGTTGCTTGGACTCTTCCTTCTGATGGAAATAAATATTGTTATGACATGGCTGGTACTGATTAGTCATAGCACTTATTTTTCTACGTTTTGACCATTTTGTATAGGAAATGTGCTGCTGTACGGTGTGAACGTCAGTTCACGAAAATGCCAAGGGTATCGGAAGCGACATCACACACCAAATTGACTTTTACTTTCACTCACACATACATGCTTACACATAGGCACATATTCACACACACACTCTCACATAAGCACACTCTCACCCACAAGCATGTACACAACATACAATTAAAAGCATTTTCTATGTACCTCAGCTGCCATGGAGGGTCATATTTCACCTAATTGTACTTCATTCTTCATTACACTAATAGTGAATAATATATTATTTTTCACTATTAGTGTAATAAAAACAATTTATTAAAAGGGAGGTTGGAGCCCCAACCAACATCCATGAGGACGATCTGCTTCTGCGTTCCTGCCACTGAATTTGCCACCTCAGAGGTCAGGGGTCGCAAAGACAGTGCCAGGGGTCTCAAGGGGAAAGCCAGGGGTTGAGCTATGGCCCATGAACAACCCTAAATGATGTCCATGTTGTGCAACATGGCTACAATATACTGACAATGTCAATAGCTCTTGCATAGACAAGACTTATTGGCTTTGCCAATGCTTGCTGCGTGTTGCCTTCTGGGTAGAGATGCCAACAGGCTTCTCTTGTTAAAAGGTCTGTTAGTCTCTTTCAGTCAGGTCTTTGCTCCATCTTTGTGGGGCATGGGTGGAGAGTGGGTGTTCACTGTATGTGTTCCCTGTGCGACTTTGGTGAACACTGATTTACACTCATGTGATTTGTGGCAAGAGGAGGAAACCCCTTCATTTTGGGGGCACTGTAAGATCCCAGCCCCTTCGTATCAGGAATGTCACTGAAGTCAGGTTACAGCCGCTGGGTCAGGGCACAAGTCCTATAAAAAGAAGTGAGCGGACTGATAGTATGCAAATGACCTTGTGATATCACATGCTAAACGTGTCCCGGTGTCTGAAATTTACACCGGGACACGTTCAGCATATTTCTGTGGGGACCAGCTTCTTGGCAGGGGGTACGGCGTCCACCCTGTGAAAAGAGTGGGGGGACGCAGTCCACCCGCATGGACCCCCGACTCGAGCCCTGTGCTGGGTGGATGGAATTCCTTTTTCTCCTCAATAGCCCTCTCTGCGAGAACATAGAAAGAATCCCAACATCACGGCGGAGAGACACTCGCAAGAGGGACTAACCACGACCTAGCAGAACGTTCAGGTATTTCCGGACCCGACACAGTATTCGAGGCCCGGAAAGACTGACAAAGTGTAGTTGCCCCGAGCAGTATTCCACTGAGTTACCTACTCAACCTACCAGTGTATCCCTCTGATATTAACAGAGTGACTGACCTTCAGAGTACGAGATACATTTACTCACACTCCTAGTATGTGTGAACTTGTGAGTATTTATTGGAGCTCACAAGCGTTTCTAACAGAAGTGTACACAAACATGCTTGCAGGTGGACACGAGGGTTTGGACCGGATGAATTTATAAATAACTAGCTTACCAGTCGCGCGTTGCTGCGATCTCTGAAGAAAGGAAATTTAAGGAAACTTGTTATGATAACATTCAATTTACATTGTGTCATTTTCCTTGAAACGTATTCATTTTAATATGGAAAACATTAGTGTTGTTTTAATTCTGTTAATTTATTCAAGTGCTTTTGGATACACAGTAATTTTTGTTTAAAATAAATCAGAAGGTTTTCCGACGCGTGAACTGTCCACATACAGTTGTACATGTGAGAAGCACGGATTCTCCAAATCTAGTCCACACACTTGCAGCGATTGTCCTTGTGCTTTGTTGATGGTCATTGCAAAAGCGAGTCGTACCGGAAACTGTAAACGTTCAGTATTGGATTATGGGGGGCCGGGGGTCGACATTTAACATTTTTATTTTTTGGGGCCAGAAACCTTCGCAGGAGGACAACTTCCCAAAGTTTTATGCCGATCGGATGAATGGTGTAGTAATGCATGAAGGACAAACAGACAGACAGACGTACATTCGTTTTTATATATATAGATGATGCCAGGGGCGTAGCTTTCACTGATGCAGCAGGTGCAGTGACACCGGCTCTCAGAGACCCGCGGGGCTCACTGAACCCTGATTACTGCTTTAAGATTCACACAGCGGCCAAGGGGCCTATAATGTATTTCCTTCCTTGCAGCGGGCCCCTGGCTCACTGCCTTCGCTACTTGATGACGCCTGTGTTATTGGATGTGGGTGAGACAACCACAAAGGTCTTGACACACAAGTAGTGCAGTGTGTCGTATGACGCGCAGTGTCCAGATATAAAACAGCAAATGCGCAGCCAGCCCAGTTCGGCAGCGATTTATTGATGTATGGGAAGTCTCGCCAGGACAATGCATCCTTAACCTTTGACCCGGTAGCCTCTCTAGCTGCAGGCGGGGTGGCAGGCCTGCGGCTGTGCGCTGTCAGTGCCTTTGTCTGGCCGCGCTCTTGCCCTGTTGTTAAGACAGTGGCTGCCAGCCCCGAACAATGGCGGCCGCCTGTTCCACTCTGTTAACAGAGTCTGGAGGGGGGGCCCGAGGCGGGGGCCTCTCTTTGTGTCTGCAGGAAGCACTACAGACAGGCCGGGCTCGCGCACGCACGAGCAGGGTGTCTCTGTACTCAAATAAAACCACTACTTTGACGGTGTCAGGGCCAGGCTTTCAAGAGCAGTGGAGAGAGATGGAGTGACGCTAACAAAGGCTCCGGGGCCTTTTCACGGCCCTGTAATCCTTCACAATGGCAGAATCTGCGCGGTGGAACCACGTGGAATAACCAAGGCCTCGCGGAGAAGAGGACAGGTTGATGCAGAGTGGCTGGTGAGGGTACACATTTGCTTATTTCATATTCTTTTGAGCGCACTTTGCCAAGTTATTTCAAGGCTCTTGACATTAGAACTGAACCATGGAGAGGGAAGGCCTCCATTATTATTAAAACATAACTGTGGAGACGGAATGCTTCAGGGTACATTCATACAGCGGTGAGAGGTCGAGGCCTAGGCGCAATTTCAATTACGCCAGGGTAATTGGAGTAATTTTGATAATTCTGCATTACTCTTTGGCACATAATTATCGCTAATTACCTGATCAGTCCGGCTTGTGTATTTTTGGGGGAGAGTCCTACCGCTCACGCTTGCTATCTGTATTCTGCTGCATTCAGCCCTATTTCTTAGCGCAAAAATGCATCTTTGCGCCCATTTTGGACACAAGGGTGCATTTTGTGATAAGAGAACAGCGCTGAATGCCGGGAGTAGGTTGGGGAAAATCCTAGCCAAGAGCACATTTAGCGAGCACTAGTGGCTGCGCATGCTCACTATTCGTGTTTTGTTGCATTTAGTGCTACATCGTAGTGCAAAAAACACCCTCGTCCCCATTTTTGGAAGCAAGGAGGCATTTTTGGCTAAGAAATTGTGCTAAACACAGAATTACTCTTCTCAGGTAATTCTGCATTCTCTAGCAGAATTCTTTCTCAATTCCACTATATTACGCTACACAAAATTACACGAGTTACACCCACCTCCAGAGATGTCCTTTCAGAGTCACTATTGGCTCGGCTCGAGAGGGATGGCTTCCCTCAAAGAGGCAACAACGAAGGCCTGAGTAGTACCAGAACTACTTCCTGCATATCAGTGGTCGAGAAGGAAGGGAAGTAAAAAGTAAATGGAGAGTTAGAAGGTCAGAATAAGATACGTGGAGGGTGCAGTAGGTGGGAGAGGAAGTTTGGAGACATCAAAGTAGTGTGTCTTAACCAGAATGTGAGAGGGGAAGGGTGGTAGGGACAAGAGCAGTGAGAGGAGGTTTGAGGAGGGAACCATAGGAATATATTTTAGCAAAGTCGGACACAGTGAGGAGAAGGCAATGGCAGAGCAGGAAGATATAGAGGACCAAGAGAGAGAGAGGTGCCTGGGTGGAATGCAGGAGAACAAAAGGTGTGGAGTGATAAGTGTGAAGGAAAAGGCACAATAATGGAGAGAAGAGATCTAACGGAAGGAGGGCATTGATACATTTGAGGTAGAGGTGAATGGAGATTTGGAAAGCAGAGCCTCAGATAGATTTGAGTCAGGGGAAGGGGGGAGGACAAAATGGAAGAAGGCCAAGACTCTGGGTCCTAGTTAGTTTCTAACTTAGGAATTGTTGAAAATAGAATTTAGCAGTATTTTTGGGAAACGTCACTAGATCATCTGGGCATTCCGTTTTGTCAGGGAGTGAGTTACAGAAGTGAACCTGCTCCAGAAAAAGATTGGGAGCTGGCCAACGTGTTTTTAGATTTCAGCTCCAAGCCAGAGAATGTCTTTGCTTCTCAGTAATTTATTTTCACCAGAGTCTTTTCAGGTGGAGAGGAGGTAGCCTGGCTGAGTGTAGTGAATGGCTTTGCATACTATACAGACACCAGAGATTGATTCTGTTTTCTAGAAGAAGCCAATGCATCTCTATCAGAACACAAGTGTTGTGGTGAAATATTCCTATTTCCAGGTATGAGTTGAGCAACAAAATATAGGACGTGTGTGTGAGGGGAGAACGTGGAGGTGGAATTCCCATAATCAATTCAAAAGATAGCTAGGGCAGGGCTTTAAGTGGGATGAATAAACTGGGGGGGTCTCTCAAAGGGGCGTGGCCAGTGTAATTAGGGGCGTGGCTTTAAACACTTAACGCTAAAAATCTGTGTTTACATAGAGTGCCGCCCGACTTGTATTTTTCTTTTTCTTTCATTGCATCAAGATATGTGATACAGCAAGTAACATCATACCTACAACAAGTAAGGACTATTGGCTTTGTTAATGGTTATTAGTTGCATAAGATAAATAAGCTGCGACTATGGCTTGTTATATATAATATTTAAAAAGCTTCCAATTAAAGCCCTCGTGACACTACCACAATGTTGCTTCTCTTGCGTTTGAAAAAGACAAGGGAAATCCAGAGAGAAAATTAATCTTTAAAGGATTTCCCTTCCCCCACACAACGCTCACCTGGCATGACGTCATGCCGTAACTTCTCTACTAGTGGGAAATGAGCAGCACACATTGATGTGCTTGCTGTCTCGAAACGGGTCTCTCTCAGGTTGTTTTGCGCCCTGGCACTTTTTACCGGACTGTAGGGACAGCAAACTGCTGTCACTGCAGTCCGGAAAAGAACCAGATCGTCTGTGCCAGGGCTCAAAAGAGAGCCCGATTGAGACCCGTTTCGAGGGCCTCTTAAAAAAACTGCCGGTGCTCAGACCCCTTGAGACCCGGCCCACTTAAAGCCCTGAGCTAGGGCTTTACACCACCACTTGGAAATCAGTCAACAGCAGGAGGCATTGGAAATCATTTAGGGAGAGTCCTGTCGCCATTGCAATTTTACAGTGTGGTCGATCTGTGGGGACATAGACAGAGAGTTATCGAGCTAGCTTCAGAGGGTTTTTACTTCAGCTGAGGATGAAGCGGTCTGATTTTAACTCATTAAGACTTTCCCTGTTGAATTTCTGCTCTTGGTTTCTCTGAAGAAGAATTAATTGTTTTTCTCAGGTTGAGTCTGAGGAAATTTGATGCCATTCAGTCATGAAGTCTCACGAACCTTGCTATCAAGGTTAGGTTATCTTAGATTTACTTAGTTTCCGTGTAGATCCTTCTGTTATCGTCTTATTGACGTTTCATTACACTCATGTCCTCCATTAGGTTCTTCAGTGGTTCCATGTAGCGACCAAACAGCATAGGTGCGAGAAGAGAAACTCTGTGAAACATAGGATATGCTTGTGGTTGGCGTAGAGGTGTCTGAACCCATTTTGAATACCTCTTCACAGTAAGTGAGATAAGAGGTGAACCCCTTGTAGACCTCACCAGCAAGGTACATGGGTATTTCTAAAATCTTGATAGTCCCTCGCCTTGTTTAGCTAGTCAACTTTAAGGTATAATTTCTTATTCTTTTCTCTATAAACCAATCAATATCTCCTGCTTGCGGGGAGAAGAGATAATCTCCTAGGGCCCGATTCACAGAACTAACAAGACAAAATCCTAAACTTACTGCTTTTGGTATTCACAGAAGGCATTTAGTAGTAGTAAAGTTAGGATTTTGTTATAAGTTTAACTTAAGACAAACTTAAGACAGACTTAAGACAAACTTAAGACAGACTTAAGACAGACTTAAGACAGACTTAAGACAGACTTAAGTTAGGATTTTGTCTTAAGCCTGACTTAAGTCTGTCTTAAGTTTGTCTTACGTTTGCCTTAAGTCAAACTTAAGACAAAATCCTAACTTTACTATTACTAAATGCCTTCTGTGAATAAAAAAAGTAGTAAGTTTAGGATTTTGTCTTGTTAGTTCTGTGAATCGGCCCCTTAGAGTCCTGGGCAGGAAAAGAAGATTATCTGCACCAAATCTAAGCTTACCTACAACTGATATTGACTCTTTATTTTCTAACCAATTTTATTCAGTTCAGAGTACACTGTAAAATCACATGTTTACGAGATCCACAGCTGTTGTTTCATTCACTTTCCCTAGCTCTTAACACAACCTCCCTCCCAGAGCCCACCATTCCTTCCTTCTCCTAAATTCTCCATTGTAACACCCGAATACATCAACCATTTTCACCCCATCATACTGTATTTCTTCTGAGACTGTATAGGGGTTCTTCTATCTTGGCACACCAGTTCATGGCAGAGCTCCATTTAGCCACACTGGAAGCTTTGGCAGTGGTCTATGTCATGTTTGACCAAGAGCGTGGCAGTACCCACTAGTGTCCGTTCGTGGCAGGGCAGATCCTCCAACCAACACCTCCATCCTCAGGGTTACCCCAGAACCTCAGTCATTATCACCACAATATTGTTCCAATATGTCTCTATCATGGGGCAGATCACACCATGTAAAAGAAATCTGCATGTGGTGGACAGCAGCGGAGAAAGGTGGATGAGGTTTGCTTGCTGGTTCTCTAGAGCCGTAGGGGTGTGATGTAAGTTATATGCGGACAATTAAGTTAGATCGATCGTAGGTGGGCCAGAATGACTAAGATGGAGGGGGCCATAAAAGCGGATCTCCAAATCAGCCTCCTCAAGGGCACCCAACTAGGGTTCCCATCTGTTTTTTTTAACCAACTCAATGGTTGAATCTCGCCAGACATCTCCCAGAAGTGTGATCCCTATTTTGTCCCACGTGGCAACACCTTCTAGGTGTGAATCCTAGATAAGCCAGCATCCAGGCCACAATGGGGGTCTGCTGTGTGAATTTTCCGGTCCAGCCCATCATCCTCAGTTCAGCCCGCCACGTTTGGACAACCACTCTGGTGGGCTCTGGTAGGAAGGCCCCGGTGATGGGGGCCTCCACTGAGGGCATTTAGGATACTGTCTAGACCCCGTTGATTTAGTACTAGTCTATAGGCTGAGTCTAAATGGTCTTCTTTCAGTCAGCTGTGGATTATGAGGAGCTGGGAGGCTTAATTGTAAAGGCCTATATCTGTCATGCTCATGCTGCCATTATAAGACCGGTGCGGCCCCCTGGCTGGTTGTGACCAGGTGGATATCTTGGGCACCTATAGCCTCCTCCTAGGTGGAGAAGTGTGGCTCACTGGTTAGAGGAGGCAGACCTGGAAGCAGAGGTCAGCCCGGGACCAGGGTTCAATACCTGGCTCAGCGGGGTCTTGAGTCCTAAAAATGTCCACGGACTCGACAATTCTCGCTCCGGTGCCTACTCGATTCACGGGTTCACACTCTGCAACTCTGGGCAATAGCTTGCTTAATCTCCACAACGGCCCCTCGTGGTGGGATGCCTGGCTTTCACCTTGTGGATACCCTGCCGGGGTTATCTCACAGGGGAATACCAGGACGGGTTCCCTAAGCAAGCGCTTAGAAACCGCTCGGTGATTTGCGCTATATAAATCCCTGTACATTTACATTTACATTTACCTCGTTAGCCACTACGGATTCCGCATCTTGCATAGAAAGGTCTTGTAAGATACAGAAAGAGACCGGCTTGCATATAATATATCTTGCCCAGAGACATTTTCTGTGCAAACCAGTAAACTGCCAGCATCTTGCCAGAGTTTTTATGCATGATACTGCCAGCATCTTGCCAGAGTTTTTATGCATGATACTGCCAGCATCTTCCCAGAGTTTTTATGCATGATACTGCCAGCATCTTGCCAAAGTTTTTATGCATGATACTGCCAGCCTCTTGAGAGAGTTTTTGTGCATGATACTACCAGCATCTTGAGAGAGTTTTTGTGCATGATACTACGAGCATCTTGAGAGAGTTTTTATGCATGATACTGCCAACATCTTGCCAGAGTTTTTATGCATGATACTGCCAGCATCTTGCCAGAGTTTTTATGCATGATACTGCCAGCATCTTGCCAGAGTTTTTATGCATGATACTGCCAGCATCTTGCCAAAGTTTTTATGCATGATACTGCCAGCCTCTTGAGAGAGTTTTTGTGCATGACGCTGCCAGCATCTTGCCAGAGTTTTTATGCAAGATACTACCAGCATCTTGAGAGTTTTTGTGCATGATACTGCCAGCTTCTTGCCAGAGCTTTTATGCATGACACTGCCAGCATCTTGCCAGAGCTTTTATGCATGATACTGCCAGCTTCTTGCCAGAGCTTTTATGCATGACACTGCCAGCATCTTGCCAGAGCTTTTATGCATGATACTGCCAGCTTCTTGCCAGAGCTTTTATGCATGATACTGCCAGCATCTTGCCAGAGCTTTTATGCATGATACTGCCAGCTTCTTGCCAGAGTTTTTATGCATGATACTGCCAGCATCTTGCCAGAGCTTTTATGCATGATACTGCGAGCTTCTTGCCAGAGCTTTTATGCATGATACTGCCAGCTTCTTGCCAGAGTTTTTACGAATGATACTGCCAGCACCTTGCCAGAGCTTTTATGCATGATACTGCCAGCTTCTTGCCAGAGTTTTTATGCATGATACTGCCAGCATCTTGCCAGAGCTTTTATGCGTGATACTGCCAGCTTCTTGCCAGAGTTTTTATGCATGATACTGCCAGCTTCTTGCAAGAGCTTTTATGCATGATACTGCCAGCTTCTTGCCAGAGTTTTTATGCATGATACTGCCAGCTTCTTGCCAGAGTTTTTATGCATGATACTGCCAGCATCTTGCCAGAGCTTTTATGCATGATACTGCCAGCTTCTTGCCAGAGTTTTTATGCATGATACTGCCAGCTTCTTGCTAGAGCTTTTATGCATGATACTGCCAGCTTCTTGCCAGAGTCTTTATGCATGATACTGCCAGCATCTTGCCAGAGTTTTTATGCATACTTAGTCCAAACAACGGTTCAAGGTATTTAAGAAATTACAATTGCACAAACAAATACAAGCAATAAACAATTATTTAAGACAAAAAACCTGTGCACACACAGCAAAGCGAAAATTAGAAAAACAAGAGAAAGGCCCATATAAGAAATATCTTGAAAAGCATACAAAATGTATTCAATATATAGATAATAACACATTTATGACATAGAGCTCAGAAATATATACTGGTACACATAACGTTTGTTTATAAAGGTGGCGAACAGAAGGAATTACATAGAGGAGGGAGTTTCAGAACAACACTGAAACTACAACAAACAAGACATTGCGTCCTTCATTAATTGCGGCCACAGTTGCGTCTACGGCGTTTCGACTTTTGTTATAAATACATGGTCATCATCAGGACATAAATTTAGCTGAGCATCCAACCAAATAATTTCCAGTCATATAATAAATGATTGTGACAATTGCCGATCGTTTTGTATTTCACCACTGCATGGTAGGAAATCCTACTGCAATGGTGAATAGTTGAAAACTGTTTATTCAACTCCTTATCGATATATTTGTTACCCTAGTGGCTGCATAAATCAATCTGGCAGAACTAGACCACGGGCTAGGAGAACAAATCTCCTCTACGCTTTCATAGAGCGCGCGAGCAAAAGCATGCCACGTGAAGGGACGCGGCAAATTCTGCTAGATAGATTCATGCAGCCACTGGGGTAACAAATATATGGTTAAGGAGCTGAGTGTTACTACAGAAATTAGCACTCTGGGAGAGAGCTTTACTGCAGAAGCAGCATCCTGGGAGAGACAATTACTGCCGAAACAGCACTTCGGGAGAGATCTTTCCTGCATAAATAGCACTCTGAGAGGGAGCTTTACTGCAGATGCAGCACTCTGAGCCATAACTTTACTGCCGAAACTGCACTCTTGGAGAGAGATGTACTGCAGAAGCAGCTATCTGGGAGAGAGCTTTACTGCAGAAACAACACTCTTGCAGAGAGCTCTACTGCAGAAATACTACCCCAGGAGCCCCGAGTACTGCCATAACATCACACTGTGACTATACAATGGGAGACCTTCTTGCTGTAGGGATACCACACTGGGAGTGGCTCTCACAGCAGTGACATCACATTGGGAGCGGCACTCACTGCAGTGACATCACACTGGGAGCGGCCCTCACTGCAGAAACATCACATTGGGAGCAGCCCTCACTACACTGCAGTGACATCACACTGGTAGTGGACCTCGCTACAGTGACATCACACTGGGAGCAACCCTCACTACACTGCATTGACATTACACTGGGAGCGGACATCGCTGCAGTGACATCACACTGGGAGCGGCTCTCACTTTAGTGACATCACACTGGGAGCAGCTCTCGCTGCAGTGACATCACACTGGACGTGGCCCTCGCTGCAGTGAAATCACACTGGGAGTGGCCTTCACTGCAGTGACATCACACTGGGAGCGGCACTCACAGCAGTGACATAACACTAGGAGCGGCCCTCGCTGCAGGGACATCACACTGGGATCGGCCCTCACTGCATTGACATTACACTGGGAGCGGACTTCGCTGCAGTGACATCACACTGGGAGAGGCCATCGCTACAGTTACATCACACTGGGAGTGGCTCTCACAGCAGTGACATCACACTGGGAGCGGCTCTCACTTTAGTGACATCACACTGGGAGCAGCTCTCGATGCAGTGACATTACACTTTAAACGTGGCCCTCGCTGCAGTGAAATCACACTGGGAGTGGCCTTCACTGCAGTGACATCACACTGGGAGCGGCACTCACAGCAGTGACATCACACTAGGAGCGGCCCTCACTGCAGGGACATCACACTGGGATCGGCCCTCACTGCAGTGACAGCACACTGGGAGCGGCTCTCACTGCAGTTACTTCACACTGGGAGTAGCCCTTGCTGCAGTGACATCACACTGGGAGCGGCCCTCGCTGCAGTGACATCACACTGGGAGCGGCCCTCGCTACCGTGACATCACACTGGGAGCGGGCCTCACTGCAGTGACTTCACTCTGGGAGCAGCCCTTGCTGCAGTGACTTCACACTAGGAGCGGCCCTTGCTGCAGTGACATCACACTGTGAGGCGCCCTCACTGCAGTGACATCACACTGGGGGCGCTCACTGCAGTGACATCACACTGGGAGCGGCCCTCACTGCAGTGACATCACACTGGGAGTGGCCCTCACTGCAGTGACATCACACTGGGGGCAGCCCTAGCTGCAGTGACATCACACTTCACTGGGGGCAGCCCTAGCTGCAGTGACATCACACTGGGAGCGGCCCTCACTGCAGTGACATCACACTGGGAGTGGCCCTCACTGCAGTGACATCACACTGGGGGCGCCCTCACTGCAGTGACATCACACTGGGAGAGGCCCTCACTGCAGAAACATCACACTGGGAGTGGCCCTCACTGCAGTGACATCACACCTGGGGCAGCCCTAGCTGCAGTGACATCACACTGGGAGCGGCTTTCACTGCAGTGACATCACACTAGGAGGCCCCCCTCGCTGCAGTGACATCACACTGGGAGCGGGCCTCACTGCATTGAAATCACACTGGGAGAAGACCTTGTTGCACTGACATTACACTGGAAGCGGACCTCGCTGCAGTGGCATCACACTGGGAGTGGCCCTCGCTGCAGTGACATCACACTGGGATGAGCCCTCGCTACAGTGACAACACACTGGGAGCAGTCCTCACTGCAGTGACATCACACTGGGAGCGGCCCTCGCTGCAGTGACATCACACTGGGAGTGGCCCTCACTGCAGTGACATCACACCGGGGGCAGCCCTAGCTGCAGTGACATCACACTGGGAGCGGCTTTCACTGCAGTGATTTCACACTGGGAGCGGGCCTTGCTGCAGTGACATTACACTGGGAGCGGCCCTCACTGCAGTGATGTCACACTGGGAGCAGCCCTCGCTGCACTGACATCACACTGGGAGTGGATCTCACTGCAGTGACTTCACACTGGGAGCGGCCCTCGCTGTAGTTACATCACACTGGGAGGCACCCTGGCTGCAGTGAAATCACACTGGGAGTGTCCCTCACTGCAGTGACATCACACTAGGAGGCCCCCCTCGCTGCAGTGACATCACACTGGGAGCGGGCCTCACTGCATTGAAATCACACTGGGAGAAGACCTTGTTGCACTGACATTACACTGGAAGCGGACCTCGCTGCAGTGGCATCACACTGGGAGTGGCCCTCGCTGCAGTGACATCACACTGGGATGAGCCCTCACTACAGTGACAACACACTGGGAGCAGCCCTCACTGCAGTGACATCACACTGGGAGCGGCCCTCGCTGCAGTGACATCACACTCGGAGCAGCCCTCACTGCAATGACATCAGCACTGGGAGTGGCCTTCACTGCATTGACATCACATTGGGGGGCACTCACTGCAGTGAATTCACAGTGGGAGTACCGAAGTGCAAAGTTTTTTGTTGCAAATTTTAGAGCATGCACAGTTTCCTGATTTAAATAGGTCTTTGCCCGAACAGAGGGACATAATATCAACAACTAGTGATATTTATCGCTAAATGAGATTAGCTATATTTTTTGTATCGCCGCGCATCGCCGGATTTTATCTCAGAGATACCGTGCTATTAGCAATGTTTATCTCAAATGCGATAAAATATCCGGCGATAGCGGCTCAATGCGTGAATATCGCTGGAAATCCAGCGATATTCAGGCATTAACGCCAGTAGGGTCTTAACCTGAATATCCAACTCCCATTGGATATACAGGTTAAGAAGTGGTCTGAGCAGGTGTTAGTTTTTGGCGATATTCACGCTTAGCGCAATTTTTTGTATCGCTGTGCCTGCGTTGATAATAGGCGATAGCGATGTTAGCAACTGTTTTAAGTCGCTAACAGGTTGGGTACGCCCACCTTGAATGTCATTAGCGATACATATCGCTGACATGCAAAGCGGGGCCCAAACTGGTCACTATCGCCTACAAACTGCCGCTAACTGCTGTTAGCGACAGCTTGCTAATAGGGCGATAAAATTATCGCTGCTTTAGCGGGGGAAAGTCCTGCTAAAGAGGCGATAAGGCCCTTGATATTATGCCCCAGACTTCTTATGGCCTTCGTGATATCATTGTCCCTTACCTGCGGGATCATTTTAACTCAAATCAGAATCTCTGCAGACTTCATTGCGCTGGCACGACCCATTGCTGGGGCAGCCAGTGCTTTATAAATATGTTAACATAACATTTCCTCCTCAAGCGCACCTTTTCTATAGTTCACAAATGTACATAGATGTTTTTCTCTTCAAGTTTACCTCTTCCACCGTAAATTGTTGCAAAAGCCAATATGTTCACACAAATTTGGGGTAAGTTGAAGACTTTTCATCAACCGAAGCTTTGAAGTTTTCCATCGAACTGCACAAAGCACTTTAAAAAAAAAAGAATTTCTGGAGCTGTAAAAAAAAAATAATAATAATAGCCATGCTGAGCAGCAGCCACAGTGCCTAATAGCATAGCTAAAAGACATTGGCAAAGACAGGCAATGTGTATTGCCTTTGCCAGTGCTTGTTAGACGAGCGTCTAGGCTGCTGACGCGTTGATGTCTGGACCACAGAGCCAGCAGTGGGAATATCCCACATTAAGGCCACTGTTTTCAAAGCTCAGCTTTTTTGCCGTCCTGTTAAGTAATTACTCCCAGGGCAGGGTTCTCGTCCTGCAATGCTGTCTCTAAAGTCGCTCCTCTCTGAACGGTGCCTGCTCGTTACAGCCCTCGGCGGAGGGCAGGGCTGGCTGTTAATTGCTGATCTGTCGCTTCTTGACCCCCAGCTGAAGGAGAGGGCCTATTAAGAGTGATAACAAAAACTGCCAGGGCGCATAATAGAACGGAGGACACTTAACCACTGATGCCTAACTGTGTGGCAGCATGCGGGCATTACGATGATTAACGCCCGTCTCTGAACCTCACCCCAGCACACAAGCTCCATTGTCAGTTCCTTGCTCCACGCTCTCACTCGCTTCAGAAAAAACGATATTGCAAAAACAAAACAAGAAACGCTGTACATGCCTTCATTTTAAGCCAATTCCAGCATTCATTTAGGCAAAATATCTTTCATAAAGCGCACTGCTGCCTCTAGGGGTTTCTGAGTACTAGGGGCTAGATGTAGGTAATTTAGATTTACCGATTCTAAAATACAGAATTTTACCGATTCTAAAATACAGAATTTTACCGATTCGGTATTTTAGAATCGGTAAATCTGATGTGGGTAATAATTCATTATTTTTTACCGAATCCCATAGGATTCAATAGCAAATACAGATTCGGTATTTACCGCATCGGTAAAAATAACGAATTGCAAAGGGGGACAGGTTGTCACTTTGACACCCTGTTGCACCCCTGTAACTGGCTTGTGCGCCATGTGGCACACATACATGCCCTTAGGGCATGTCTGTGTGCCACATGCCACAGGTGTACATGCACAGATGTGCATGTACACAATAATTAGTTATTTACCATGGTAAATAACGAATTCTAAAGGCCCTGTAGCACTGTTAGAAGTGCTACCTACATAGGAAAATACAGATTCGGTAATTTTACCGATCGGTAAATTTACAGAATCGGTAAAATTTACTGATTCTGTAATTTTACAGAATCGGTAATTTTACCGATTTGGTAAAATTACTGATTCTGTAAAATTACCGAATCTGTATGTTTTCAGTGCCCCTACATACCAATGTCAAAATACCGGTCGGAATTCCGACCGGTATTTTGACACCTACATCTGGCCCTAGGTCTCATCAGTGGGGGGGCATTTGAAATGCAGATTCCGATCCATGAAAGTAATGAGTGTTTTTTATATATTTACAAAACCTGTTTTCCGCTTCTTCATAAAAGTTTTTATATCTCGACTCGGGGGAGTTGTTCCAGAGTTTAGGGCCCAGGTAAAATCATTATTCGTCCTGTTTGTTCATAGGGATTCCACCTGCAGCCAGATGAAGCTCTAGAGAACACAACTTCAAACATTGCTAACAGCAGCCCTGCATAGCGCCTCATATCGCGCTTCCCCTGGGGTCCCTGTGACGCAGTTGAATGCTATTCAATCTGCTGACCTCATTATGATGGAAGGCTTTTGTTGACTTGCTGGTGATTTACACCTGCTTCTCAGATTACAGCACGTCTCAGCGGCGAGCGTTTAACTCAGATTCATCCTGCCAACATTCGCTGCGATATAACGTTTTTTTTTTTTATATTTTTTTATTTCACCAAAGCAGAAATTACAACTTGACATTTGTGAGCATACACTCTTAGACCAAACATTATTACAGCACAGTACAGGGTATGTCTCAGCCTTTCTCAAAACCATACAGCAATCAAACCTCTCCTTGCTGCAGAATACCATTACCCAATTGCCACTCTGGAAAGTCACTCCTTATTCCGCAAAGCCTTGATGACATGGCTTTTCACCTGTCCTAACATCTAAGCCCTGAATTCCCTGGACATCTCCTACCCTGATCTCCTTCTGTAGCGCCTTGATACACCTGGGCTAAGTTTGCGCTCTACAAAATGTATATTCATTCATTCATTCTGCCTGAATCATGGAAAATAAAGTTTCTCCCACCGGTGGAGTACATGGATTGCCCCTGTAGTCATTCCCTTTGGACCAGATTTTCCCCCATTTTTTGGGCACCCTCTCTTAACATAAATTGCTTTTTCCGCCATCATACACCAATCCATGTCCTTTTTCCAATCCCGGAGCCTGGGTAGCAATGCTACCCCCCATTGTCCTGCTATGTTACGTTTCGCTACCATTAAACCCAACGTTGCCCATGTTTGTTCTGCTCGCCCCAGGTTGAAGCCCTCCCACACGTCTAAGAGGCACCATTTGGGCGAAGGCGCCAGTTCCTCCCCCACCGCCTCTAACATGCAGGATATTATTGCCTGCCAATAAACCTGGATCTCTCTACATATCCAGAGTATGTGGAAGAACGACCCCCCCACGCTGCAGCTTGTGTTACAAAGATTGTCAGTCCTGCATGCCATCTTTACTAGGGTAGTGCATGTTATGTAAGTTCTATGTAGGATTTTTAGCTGGACTAGTCCAAAACGGGCCCTAATGGGCACTTTTCTCAGGGAGGCCAGTGCCTCCGGCCTGTCCTCATCTTGCAAGTCTGTTATGTCATGGGACCTTCGTTCTTTGAGTGTTCCAAGCGTATCAGGAAGATGATTATCGATCAGCTTACGATTAGGCCGTTTGCTGAGTTTGCTGAGTTTTCTGCACTTTGCACTCTGCGGAGCTCGCGGAGTGCAGAAAACTCTGCTTCGCGATGTGCAGTGGAGTTTTTTTTCCCCTCTAGCGATCACGAACGGTAAGTTCGCGATCGCGAACGGTAAGTTCGCGATCGCTAACAGTAAGTTTGTGAGCACAAGCTGCCACTCGGGTAAAATTTCTACCCGAGCAACAGAAATACCAGCACAAACTGTAGTTCGCACTGCACTCTGCCACTCGCGAACCTTTGCAGATATTTTTGTGTAACTTCGTCGAGTGCCGCGTAGCAAAACTCCGCGAACTACCCCCAGGCCTGCTCACGATACGTGAGTGAAATTGCCTTATGCATCAGATGTTCTTCAAGCAGAGCCATATAAAGTTCTATGGCCCTGGCATCTTGGAGCCCGTGAGCAATGCGTAGCCTCTCGTCCCAAGGGAGTCACCCTAACAACTGGTGCAAAAAGACCTGGAAATATCACCCCCTCCTCCTACCGTAATTCACTGGGTGGGGTTTACGTCCAGTGACACATTTACTCGCTGTAATGGGGACTAACATGGAGAATGTTTTTGGCAAAGGTATGTGCTTCGTGCTATTTTATATATTCTCTGATGTTTTATCCACAATATTTCATTCAGGTTAAAGCTGATCTCAAATCCACTGACTGAGCGCAGTTTGCACCTGACTCTGAATCTGGAATTAGGCGCATAGTATGAGGCACCGAGGCGCTAGATCTAGGATGCAGCGAGGTACCCCTTCTCAATACTGGAAGCCCTTGTAGCATCAGGAGATATGTTGAAAGGTGAGTCCTGGTGGACAGGCGCAGAAGCACTGAGGGCAGGCGCCAACACCCATTGGGCTCACGGGGCTTCAGCCCCCCCTCCCCCCCCCCCTCTCCCCCGTCGTGTGTGTCAGCCCGGGCAGAGACAGCTTCGCGGGCTGGCGAGCATCTCATTGCAGCCGCACCCGAGTACTTAACAGGTCTTTAAAAGACCATTTACTTGCAAATGAGGCTTTTGTGATGTGCAGCCACTCTGTCTATGGTGGAAGAATTAGCCCCCCCTGAAATATCTTTCAACACCCCCCCCTCCCCCCCCCCCCCGAAATTTGCCTCTAGTTGCCCGCCTGATTGAGGGCCACCTGGAGATGACACTTACCTCTCAACTCACCCACACCTGGACACATGACACCTTCACTGGGCTCATCTGCACTCTCCAACAAAGAGACATGCCTCCCTTAGACCTCACTGGGACGGTCCTCTCTCCCAAAGGACGCTCATCTCCATTTCCTTCAATTGACCCCCCCCCTACCGCCCCCTCCACCCCCAGAGCAGCTCGAGCCCTCCCTCTTCTGAGCCTGGAAGGATGAAGCGCGCGCATGAGGGGTCAGCTGATGGGGGCACTCTCAACAGGGCGCGTTCTCTCATCTGTACAATAAAAGATATGAGGATCCATCGCCTGTCTCTGCAGGGTCTGGCAGTCAGCCGCACTGCTCCCTATAGCGCCTAGTGCTTGGAAGCACGCATCGACCAGTACAGTTTTCACGGGACCCAGAAGAAGAGGGGCTATCCCCAGAGTATATAAAATCGACTTATTCTAATAAAAAAAACTCCTTTCTCAGTGATTACTTTATTACAAGAGCTCTGAAGCATCTCTCGGTGCATGCAGCGCTATATATAATACTAATAAAAATAATATTAATAGAGACAAAACTGCCAGCACAGATAGTAAATAATTGGGAAAAAAAGGAATCCGACGATAGACATCTGCAATGAAAACAGTACAAATGTAACACACGCTTACTTACTTGCTTTTGGGGGTTCACACTGTGGTGACCCAAGGGCTACGCCATGGACAGACCAAACATGAAATGAAAATAAAACATAACAAGGAAACTCTAAGGACTCTTGCACCGCATGCCGGCTGCACCTTGCCTCGCTCTGCGGAGTACCCCCTCACTTCGAGGCTGCATGTCTCCTTCTCTCCCTCTGCAGAATACCTCCTTACTTTTAAGCTGCATGTTTCCTGGCTTTGCTCTGCAGAGCACCCCCTCATTTCGAGCATGCATGTCTCCTTCTTCGGAGTACCCCCTCACATCGAGTCTGCATGTGTCCTTCTTCGGAGTACCCCCCCACTTTGAGTCTGCATGTCTCCTTCTTCAGAGTACCCCCTCACTTCAAGTCTGCATGTCTCCTTCTTCAGAGTACCCCCTCACTTTGAGTCTGCATGTCTCCTTCTTCGGAGTACCCCCCACTTCGAGTCTGCATGTCTCCTTCGTCAGAGTACCCCCTCACTTTGAGTCTGCATGTCTCCTTCTTCGGAGTACCTCCTCACTTTGAGGCTGCATGTCTCCTTCTTCGGAGTACCCCCTCACTTCGAGTCTGCATGTCTCCTTCTTCAGAGTACCCCCTCACTTTGAGTCTGCATGTCTCCTTCTACTGAGTACCCCCTCAATTCAAGTCTGCATGTCTCCTTCTTCGGAGTACCTCCTCACTTCGAGGCTGCATGTCTCCTGCTCCGGAGTACCTCCTCGCTTCGAAGCTGCATGCCTCCTTCTCCGGAGTGCCTCCTCTCTTCGAGGCTGCATGTCTTCTGACCTTCTTCTGCAGAGTACCCCCTCACTTCGAGGCGGCCTGCCTCCTTGCCTCCTCTGCAGAGTACCCCCTCACTTCGAAGCTGCATGTCTCCTTCTTCGGAGCACCCCCTCACTTCGAGTCTGCATGTCTCCTTCGCCGGAGTACCCCCTCACTTCGATGCTGCATGTCTCCTGGCCTCCTCTGCAGAGTACCCTCTCACTTCGAGGCTGCATGTCTCCTGGCCTACTCTGCGGAGTACGCCCTCACTTTGAGGCTGCATGTCTCCTTCTTTGGAGTACCCCCTCACTTCGAAGCTGCATGTCTCCTGGCCTCCTCTGCTGAGTACCCTCTCATTTCGAGGCTGCATGTTTCCTGGACTCCTCTGCGGAGTACCCCCCCACTTTGAGTCTGCATGTCTCCTTCTTCAGAGTACCCCCTCACTTCAAGTCTGCATGTCTCCTTCTTCAGAGTACCCCCTCACTTTGAGTCTGCATGTCTCCTTCTTCGGAGTACCCCCCACTTCGAGTCTGCATGTCTCCTTCGTCAGAGTACCCCCTCACTTTGAGTCTGCATGTCTCCTTCTTCGGAGTACCTCCTCACTTTGAGGCTGCATGTCTCCTTCTTCGGAGTACCCCCTCACTTCGAGTCTGCATGTCTCCTTCTTCAGAGTACCCCCTCACTTTGAGTCTGCATGTCTCCTTCTACTGAGTAGCCCCTCAATTCAAGTCTGCATGTCTCCTTCTTCGGAGTACCTCCTCACTTCGAGGCTGCATGTCTCCTGCTCCGGAGTACCTCCTCGCTTCGAAGCTGCATGCCTCCTTCTCCGGAGTGCCTCCTCTCTTCGAGGCTGCATGTCTTCTGACCTTCTTCTGCAGAGTACCCCCTCACTTCGAGGCGGCCTGCCTCCTTGCCTCCTCTGCAGAGTACCCCCTCACTTCGAAGCTGCATGTCTCCTTCTTCGGAGCACACCCTCACTTCGAGTCTGCATGTCTCCTTCGCCGGAGTACCCCCTCGCTTCGATGCTGCATGTCTCCTGGCCTCCTCTGCAGAGTACCCTCTCACTTTGAGGCTGCATGTCTCCTGGCCTACTCTGCGGAGTACGCCCTCACTTTGAGGCTGCATGTCTCCTTCTTTGGAGTACCCCCTCACTTCGAAGCTGCATGTCTCCTGGCCTCCTCTGCTGAGTACCCTCTCATTTCGAGGCTGCATGTTTCCTGGACTCCTCTGCGGAGTACCCCCTCACTTCGAGGCTGCATGTCTCCTGACCTTCTTCTGGAGAGTACCCCCTCACTTCGAGGCTGCATGCCTCCTTGCCTCCTCTGCGGAGTACGCCCTCACTTCGAGGCTGCATGTCTCCTTCTTTGGAGTACCCCCTCACTTCGAAGCTGCATGTCTCCTGGCCTCCTCTGCTGAGTACCCTCTCATTTCTAGGCTGCATGTTTCCTGGACTCCTCTGCGGAGTACCCCCTCACTTCGAGGCTGCATGTCTCCTGACCTTCTTCTGGAGAGTACCCCCTCACTTCGAGGCTGCATGCCTCCTTGCCTCCTCTGCGGAGTACCCCCTCACTTCGAGGCTGCACTGCTGAGACAGGCTCTGGTTGTCTTTCCTTCTCCAGCCCTGAGAAGGACTCGAGCCCGTCAGATCGGCTGCAACGACAGCCCGGACCCCGGCCAGCTGCTCCCGCCTCTCTCAGTCTCTCTGCACTCTCGCCGTGTAAGAATCCATTAGCGGGGGCCCCCGGCTGCCTCCTCCAGCGCGCAGGCTTCATCGGCCGCACCAATGTCAGCCCTAATTTGCGCAAATGAGGCGCGCATTACCAGCGAGAGTGCGCCCCTCGGATGGGCAGTGGCGCAGGAGCGCGCTTGCCGTAGGCGTGCCACCCGGGGCAGCGCAGCCCAGCCCGACAGATGTTGGTTTTCTGTGATTGCCTTTTAATACCCGGCCATCTGTGGATGCCTCTTTGGCCTTGTTTGATGCGTGCGCGGGGACCCTGCTCTCGGGGGCACCGGCTGTACAAGTGGGAGGGCAGATAAGTGATGAGAGGCCCGGGCACAAGGGCAGAGCATGGGGATGCCTGGCAGGGGAGGGGCAGCTGGTACAACAGGGACCACCGCAAGTGTAGGGATGGACAC
The DNA here is from genome assembly GCF_964263255.1 of Lissotriton vulgaris. NCBI lineage: Eukaryota > Metazoa > Chordata > Amphibia > Caudata > Salamandridae > Lissotriton > Lissotriton vulgaris. The sequence goes on from NC_141699.1 coordinate 82,894,388, forward strand.
TGGGGAAAGCGGGGCTGGCAGTCTGGACTGAAGCGCCCGAAACAAAGACTGTGGATGTACGGCCAGTCACCAGAACAGAGGTGCGCACCGTGGATGCAAGGCCTGTCACGAGAACAGAGGTGCGCACCGTGGATGCACGGCCTGTCACGAGAACAGAGGTGCGCACCGTGGATGCACGGCCTGTCAGAGGAGCAGGGATGTGCACTGTGGACGCAAAGCCTGTCACGAGAACAGAGATGCGCAGTGTATAGCACCACCTGTCACGAGAACAGAGGTGCGCAGTGTATAGCACCACCTGTCACGAGAACAGAGGTGCGCAGTGTATAGCACCACCTGTCACGAGAACAGAGGTGCGCAGTGTATAGCACCACCTGTCAGAGGAGCAGAGATGCGCACCATAGATGCTTAGCCTGTCAGAGGAGCAGAGATGCGCACCGTGGATGCACGGCCTGTCAGAGGAGCAGAGATGTGCACTGTGGATGCACGGCCTGTCAGAGGAGCAGAGATGCGCACCGTGGATGCACGGCCTGTGAGAGGAGCAGAGATGTGCACTGTGGATGCTTATCCTGTCAGAGAAGCAGAGATGCGCACCGTGGATGCACGGCCTGTGAGAGGAGCAGAGATGCGCACCGTGGATGCACGGCCTGTCAGAGGAGCAGAGATGTGCACTGTGGATGCACGGCCTGTCAGAGGAGCAGAGATGCGCACCGTGGATGCACGGCCTGTGAGAGGAGCAGAGATGCGCACCGTGGATGCACGGCCTGTCAGAGGAGCACAGATGCGCACCGTGGATGCACGGCCTGTCAGAGGAGCAGAGATGCGCACCGTGGATGCACGGCCTGAGGTACTGGGTTTTCTCGGAACCGATATTATCACAATAACCCAGCGGTGTCAGGGCAACACCCAAAGACCCCGGATTCCCCTGTCTTGGCAAACAGAGACACGGGATACTTCTCGATGACATCAAAGACCAAAGTTTATTGGTTGCAACCAGGGACAGAGGTCTACGAAGTACACACAGGTAGTTCGACAGAGACTGCACCAACTCAATGAACGAAACTCGGTCTTTTATGCCGAAAATTACGCCTCTGGCAACATCACAATTTACATTCGGTGCATACAAACTAACCAATGAACAAGTAGCATTTCAAAAAGGTAACGAATCACGACAGTCAAAGTTAATCCAACTTTCCGTTGTCCAGCCCACCAAAACGATCGCACATATGCTATTTTCCTGTTCGATCAGGCCGGACAAACCCACCATAAAACCTTCAACCCAGATCGATGAACATGTCGTAAAGGAAAGGCAGAAACAGATGGAAAGGAGATAGGGGAGTGGGAACGGTGTGCCATAAAGTCAGGTTACGTCCTGCTCTGTGATCTTTATCAGGCCAGCTGCTGAACAAGGAACTGGCACAGCGGGATTCGCCCCAGGCGAGGAGTCAGTTCGGCCAGGTCAACCAGAAGTCAACTAAGGCGTACGTGTCAAGGACTCGTTTGGCCACGATCATAGGGCCTATGTTAGGGCAACCTTACAAGATGGCTTCCACATACAAAATGGAACCCGGGGGTTCAAACTAAATCCTCAAATGCAGAGTGTTCTCCTATATCGATTCATACGAAAACACTCAGACACGTTACACTCGCCATTTGCGGTCTGTTGACACCAAGATCGTCTATTTCCGACGATCTTTATCAATCGGGTTTCGGAACTGTGAAACCCAATTGGGGACCACGGAACTACAGACCCTCCTTTTGCCCTATCATAGGCAATAAACCCAGACCCATTTTAATCTAAATCCGGATCTATATTCATCAGGTCATCGATATGCTGTTGTAGCATCATCTTATTACTATGCATTTCTCTCCGGACAGGTTTCCGTACGCACAAAGTAGCACAAAGGCCACAAATAGCCGGGGCACACTGTACACTGAGAAAAAACATGAACAGAATCGCCAAAACCATACCAATGACCATCAGAATCTTCCAACCCCAAGTAGATATCAATCCCCATAACCATCCCATCAAAGACCAATCCCCTTTGTCCAGGTGGACAGAATCAGAGATCTTGTGCAATTTGGAAATGGCCTGGAGGACTGACGGAGCGTCGTCTGGAGTAAAAACGCAGCAGCTCGATTGAATCAATCTACAAACTCCCCCTCGATCTGCCAGAATAACATCTAGGGCAACTCTATTCTGAAGTGTCATAAGTCTATCCGACTGGAGCTCAGCAGTCAGGTTACCAAGGGCACCGGCAGTTTCAACTATGGTGGACTCAACCACTCTCGTAAGCTGACGAATATTCCTACTGTTAGCCATAGGTCCCCAGAATGGCAGAAAACCCTTAAAGAAATCACCCAATTCTTGACCTGCAGTGTCTTCTTGGCTAAAGACACCTCTAGCAATTCTCATTTTGTGGTAATCTGCCGCAGCTGTAAAAGTGGGGGGTAACAGAAAGGAAACAAAACATGTGCCCGAGAAGTCATGGGGCAACCATGTGTATGCTTTGTCATAGCAAACAAAGTAGGTACCCTTAGCAGCTAAGAACGCTGGGGAAGACTGAGACGGAAACACGTTAGTCTCAGCACAAACACTCTTCCCTAACTGAGCTTTCGGATTCTTACCGTTGCCCTGTAAACAATAGTAGCCCTTATGGGGCACTATCCAGATCGGTAGAGGACTTTTCGCACACTGGTTAATACTCAGACTAACTCCATATCCAGTAACGTTCCAACCACTATATGGTTGCCTCTCATCTTTTGGAATAGTCTCTACTGCATTAGTCCCGTTAATCATGTCGACTATGCCTCTAGCTATATGACTATTCTTTGGATTATCTCTCGGTGAACGTAAGGGGTCAACACTGTGGGCATATATGAACATGGTTCTATAAGCTCGAATCGAACCATTCAAACTGAAGGGCAAGACCAAATAAGGAATTCCTTTATCGGTTGTATGAGGCATCAAACCACAAATCCAGCAGTTCGTTGTAATGATCACTAACTGATGCTGGTGCAAAAGCTGTATGAAGGAATTATTGGAGAATTCCTTACGTCTGACTACCTCATATTCGGGCAAAGGGTGGAAAGAATGAGAGGAAACAGTAGGTGAAGGTGTAGATTGCACAGTGGAATTAGACGTCATTTTAAAAACAAATGCTACATAACCAACTATAAAAATTACGAAACTCAGTAGTAAAAGTATACATGGTATTAAAAAGCATTTCTTCGACATTATTTTGCAAATGCGTTTTTTAAAAATCAGTGTCTGCACAGGTCTCTCCAACTCAAAGAAATCCATCCTAAACTAAAGTTGCTGCCCACGGTGGTTGGTTGATTCTGCTTGAGAGTGCCTCTGCTGCACCCAGGAAGACTGCCTCGGACCAACAGAACCCAAGACCTAGTGTCTCAGGCTTACACTCCCAAGACTGGTAGCAACCGCGACCCTAGCAGCAAGAACCGGATGGCAGCTCAGAAAAAAAAAATACGTAGATCCTTGGTGGAGAGTTAACCTGCAAACAGTAAAAAAAAAAATCAACTTTATTAATCTTTATTTGTCCTTAATTCTCGATCTCAAATTGTATCTGTCTCTTCCAGGTAATTCTTGATCGGAAAACAAAAGATGAGGCTTGGTAGTGTCCAACCGCTCTGCAGGAGGTATTGATGCTTGCAAAAGACGATCACTCTCTAGTTCTGAATTAGTCCCAATCAAACGAGCATCACTGAACGTAACAATTTTCGGAATTGTTTCTGTTTCGGAATCTGCAAGACCATCCTGAACCCACTTGTCATAAGGTAAAGGTAAGGGTGCTTTCTTCGTATGAGAGCCGTGGATCCAGTGGCGTTTCCCACCTACTCGCACCGCAGATCTCGTTGACAGAAGGACTTGGTAGGGCCCAGTCCAACAGGGCTGCTCATTTTTCGTCTGCTGAAAAGTCCTGACGAAGACCCAAGAGCCGGGTTCTATGGCGTGGCCTGAATCTTCTGTAGCTTGTGGAAGAAAATTATATACCTGTTGGCGTAAAACACTCATTTTAGTTGTCAATTCACGCAAATAGTCAAGCAAAACAGGATAGTCAAGGTCACTAAATCTCGTTGGTCTTGGCACGCCCCAGATATTCGCCGGGCGACCAAACACAACCTCATACGGACTCAAACCCATTTGTGAATGCACAGTTACTCGGGTGGACAAAAGTGCTAATGGCAAAGCATCTGGCCATTGTAAACCAGTGCTCTCTTGAATTTTGGCCAACTTAAGTTTCAGAGTGCCATTATAACACTCGACTAAACCAGCTGATTGGGGATGATTTGCAGGGTGGAATTTCTGCCTAATTCCGAGACCGTCACACTCTCTCTTCATCACTTGACCCACAAACTCACTTCCGTTATCACTCCAAATGATTCTCGGCAAACCAAATCTAGGGAAGAATTCTTTGATCAAAATTTTAGCAGTGGACAGAGCAGTGTTGTCCTTAAGGGGGTAAGCTTCTACCCATCTAGAAAAAGAGCAAACAACCACTAGCACATACTTTAAGTTGTTGCATCTTTCCATATGGATAAAATCTAGCTGCAAAGCCTCGAACGGATACGTAGGAGGAGCAAAATGACCAGCTGGTGTTGGAGTTCCCTTGCCAGGATTATGCATCAAACACACCATACAGTTCTTGACCAAATTCTCTGCACATCTGGGTATTCCCACATTCTGCCAAACCGGAGCCAACAACTTGCAGATCCCTTTCACACTAATGTGTGCCAATCCATGCGCCATTGTAACAACTGGAAGCACATACGCGTTTGGCAGCAACCATCTTTGATGCTCCGACAAATCAGTCCAACAACCATTCGAATACAACCTACTCTTACTCTCCCTCCATTCATCCAACTCTTTCTCAGTGGCCTCACTCTGGATAATCTTCACGCTCTCAATAGTGTCTTCGCACATGCTTTTCTCTGGAACCCATCTCGCTGGTCCCACAACATACATTTGACTCATCACATTCCTAGCAGTTTCTTTCGCAACCTCATCCGCAAACGCATTACCACGGCCAACATCATCCGTAATCTTTCTATGGGCACTGCATTTCACAATCGCTATTTGCAAAGGTAACGTAAGAGATTCAAGAAGTTCATTCACCAGCTGACCATGCTGGATCTTCGTCCCATGCGATGTTAAAAATCCACGTTCACGCCACAATCGTCCAAAGCTATGAGCCACTCCAAAGGCATACTGACTATCAGTATACACATTCACTCTTTTCCCTTTCGCCAACACACATGCTCTCGTAAGTGCAATTAATTCTGCCGTTTGCGCAGAATTGTGCGGGATACGTGCAGCTTCGACAACTGTATGTAAAGTCGTCACGGTATATGCTGCAGTGGTATCGCCATTTGGTAATCTAAAACACGAGCCGTCAACCCACAAAACATCATTACAATCAGGAAGAGGAGTATCTCTCAGATCTATCCTCCCTTTCGTCTCTTCTTCAGTTCTCAAGAAGCAATCGTGTTGCTCTTCGCTATCATTGTCTGTCTCGAATGAAATCGGCAACAACGTAGCCGGATTTAGGGTATTGCACCTCTTGATGTGCACATGGCTCGCTAACAACGTAAGCTCATACCCTGACAACCGAGCACTAGTCAAGTGCTGTGTCTTCGTCCGATTCAACAAGGTATCCACTGCATGTGGAACCATAACCACTAGTATTATCCATAACCAAACCAGCAGATTGTCGAATCAAAACAGCCGCTGCTGCAATTGCTCTCAAGCAACTCGGCAATGCTCTAGCCACAGGATCTAATGTTGACGAAAAGTACGCACATGGGCGTTGCTTCCCACCAAATTGTTGAGTCAAAACCGATTAGTGAAGTAGTGTGGCTCACTGGTTAGAGGCGGCAGACCCGAGAGCAGAGGACTGCCCGGGACCAGGGTTCGATTCCCGGCGCGGCAGGTTTCTGGACCAGGGTCAGCGGACTCGATAATTCTCTCGCCTCGGTGCCCACTCTGATCAGCGATCACACTCGGCAACTCTGGGCATTAGCTTGCCTCATCTTCACTAACGGCCCCACCAGACCGCCGGGGATGCCTGGTCTCACCCTGGAGATACCCATTAAGGGACCATCTCTCAGGGAAGCCAGGAAGGGTTTCGCAGCGGTCGAAGCGCCTTGGGACCCTACGGGTAAGTAGTGCGCTATATAAATGCCAATACATTTACATAATGCACATCCCTCTCTCCCATGGACATATAATGTGAAAGGCTTGCTGTAGTCGGGAGTACCCAACACAGGAGCCGAACACAACGCATTTCGTAATTCAGAGAAACTCTTTTGACATTCGTCAGTCCAAGGAATAGGATTTGGAGTATCCTTAACCATAAGAGCTATCAAAGGTTTCGCTAGAAGGGAAAAATTCGGGATCCACTGTCTACAGTACGACGTAATACCCAAAAACGCACATACTTCTCTCTGTGTCGTAGGGACACTCATTCTCGCAATAGTCTGGATTCTTTCTGGGGTCAGTTTCCTTCCCTCCTTCGATAAGAGGTGACCTAGATAGGTAACTTCTTGGCGACAGAATTGCAGTTTGAAAGAGAAACTTTGTGATGGCAATCGGTTAAATGAGACAACAAAGACACTGTGGCATCCTTACATATGTCTTCTGTATCGGCAGCGACCAACAAATCGTCAACATACTGGATAAGGGCTGCACCTTCAGGTAAGGCCAACAAGTCAAGTTGCGTCTTCAGAGCTTGACTGTAAATTGACGGACTCTCGCAATAACCTTGAGGAGCGCGCTTAAAGCGGAAACTACGTCCTCCTAAAGAGAATCCAAAGATATCTCTACTCTCTATGGCAATCGGGATGCTGAAGAAAGCATTCTTCAAGTCGATCACCGAAAACCAGGGAGCAGAAGCCGGAATCAATGTCAATAATGCAGTAATGTCGGGCACAACCGGAAACTGTGGAACAACAATTTTATTCACTTCACGAAGGTCGATAACAAAACTATATACAGGAGTCTGTGAAGAATCAGTTCTCTTCAAGACAGGCAAAACCGGACTATTACACACATTACCTCGAGTCTCTTCAATAACACCCTTGTCGATCAGATCATAAATGATCGTCAAAAGCGCTTGTTCACCATCGCTTGAAATACGATATTGCCGAATGCGCGGTAACTGAGCATTCGCCTTCAGCGTCACAACATATGGGGGAATATCTAACAGGCCCACATCATTTGGACCCGTAGCCCATAATGAATCTGGTAAAGAAGACAATTCAGGTGGAATACAATCTTTCGAAACATAAATCGGAGAGATTACATTCTCACCTTAAGTAAGATATACCCCTGACGGGGAACAGTACAAAGTCGCATACAATCTCTTCCACAGGTCAAGGCCTAGCAGGTTCTCATTACAACCTGTAGTCAAAAGAAGGGGTGCTTCGAACCTACGAGGACCGACAGAAAGAGGCAATGGAACAGAAATCTGATTCATAACGGGGGCGCCAGAAAAACCTATTGAAACGTTATTAAAGCCAGACAAAGGTGCGCCAGGGAGTTTAGAATGCATAATAGAACTCTTCGTAGCACCAGTGTCTAGCAGAAAAGGCTCTGACACACCTGATGCAATCACTTCCACGTAAGGTCCACTCTGATCTACCGGAACTGAAACAACTCCCTCTCTTTGTCCATGGCTGTCCTAACAATCATTACCTTGCTCCTCATCACCTTCAGCATAGTAATCATCTACGTAGTACTGTGTAGACCTACCAGAAGAATTCTGCTGTTGATCAAAACTGTTCATTGAATTCTGCGGAGGCAAAGGGCGCGCGTTCTGTCCGCGACCTCTACCTCTAGGCGCTTGTTGAGCACCTCTACCTCTAATACCAGGAGCATTATTAGCACGTTGCAACAAAACCGGACAACTGTTCTTATAATGGCCCTCTTCTCTGCAATATGCACACTGATTAGGCCCATACTGAATACGCTGTTGTTGAGGAGTCTCGTCTCTTTGCGAGTTCCTTGAATACTGTTGAGGCAACTGATAATCGTGCTGATTATTAACACGGGGTGGATAAGCTTGTTGTAGAAGAACTTTAGTCTTCAATTCCTTAGTCTTCTTATCCGCTCTCTCTAACTCATCCTTACGCCTATTCTCGTAGTATTGAGCCGTAGCAAGAATTTGCGCCGACGTAGGAACAGGCCAAGCACTCTCAGAATCCTTCAACTTAGTACACAACTCAGGAAGAAGATTGTGCACGAATTTATCAACAAACAATCTCTGGCCACCTTCGGTAGCCATATCCTGACCACTATGATCAACAAAAGTTTCCTCGAAACGCGAGAAAAAGTCTGAACAGACTCATCTTTCTTCTGCTTACAAGCTGACAATTTGTCCCAATTAACACGGACCTCAGGCATTAGAGTCTTCATGAAAGTGATAATTCTACCAGGAAGTTCAGCAATAACATCTTCAGGCTTAGCACCTCCAACTTGTCTATCGTTTGCTGCAACGAGATTCATCCACGAACCGCCCAATTCATTATCATGATCTGTATGCCAAATGACATTCCAGATGGACTGTGGGACAACATTCCCAAACAGCATATCTATATCCGCCAAATTCATAACGCACAAACTCACAGTTTGCGCAAGTTCTTTATAATATCCTGCCAGATTCTTCAGCGGATCTGGTAAAGTCTGCTTAAGCGCTAGAACTTCTGCACGCTTCCATGGTACATGGACCCATACTCGCTGAAAGTGAGCTAAAACAGGTGGCTGAGCAGCAGCATCAGCAGGTCTCCATACCGGAGGAACCTCTCGCATCGGATATTGACGCGCATGTCTCCTAACTGACGAATCTGGCTCAAACAGTCGTTCAGTAGGGACATCGCTACGGAGCAACAGTAACGTCGATACCGCTTTCTCAACATTGAGTAAACTCACAATCGTTCCTTTGGCAAATTCCGAACGCAATTGAGACAATTCTACAGGAACTCTACCCAATCCGTCCATCCATTGTCCATGGAGGAATGCACACATAAGCTCGAAAACATAACGCTGCTTTGGTGCTTCCCATTGTCGGAAAACATCCATAATACCCTCTAGATCATACTGGGACTTATACGTCACCCATCTATGTGCAATATTGTCAAGGACCACTCGTTCATCTGTATCGGGCAATTGACTATGCGATTGTCTACGCTCACTCACAGGAGACATACCCATTTGTCCCAAGATAGGAGTTAAAAAATTAGAAAAGGCAGTGGTCATCCGCTGTCTAGGAGAATGAACAGTTGGAAAGACAAGAGGAGACGAAACAGTAGTAGTAGTAGGATCCATAGTCGGAACAGACATAGAGGCAGTAGTAGCAGGAAGAGGCAAAGTTGGCAACCCTTGAGAAGGCTGTGCATAAGGAACAACAACCAACGAAGAAGCTGACTGTGGAGGAATAACAGGAGGCAAAGCAATAGCTGCTTGCGCGGCTACAACCGGTGGTGGTGGTGCCGCCGTAGCATTCTGCACATAAGGTGGTGGTGAATTTAGCAAATGCGACATCAAAGGGTCTTTCACAAGATCCTTTTCGTCTTTCTGCTCTTTAACCGGCAAGACTGGGTAGCATCTGTCTACCGCTAACTTCCTCACTCTAAGTATCTGCTCACTGTCTTTCTCTTCTACGTCATCTCTGTATGCAACGGCAGCTTGTACCATTGACATACCCTTTCTATTCTTCTTTGCTAACTTAATCTCTTTCTGTTTGGCTTCCTTGCGCCATATGCGGAAAGAGTCAAACATTGCCGGCCGGGCTTTCTTCTTGAACAACCTCACTTCAAGGTTATTTAAAACTTCTGTCTCGAAACTACCATAACGGGGCCACTGTAGGACACCGTCATTCTTCGTATATTTTACCCAAATCTCATTATAGCTAATAGGACCTACTCCATGTTTCACATACAACTCGTATGTAGGAGTGCCGATCGGAGGAACCGGACACGAATCCTCTAACCGGGAATCCCTCAACATACCACAACTAAACAAATTCCTAAGACTGCTAAAACCAGGCATCTTGCTCACTAGTCTAGCTTCAAAAAACAAGGGTAATCTAAAAATCGATAAGCTCGTGAATACACGAATCCCTTGGCTTTGGGGCCTGCAGGCACCAAATCAAAGCTATCCACTAAAGGATACAAAACAAACTAAGAACTAGGAGACGCTCCCTTTATACTTAACTGAGTTGTCGATGGCATCACCAGAAGACCCGTCAATCGTCTCGCTCTACAATCGTCTAAGGCTCCAAAACAGGGCGACAGTCAGGGCAGGAGTCCTTCGTAGCCGTCGGGACGCGGGAAACCTCGCAGCAAAGACCTTCAGAACCACGTCAACATACAGGGGTCGCTGAAGTGGCTGGCCAACCTCTGGAATTTTCTCACGAAGCTCCTCACGAACCTCTGGCTTGGACCGGTACCGCTGAAGTCGCCCCACATGAGGCGCCAATTGAGGTACTGGGTTTTCTCGGAACCGATACTATCACAATAACCCAGCTGTGTCAGGGCAACACCCAAAGACCCCGGATTCCCCTGTCTTGGCAAACAGAGACACGTGATACTTCTCGATGACGTCAAAGACCAAAGTTTATTGGTTGCAACCAGGGACAGAGGTCTACGAAGTACACACGGGTAGTTCGACAGAGACTGCACCAACTCAATGAACGAAACTCTGTCTTTTATGCCGAAAATTACGCCTCTGGCAACATCACAATTTACATTCGGTGCATACAAACTAACCAATGAACAAGTAGCATTTCAAAAAGGTAGTGAATCACAACAGTCAAAGTTAATCCCACTTTCCGTTGTCCAGCCCACCAAAACGATCGCACATATGCTATTTTCCTGTTTGATCAGGCCGGACAAACCCACCATAAAACTTTCAACCCAGATCGATGAACATGTCGTAAAGGAAAGGCAGAAACAGATGGAAAGGAGATAGGGGAGTGGGAACGGTCTGCCATAAGTCAGGTTACGTCCTGCTCTTTGATCTTTATCAGGCCAGCTGCTGAACAAGGAACTGGCACAGCGGGATTCGCCCCAGGCGAGGAGTCAGTTCGGCCAGGTCAACCAGAAGTCAACTAAGGGGTACGTGTCAAGGACTCGTTTGGCCACAATCATAGGGCCTATGTTAGGGCAACCTTACAAGATGGCTGCCACATACAAAATGGAACCCGAGGGTTCAAACTGAATCCTCAAATGCAGAGTGTTCTCCTATATCGATTCATACGAAAACACTCAAACACGTTACACTTGCCATTTGCGGTCTGTTGACACCAAGATCGTCTATTTGTGAAGATCTTTATCAATCGGGTTTCGGAACTGTCGAACCCAATTCGGGACCACGGAACTACAGCCCCTCCTTTTGCCCAATCATAGGCAATAAACCCAGACCCATTTTAATCTAAATCCGGATCTATATTCATCAGGTCATCGATATGCTGTTATAGCATCATCTTATTACTATGCATTTCTCTCCGGACAGGTTTCAGTACGCACAAAGTAGCACAAAGGCCACAAATAGCCGGGGCACACTGTACACTGAGACAAAACATTAACAGAATCGCCAAAACCATACCAATGACCATCAGAATCTTCCAACCCCAAGTGGATATAAATCCCCATAACCATCCCATCAAAGACCAATCCCCTTTGTCCAGGAGGACAGAATCGGAGATCTTGTGAAATTTGGAAATGGCCTGGAGGACTGACGGAGCGATGTCTGGAATAAAAACGCAGCAGTTCGATTTAATCAATCTACAAACTCCCCCTAGATCTGCCAGAATAACATCTACGGCAACTCTATTCTGAAGCTTCATAAGTCTATCCGACTGGAGCTCAGCAGTCAGGTTACCAAGGGCACCGGCAGTTTCACCTATGGTGGACTCAACCACTCTCGTAAGCTGACGAATATTCCTACTGTTAGCCATAGGTCCCCAGAATGGCAGAAAACCCTTAAAGAAATCACCCAATTCTTGACCTGCAGTGTCTTCTTAGCTAAAGACACCTCTAGCAATTCTCATTTTGTGGTAATCTGCCGCAGCTGTAAAAGTGGGGGGTAACAGAAAGGAAACAAAACATGTGCCCGAGAAGTCATGGGGCAACCATGTGTATGCTTTGTCATAGCAAACAAAGTAGGTACCCTTAGCAGCTAAGAACGCTGGGGAAGACTGAGACGGAAACACGTAAGTTATCAGCACAAACACTCTTCCCTAACTGAGCCTTCGGATTCTTACCGTTGCCCTGTAAACAATAGTAGCCCTTATGGGGCACTATCTAGATCGGTAGAGGACTTTTCGCACGCTGGTTAATACTCAGACTAACTCCATATCCAGTTACGTTCCAACCACTATATGGTTGCCTCTCATCTTTTGGAATAGTCTCTACTGCATTAGTCCCTTTAATCATGTCGACTATGCCTCTAGCTATAGGACTATTCTTTGGATTATCTCTCGGTGAACGTAAGGGGTCAACACTGTGGGCATATATGAACATGGTTCTATAAGCTCGAATCGAACCATTCAAACTGAAGGGCAAGACCAAATAAGGAATCCCTTTATCGGTTGTATGAGGCATCAAACCACAAATCCAGCAGTTCGTTGTATTGATCACTAACTGATGCTGGTGCAAAAGCTGTATGAAGGAATTATTGGAGAATTCCTTACGTCTGACTACCTCATATTCGGGCAAAGGGTGGAAAGAATGAGAGGAAACAGTAGGTGAAGGTGTAGATTGCACAGTGGAATTAGACGTCATTTTAAAAACAAATGCTACATAACCAACTATAAAAATTACGAAACTCAGTAGTAAAAGTATACATGGTATTAAAAAGCATTTCTTCGACATTATTTTGCAAATGCGTTTTTTAAAAGTCAGTGTCTGCACAGGTCTCTCCAACTCAAAGAAATCCATCCTAAACTAAAGTTGCTGCCAGCGGTGGTTGGTTGATTCTGCTTGAGAGTGCCTCTGCTGCACCCAGGAAGACTGCCTCGGACCAACAGAACCCAAGACCTAGTGTCTCAGGCTTACACTCCCAAGACTGGTAGGAACCGCGACCCTAGCAGCAAGAACCGGATGGCAGCTCAGAAAAACAAAAATGCGTAGATCCTTGGTGGAGAGTTAACCTGCAAACAGTAAAAAAAAAATCTACTTTATTAATCTTTATTTGTCCTTAATTCTCGATCTCAAATTATATCTGTCTCTTCCAGGTAATTCTTGATCGGAAAACAAAAGATGAGGCTCGGTAGTGTCCAACCGCTCTGCAGGAGGTATTGATGCTTGCAAAAGACGATCACTCTCTAGTTCTGAATTAGTCCCAATCAAACGAGCATCACTGAACGTAACAAATTTCGGAATTGTTTCTGTTTTGGAATCTGCAAGACCATCCTGAACCCACTTGTCATAAGGTAAAGGTAAGGGTGCTTTCTTCGTATGGGAGCCGTGGATCCAGTGGCGTTTCTCACGTACTCGCACCGCAGATCTCGTCGACAGAAGGACTTGGTAGGGCCCAGTCCAACAGGGCTGCTCGTTTTTCGTCTGCTGAAAATTCCTGACGAAGACCCAAGAGCCGGGTTCTATGGCGTGGCCTGGATCTTCTGTAGCTTGTGGAAGAAAATTATATACCTGTTGGCGTAAAACACTCATTTTAGTTGTCAATTCACGCAAATAGTCAAGCAAAACAGGGTATTCAAGGTCACTAAATCTCGTTGGTCTTGGTACGCCCCAGATATTCGCCGGGCGACCAAACACAACCTCATACGGGCTCAAACCCATTCGTGGATGCACAGTCATTCGGGTGGACAAAAGTGCTAATGGCAAAGCATCTGGCCATTGTAAACCAGTGCTCTCTTGAATTTTGTCCAACTTAAGGTTCAGAGTGCCATTATAACACTCGACTAAACCAGCTGATTGGGGATGATTTGCAGCGTGGAAATTCTGCCTAATTCCGAGACCGTCACACACTCTCTTCATCACTTGACCCACAAACTCACTTCCGTTATCACTCCAAATGATTCTTGGCAAACCAAATCTAGGGAAGAATTCTTTGATCAAAATTTTAGCAGTGGACAGAGCAGTGTTGTCCTTAAGGGGGTAAGCTTCTACCCATCTAGAAAAAGAGCAAACAACCACTAGCACATACTTTAAGTTGTTGCATCTTTCCATATGGATAAAATCTAGCTGCAAAGCCTCGAACGGATACGTAGGAAGAGCAAAATGACCAGCTGGTGTTGGAGTTCCCTTGCCAGGATTATGCATCAAACACACCATACAGTTCTTGACCAAATTCTCTGCACATCTGGGTATTCCCACATTCTGCCAAACCGGAGCCAACAACTTGCAAATCCCTTTCACACTAATGTGTGCCAATCCATGCGCCATTGTAACAACTGGAAGCACATACACGTTTGGCAGCAACCATCTTTGATGCTCCGACAAATCAGTCCAACAACCATTCGAATCCAACCTACCCTTACTCTCCCTCCATTCATCCAACTCTTTCTCAGTGGCCTCACTCTGGATAATCTTCACGCTCTCAATAGTGTCTTCGCACATGCTTTTCTCTGGAACCCATCTCGCTGGTCCCACAACATACATTTGACTCATCACATTCCTAGCAGTTTCTTTCGCAACCTCATCCGCAAACGCATTACCACGGCCAACATCATCCGTAATCTTTCTATGGGCACTGCATTTCACAATCGCTATTTGCAAAGGTAACGTAAGAGATTCAAGAAGTTCATTCACCAGCTGCCCATGCTGGATCTTCGTCCCATGCGATGTCAAAAATCCACGTTCACGCCACAATTGTCCAAAGCTATGATCCACTCCAAAGGCATACTGACTATCAGTATACACATTCACTCTTTTCCCTTTCGCCAACATACATGCTCTCGTAAGTGCAATTAATTCCGCCGTTTGCGCAGAATTGTGCGGGATACGTGCAGCTTCGACAACTGTATGTAAAGTCGTCACAGCATATGCTGCAGTGGTATCGCCATTTGGTAATCTAAAACACGAGCCGTCAACCCACAAAACATCATTACAATCAGGAAGAGGAGTATCTCTCAGATCTATCCTCCCTTTCGTCTCTTCTTCAGTTCTCAAGAAGCAATCGTGTTGCTCTTCGCTATCATTGTCTGTCTCAAGTGAAATCGGCAACAATGTAGCCAGATTTAGGGTATTGCACCTCTTGATGTGCACATGGCTCGCTAACAACGTAAGCTCATACCCTGACAACCGAGCACTAGTCAAGTGCTGTGTCTTCGTCCGATTCAACAAGGTATCCACTGCATGTGGAACCATAACCACTAGCGTATTATCCATAACCAAACCAGCAGATTGTCGAATCGAAACAGCCGCTGCTGCAGTTGCTCTCAAGCAACTCGGCAATGCTCTAGCCACAGGATCTAATGTTGACGAAAAGTACGTACATGGGCGTTGCTTCCCGCCAAATTGTTGAGTCAAAACCGATAATGCACATCCCTCTCTCTCATAGACATATAATGTGAAAGGCTTGCTGTAGTCGGGAGTACCCAACACAGGAGCCGAACACAACGCATTTCGTAATTCAGAGAAACTCTTTTGACATTCGTCAGTCCAAGGAATAGGATTTGGAGTATCCTTAACCATAAGAGCTATCAAAGGTTTCGCTAGAAGGGAAAAATTCGGGATCCACTGCCTACAGTACGACGTAATACCCAAAAACGCACGTACTTCTCTCTGTGTCGTAGGGACACTCATTCTCGCAATAGTCTGGATTCTTTCTGGGGTCAGTTTCCTTCCCTCCTTCGATAAGAGGTGACCTAGATAGGTAACTTCTTGGCGACAGAATTGCAGTTTGAAAGAGAAACTTTGTGATGGCAATCGGTTAAATGAGACAACAAAGACACTGTGACATCCTTGAATATGTCTTCTGTATCGGCAGCGACCAACAAATCGTCAACATACTGGATAAGGGCTGCACCTTCAGGTAAGGCCAACAAGTCAAGTTGCGTCTTCAGAGCTTGACTGTAAATTGACGGACTCTCGCAATAACCTTGAGGAGCGCGCTTAAAGCGGAAACTACGTCCTCCTAAAGAGAACCCAAAGATATCTCTACTCTCTATGGCAATCGGGATGCTGAAGAAAGCATTCTTCAAGTCGATCACCGAAAACAGGTAGCAGAAGCCGGAATCAATGTCAATATAGCAGTAATGTCGGGCACAACCGGAAACTGTGGAACAACAATTTTATTCACTTCACGAAGGTCGATAACAAAACTATATACAGGAGGCTGTGAAGAATCAGTTCTCTTCAAGACAGGCAAAACCGGACTATTACACACATTACCTCGAGTCTCTTCAATAACACCCTTGACGATCAGATCATAAATGATCATCAAAAGCGCTCGTTCACCATCGCTTGAAATACGATATTGCGGAATGCGCGGTAACTGAGCATTCGTCTTCAGCGTCACAACATATGGGGGAATATCTAACAGGTCCACATCATTTGGACCCGTAGCCCATAATGAATCTGGTAAAGAAGACAATTCAGGTGGAATACAATCTTTTGAAACATAAATCGGAGAGATCACATTCTCACCTTAAGTAAGATATACCCCTGACGGGGAACAGTACAAAGTCGCATACAATCTCTTCCACAGGTCAAGGCCTAGCAGATTCTCATTACAACCTGTAGTCAAAAGAAGGGATGCTTCGAACCTACGAGGACCGACAGAAAGAGGCAACGGAACAGAAATCTGATTCATAACGGGGGCGCCAGAAAAACCTATTGAAACGTTATTAAAGCCAGACAAAGGTGCGCCAGGGAGTTTAGAATGCATAATAGAACTCTTCGTAGCACCAGTGTCTAGCAGAAAAGGCTCTGACACACCTGATGCAATCACTTCCACGTAAGGTCCACTCTGATCTACCGGAACTGAAACAACTCCCTCTCTTTGTCCATGGCTGTCCTAACAATCATTACCTTGCTCCTCATCACCTTCAGCATAGTAATCATCTACGTAGTACTGTGTAGACCTACCAGAAGAATTCTGCTGTTGATCAAAACTGTTCATTGAATTCTGCGGAGGCAAAGGGCGCGCGTTCTGTCCGCGACCTCTACCTCTAGGCGCTTGTTGAGCACCTCTACCTCTAACACCAGGAGCATTATTAGCACGTTGCAACAAAACCGGACAACTGTTCTTATAATGGCCCTCTTCTCTGCAATATGCACACTGATTAGGCCCATACTGAATACGCTGTTGTTGAGGAGTCTCGTCTCTTTGCGAGTTCCTCGAATACTGTTGAGGCAACTGATAATCGTGCTGATTATTAACACGGGGTGGATAAGCTTGTTGTAGAAGAACTTTAGTCTTCAATTCCTTAGTCTTCTTATCCGCTCTCTCTAACTCATCCTTACGCCTATTCTCGTAGTATTGAGCCGTAGCAAGAATTTGCGCCGACGTAGAAACAGGCCAAGCACTCTCAGAATACTTCAACTTAGTACACAACTCAGGAAGAAGATTGTGCACAAATTTATCAACAAACA
This sequence comes from Lissotriton vulgaris, assembly GCF_964263255.1. Classification (NCBI taxonomy): domain Eukaryota; kingdom Metazoa; phylum Chordata; class Amphibia; order Caudata; family Salamandridae; genus Lissotriton; species Lissotriton vulgaris. The sequence continues at coordinate 82,911,962 of NC_141699.1, forward strand.
ATCTCTGGCCACCTTCGGTAGCCATATCCTGACCACTATGATCAACAAAAGTTTTGTCGAAACGCGAGAAAAAGTCTGAAACAGACTCATCTTTCTTCTGCTTACAAGCTGACAATTTGTCCCAATTAACACGGACCTCAGGCATTAGAGTCTTCATGAAAGTGATAATTCTACCAGGAAGTTCAGCAATAACATCTTCAGGCTTAGCACCTCCAACTTGTCTATCGTTTGCTGCAACGAGATTCACCCACGAATCGCCCAATTCATTATCATGATCTGCATGCCGAATGACATTCCAGATGGACTGTGGGACAACATTCCCAAACAGCATATCTATATCCGCCAAAATTATAACGCACAAACTCACAGTTTGCGCAAGTTCTTTATAATATCCTGCCGGATTCTTCCGCAGATCTGGTAAAGTCTGCTTAAGCGCTAGAACTTCTGCACGCTTCCATGGTACATGGACCCATACTCGCTTAAAGTGAGCTAAAACAGGTGGCTGAGCAGCAGCATCAGCAGGTCTCCATACCGGAGGAACCTCTTGCATCGGATATTGACGCGCATGTCTCCTAACTGATGAATCTGGCTCAAACAGTCGTTCAGTAGGGACATCGCTACGGAGCAACAGTAACGTCTATACCGCTTTCTCAACATTGAGTAAACTCACAATCGTTCCTTTGGCAAATTCCAAACGCAATGGAGACAATTCTACAGGAACTCTACCCAATCCGTCCATCCATTGTTCATGGAGGAATGCACACATAAGCTCGAAAACATAACGCTGCTTTGGTGCTTCCCATTGTCGGAAAACATCCATAATACCTTCTAGAGCATACTGGGACTTATACGTCACCCATCTACGTGCAATATGGTCAAGGACCACTCGTTCATCTGTATCGGGCAATTGACTACGCAATTGTCTACGCTCACTCACAGGAGACATACCCATTTGTCCCAAGATAGGAGTCAGAAAATTAGAAAAGGCAGTGGTCATCCGCTGTCTAGGAGAATGAACAGTCGGAAAGACAAGAGGAGACGAAACAGTAGTAGTAGTAGGATCCATAGTCGGAACAGACATAGAGGCAGTAGTAGCAGCAAGAGGCAAAGTTGGCAATCCTTGAGAAGGCTGTGCATAAGGAACAACAACCAACGAATAAGCTGGCTGTAGAGGAATAACAGGAGGCAAAGCAATAGGTGCTTGCGCGTCTACAACCGGTGGTGGTGGTGCCGTAGCATTCTGCACATAAGGTGGTGGTGAATTTAGCAAATGCGACATCAAAGGGTCTTTCACAAGATCCTTTTCGTCTTTCTGCTCTTTAACCGGCAAGACTGGGTAGCATCTGTCTACCGCTAACTTCCTCACTCTAAGCATCTGCTCACTGTCTTTCTCTTCTACGTCATCTCTGTATGCAACGGCAGCTTGTACCATTGACATACCCTTTCTATTCTTCTTTGCTAACTTAATCTCTCTCTGTTTGGCTTCCTTGCGCCATATGCGGAAAGAGTCAAACATTGCCGGCCGGGCTTTCTTCTTGAACAACCTCACTTCAAGGTGATTTAAAACTTCTGTCTCGAAACTACCATAACGGGGCCATTGTAGGACACCGTCATTCTTCATATATTTTACCCAAATCTCATTATAGCTAATAGGACCTACTCCATGTTTCACATACAACTCGTATGTAGGGGTTCCGATCGGAGGAACCGGACACAAATCCTCTAACCGGGAATCCCTCAACGTACCACAACTAAACAAATTCCTAAGACTGCTAAAACCAGGCATCTTGTTCACTAGTCTAGCTTCAAACAACAAGGGTAATCTAAAAATCGATAAGCTCGTGAATACACGAATCCCTTGGCTTTGGGGCCTGCAGGTACCAAATCAAAGCTATCCACTAAAGGATACAAAACAAACTAAGAACTAGGAGACGCTCCCTTTATACTTAACTGAGTTGTCGATGGCGTCACCAGAAGACCCGTCAATCGTCTCGCTCTACAATCGTCTAAGGCTCCAAAACAGGGCGACAGTCAGGGCAGCAGTCCTTCCTAGCCGTCGGGACGCGGGAAACCTCGCAGCAAAGACCTTCGGAACCACGTCGACATACAGGGGTCGCTGAAGTGGCTGGCCAACCTCTGGAATTTTCTCACAAAGCTCCTCACGAACCTCTGGCTTGGACCGGTACCGCTGAAGTCGCCCAACGTTGGGCGCCAATTGAGGTACTGGGTTTTCTCGGAACTGATACTATCACAATAACCCAGCGGTGTCAGGGCAACACCCAAAGACGCCGGATTCCCCTGTCTTGGCAAACAGAGACACGTGATACTTCTCGATGACGTCAAAGACCAAAGTTTATTGGTTGCAACCAGGGACAGAGGTCTACGAAGTACACACGGGTAGTTCGACAGAGACTGCACCAACTCAATGAACGAAACTCGGTCTTATGCCGAAAATTACGCCTCTGGCAACATCACAATTTACATTCGGTGCATACAAACTAACCAATGAACAAGTAGCATTTCAAAAAGGTAGCGAATCACAACAGTCAAAGTTAATCCCACTTTCCGTTGTCCAGCCCACCAAAACGATCGCACATATGCTATTTTCCTGTTCGATCAGGCCGGACAAACCCACCATAAAACCTTCAACCCAGATCGATGAACATGTCATAAAGGAAAGGCAGAAACAGATGGAAAGGAGATAGGGGAGTGGGAACGGTGTGCCATAAAGTCAGGGCACGTCCTGCTCTTTGATCTTTATCAGGCCAGCTGCTGAACAAGGAACTGGCACAGCGGGATTTGCCCCAGGCGAGGAGTCAGTTCGGCCAGGTCAACCAGAAGTCAACTAAGGCGTACGTGTCAAGGACTCCTTTGGCCACGATCATAGGGCCTATGTTAGGGCAACCATGCAAGATGGCTGCCACATACAAAATAGAACCCGAGGGTTCAAACTAAATCCTCAAATGCAGAGTGTTCTCCTATATCGATTCATACGAAAACACTCAGACACGTTACACTCGCCATTTGCGGTCTGTTGACACCAAGATCGTCTATTTCCGACGATCTTTATCAATGGGGTTTCGGAACTGTCGAACCCAATTCGGGACCACGGAACTACAGGCCTATCAGAGGAGCAAGGATGAGCACTGTGAATGCACGGCCTGTCAGAGAAGCAGAGATGCGCACCGTGGATGCACGGCCTGTCAGAGGAGCAAGGATGAGCACTGTGAATGCACGTCCTGTCAGAGAAGCAGAGATGCGCACCGTGGATGCACGGCCTGTCAGAGGAGCAAGGATGAGCACTGTGAATGCACGGCCTGTCAGAGGAGCAGAGATGCGCACCATGGATGCACGGCCTGTCAGAGGAGCAGAGATGCGCACTGTGGATGCACGGCCTGTCAGAGGAGCAGAGATGCGCACCGTGGATGCACAGCCTGTCAGAGGAACAGAGATGCGCAGTGTGGATGCATGGCCTGTCAGAGGAGCAAAGATGCGCACCGTTGGTGCTTAGCCTGTCAGAGGAGCAGAGATGCGCACCGTGGCTGCACGGCCTGTCAGAGGAGCAGAGAGGCGCACCGTGGATGCACGGCCTGTCAGAGGAGCAGAGATGCGCACCTTGGATGCTTAGCCTGTCAGAGGAGCAGAGATGCACGCTGTGGATGAATGGTCTGTCAGAGGAGCAGAGATGTGCACCTTGGATGCTTAGCCTGTCAGAGGAGCAGAGATGCACGCTGTGGATGAATGGTCTGTCAGAGGAGCAGAGATGCGCATTGCGGATGCATGGCATGTCAGAGGAGCAGAGATGCGGACTGTGGATGCACGGCCTGTCAGAGGAGCAAGGATGAGCACTGTGAATGCACGGCCTGTCAGAGGAGAAGAGATGTGGACTGTGGATGCATGGCCAGTCAGAGGAGCAGAGATGTGGACTGTAGATGAACAACCTCTCAGATGAGCAGAGATGCGCACCGTGGATGCACGGCCTGTCAGAGGATCAGAGATGTGCATTGTGGATACTTGGCCAGTCAAAGGAGCACAGATGCGCACCGTGGATGCACGGCCTGTCAGAGGAGCAGAGATGCGCACTGTGGATGCACGGCCTCTCAGAGGAGCAGAGATGCGCACCGTGGATGCACGGCCTGTCAGAGGAGAAAGGATGAGCACTGTGAATGCACGGCCTGTCAGAGAAGCAGAGATGCGCACCGTGGATGCACGGCCTGTCAGAGGAGCAAGGATGAGCACTGTGAATGCACGGCCTGTCAGAGAAGCAGAGATGCGCACCGCGGATGCACGGCCTGTCAGGGGAGCAAGGATGAGCACTGTGAATGCACGGCCTGTCAGAGAAGCAGAGATGCGCACCGTGGATGCACGGCCTGTCAGAGGAGCAAGGATGAGCACTGTGAATGCACAGCCTGTTAGAGAAGCAGAGATGTGCACCATGGATGCACGGCCTGTCAGAGGAGCAAGGATGAGCACTGTGAATGCACGGCCTGTCAGAGAAGCAGAGATGCGCACCGTGGATGCACGGCCTGTCAGAGGAGCAAGGATGAGCACTGTGAATGCACAGCCTGTTAGAGAAGCAGAGATGCGCACCGTGGATGCACGGCCTGTCAGAGGAGCAAGGATGAGCACTGTGAATGCACGGCCTGTCAGAGAAGCAGAGATGCGCACTGTGAATGCACGGCCTGTCAGAGAAGCAGAGATGCACACTGTGAATGTACGGCCTGTTAGAGGAGCTGAGATGCGCACCGTGGATGCACGGTCTGTCAGAGGAGCAGAGATGCGCACCGTGGATGCACGGCCTGTCAGAGGAGCAGAGATGTGCACTGTGGATGCTCGGCCTGTCAGAGGAGCAAGGATGAGCACTGTGAATGCACGGCCTGTCAGAGAAGCAGAGATGCGCACCGTGGATGCACGGCCTGTCAGAGGAGCAAGGATGAGCACTGTGAATGCACGGCCTGTCAGAGAAGCAGAGATGCGCACCGTGGATGCACGGCCTGTCAGAGGAGCAGAGATGCGCACTGTGGATGCACGGCCTGTCAGAGGAGCAGAGATGCGCACCGTGGATGCACGGCCTGTCAGAGGAGCACAGATGCGCACCGTGGATGCACGGCCTGTCAGAGGAGCAGAGATGCGCACAGTTGATGCACGGTCTGTCAGAGGAGCAAGGATGAGCACTGTGGATGTACGGCCTGTCAGAGGAGCAGAGATGCGCACCGTGGATGCACGGTCTGTCAGAGGAGCAGAGATGCGCGCCGTGGATGCACGGTCTGTCAGAGGAGCTGAGATGCGCACCGTGGATGCACGGCCTGTCAGAGGAGCAGAGATGTGCACTGTGGATGCACGGCCTGTCAGAGGAGCAAGGATGAGCACTGTGAATGCACGGCCTGTCAGAGAAGCAGAGATGCGCACTGTGAATGCACGGCCTGTCAGAGGAGCAAGGATGAGCACTGTGAATGCACAGCCTGTTAGAGAAGCAGAGATGTGCACCATGGATGCACGGCCTGTCAGAGGAGCAAGGATGAGCACTCTGAATGCACGGCCTGTCAGAGAAGCAGAGATGCGCACCGTGGATGCACGGCCTGTCAGAGGAGCAGCGATGCGCACTGTGGATGCACGGCCTGTCAGAGGAGCAGAGATGCGCACCGTGGATGCACGGCCTGTCAGAGGAGCACAGATGCGCGCCGTGGATGCACGGCCTGTCAGAGGAGCAGAGATGCGCACAGTGGATGCACGGTCTGTCAGAGGAGCAAGGATGAGCACTGTGGATGTACGGCCTGTCAGAGGAGCAGAGATGCGCACCGTGGATGCACGGTCTGTCAGAGGAGCAGAGATGCGCGCCGTGGATGCACGGTCTGTCAGAGGAGCTGAGATGCGCACCGTGGATGCACGGCCTGTCAGAGGAGCAGAGATGTGCACTGTGGATGCACGGCCTGTCAGAGGAGAAAGGATGAGCACTGTGAATGCACGGCCTGTCAGAGAAGCAGAGATGCGCACTGTGAATGCACGGCCTGTCAGAGGAGCAGGGATGCACACCATGGATGCACGGCCTGTCAGAGGAACAGAGATGTGCAATGTCTGTGGATGCACAACCTGTCAGAGGATCAGATAGGTGTACCGTGAATAGCACGCCTGTCAGAGGAGCAGAGATGCGCACCGTGGATGCAAGACCTGTCAGTAGAACAAAGATGGCTACTATGAATAGCACGGCCTGTCACATGAGCCCTGGAGGTAGCAGGGCCTAGATATGACATGGGTATTTGAGAGATAGCACGGCCCTTGGATGGAAAGGAACCCTCGGAGGGGGCAGGAGTTGAACTCTAGATATAGCAGCCTCTTTTGACTGCATAATGGCACTAGAGACAACAGGGCCCAAGATCAGAAGGGGGCTTTCAAGAATGCAGACCTCATGGCCAGAGATAAGTAGTAACAGTAATAGGACCCCAGGCTATTGATGGGAACTAGATATAGCAGAGCCCTCTGCCTGAAAGGACAGCTAGAGATAGCAGGGCCAGTAAAAGATGAGCTCTGAAGATAGCAGGGCCAGTCAGAGATGTCCTCTGAAGATAGCATGGCCAGTCAGAAATGAGCTCTGAAGATAGCAGGGCCAGTCAGAGATGAGCTCTGAAGATGACTGGGCCAGTCAGAGATGAGCTCTGAAGATAGCAGGGCCAGTCAGAGATGAGCTCTGAACATAGCAGGGCCAGTCAGAGATGAGCTCTGTAATACCCGCGGGAGGAGCAGGACCGGACAGGGGACTGCCCCCTTCTCACGCCGAAGCGACGTTGATGCAGTCAAGGATCCAGGCCCGCGCTGGCCGAAGGCGCAGCAGTGAGGAGAGACCCGCCACCTCCCACCTGAGGTCAGCGTGAGATAGGTTCTCGTACTATGCCCCCAACCTGAATCCCGGTAACACTGGTCCTTCTGGAATGCCTGGTTTTAAGTTGGCGCCCGTCGGGCTTAGCGGCTGACTCTGGGAGAGAGGAGAGTTGCATCCCAAATAGGGAGCACTCTGCTGTCCACTGTGAAGAGGTAGTCTGCCGTGCCCTGTGACGACCGCTACCCCTGGGGGGAGGGGCATCGCACACCTACCTGTGCCAAGTTGCTACATTAACTCTGGAAAATGCCTGGCTTTAAAATGGCGGCTGCACGACTGTGTTGGATCTGCGCACTTGAAACCTCCCCCTCCCAGAAGCAATTGGCACAGATATTATCTAAAAAAAAAGGGTTCAGACGGGGATAGCATCGGCCGCCCCCTTGTTAACCTTTGTGGACTCTGCCTACTTGGTTCGGCCCAGCACAACCTGTATCCAGCATGCTGCTTTACTCACCACCATCCGACGTTCTACCCCTATGGACATCTCCAACTCAGTGGATCCTTCCAGACCCAAGACCTTCACCCTTGAGTGCAACACCACATGAACACCTAGCTGAACGATGGCAAGAATTTCCTGCTAGTATGTAATCTATAATTGTCCAAGCCTAATCACTGTTAAAATGTAATCCTGAGTGAATTTGCAATTTGTATATATTTATATCTCTAACCACTAGTATATGTAGTAGACCTCTGTACTTACTACCATTCCTACCTATGTGATTTTAGAGTTTATCTGTTTGTATCTCTACCTTGAGTGACTTTACAACTTGTACATTTGCAATTTTCCCTCCTTTCGCTCCACTTGTACTTTTGCAATTATTATTTTTTTTCTCCTGTTTATATCTCTTATGTAACTCATGTAGTCCAAAGTCCTTATGTAACGAAACTGGTTCTTTTGTACAGCGCTCTGACACCTTCGGGTAATGTTCGCGCTATATTAAATAAAATAAAATAAATAGCAGGGCCAGTCATAGATAAGCTCTAAATATAGCAGGGCCAGTCAGAGATGAGCTCAGAAGATAGCAGGACCAATCAGAGATGACTTCTGAAGATGGCAGGACCAGTCAGAGATTAGCTCTGATGATAGCAGGGCCAGTCAGAGATGAGCTCTGAAGATAGCTGGGACAGTCAGAGAGTGAGCTCTCAAGATAGCAGGACCAGTCAGAGATGAGCTCTAAAGATAGCAGGACCATTCAGAGATGAGCTCTGAAGATAGCAGGGCCAGTGAAAGCTGAGCTCTGAAGATAGCAGGGCCATTCAGAGATGAGCTCTGAAGATAGCAGGGCCAGTCAGAGATGAGCTCTCAAGATAGCTGGAACAGTCAGAGAGTGAGCTCTCAAGATAGCAGGACCAGTCAGAGATGAGCTCTAAAGATAGCAGGACCAGTCAGAGATGAGCTCTGAAGATAGCAGGGCCAGTGAAAGCTGAGCTCTGAAGATAGCAGGACCAGTCAGAGATGAGCTCTGAAGATAGCAAGGCCGGTCAGAGATGAGCTCTGAAGATAGCAGAGCCGGTCAGAGATAAGCTCTGAAGATAGCAGGACCGGTCAGAGATGAGCTCTGAAGATAACAGGGCCGGTCAGAGATGAGCTCTGAAGTTAGCAGAGCCGGTCAGAGATGAGCTCTGAAGATAGCAGGTCCGGTCAGAGATGAGCTCTGAAGATAGCTGGGCCGGTCAGAGATGAGCGCTGAAGATAGCAGGGCCGGTCAGAGATGAGCTCTGAAGATATTAGGGCTGGTCAAAGATGAGCTCTGAAGATAGCAGGGCCAGTCAGAGATGAGCTCTGAAGATAGCAGGGCCAGTCAGAGATGAGCTCTGAAGATAGCAGGGCCGGTCAGAGATGAGCTCTGAAGATGGCAGGGCCAGTCAGAGATGAGCTCTGAAGACAGCAGGACCAGTCAGAGATGAGCTCTGTAGACGGTAGGGCCAGTTAGACATGAGATCTGCAGATGGCAGGGTCAGTCAGAGATGAGCTCTAGAGCTCTAAAGATAGCAGGGCCAGTCAGAGATGAGCTCTGAAGATAGCAGGGCCAGTCAGAGATGAGCCCTGAAGATAGCAGGACCAGTCAGAGATGAGCTCTGAAGATAGCATGGCCAGTCAGAGATGAGCTCTGAAGATAGCAGGGCCAGTCAGAGATGAGCTCTGAAGCTAGCTTTGCCAGTCAGAGATGAGCTCTGAAGATAGCGGGGCCAGTCAGAGATGAGCTCCGAAGATAGCTGGGCCAATCAGAGATGAGCTCTGAAGATAGCAGGGCCAGTCAGAGATGAGCTCTGAAGATAGCAGGGCCAGTCAGAGATGAGCCCTGAAGATAGCAGGGCCAGTCAGAGATGAGCTCTGAAGATAGCTGGGCCAATCAGAGATGAGCTCTGAAGATGGCAGGGCCAGTCAGAGATGAGCTCTGAAGATAGCAGGGCCAGTCAGAGATGAGCCCTGAAGATAGCATGACCAGTCAGAGATGAGCTCTGAAGATAGCAGGGCCAGTCAGAGATGAGATCTGAAGATAGCTTTGCCAGTCAGAGATGAGCTCTGAAGATAGCAGGGCCAGTCAGAGATGAGCTCTGAAGATAGCTGGGCCAATCAGAGATGAGCTCTGAAGATAGCAGGACCAGTCAGAGATGAGCTCTGAAGATAGCATGGCCAGTCAGAGATGAGCTCTGAAGATAGAAGGGCCAGTCAGAGATGAGCTCTGAAGATAGCAGGGCCAGTCAGAGATGAGATCTGAAGATAGCCGGGCCAATCAGAGATGAGCCCTGAAGATAGCAGGACCAGTCAGAGATGAGCAGCTCTGAAGATAGCATGCCAGTCAGAGATGAGCTCTGAAGATAGCAGGGCTAGTCAGAGATGAGCTCTGAAGATAGCAGGGCCAGTCAGAGATGAGCTCTGAAGATAGCAGGGCAAGTCAGAGATGAGCTCTGAAGATAGCTGGGCCAATCAGAGATGAGCTCTGAAGATAGCAGGGCCAGTCAGAGATGAGCTCTGAAGATAGCAGGGCCAGTCAGAGATGAGCTCTGAAGATAGCATGGCCAGTCAGAGATGAGCTCTGAAGATAGCAGGGCCAGTCAGAGATGAGCTCTGAAGATAGCCTTGCCAGTCAGAGATGAGCTCTGAAGATAGCAGGGCCAGTCAGAGATGAGATCTGAAGATAGCTGGGCCAATCAGAGATGAGCTCTGAAGATAGCAGGGCCAGTCAGAGATGAGCTCTGAAGATGGCAGGGTCAGTCAGAGATGAGCTCTAAAGATAGCTGGGCCAGTGAAAGCTGTGCTCTAAAGATAGCAGGACCAGTCAGAGATGAGCTCTAAAGATAGCAGGGCCAGTCAGAGATGAGCTCTGAAGATAGAAGGACCAGTCAGAGATGAGCTCTGAAGATAGCTGGGCCAGTCAGAGATGAGCTCTGAAGATAGCGGGGCCAGTCAGAGATGAGCTCTGAAGATGGCAGGGCCAGTCAGAGATGAGCTCTGAAGTTAGCAGGACCACTCAGAGATGAGCAATGAAGATAGGAGGGCCAGTCAGAGATGAGCTCTGAAGATAGCAGGGCCGGTCAGAGATGAGCTCTGAAGATAGCAGGGCCTGTCAGAGATGAGCTCTGAAGATGGCAGGGTCAGTCAGAGATGAGCTCTGAAGATGGCAGGGTCAGTCAGAGATGAGCTGTGAAGATGGCTGGGCCGGTCAGAGATGAGTTCTGGAGATAGCAGGGTCAGTCAGAAATGAGCTCTCAAGATGGCAGGGTCAATCAGAGATGAGCTCTGAAGATGGCTGGGCCGGTCAGAGATGAGCTCTGGAGATAGCAGGGTCAGGCAGAGATGAGCTCTGAAGATGGCAGGGTCAGTCAGAGATGAGCTCTGAAGATGGCTGGGTCGGTCAGAGATGAGCTCTGAAGATAGCAGGACCAGTCAGAGATGAGCTCTGAAGATGGCAGGACGAGTCAGAGATGAGCTCTGAAGATGGCAGGGCCAGTCAGAGATGAGCTCTGAAGATGGCAGGACCAGTCGGAGATAAGCTCTAAAGATAGCAGGGCCAGTCGGAGATGAGCTCTGAAGATAGGAGGACCAGTCAGAGATGAGCTCTGAAGATAGCAGGACCAGTCAGAGATGAGCTCTGAAGATGGCAGGGCCAGTCAAAGATGAGCTCTGAAGATGGCTGGGCCGGTCAGAGATGAGCTCTGAAGATAGCAGGGTCAGTCAGAGATGAGCTCTGAAGATAGCAGGACCTGTCAGAGATGAGCTCTGAAGATAGCAGGACCTGTCAGAGATGAGCTCTGAAGATAGCAGGACCTGTCAGAGATGAGCTCTGAAGATAGCAGGACTGGTCAGATGAGAACGAGAGACAAGAGGGCTCTACGTCAGAGGTGAACACTAGGGACAGTAGAGCCCAAGATCAGAGAGGCACAGTAGACATAGCAGCGTCCTAAGCCCAAGCCGTGCACTAGGAAGAGCAGGGCTTAGTAGGGAGAGCAGCACTAGAGATAAGAGGTCCCTAGTTTCCAGTAAAACACTACTCATGATAGAACCCTAGCCCAGAGTTGAACACTAGGCATAGAAGTTTCTAGGTCGGGGAGGCACACTAGACATAGCAAGTCAAGCACTATACATAATAGTGCCCTAGGCCAGAGCTGAACACTGGACGTAGAACCCCCTAGGTTGGGGAGGCGCACTAGGGTTAGCAGGGCCCTAGTTCCAAGGAAAGCACTATGCATATTAGTGCCCTAGATGGGAGCTGAACACTAAACATTGCATGCCCTAGGCCAGGGATCCCACTAGTAATAGCAGGACCATAGGCACTAGTTGAACCCTAAGACAGCACAAGCTTTTGCTGGAGAGATGCGCTATGGATAGCCGGGCCCTAGGGCTATGTTGAACCCTATACAAGCAGCAAGACTCTTGGCCAGCGATGAGCATTAGAGATTGCATGACTCTAGGCACGTAGTGAGCTCTAAGAATCTAGCATGGCACAAGGCCATAGAATGGCACTGCCATAGAAGTGCACTAGGCCAGAGATGAGCACTAGCAATAGAAGGGCCCTCGCCCAGAGATGAGCACTAGGCATAGAAGTGCCCCAATCCGAGAGCGGCTTTAGAGGTGTCAGGACCCACCGTCACAAATGAGCACTAGGGAAAACAGAGCCCTATGCCCGAGAGGCGAACTAGGAAAAACAGGTGCCTGGGCCCTAGAGGAGTAGAAGGCCCTGTGATTAGCCCCTGTGCCCAACCCCCCCCCCCCTGAGGCGTCCAACCCTTTGCCGCACACAGTAAAAGCCCTGCACCCAAACCCCACATGCAGCTAAACCCACAAGCGGCAAATCACCTACGGAATCCCACCTCACATTTTGTTTTTTTTGGCCTCTTTTTTAGTTTTTTGTGTTTTTGGGTCCTAGAGTACTCCTGCAGGACCACACCCAAGGCCTTTTTTGTATCCCACAGGAGAACAAGGGGACTGGTGGCACAAAAGAAATAATCTTTTGGACCCTTGTGGTGGTCCCTCTTGTACCCCCCACCAAGGACAGGGGGCAGAATACCCATACCCTACCCCTTATGCCTTATTTTTATTACTTCAGGGTATGAGTTCCTGTGTCCTGTTATAGCGGACACAACATTTTCTGCTTGTGTGGCACCAGCCAATCAGATCATTTGGTCCAGCAGAAGTGAACAGGCCAACAGAAGAAAGCCCTCTCGGCAAAACAGAACTCTCTATATTTTAAATTTGCAGCAGTGCTGGACTCCAGCGGGAGTCCCGCAGGACCAATAATCCAGATATTACAAACTTTTCAACCTTACTTTCTCAAAAATGGCTGAACAGATTTACACCACATCACAAAAAGCACACTTTTTGAGTAAAGATCTAGCACTCTCTCCTTTGTAAAGGATGCTTAATGTGACAATAGATGTTATCTGCTTTTATTGTGACCACAGATGTTATCAGCATCCAAAGATATTTTCAATAAGACATGGACATGGGGGGCGTGGCGAGCAGCCAACGATGGCGGCAGCAACCTAGGGAGGCTCCCGATGTAAGGCGGCATCCCGCATAAATCCGTAGGTTACATCCAACAAATTTATCACCCAGACGAGGCACATCGGGTCTGGTGACCGAGCGGCAACAGGAGGAGCAGTTTTGGGTCAGCGGCGCCCTGGCAATCAGCGGAAAAGCGTCGCGAAGGGAGGGGCCTAGTATCCTCCTTCGTGCAGCGACGTAGAGTGAAGACAGAGCCCGGCGGAAGTGAGGCTTCGGCGGGCTCCGATCGCCAAAAGTGGGGGAACAGCGGCGGATACCACAAAAAAGCCAGAGGGGCCTCGAGATCCACCGGAGTGGCCTGCGGGTGGTCGATCTGTTGAGAGCAGCCACGGGAGACAGCGAAGGGACGACGTGGCAGACGCCGCAACACAGGTGCTGGAACCGCCATTTTGCGAGGCTGAGACGTCCCGGGAAGAACAACCCGAGAAGGCAATCACTGGACCCCTGTGATGGAGACCCCGAGGTGACATAGTTGGGAGAAATCACTGGGTACGGTGGTAAAAAGCACGGTATGTGCCCTCCGCCGAGCACCGGGGCACATCATCAGCTATACATAGACTGGTGCACGGCGAGCATTGAGCTGGCTGAGTACAGGCGCCCCCTCTCCTATTGATGGAAACGCGGTGGCGCCTGGCCGCAGGATAGCGGATCAGGGCATCTGGGGAAGTATGCTCTGGGCATACGGAGCATCGGCACGCAGTGCACCAACAGGCACCGGCAACGTGCAAGAACATCAGCACATACATCAGCTTGCGAGGGTAATATGATGGACGAGAGGATGATGGGATGTCACCCATCCTCCTCTTTTAAACAGTAGGCCTACGGCCCCCGGACCGCACTGAGGAGCTGCAGACAAGGTGCACCACGCTGGACGCGCCGTAGGGGGAGGAAAGGCCACCCCGGCGACGGACACCTCGTGAGGGGCCCTGCCCGAACAGACATTGACCACGGCGGTTTAGCCGGTAAACGTGCACACACGAAGGGAGGCTTGTGACACCCAACACCCAACACCTAGGGGTGGACTCGCGAGGACTGCAGAGAAACGCAGATATCAACCAGAAGAAGCAAGTGGTCTCCCATCTCCTGATGAGCAACATGCCTCTTGGGGACAAATGACTTCCTAGGCCATAAAACATGGCGGGCAGAGGCCCCAAACACAGCTCCATGCAGGCCAAGCTTGATAAATTCGCCTATGACAAGCAGACTACCCCCCTGACGGAACAACGCAAGTCCACGGGGAAAACAGCGGAGGCCGAAGGGGCAAAGAAAGCCACGCTGGAGGATGTCCTGGCAGCTTTGGCTCAGGTGCAAGCGACGGTGGGGGCGACGGCGACCGAAGTAACCCTTATACGCGCAGACCTCCAGAAGATGAACGAAAGAGTGAAACAAGTAGAAGTTGTGACCAAATCCTTAGTCGAAGATGTGTCAGAGCTACAAATAGAAATGGGAAAATTGCAAGCGGACAACAAAACATTCAGAGAAAAGCTGGACGATCAGGAAGGGCGCTCCCGTCCGAATTTTAGGAGTGCCGGAGTCTGAAACCACAGGAGCTATGGACCTCTACGTGGAAGATATGATCAAAAACCAGCTCCAACCCAAAGGTCTCTCACACTTCTTCTCTGTGGAAAGGGCCCACAGAGTGCCAGGAGGGAAGCCGAAGCTGGGAGGCCCGCCGATACTAGCGAGACTCTTTAACTTTCGGGACCGTGACGCCGTTTTGAAGGCGGCTAGAGTGGCGCCGGCCATCCAAGTTCAGAACTCTAAGGTATCCTTTTTCCCAGACTACACGGCGGAAGTATCGCGGAGAAGGAGGACTTTTCTCGAGGTTAAAAAGACGTTACTGTCATGTGCTTATCTAGGTTCCTGATCGATACTGTGACCTTATGCCCCTATTCGGCTATAAAGCCCTTTATTCCCTATATTGGCATAACCGTTCAAGTGCGATTTTCTGAAAAGTCATCTCTGGCCTCACACGAGCAGAGCCACAGAGCCACATTCCAGCATGACTCTCTGCTACTTCCTTTGCGACCAATTAGTGCAATGACAGAGCAGCAGTCACTATCTGATATTCCTAGATAACACTCCGAGTTCTTCAACAAGATAAAAACTTAGCAAACCTGGAAATCCCCGCTTGCTATGTTTTGATTAGTAATGGAACTCTAATGAGCAACTGATAACTATCACTTCCTAGTGACATCTTTAATTGACGTCTTATGTCCAGCAAACTTGCGTCAAACCCGGCACCTGTCAGGTATAAATATTACCAACGTTGCCTTAAGCAATGAGCGTTGCCTGTTGCTGATGCCAGCTGCCTGCATGACCAGTGTTGGTAAAAACTAGCACTCTGTCGCTGCAGCCTGCTATCCTGTGGTGGTGAAGCTACTGATTACCATTATCGCCGCTACAGCGCGAACTGTGGTTCAGTACGCTTGAGGAGCCGTGCAGCCGTCCTCTGCGAAGACATCCAGCCCAGCTGCCCGCGGACGCTGTCACCCCTCCTTCCTCGACGCGCTGAGAGAAGCCACTGCATTTCTCGTGCAGAGAAATCCAGTCCCGGCGCTTCCGGTTTACCCTCGCGGGTGACTGGGATATCGAGAGAGACCCCTGAAGGAGATACCAATCCTCCATCATTCTATTCAGAGGTATGGTGTTGACTAAACCCTTAGAAGAGAATTCTTGAAACAAACCTTGGCAAAACCAACTTAACTTAAGCTACTTACTTACTCCCCCTTCTCACGTGTTAGGCTTAGGTCAGGCACACCGGGGTAGGCTTAGTTAGAAGCACCAGTTGAGTATGTTAGCCTAATGTATATATGACTGTATATATGTTTTATTACTTTTAAACCATTGTATGGCTAAGAAACCATATCAATGCTTTTACAGTTCTATTTCGCAATTCTTATCTTACTGTACGTACTTTTTATAATAACAGTTATTGCAATTGTGGCAATACATTTCTCTTGTATGAGAAGAAAGACTGTTCAATAAATGTTACCCTTTATTGATACACGCCCGTCTCTCTATTCTCTACATATTGTGAAAGTAAACTGCACTAGACTGACTGAGTGAAATGCATATCTATTGTTTCACACGACCCTAGAGATTGACTCTTGATCTGAGGAGCAAAGTTGTCATGTTGCACGGTTGTTGGAAAACTGAATCCCTTCTTGTCTGTGCCAAGGAAGCTGATCACTTCCTATGCAGAGAAGAAAGTTTCCAGTGACCTCTGAGCTAGTTGGTAACACAACCCAATTAAGTTTAGCATAGTCAGTGGAGGCCTGGAATATAGCCAGTTCCACGTCGATACTACTGTTTATGTTATTCCAATGCGCAGGGCCTAGTGGGAAACTAGGAACTACACTACATGGCGCCCTAACGTTTGGTAAGGCGATAAACTAACGTAAGACTTGTAGAGTAACTCAGTCGTGCATATTTCACACCCCTTTCTCCCGTAAATACTCCAATAGACGTCTGGAGTGGGTGAAAGGTTAAAATCCGCCCGAGCTTAGTAGGAAGAGATTCCTATGTAAAGCTCCGGTTTATTCAACGTTGAAGGATACAGTGTTCCAAAATATTGTGCATCTAATCTTTGTCTCCTTGGAGACCTACTCTGCAAAAACTGCATTCATACAATGTCAGTAGAAAACAACGGCACCTCTGGGGCCGCAGTAGATGCGACTCAGCAAGGTCCCGAATACACAGACCCGGATGCTATTATCATCCCGGTCCAGTTAAGAAGATCTATAACTTTAAAACTTATAGATAACGGACTGCCACCTCAAGGTGGTACAGTAATTTTCGTGATAGAGGCTCAAGAGTATCGGCAGACAGAGGTATTCTATTCATGGATAAACTTTCCAGCGGTAAACGCTATAACACAAGAGTTTCACTATTACAAAATAGAGGAACCTCCGGGAGAGTACGCTCCTTTCGAGGAGATTGAAATCCCACTTAAATTTCAAGAGCACCTGCTCTGGTTTAATGGCGCCCTAAAACACAATGATCACATTACCAGGCTCGGTCCACTAGGTAGACCAGGAGCCACGTGGCCGGTTCTAGCCAGCTACACACCACATCCTGACATTGCAAGAATGTCTAGAGAAGAGCTGTTAGCACAGCTAAACACATTAATAAAAATACATAGGCAATTAGTCCAATATGTAATACGGACTGCAACAGTCCAGCCAGCTGTTAATTCACCACAGCTGACCCCTCATCAGGGGAACACAAATAAAATTACACCACAGAACATACAGTCATGTCTTGGTAAAACACCCGTAAAACGGGAACAAATTCCTTTCTGGTTAGCCCAGAAAATCACTCAAATAGAGGCAGTATTTCCTGATACTACCCCTATTGAGAAACACAGAATCTTGACCATCTGCCTTCCTATGGGAATCGCACCACACGTGGAGGACTGCGACACTTGGGGTACAGTCTTTGCTTCCATTTACACAAAAACACACGGTGTTCCGGCTATGGCGGTAATACCAGACGTGCTAAAACAGATTCAAAATGAATTCGGTCCAGAGCCAGCTTTAAATCTAGGTATGAAATTACTGAAAGACTTCAAGCAGGTCACGGCTATATTATTAGCCAACGTAAAGGGAGAAGCAGCATCTGTGGCGATTCGCCAGAAGTTGAGGGAAACAGATATAAAAGATCCTGTTGAGCTTGCAAAAATCATAGAAAAATGCTATGAAGAATTAGGTAGAGACAGCTTGGGTGGAAAACCAGTTAAGCCCCAACTGCTCGAAAATCCTGAAAAATTATTTATTAAAAATAATTTAAATACTCCTAAAAAGAGCTGGGATGGAAATAAACAATCCACTCCCAAGGAAAAAGTTTTCCAGTCCAGAGGAAGGTCTCCTCGACGGAGGGAAAGAACTCCGACTCGAGAACGCCAGTCTCCCCAACGGGAGCCCTCTGAGAAAAGATATAACCTTAGAAATAGGGATAATATAAAAAGACCTGATAGATATCAAAGTATTGATACACGTCCCTCTCGATCTCTTCCACAGAATTCGGAAAGAAGAGGACGGTCAGACCCAGGAGAGCACACCAAGTCCAAAGACAAGGAACCTGCTCAAAATAAGAAATCTCAATTTCAGAAAAAGAAGGTAGCCAGTATTAGAGTAATCAACCATGCCGAGAATACTGAGGACACAGTTGAAAAACGGGGAGTGGGCATTGACAATGTTGGACAGTGCAGCAGAGATCAGTATAGCGCGCAAGATCTTGATGAGTCATCTGGAGACAGTGGACACGAATGAATACATTCAGGTTGAAACTGCCGACGCCAGACTTAGCGAGCCCCATAAAATATACGAAATAACATTGCGTATGGAGGGTGATAAGACTAGGAAAATTAAGGGTCTATTTTGGGATAAGCTCTCAAAAGGCTATGATATTCTGTTAGCTGAAAAAGATTGGCCCCCAGAGTTTGTCAGGGAGTGCCCTCGTGGCGAAGAGGTGATTATGCCTGCCTTCTCGAATCACATACCAATTCACAAAAAATATACATATGCAAGGAAATGGGCAGTAGCCCAGGCACCTGCATTGTATAAAAATCATGTAGGATGGGATGAGGACTCTCCGCCTCACAAAATCCAACTAAAAAGTGAACCAACTGCCCAACGGCAGTATCCCATAAAGCAAGAAGCTAAAAAACAGGTCAGGGAGATCTTAGATCAACTTGAGTACCAGGGGGTGATTGAAACATGCACCTCTCAAATGAACAATCCTTTGTTTCCTGTCTCCAAGCCAGACAATTCATATCGTCTAGTTTTGGACTACAGACATCTTAATACATGTTGCAAAACTTTTGCAGTACAAAACTCGCATAGTGCAGCCCTAATGAATAACATAGTTAGGAAAAAATACAAAACAACATTAGACATTTCTAATGGTTTCTTTTGTCAAAACATTGCACCAGAAAGCAGATACTTGACCGCTTTCTCCGCATTTGGGTCGCAGAAAAAATTCTGTCGACTCCCACAGGGGTTCAAGAACAGCCCAGGACTATTCTCAGCTAGAGTAACAGAGTTATTACAAATCTATGATGATGAAGCATTATCTTACGTAGATGATATTTATCTCACAGACGACGACTTGGATACTCACTTGAAAAGAGTGAACACCATTATACTTGGGTTCGCAGCAGAGGGTTACAAATTCAACTTTAAAAAGTCCCGAATTGCCCATCTGACAGTACTATTTTTAGGGTACGAATTATCAAGTGAAGGGAAAAGCCTAGCGGACAACTTCTTAGAGAAGTGCGCTGTACTCCAAGCCCCAAAAACGCTGAAGAATTTACAGTCAATACTAGGTTTTCTGAATTTCGGAAGAACTTACATCCTAAATTACGCAGAGAGGGTTAAACCTCTCTACGAACTAATAAAACCTGATTTAAAACAAATCAATTGGACTCAAAAACACACAGAAATTTTGAGATCCCTGCAAACAGACATGTTAGCAAAAACAAAATTAGACACACGTGACAACACACGTGATCTTGTAATCCGAGTCATCCCAGGAAGATGCGGATTCACGTACCTAACCTCTAATGAAGGAGAAAAGGTACCAATTTCAATTAAATCTCACTTGTACACACAAGCAGAAAAAACATTCAGTCGCACAGAAAGAACTGTGAACGCAGTGCAAATCGCATTAGCAAATGAAAGAGAACTAGCACACGGCAAACGGATTAATATCCTCACAGCGGAATCCGCCTTCGAGGCGCTATTCAGCCCAGTAAACCTGCCTACAGTGTCACTGGATCCAAAATGGATACAGTGCATAGATTCTCTAGGAGCGGAAGACGTGAAATACTATTTTGCCCCTCAATACGAAGAACTGAATGATTTAGAATATGAAGAAGAATATCCTCTGCCAATCGAAATCCTGCCTCTCCCACAATACGCATGTATAATCTATACAGATAGCTTTGTACAGCATTTTAATGTAGAGAGTAAATCCTACAATGCAGCATGTGCGATCATTAAAGGTCGTTGGCTGTGCGGTAAATTCAGACCGAAAGTAACAAAAACTGAATCTGTAAGAAACTGTTCGGTTCAAAGAACTGAGATCAGATCTTTAAAGATGGCGCTCGAAAATGCAGAACGCGAATTCCCCACACTTATCGTGTGCGATTCTCATTTTTGCGTCAATTCTTACAATAACAAACTGCAGAGTTGGATCGAAAACGACTACAAAGATGACACAGGTGCCACAATAAAGCATAAAAAGCTCTGGAACGAGGTAGCTCTTTTACACAAAGAACTACAAAAGACTCACGTGATTCACGCACAGAGTCTTCAACGTGATGGCGTTCACGTTGCAGGGAATTCATTGGCTAATACAGCCAAAGCGGAAGCAACTAACCCGGCTTCCGTAGCCACAAAAAAGCGTACAGATAAGTATATAGACGGGGAAACTATGCTGGCAGTAAGAACGACCGTAAAAGGCGACTGTGCAGCACTACCCGTAAACTATCCACTCAATTATGCATACATAATCGATGCAAACTCCGTTCCGTTTGCTCGAATCCCTGGAGTGGGGGATAGAGTAATTCCAAACACGAACAGGAGAATATTTTTAATAGCAGACGCACATATGGGTTTGGGTCTTAGGCACAGAAAGATTAAGGAATCACTGACTGAATTACAATCAGTATTCTGGTGGCCGGGAATGAGTGTAGAACACCAAATATATGCAAACAACTGTGAAGACTGTAATAGGGATCGCAGTGGCGAACCTTGCTACCGGCTACCAATCAGAAAGAGCGTAACGCTGCCTACACCCCATCCTGCGTCCTATTAATAGTTAAGACGAAAAGCACTTAAAAAATGAGGCCACCAGCACTCGGCTGACGCCTAGAACTGTTATAAAAGATTAGCGAGTCCATATCGGCATATACGCAATTACCACGTTCCATTCTGACCAGGGTCCTGCTTTCAGCTCTCGAGCCTATAAGGAGGCCATGGCCAGCATGGGAATTGGGTTGCGGTATTCTTGTCAGTCATACCCCGGAAGGGAATAGTGTGGTAGAAAGAAAAAACCGGGATATAAAGCAATCTATAACAGCGAAGGTATTAGGTTCAGGCGCTGGGTGGGTCAAACATTTAATAAGTGTCCAGACTAGTCTTAACAACATGCCAAGAAATTCTCTAAAAGGTTTCAGCCCATACGAACTATTGTTCGGAATTAGAATGAACGTTCAGGACCTCGATAGTCAGATGTCAGTGGTACAAAAAGAAACAAAGCAGTTTGAAGTAAAAGACCGTTTGGCTGTTTTACAGGAACTGAATGAAACAAGAAAATCATTAAGCAACATAAAGTCAAAGCAACAGCCAAATACCACTGACGAGGCACCACCCGCAACAGCCCCAGCAAGGCCTGTCTGGATTCCAAAGATTGGGGATCTAGTCAGAGAAAAGATCGCGGTTAAGAAGGAATTTGGGCCTTCTTACAGAAAAGCAGTACCTGTCTTGGCAGTCACCGGAACAAGATCAGTTGTGCTACTGCCCCTTGCTGGTAAAAAGGAGAACAGAATCGTGTCTATCGATCTGGTAAAACCACAAGCATGTGGCCTATAATCAACAGTAGGCCCAGTGGACTCCCAAGAAACAACAGAATACCCAAACTTGCAACAATCCAAGAGGTTCAAACTGAAAGACTCATCACATTCGATCAGCCTGCAGTGCACAATGAAGGACTATGCAATACAGCCATGGAACTCGTGCCTCTTGAAACACAAATTGAAACAGTTCGTCAAGAAACAACACCAGTCTACAATGATGTGGCATCAGAAAGTGCTACCGAAAGACAGATTGAAAGAATTGACAGAACTGCCTCTGGTTATTTCATCAACTTCGACAACTTCTCTGAAGATTTTAACGACCCCGAAGTGATGCCAGAAACAAAAAAGTCTTTTAAAGAAAAAGCAACAGAACTCTTTCATCAGCTGAAGGAAATCTACTTTGTTTCCCCTTGGCTAGAGTTCTGGTTCGGTCTAGGTGTATTTTTCCTCCTGCTTTGGCTCATCATGGTACTGTGTTTGGGAAAATTCATTGAAGGAAAATATATTACAATGGACACAGCAAGTCAGAACATCAACCTAGTCCTGAAACCACACAGATCATCCCATGTGAAGAAAAGAGAACTGTCAACAGTAAATGTCACAGCAATTCCAATACCTGGTGGGGTAGTATGGGAGAAAACAGACTATGAGATCTACGGTCCGGTCGAAATCCTGAAGTATCCTCATCAACTAAAGGTTTCCTTAAGTGACTTTGTTACACCTAGTACATTCTCTGATGATTGGGACTTTAACAGTATTAATGACATGATGTCTGATTTAGTAATATCAGCTAGATTCACAGATCATGATTATTTACAAGGTTCATCTAGTTATGAGCAGTTATTCTGTTACACCCACTATGGGGATCATTACTTGCATAAATCTGCACAGCCTAGAAATGTTTTTATGTATAATCAATGGGAACATTGTTCTACACCACCTAAAAGCAGTTCTAAAGCATTTTTTGAGAAATTCAAATATTTTTCAGGGTTTAACACCAGTGATGCAGAAACGTTTTATTATAAACTGTTAGATAAAACAGGAATGAAAACGATGCTGACAAATTCTAAATTGATATATTCAGAAGCATTTTATGACAAAATGATGACATTTGGTTTTGATTATTGGAAAAATAATATTGAAACGAAAACAATTTGGGGTACAAAAGATTGGCAGGTGCAAGGCTTAGAAGCACTGTTTAGAACCTGCATGATACCAGAACAAATGTTATTTTTAAATGACACTGTACACCAAACATCTTGTCTTGGCCTAGCTAAGAACAAAGACCTTAAAACACCGTCTATACCAAAGCCAATAGCTGAGAATGCAACTGCAGATAATGAGTTAGACGTGTCACACATTTTACATTTCAACAGAACACATCCTGATTGGAAAAAGTGGTTAATCTGGCCTACAGACACAAATAGCTGTCAAGATAGGTTCCTGAATAAAACACAGGGGTTAAAAATGACCAGATTAGACCCTAGATACTCCCAGAGACAACATCCAGGAATTGTAACCACATACAGTGTAGGGAAACTCTGCCTAGAATGGCTAACTACATCCACACTGGCTGAAATTAAGCAACACTTGTCTTTATTAAAAGATGGTGCTGATTTGCGCGATTTCATTCTTGGACCACGCAAACAGCGTCAAAAGCGTTTCATAGCGACCAGTATCTATGCAGCTTACAACGAGGCTTGGAAAGTAAAGCAAATTGAAACTGCTGAAAAAATACGAGAAATTGATCGTATTAATTTGGAGAAATCACTTTCTGTGGTAGACAATGGGTTAATGACTCTGTCTTCCAGAATATATTCTTTGGACAATATTGTATCCTCTGCCTTTGATGTGATAGACAGAGATTTGCTAATGTTACAACATGGCCAGTCTCAATTACGCTCTATTATAGAACTAGGCTGGACGTTGCAAAATCTTCGTTCAGGCTATGTGCCTTGGCGTTTAATTAACACAACGTCATTGTTTTCCATTTTTAACCTTACTGATAAACAGATCAGTTTGGCACAGAAAGGAGCAGACTATACAATCTTGAGCATCGAGAAACTCGAGAGATTACCATTGACAATGTCAGAGAGTCCTGTCATTGAATGGATAATACACGGGATTATCACAATTCCGATAACAACTTTCCGATTTCATAAATGCCTTGAGTACATACCTGCTGGCCAGTATGAACAATTGGGTAAGGGATATTTAAAATCCGAATGGAAATTACCATACACTCATTCTTGCTATAGTGACAGCGACAAAAATGTATTTCTTAGTGGTGACAACTGTAAACACTCACTAAGCGGTATACTTTTGTGTCAGGGTATTAATTTACACGGAGCATGTGATGGAAATTCAAACAACCTCTCATGCCACCAGCTAGTCACACCTGCAACTCAGATAGAGCCCTTCTTTATGCAACTTTCGAACGGGAGTTACATTCTTAGAACGGATCACAGGTGCTGTGGCCTCGCGCCCGGACTAAGTTATCTAGTAGAAGTAACGTCCATGGTCAAATGCTGTATGCAAGCATTGTTCCCGAGCGGGCCTCCAGACATAGTGACTCCCCTCTGGCCTCGTCTGAATCTCTATTCTATACGAATTGATACATTAAGCAAAATGAAATCTGTGCTTTTACAGACAACAGTGCCTATAACGTCATCTAAAGAGACGTATGATCTTCTAGTCGCAAGGACGGCTACTGAGGTCCATGACCTTTTATTAACAAATTGCCCCGTGCATTTCGTACAAATGCTCGACCAACTCCTTAACATGTCTAGTGCTACAAGCATCCCAGGCATATTTAAGACAGTCTTTACGGGACTGCTAACACCCTTCCAGGCAATTTTGGGAATCTTTCCTAATTTTGTGCACTCCATCTTTGGTGGTATTCCACTATTTTTGGGACTCATCGCAGGGATTCTATTTTTGACCATCCTGCTACATTATGGCAAGCCTCGGCTCAGACATAGCTCCCATGGGAATGGAAGAGACAATCCTAGCAATGCGCTACAGGGACAGGATAACTAACGTCCTCGGATTGGCCAGGCTGAGAGATCTAAACATGACCTGGTTCCTTTCATTCAGACCGATATGGCAAAGTTGCATTTTACCTGTGCTACGGTGTATGCTTTGCGGCGAGGAATGCGTGTTGGACATCTGTCTTTCACTTCCATCAGCAGTACCAATGGACGTCGATACTTTGCTAAGTCCAATAACGGCTCACGCATTGTGTTGTCCCCAGCGGCTACCAATACTGATGACGGCATTCGTGGAGACTCCTGTACTACAGCCAAGTGGTAACAGTGGAGCGAGTGACAAAAGCAACATCACCCAGGTACAGCGAGCTGTGAGCATTGCTGCTCCCGAATATGATGACAGCAATCATTCTCACACCTGCCAAGTTACAGCGCTATCTAATTTGGTTGAACTATCACCTGATTTTGTAGACCAATTCTTTGCGAGCCTGTCTGATACGATGTTCTCACCCACAGAGAAACAATAACTTTTTGAAAAGCTTTCCGACACACAGCGTTCCTATGAACTCTGGATTCGGCCTTCAGTTTTGATCAACAAAAAACTGCCAGGAGCTTTGGTAAACTGATTTTTCTTTGAATTGGACAATTTTTAAATATTGACCTTTTTTCTTCTTTTTGGCACGAACAATTCTTTGCTTAACGTAAAAACTATTCTTAGAGAACAGAAGCTTCACACTTCTATTTCTAAACACATCTAGAGACATAACAACATTACACCAGCCTCTAGCACACATGTTATTACAATGCATTTTTATGTGATGATTTATCTCGCATTTCTTCTGTCAGAGATACTTCATGTGTAATTCTTTTTGCATAATCATTCATTGATTTTATATGCAATAACCTTTTGAATGATTACTATGCTTTAAAAAACGTACAGTACCTGAAATTCCATGTATTGCAAGTACGCCTATTTCGAATGCATTTATGTATTTTGGGGTGGGCTATGTTACACAATGTTACACATGCATCTAATTGCTTAGTTTTAGTAATTTTGATGGACATGAATTCGTGGAGTGGGTGTCATGTGCTTATCTAGGTTCCTGATCGATACTGTGACCTTATGCCCCTATTCGGCTATAAAGCCCTTTATTCCCTATATTGGCATAACCGTTCAAGTGCGATTTTCTGAAAAGTCATCTCTGGCCTCACACGAGCAGAGCCACAGAGCCACATTCCAGCATGACTCTCTGCTACTTCCTTTGCGACCAATTAGTGCAATGACAGAGCAGCAGTCACTATCTGATATTCCTAGATAACACTCCGAGTTCTTCAACAAGATAAAAACTTAGCAAACCTGGAAATCCCCGCTTGCTATGTTTTGATTAGTAATGGAACTCTAATGAGCAACTGATAACTATCACTTCCTAGTGAAATCTTTAATTGACGTCTTATGTCCAGCAAACTTGCGTCAAACCCGGCACCTGTCAGGTATAAATATTACCAACGTTGCCTTAAGCAATGAGCGTTGCCTGTTGCTGATGCCAGCTGCCTGCATGACCAGTGTTGGTAAAAACTAGCACTCTGTCGCTGCAGCCTGCTATTCTGTGGTGGTGAAGCTACTGATTACCATTATCGCCGCTACAGCGCGAACTGTGGTTCAGTACGCTTGAGGAGCCGTGCAGCCGTCCTCTGCGAAGACATCCAGCCCAGCTGCCCGCGGACGCTGTCACCCCTCCTTCCTCGACGCGCTGAGAGAAGCCGCTGCATTTCTCGTGCAGAGAAATCCAGTCCCGGCGCTTCCGGTTTACCCTCGCGGGTGACTGGGATATCGAGAGAGACCCCGAAGGAGATACCAATCCTCCATCATTCTATTCAGAGGTATGGTGTTGACTAAACCCTTAGAAGAGAATTCTTGAAACAAACCTTGGCAAAACCAACTTAACTTAAGCTACTTACTTACTCCCCCTTCTCACGTGTTAGGCTTAGGTCAGGCACACCGGGGTAGGCTTAGTTAGAAGCACCAGTTGAGTATGTTAGCCTAATGTATATATGACTGTATATATGTTTTATTACTTTTAAACCATTGTATGGCTAAGAAACCATATCAATGCTTTTACAGTTCTATTTCGCAATTCTTATCTTACTGTACGTACTTTTTATAATAACAGTTATTGCAATTGTGGCAATACATTTCTCTTGTATGAGAAGAAAGACTGTTCAATAAATGTTACCCTTTATTGATACACGCCCGTCTCTCTATTCTCTACATATTGTGAAAGTAAACTGCACTAGACTGACTGAGTGAAATGCATATCTATTGTTTCACACGACCCTAGAGATTGACTCTTGATCTGAGGAGCAAAGTTGTCATGTTGCACGGTTGTTGGAAAACTGAATCCCTTCTTGTCTGTGCCAAGGAAGCTGATCACTTCCTATGCAGAGAAGAAAGTTTCCAGTGACCTCTGAGCTAGTTGGTAACACAACCCAATTAAGTTTAGCATAGTCAGTGGAGGCCTGGAATATAGCCAGTTCCACGTCGATACTACTGTTTATGTTATTCCAATGCGCAGGGCCTAGTGGGAAACTAGGAACTACACTACATTACGAGAAAAAGAACTGCCCTACTCAATACTCTTTCCAGCCCGACTTCGGGTAGTAGCTGACAAAAAGGTCTGGTTCTTCAACACCCCCGATGCGGCCAGGGACTGGTTTAAGGGATGGTGCACCGCGGGACCTCCACGCAAAACTCATAGAGCGAACCACAGACACCGTGACGACAGCCGGACCAGGTCACAGACATCAGGCAGAGGGGGCGCGGGCAGATCCCCGACACAAGAACTCACTGAGGCCGACGGAGGAGAATGACCCGGAACGAATGGGGCGAAAATGACCGCTGTCTTTTGCTAGTTGAACTAAGTACTTTACAGTCGCGGCTGGATGCTGGCCTGGGTAGCCTGGACGAGAGCAGGGATACCGCCTGCTATGGGAGACACTCTCCCCCAACACGCAAGTACTCTGGTTTTGGGATGGGTTAAACACTCTGCTCAGTTGGGGAGGCGGGCAGTTGAAAGTCTGTTAAGCAGGGGGGCAGGGAGCGGGGGAGAGAGGGGGGGTTGTTTTGGATTTGTTAGGAATACATATGTAAGGTCAAGATATATTGTCTCAACTTCGAGATGCTTAGCAAGAGTTCGGAATTCACAAGTAAGGTCGAGATATGATGTTCTGCATCTGCGCCACTTAGCTGATGGGAAGAGACATAGCTTTCAGGTCACGAATCATGATAGACACGCACATGACTACATAACTACATATGGCGGACGACCCGACACGTAGAACGGAGGGGGTAGAGCCACATTCACAGGGTTCCCTCCTGCGAATCTTGACATGGAATGTAAGAGGCCTGGGAGATAGGTGAAACGTGGACTGGTGTTGACCGCACTGAAGAGGCAGAAGCCTGTCCTAGCACTCCTGCAAGAGACACACTTAACGGGTGGGGCATCCAAAGCCATGGACAGGAGAGGGTACAAAATGATAGTTCATTCAGAATTTACGTCAGGGACTCGGGGGACTGGCATTTTAATTCAGAAATCCTCACAATTCATTCCACTGAGCTCCAAGACTGACGGACAGGGGTGTTTCGCAGCCCTGCAGGGATGGAGGGATGGGAGGCTCCTGAACCTAGTCTCAGTATACATCCCCCCAGCGCTCCACTCAGTGAAGCTCCCGGCACTAGCAGAATTTTTACTGACCCTTCCCGAGGGTGATGTTATTCTTGGGGGAGACTTTAATGCCACTATAGATACGCAGATGGATAGATTCCCGACGACGGCACCCACTGGAGGACCTTCCTGCTTCCAATGTTTTTTGACAGCTATGGGTCTAATCGATATATGACGGCATGCTCACCCTCAGGCTAGGCAATACACCTTTCACTCCACCGTCCATGGCAGCCTGTCGAGAATCGACTACTTTTTAGCACTGGGTGATGGTATACAACACGTGGACACCATAGACATTCATCCAAGGGGAAAATCAGATCACTCCCCAATCACCCTAACAGTTTCCACTCAAGAGAAGTCTGGCAAACGAATATACCCCATATATGCCGGATACTTTAAGGTCCCTCAGGTTAGGAGAGCCCTCAAAAAGGCGACAACACAGTACTTCACAGAAAATATTGCCTCGGTACGCTCCTCGGAGGTCCTATGGGAAGCATATAAGGCGGTACTAAGGGGACAAGCCATAAACTCGATCACGGGCTACAAAAGGGAAAAAGCAGACGAGCTAACTAGACTGGAATTAACACTGCGAGATATGACAGCAGCGCATGAAACGCACCCCACTCCTGACACGTCTCATGCACTACACCTCCAACAACAAATGTACACGGATCATGTTCGGAATCAAGTTAAGGGACACATAACTGACACACAGAACAGGATTTATGAGGTGGGGGACAAGGCGGGTAGGATGTTGGCATGGCTGGACAAGAGGGGGGGGAGTTCCAGAGGTATACAGCAAGTGAGGGACAAACTAGGAGAGGTACACACAAGCCCAGAACGAATAGTAGAGGCACTCGCAGCACACTTCGAAGAGGTATGCACCCCGGAGCGGGAAGTAACAGCAGAAATGGCTAGGGCGGCATTATAGCCGATCAGGGTCCAGACACTACATACAGAAGCTGCTGCTGAGTTAGATGCAGACATAACTACGGAAGAGATCCACTTGGCTATACGTACACTGAAGCCCGGCAAGGTGCATGAGCCAAATGGCATTCCTTTAGAATGCTACCAGACAGCGCCGGAGAGGTTAAGTAAATACCTACTGGCAATGTACAAGGAGTGTTTAGAGAAGGGCATGCTTCCACCAGATCAGAGACTGGCCACCATAGTAGCAATCCCCAAACCGGGGAAACCGCCAGAGGAATGTTCCTCATACCGCCCTATCTCATTACTTAATGCTGAAGTTAAGATCCTGGCCAAACTCCTGGCTGCCCGACTTGTGCCGCATCTGCCCGATCTCATACACCCAGGCCAATCCGGATTTATGCCTCACAGAAATACGGCGCTGAATCTGCGCCGATTACATGGGGTGCTGGCAAAGGCGGAATCGATCCCTGAACAAGCGGTTATACTGGCTCTGGATGCAAAGATGGCCTTTGACCTAGTAGAGTGGAACTACCTGTTTGAGGTCCTGGCCTGTCTGGGCTTTGGCTCCAAGTTTACAGCATGGGTTAGGCTACTGTACGCTAACCCGGTTGCACAGGTGGTGGCAAACGGGCACATCTTGCGAACATTCCCTCTGGGGAGGGGTACCCGTCAGGGGTGCCCCCTCTCACCATTGCTCTTTGCAATCGCATTGAACCACTAGCTACTTTGATAAGAACAACACCACTGCTGAAAGGAATACGCTGGGCGGAGGGCTGGGAGGACCGGCTCTCCCTATATGCGGACGACATGCTGGTGTACCTAACAGACCCAGAACATGGGGTGCCGGCGCTCCTGACTCTCTGTGATAGCCATGGTAAGATATCGGGTTACACGTTAAATTGGAACAAATCGGAGATGTATGTTCTGAAGAGTCCTGTCCCGGCATTGAGTACAGAATGCCCACTAAGGGCAGCTGGCTCCTCCTTTAAATACTTGGGTATCCAGGTTACAAGGGACCCAACAGAATATTTGTGTAAAAATCTGATGCCTCCCATGGAGCGACTTAAGCAGGACGTTAAGTTCTGGGCGGGGCTGCCTCTGACGGTGTTGGGAAAGGCTGCACTTTATAAAATTATGTCTTTGTCCCGCTTTTTATATATACTTGAGAATACGCCATACCCGGTGGCACCGAGATACTTTAGGAAGGTAGCGGCATTGGTGTCAAGTCTTTTGTGGGGAAACCTCCCGGCACGCATTGCGCAGGCCAAACTACATAGGGGCTGGTTTGATGGCGGAATTGGGTTGCCTAATTTGAAATTGTATTATTGGGCGGCACAATTGAAACCCATTAACCAATGGATCCATGCTCCGCAAAATGATCCAGCATTCCAGGCTGATAGGGCACAAGTCGGCGCTAATAGCCTGCTGGCCCCGCTGTATGATCAAAGAAGAGTGCGTAGATTGGAGGGACCCACTAGACTTTCTGTAGCGCAATGGCATACAGCGACAGCGGCACTAGGCTGGAAGGGGAGAATAACCAAGCTTACACCACTGTGGGACTCTCGAGCCCTGGGAAACCTGAGAAACAGCAGAGGCTTCTCACATTGGGATACTATAGGGATATCTACGGTAGGTGACCTGTGGGAAAGGGGAGAGGTGGTTCCATTTGTCAGATTGAGGGAATTATACGACCTGGGAGTGAGGGAGTCGTACAGATATGTCCAGATACGGCACGCACTGCTCGCTGCCATCCCCCCTGAAATGGAAGTGCCGGAGTCGTCCCCGCTTGAGGATCGCCTCCTCACAGACTTCATGATTGAGCATGCGACATCACTTACATACCGCAAATTACTCAACAACTTACCGGACCCAATGACTCCATTGAAAGAGAAATGGGAGGGTGACATAAATGCAATGGACGAACACGAATGGAATGAGGCGATGGCGTCACCAAAAGAAGTGGGTATCTCCGCAAGATTAAGACTCATACAACTGAAAGTTTTACATAGGGTATATTACACAAGGAGGACAATGCACCGCATACACAGAGCACAACATCCTTACTGCCTTCGCGGGTGTGGGGAGGAGGGTACGTTCTTCCACACATTATGGGACTGCCCACGTATCCAGGAATACTGGAGGCAAATAATGCGTACTATATCACAGACACTAGAGACCTCCCTAGTTCCCGAGCCACGAAAATGCCTGCTAAATATATGGGACCCCAACGATTTGTCCAGGCACGGTCAACTCTGGGCTACTTTAGGTATGATAATAGCCAAGCGAGACATCGTGCAGCGCTGGGGGGCGGCGGAAGTACCAACGAAATCACAATGGTCCTTAAACATGGACAGGGTGATGGTGACGGAAAGGGCAGTGTACTCTGGTCGGGCCTGTCCAGGGAAATGGAATAAAATTTGGATTCCTTGGAATGTATATAGAGGGGAGATCTGTAATCCCTTACTGGAGGATGATCAAACAATATCGGATGAGGAGGGGGAAGGGGACTAACAGACTCCACAGACTTCTAAAGGGAATGGTGACCACGGGTCACGGGGTAGAACTAGGGTTTAGATGAAGTACTGAAGGGACCTGAAGGAAGGGACACCTAGGGAGCTACAGCCAGGAGAGCCCAATTACTCCTATCATCGCGTTTATGTGCAGTCTTGGAGGGAATTAGTATAGGTGTGCACTGGGGGAGCGCATCTTGACTCAGCTAATGCGAAAAATAACCAAAAATGGACGACCGCAATGTGATTCCTTATGTTTTTAGGTCTCGCAGACGTAAAAAGCAGGCGAAGCCTGCTGTCTGCGAGACATCTTTTGTTGGCGTGTTCCGATGAATGTGAAGACAGGGGATGTGCACGAGCTTCCCATTGGCGATTTCACCTCGTGGGCGCGCACGCCCAGCCGGCGCAATGCACATCCCCTGTTCTCAACATTCACCGCAAGTCAGCTTCTGGCCATCGCGCGCGTACACATACAGGCAAAGTCAGCTTGCGCACACACATTCTCCGCCCCCCCCGCGCACACACACGCACCCCCCTCCCCCACCACTCACGGGGCTCACGCGCACAGACACACAAATCCCCCCTCCACTCACCGTGCTCTTTTGTCCCGTCCCCTCGCTGAGCTCCTTTTCTCC
Source organism: Lissotriton vulgaris (assembly GCF_964263255.1). NCBI lineage: Eukaryota > Metazoa > Chordata > Amphibia > Caudata > Salamandridae > Lissotriton > Lissotriton vulgaris. Next base: position 82,944,211 of record NC_141699.1, read on the forward strand.
GGCGCAACGAGCAACACCAGCCTTTTCCGGCACGTCACAGGCCCCGCCCATGTCACGGGCAAGGATGCCTGACTTCCTGGTTTCGCTCCCTTTCTTCACTCCAGCTCGCGCCGTGAGCTCGCCTCGCATCATCTACGCTTGCCGCTAAGAACGCTAAAAGCACTGCATTTGCCAATCTGTACAGCTAGGGGGCGCGCGGAAACACAGAGCGTGATTATTTTCCAGGGCCATCGCGCGAACAGACGTGATACAGAACGATAGAGGACGAAGACGCTTACTGGAAGTCAGCGTTTGAGACCCTTCGTTTCGGAATTGGTTGGGAAAGTGAACAAAACGGGCGTATTGCGGCCATTCAGCTTACTGAAGCCTCTATTTTTCTTAACTAACATATTTTTAATTATATGTATATTGATCGTTTCCCATTCCATCATGGCCGTCTTGTCAGGCTTAATTAGACTCCGTCTTTACGGTAGGCGGAATACGAAACTGAAGTCTGCGCAAGTGTGAGAGAGTGCAACCTACTGTAGCGCATGCGCTTAGATTGTATTTGTCTGAACCTGTACGCACGGGGAATGTTCCTGATAATTGGCGCTGCGAGTTGTCCTGTGTCCGGCTGACAACGAACGGGGTTACCAGGGTCTCCCTAGACAAAGATGTGAGTCTTCTGAGTCCAGGATTACTTTTTAGCAAGTGGTCTCTTTTGTGGCTCCTGAAAGTCTGTGATAGAAGAAGCTAACGTCTTTCGTGTTAGTTTTTGGCACTGGGACGTTAAGAGTTGATACTTTTTGTTACGAGAGGAGTATACCTTTGTTGATTTGTCATTTTTTTCCCCTGGCAAGTAAAACTCTTTAACTGGGAATAGTCGTTTCCGATAGAGGAACGTGATCTTGGAGATGTCTTTAGCTATTCTAAGGTGGGCTAATTTATTAGACAAACGCACGTTGGAAGATTTAAGCAAGCAGTTTTTCGGGGGAATTCTGAAGGCTGTACACGGCATGCACACACGGACACCACCACTGTCATGCACACACGGACACCACCACTGCCATGCACACACGGACACCACCACTGCCATGCACACACTGACACCACTACTGCCATGCACACACGGACATCACCACTGCCATGCACACACGGACACCACCACTGGCATGCACACACGGACACCACCACTGGCATGCACACACAGACACCACCACTGGCATGCACACACAGACACCACCACTGCCATGCACTATTGGCATTGTAAATGACAAAGCTATTAATTTAGCTATTTTCAAAAACAAAACATAAATAAAAAAATTGTCGTTTACAAGACCAATAGCTCAAACTTTCCTAATGCGAGACCTATTGCATTGCAAATGCTTGTTTATTGCTGTTTTTGTTAAAAAATAGAAAACCAAAAAAAAACCTGTATTGATCAGCAGAGTATCGCGAGCAATGTACTTTTTAAATTTATATTGTAATAAGTACTGCAAGAGAATCGCATTTAGTTTCAAGCTTTACCCTATTGCATTGTAACTATAAGAATGTGATTGCGGCCGGCCCTACGGGTTGTAGGCCAACAGCTGTGTGAAATTTAAAGGTACAATAAAGGTTTTAAAAAAAATAAAGTAAGACATGGGCATGGGTGCAATTGGCTTTTTTATGTGATAGGATTTTTTGCCAAAGGTCATTTTTTTCAAGCATGTGGAGATTAACTGATTTGCTCAGAATAACAGGAATGTTGTACCAAGAAGCATTGGCAAAGCCAATAGGTAAGACCTTTAAGACTATAGACTCTGCCATTGACTTGTGTTCATGCTGCACAGCAAAAGCATTGCAGACTTTGGTAAGGACTTATGCCATGCTGTATAGCAGAGTGGCTGCTGTGCAGTATGGATACAAATGATCTAAAAATGCCTATGAAGCATCTTGCGCTAATGCACTTTAAAAAAAAGCGCATTAGCTCTGAGTGCATCATAGCGCTTTTTTAAATTAGTTTTAGCCACTCTGCAAAGCATCCACGCTGCTATTCAGAATGGCTACAAAACATTGCCAAAGCAAGTAGCACTCACAGGCGAGACCTATTTGCTTTATCAATACTTGTTTCTATAGTGCTGTCTAAGATTCCTATAGGAAATTCCATGGGAAAAACATGTTTTGGGACCCACCCCCTTTTTCTCAGTCCTTGCTGTATGGATCAACCAAAAGCTTTCCAGAAAAGAGTTGAGGTCAGGGCCGGACTAGGAACCAAAACCGGCCCTGGCAAAGTGCTCAGCCGGTCTCCCTCCTAACCCCCCGCGGGGTCGTGGGTGCCGCCGAGTTCTTTGCCAGGGCCAGTTTTCGGCCGATTGCAGCAAAAACGGCCCTGTAACAAAAACGGTCCCCAGGGGCCCCAAACTGGCCCCCCACCAGTGTGGCACACCGGGGGATTGCCCGGTGCCTGCTACGGCCAGTCCGACCCTGGTTGAAGGTGATTAATCTTTTTTTGGGAACGTTTCGTGTAGATCCATCAAACAGCTCCAAAGTTATTAGCGAAGCAAAAAAACTCTCTTCCTATGGAAACTCTGACCTAACTACTAAATTATTTAGTCATTATATATGGTTTAGCACTGTAGAATTGTAGTAGGTCAACTAATGCAGAGTACTACAAATAGTACTGATTATTTGCATAACGTGTAAGTCACAGGGACAAAGAATCACATTCAAAAAGTCCAGTGGCCCGAGAGAACTGCAGTATTCTTTTCTGATGACACAAATATGTTTGCAAGGGATGCAGAATTCCATTTCTTTTATTTTTATCTCACAAACTCCAGCTGTTCCTGTATGAGGCTCATCCCGAGCTCCACCGGTACCACCATGGAGGACAAGCACTGACGGGAGGTGGCCACTCGGCTGAACCCTCAAAGAATTGAGGTCCTTGTGGTGTCACTTCACCGGCTAGTGATCCTGGAGCGCATGGAGGGGAGGAAGCAGCAATCCCTTTGACTTCCAGTGCACAGTATTGTGGCACAGGTGCACTCTTTAGAAGAGAAAATCTCTTTCTGCAGCCTTTGATTTGTGTTCAGATGAAAGAATGAGCTGTTGACCAAAGCGGGAGCCCCAGTGTGAAGTGATGCACATGTAGTCTGTAGCTTGACCACTGGTTCACATGTCTGTCGGGAGGTGGGTGGACTGAACGGCGCTCTCCATCATTGCTTCATCAACCCATTCCAGCTTTTGATACTGCATCACTGGCACTGAAACAGTGGAAAAATAGGGCCGGCTTGGAATCTTCCATTTGGGACTCAGGGCTTCCACAAACTCCAGAAACCTCTCTCCTTCAACCAAAGAAAAAGGCTAACAAATTTTGCCTGAGAATCAACGGGCTAGCTCATGGGTTCGATGATCCAGTGACTCGCTGCTGAACATAGATTTCCTATATCCAGTGCACCCATTTCAGCTCATATCTCATTGCATTCGGAGGCTTATTGTTTCTTATTCTCCTTATAAATATGGAATTTTATGTACTAAGTACGTCTTGCATGTTTGAAGTATAGATACAAGCTGGGACTTAATTAAAACTATTATGTTTGCGAAGGAAACCGTTTAACAGCCACCCCCTTTATCACAGAGAAGAAAAGAGGGAGATAAGTTGGGGGTGAGGTTCTGAGGGAAGTACATATTAGACCATAAGCGTGTTTATTTGTTATATATGCTCTATTTACATGGATTAACAAATTGCAAGCTATCTCAAAGTAGGCAAGTACAGCCTTAACACAAGACTGTAAATAAGAGGCCCCTCGTGTTCTAGCACCAAGAAGCAATGCGTTTAGAAAAGCCTGCTTTGTGACTATCTTATGACTGAAATCCTGATTAGAATTGACAGAGTGGGAAAATAAAAAGTTCTGCATATCTCAGAATGTATGGGAATAAACAGAAGGGCTATCCTTCAAGGAAGGTAGTTTAAAGGCCTAGACCACAGAGCTACCACACACTTTAGACAAGCCTTGCACTTCCAGCTGGCAAACACATCCTTTAGAATACAGCACATTTAGATACAAGGGCGTTTAAGATATTTCATCATAAATGCTCTCTATGTCAATTGACGAAAAGCCTCCACACGAGTCGTGAGTCTAACAACAGCTATGGTTGGAGTCCATGGTTCATCACCCCTTAACAGGACATCACCTTCTACTGTCAGGCCGTGAAAGTTTAATTGGGAGTATTTAGGAAAATCTTCAGTCTCCCTAAACATAGCATTTATGGGAAAACTATATCCTTATTGCTCTATGGTGCTGAATTATCTGCACCTTGTAGCAAGGTACACTGGGAAGCTGTGGAAAGCAGAAGTGATTAGTTGAAGCTCCTAGAAGCGCCATAATTCAAGCACTTTGCAGAGAACATAGCGCCTGATGTAGATCGTGGTGGGTGGGAGCTCCATCACAAATGTGACACATGTCCCATCCGCAGTATTACAAGTGTCGTAGGTTATAATCGGGGCCACTGGAATTATGTGATTGTGCGGCTGCAGCGATTTTTTCATAATTGTAAAGTTGCTGCATTTGTCACATAATCCATCATCTGCCGCATAATCCGCATCGTTTAATAAAAAAAAAATCTATTTCAAACAGTTCAAAAGTTAGTAAAAGCGCAGCAACACATGTTGCCACCCAGTGGAAGGCCCTTTGCAAAGTTTGACTGGTCATCTTTCTGTAGCTTATTGCTATATTTGGGTGCTAAACTAGTGCTAATGAGGAACAAATGATGTGCAACAGTGTTAACAAGCTTAAAAATAGCAAAATAATGAGATAACACTATCACAAAATGAGCCACATAATTTGTGTTTTCTTGCCGCATAATTTACTCAACCTTGCTGCATAATTTGACCCTCACCTGCCACATAATTCCAGCGGCCCTGGATATAATGCAGCTGTAATACTGCAGATGGGGTATCCATCACACCGATCCTCCAAGTTCTAAATTAAGCCTGTAGTCTTTAATGGCAATAAACAGTGTGGTGACTCAGATGATAAAACCTGGATCCTCTGCTGCCATGAGATCCAACAGAAGGAATGACAGTGAACATGAAGGTCCAGCTTCATTAGGAGTTTGCACTCGTGCAAAGTCATGCAAAGGAGCACAAGGTCTTGCAAGGGTATCCCCTTTCCAGAGCAAAAAGTATTTTGCGCTGGAGAAGAGTCCTTTGCACTTTGTGCTGGTTTGCGCCACTGTGCATAAAAGAGATGTTACTGTGGTATAACTTTATTGGATCAAGGCAAGCCCCCATAGCTTTAGACTCAAGGTCTAACCTACTAAGGTAGCCAGACAGGGCGCAGCACCAAAACTTAGCATCTTTGTGAAGCAGGCACTAAGAAGGAGAACAGTTTTCATTTCTCATATATTCCAAACACTCTAGTTGTTCTGCACTACAAACCACACATACAATGTGGTGAATGTTTCAGAATGCGACTACTCGTGGGAATTTGTGCCGGAAGGGGTTGCTTCCATTCCAAATCCCATGTTAGACAACACATGAATGCAAACTTCTGCACCATCGTGCAATGGTTGTGCACAGTGCTAAGCACACTATTTGTGCACCAATGAAGGGGGAGTACACAGAAGCTACCCATTATGAGTAAACTTGGCTCTGTGCTGCTTTCTTCCTTTGTGTTTTAATTTTGGTTGCTGCACTCTTTTGCGTAACTCAGTGCTTTACCTGTGGTTGCTGAACTGCGCTGCAATAAAAATGGGTTTATATCTAAATATTTACATTTTGTACCTAAAGATATTGCCCCTCAGGGCTAATATAATAAAAGGGTTGGACGCTTTTTAGGAAGTTTGGTAACTAAGCCTCATCAAAGCAGCAGATGAAAGCTCAGTGTCAGTGACCTTATACTCACTGGGGAGTCTGGAGGCTTCTGCAGATCTTGGCAGGCTCCCATCTGTGTGACTGTAAGAAGAGTTGTTATTCATGCTTATCATGGGACTAGGTCCCTGGGGAAGTAACTCAAAATTCCAATGTTTAATAAGGGAGAATTTAGGCCTCTGCCCTTGTAATTTGTTGAAGAAGTTCTATTTTTAGGTGGAGCCTGCCAGACAGTGCAAGCTTTCTGTTTGCAAAACACTTATTGTGGGCTTAGCAAGAACTTACAGCTTGTCCATTCCCTGCCATTGGTTGGGTTTATTGTCACTCTTACTTGCATATTATCATTCCTTGACCCAGCTTGTACATCTTGCTGTTGTCCCTTCCCTAGAGCTTAGCCTCTTTTCCTCTTCACCTTTTTTTCTGATTGGCTCCCTTCTAGCTTTCCACTGCTCCGTTTTGGAGAACTTTCTTTTTCTTTTTAGTGATACACTCCATAGGGTGCATGTGTTTTCCAGCTCCCACTTACTCTCCCCTGTGTGCTTGTGGTATTCTAGATTATAGAATTGCTAGTGGTAGAACTGTTCTATGTCATGGGGAATGTTGGAATGTTGGAATATGGATTCGCTGGGGCGGTTGCTGAGGGATTCGCGGGGGCGGTTGCTGAGGAGATCGGTTGTGCTTGTTCGGTTGTCCTCCTGTGGTTGTCAAGCTGTTCTTCATCCGGATTAAATCTTGCTACTTTGACCTACGTTTCCTGACTTCATTTACTACAGTGCTCACCCCAAATGTCCACCACACCAGGTTTCCCTTCACTCTAGTGTGCTTGTCGCTGTCTTGTTTAGGGTCAGACTGGAAAAAAAAAATACACCAGGCACAAAAATAAAAGTGGACCATCACCAAACCAGATAACTAAAAAAAGTGGCCCACATTTGCAAATCAGTCCAGTATTGACCTTGTAAAGACATGCTGTATGGGTTCTTTGCAAGGTGTGGGAGAAAGCATGTGTTTGTATTTGTTGCAGGCAATGCATGTAGTAATAGAAGAATAATCAACAGTAAAAATTGCCGACCCAGCCATAAAACAGGCCTACAAACTGCTAAAAAAACAGCCCATACTTTCATCTGTAAGACTAGCCCATCGCACACTGCCTGATTGCCCTATAGGCAGTCTGACAATGCTCATGTGTGCTTCTCACCCACACCCCAGGCTCCCTGTTCTTCTCTCCCTGACCCACGTGCTCTGTGTTTTTCTCTCCATGTGTGTTTCTTGCTCTACCCCTCCAGGGATGCTTTTTCCCTCTCCCCACATTCGCTCCACTGCTACCCTTCCCATCCCATAGTCTTTTTTAAATTTGCCCTTTGACACTAAATAAAATGTAATTTTTTTTATTTATTGTTCCAGGTTCTGGGCACCATCCTGGACTGGTAAAGAAAAAACTAAAATAAATGGCGCCCGCATCATTCCGCTAGCATGCATGTGTTCTGGTTTGTGCGTACAAATGAGTCATTACCTTTGCGTGTACTACTTTTGGTATTCACAGAAGTTAGGATTTTGTCTTAAGTTTGTCTTAAGACAAACTTAAGACAGACTTAAGACAGACTTAAGACACACTTAAGACAAACTTAAGACAAAATCCTAACTTCTGTGAATACTAAAAGTAGTAAGTTCATTCTGTGAATACCAAAATAGTAGTACGTTTAGGATGGAGTCTTAAGCTCATTCTGTGAATCGGGCCCTTTATGTTTGTTGCTCTCCTTGACCATAGCTTCCTTTCATTCCTTTTGATTGGATCACTTGTGTCCATCCACTGTCCATCCATTTGGCTTTGCATTTCAATGGAATATATGTGTTTTCTTCCCCTCCACCCCTTTCCCCCGAGCGCAGCCCCACAGCCCACAAACATCCAGCATCAGGTGCTGTTCTCCTAACTCCAACCTCGTCTCTTTCTTACCCCTCTGTCTGCAATTTGGATTTCCTATGACACATCATTCCTCTTCCTGTACCATTTGAAAAAAATAAAAATTGAACTTTAACTTTTAGAAGCTACAATTTACAACTGGGCCACACCTTTCCATAAATGTATTGTCAAGCACTGTTTTTTATTTTTGTGCACCCATCATCTTCAAATAGTACATTTTAAAAAGGCAAAATGGCTGTTCCATTGTGATGCATTAGGAATCATTTACATATTCACGTTGGGGTCAAGTATCATCAGCAGCGGCGGCCAGCACAGGTAAAAGTGGTGAGGCGGGTGGGGTGGACAGACGATGGAATAGGTAAAAAAATTATTATTTTTTTAATTTTTGAAAACCTTTATTTGTAAACAAGGTGCACACAGCTATTCAGCCGAACATCCCGGAGGCACGGCAGCAGGATTAGAGACCAGAACTGTTGCAGCACACACAATGTTGCACAGGATGAGTGAGGTTAATTTTAAATTTTACAAAAGGATATTTACCGTTAGAAGGAATGAATTACAATATAATAACAAAAAGAGCAGAAAACGAGAAAGGAAGGTGGGAGCAGTCACAGAATCTAGATCATACATCTATCGGTATCTTTAAGGGGGGGGCATCAATATACGCGTGCAATCAAACACTAAGCACACCCGGCCATCGCCCGTACATGGAGAGGCTTAATGAAAAACATTTATGGGCGAAACCCACGGTCAACGTCGAGAATTCAAAATCAGGTAATGCACTGCACCGATCCCAGAACCCAGAAAGAAGGAAAAAGAACAGAGATCCAGTTAAACTAATGAAGAAAAAAAAAAGGGCCATAGAAACAAGAAAAGGAAAAACAATAATACCCCATCCCCTCCCCCCCCACCCTGCACCCCTGCAAGTGGCTACGGCCTGCCCCCCTAGCAGCGTGCCTATCGCCCAGCATCCAAAAACCCGAAAAATAGCGAGAAAAGGGAAATATATAAAGATAGAAAAAGGAAGAAATAAGAGAAGGAAAAAAAAAAAGACGGAGGAGGAGAAAAATCACATTTGCCCTCGGTCCCCTTACCCCCCCTGCGGCGCACAGTCCCAGTCCTAAGTCTAGCAATATATAAGCAGGTTATTGAAAATAAAACCCAGGGAAGGCGTCAGACACCGCCCCACCACCCGTAAGCAACAAAATGGCGGATCAGCCGAACTTCACACACCCCCAAAGTCGAGATCTACAGCAGTCTCACCCTTGACCCCTCCGAATGTTCACAATGAGTACAGCCAACTGCACCAGAACATATCCAGAATAAATCAAAGTTCCCGCCAGTCTGTGGACCTGCATAAGGAGTCCGATCAAGCACCTCAGTCCGTCATGATCCGCCGCCGCCATGACACTTGCCGTCTTCCAGCCAAAGTACGACCATGTCGATCTCAAACTCAGGGCAAAGTCAAAACAATCGAGTGATGTTTGCAGCATCCGCCGGGTTGTATTAGCCGTAGGCTCAGGAGAAGAGAAAACTACAAACACGTCAGTGGACGGATGCGCCAATAATGGCGGGCGTCTCTCTGAGACAACAGGTCCACTAGTACATAGTGTTCCAGGCGATAATTGCGAGGTTTCGGCATGAAGGGAGTCTCGTTCGGTAAGTACCGGGAATAGCGTAGACATAACAGCCAGCTCAAGGGCACCAGGCAGGTCAGGGTCCTCGCACGATCGGGCAGTTTCGGTGACATCCGCGATCGTCTCCTGGAGGTTAGAGGCCATGAAGGATCGCAGCTCCCTAATGGCGGCCATCACGGTCCTCAAAGACGGCTCTTCATTACCTCGCACCGCCTCCACACGGTCAACTCCAGACATTTGACTGCACTTCGGGGCACCCAATTCCCCCGGGGACCGAAGTGCGGGTCGGGCAGGCGGGGATTGGAGGCTCACTTCCGAACTGTGACGGGGCCTCTCGGGCGGGGGCACCAGCCCGGCGAGGGGGCCAGCCGCTGGGAAGGGGACCCCCGACCTCTCAGCCACCTTCAGGATAAGCACACCTCCGCAGTGTGTACAGGACCGCAGGCACCTCACCAATATAGGGATGGGAAACACTCCAGGTTAATCATCCGGACCACGTCTGGGGCACCCAACCGCCGCTGCTGCTCAGTAACTGCTCAGTGACCCGGCTGGGTCAGTAATCGAGGTCCCGGCTTACAGGCAACTCTGGGCCAAGATCTTTCACACGGCACAACTCCGCCAATCCGGGTGGGAAAGTTCTCGGGACCACACCGCCAGTGTCAGCAAAGATTACCCCGCTCGGGGGTGAGGCGCGAAAGCAGGATATATGTCAGGATCTTCAAGCAACAGGCGGAGTTCGACGGAGCCGAGAGCTTATGCGGCCATCTTCGTTCGTCGCTAGGCTCCTCTCCGGAATAGGTAAAATTAAATAAATAATACCTATTACATAGTTTGTCGGGTTCCCCCCTGCCGCTCCCTGCCCAGCCCAACCACCCCACCGCTCTTTCCTGTTATGGCCGCTGCTGAACGTCAACATATGTGATGATACATAGTTAGTGTGTCCCACCACTTCACCTGAACAAAGAGGTCACAGTAACAGTAGACCCTCTCCTTTGAGTACTGAGCACCTTGCCATGTGCCACAAGCCACCTTTGTGTCTATCAGGTGTTGAGGCATTGACCTTCCTATCATTTGGACGTTGGGTCTCTGTGAGTGCCTTGAAACTCATTGTTTCATTACGTGGTGTGTTCTTACTAAAAGTGTGTGTATGAATGAACAATTGAACAGACTTGTATTTTACAATATTGTTTACTGAACATCCTCTATGCGCTTAATGGAAATGTGTATGTGTTAGTACATGTGGCACAGTGTCCGTCTGTGTGGGTGTCTTTGTATTTGTATGCATGTGTGGCTGAGTGCTTGTGGCAGTATGTGTGTGAATTTTCGTGTGTGTTCATGTGTATGAATGCCGACTTTGTTTCTTCGCTTACCATCGAATCTAGATCCTACATTCTCCTCAGTGACCAAAACTTTCACCTGAAAGTCCGAAACGACCCCTGCTCCGCAGCACTCCTCGAAAGCTTGTGTTAATACACAAGCTTTCAAGTATGTGTATGTGTGGCTATGTGTTTGTAGCTGTGTGTATGTGTATTTGCATGTGTGTGCATGTGTTCATGTATGTGAAGAGTGACTTTGTCGCTCCGCACACCATTGATTCCAAAGCCTACATTCTCCTTTGTGACCTCAACTTTCGCCTTGAAGACCGAAGCAAACCTGCTCCATAGCACTGCTCAAAAGATTGAGCAACATCGGACTCACCCAACTCGTCACAGAACCAACACACACCACAGGACACACACTGGCCCCATCTTCACTATAACTGATGGTATTAAATACAACTGCATCACACAGCTCACATGAGCCAAGCGTTCCATCATCCACTTCCAAAACAACACAGCTCAAGTCAACACGCTTACCGGGTTCAGCACTCCAAGCCGCAGCTGGGGCAAAATCACAGAAGCACAGACTCAGTGCTCTCATCACTGACCAGCCTATTACCACGGACAACCTCTACTTGGACATCAACAACTTCAACAACTGGATCAAGAACAGGGCAAACTCCTCCGCACCCATCAAATGCAACAAGCATAGTAGATCAAACAAGCAGGCCAGCTGGTACGCAGAAGACCTCCGAGACACCAAACAACACTATAAGCAGCTAAAAAGGAAATTAAGAGCCAGCCAAGACACCACCAACAGAACTCCCTACAAGGCTGTACTCAGATGCTATCACCAGCAAATTAGAGACACCTAGAAAAAAAGCAGAATGTTTGCCAGCAAGGCTCCAGAAATGTGAGCACAAGCAAGATTTGGAGATCCCTAGCGCAATTTTCGAACACAGGCTTTGACGCACTCGTAGGGGTGGTTGCAAGCGGTCACAGTTGGAGGGCTCATGTGCATTGCATGGTGCAGTTTGCACAGATTTTACAGCGTTTCTCGCGCTACTGGCACTAAATTGCATCTCGAGCAGCATGATGTGCTTATTTTCCACCTAGTGGCCGGACTCTGCAGAATCTCATTGAGCTTTTATGTAACTCAGTGGAAATCCACAGAATGAACCTCTCTGTGTTCCACCCACCTCTAGTAACTACCCTATTTACATATTTCCAACCCCTATTAATTGCTGCAGACTTTATAGCACCTTTCCAGATCCATTGGAGTGGCAACTCTGTCCATAGGAACTCTGTCTTGGACCACACATTCTTTATTCCTACTGAAGTATTTTTTAATCATGCCAGTCGCACTAATGCACCAGGCCATCTGTGCCCTGTTGTAATAAAATTAGTCTTTTTGTGCCATTTTCTGTTTCAGCTCAGTCAAGGTGGGCAACATCTTGGCACTAGGCCCAGGCAAAAAGTAAATGACTCCAGCATAATTCACACCTCTTGGTAATTTCGTATTACACTTGTTACTCAAAATTCCTGAAAATTTTCCCAATATGCCACATCACATAAACATAAGAAAAACAGTATATTCAGCACCACAGATGGCTATCCGATGATGCTGCAAATCCCTGCCACAGAAAATAATGAAGACAGGGACTTAAAATAAAATCCCATAGGAAGTAATATGAAATGAAATTAAATTATTTAAATAAGTAAACACATAAATAATTATAGGTTAAGACTACAAATGCATAAAAATATAACATATTTATTATTTAATTTTAAAATATTTGAATAATCTTGTTTGAATTTAAAAAATAATATAACATTATATTTTAATCAAATATAACAGTTGATGTTTAATTCATTTTCTGTAGCACTGCTAATAATCATTAATACATAATATTTTGTTTCACTTCATGTGATTTTTATTTCTAAATTAGTCTGCAGAAAAATAATTTGAATTTAATTTAGTATGTTTTAATTAGTTTGAGATTTAACTAAAATAAAGTTAGTAATGCTATATACTTTACTCTTTTGTTCTACATTTAAAATAAATATAAAAAGTAATTAGCTCACCTGAAAATATTTTTCAAACTTTTTGCAAGTTTAACCCCTTCACTGCGGGGTAAATTCCCCCGCTGTGCTGGGGGGGAAAGGGGGGAAAAAGCACAGCGCCCGCAAGCTCATGAAGAGCTGAGCTCGTCATGAGCTACAGTGCTCCTGTGCTCATGACGAGCTCAGCTCGTCACAGGTGCATTGGCTCCCGTGGAACGCTCAGCACAGCAGGGGAATTCTCCCCGCACCTGAGCGTTCCACGGCCCATGACGAGCTGAGCTCGTCATGAGCACCGGAACACCGTGCCTCATGACGAGCTCAGTTCGTCATGAGCATGCAACGTGTTAAAATATGTTTTTAGTTTTCCCTATGCTTCACCACAGAAGATCTCCACCCTGACTGCAGACTTCTCTTATGGTAAAATATAGGGAAAAGTAAAAAGGTTTATTTCAATCAGACAAAAAATTGTGGAAATACGTTTATGTTCAAAATTGTTTTAAATTAAATGTATATATTTATTTTAAATGTAAAACAAAAGACATAAATGCTATACCACTATTAACACAATCTTAAACTAAAGGTTTAGCACAAAAAAATCATTCACACCTAAATCAAAACAAATATTTTATGCATAACTAACTAGTGATGTGTAAAATTAAGTAAAAAGTAATATAATTATATTTTAATAAATTGTAAACTTAAATGTATTAATTTATAAGGTTTTATATAGCGCGATCAAGATCCTGAGGGATATCAGAGTGCTTTACAATAGGATTGGAGGAAGGACATAAATGCAAAAGCGACAACAAGTAGGAGTAAAAAAAACAGGAATGATCGCATATTCAGGGACAGTTAAAAATGAAAGACCCATAACAAATGATTGTCCAACGGAAGTAAGAGCGATTGTCTTCGAGCAGGTGCGCCTAGCCCAATTAGGGTAAGAATTTATTCATGATTTTTTAAATTCGAAAGTTTGTTAAAAGATGTCATAATTAAATATTAAACATTATATATATATATATATATATATGTATATATATATATATATATATATATATATATATATATATATATATAAATATATATGTTTGTTTATATTTGTCTAATTTTAAACAATTTTATTTCGATTACCACTATTTCATATCAGTTTTATTTTTTATATTTAAGTCCCTATCTAGTAATTCCTGTTGGAAGATGTGATAGTACCAGTGGTTGGACATATGTGGTGCTGGACTTACATCAACTCTCAGCTGGAATAATTTACTTTTGTTTTGGGCCTGTTTTTGGCTGTAGTAACTTTTGAAGTGCAGTGTGCAAATAGCGATGGGCTAACTTTTACGGGCAAGTGCTTGTCACCCCTCCTAACTCCTCTTCACTCCTCCCTCAACCCCACCTATTTTGCAGCAAACATACCCCATTGTGAAACCACTCCCCTGGTCACTCCCACATTTACTACTAGGTAGTAAGCTTACATGTATGAGGATCTCCCCATAGAAAAGATGGGAGAGGAGGAGATTTACCCTCCAAGGTTTTTGAAACGCGTTTTTTTAGTACTGTAGAAGAGCTACTAAATGCACTACAAAGTGCGCCCGTGATGACTACCTCTTTTCTTGTCTCTATGTACATTCTCTGCATGGATACGCATGAGACTCAAACCGAAGGAGTTGAATATATTCATAGTATTTGTATTTACTACAGTTTTATTGCCAATAAAAATTGCCCCCTCTAATTAGTACGGTTTTGCTGCACAAGCGTCTGCCAAAACCAAACGAACAATTCAGGAAAGTGATACAGCGCCTCTTATTCAAGGACATGACTGTTGATGACATTGACGACAGCACATTGATTGGCTGGTAGTCAAACTACAGCTTGGCTTGCATATGTGCTAATTAGATACCATCTGTTTGTTGTAGTGCCACTCTAGCCCTCTGCATTTGATGGCTAGCAGGACACAAACTGGCTTATAGATTCCTTACAAGGATATTTAGATGCTGAAAGTACACCACTCTTTGCAACTACAAAGGCTTGGTCCCAGGCCCAGAGCCTTAGAGACTTGGCTACAGATAAGCAACATTAACATTTTGCTGAATGGTAGTCCACAGCCCCTCTGACCTGGCCCACAAGAAACCTTTCCTGTCCCTATTTCACCCTGGTGGCAGCACCTTCACCAGGAACCAAATGTAGCCCTGAAATAAAACAATGGGCATTTGTGTGACATGTTGTTTCAAGACAGTGGTCCTGGTGCTTGCAGCAAACTCTTGGCAAACTTCACACCACTGCCCAATCACACCAGCCCTCTGTCTTCTTT
The DNA here is from genome assembly GCF_964263255.1 of Lissotriton vulgaris. Classification (NCBI taxonomy): domain Eukaryota; kingdom Metazoa; phylum Chordata; class Amphibia; order Caudata; family Salamandridae; genus Lissotriton; species Lissotriton vulgaris. Next base: position 82,959,287 of record NC_141699.1, read on the forward strand.
GTTGACCATTGGACAACAGGAAACTATGATTTGCATGAAAATGATGGCAAGAAGCTTACTCTTGACTTTCACAGGTGCCTCAAATGCCGCCACGGAAAGGCAGGTGGTCTTCACTTCACGGGCCCCCTGCGGGCCCCGGGAGTGAAGGTGAGGTGGGGGGGTGCACACGGGGAGTACCTGTGGTACCCCCCAGCATTTGCATACACAAAGCGTCAGGCACCACGTGGTGCCTGCCGCTTTGTGTATGCAAATGCATACATGTATTTTTAGCATTGTGGCGGGCGGTGCTGAGAGCACCGCCCGCCACAATGTTAAAAATGCAGGATGCGCCCGCCACTGTGGTGGGCGCATCCTAATACCCCCCACGGGACCCCCGTCCTTATGGCGGGTGGTCCCAAGTACCGTGAGGATGGCGGGCGGGCAAAGTCCGCCCGCCATCCTAATGGCCCCCTAGGTCTTCCTGAAGATGACTTCAGCCCTGAGCCTTATGATAACACAACACTGGACGCTGAACACTGAACCGATGAGGTATGATGTCTAGTTAAATCTGCTGCAATCTGACCACCCTCACAGAGGTATCAGGCTGTGTTCTCCAACAGAGATTGATCTGATATAAGCATCCTGCACAATGCCACGCTCCACCTCTCAGCTGTGTCCCTCTGTGTGGCATGAGGCGAAGCAATCTCTAGTGCAAGGATGCTCAGTTCCAGGCCAAAATATGGGTTGTCCTTTGTTCCAGCAACAATAAACCTATTTCCAGGCAATTTACGACAGTCTTATTGCCTGTTACTGTGGCACTATTAGGTCCAACGCGGTCTTAATTATCATCTACATCCTGCTCTCAAATCCTGGCTGCTGATAGAGATTATCCCCTACTTCCTGATCTGAACTCATGGTTGCTCTGAGAGATGATCTCCTATCCCTCTACTTTCTGATCTGATTTTGTGAATCTGCTAGACATGATCTCCTACTACCTGAACTGAAATCATGGCTGTTCACCTAAATCCTAATCTGACCTCATGGCCGCCTATAGACATTATCACCGGCTCCCTGATCGGGACTCTCCTGTTCATTTATGGTGGACCGAGCCCATGTGTGCACATAGCAGAGCTCTTAGAACAATCCTGGAGGTAGGAATGACACTCAGCAAACCAGAACTGGTCTCTATTTAACCACAGAGACCTGTTATGATTTTTAAATGTTATTTTATTTTATACCTTATTGAGACAGCATTACGAAGCACCTTGTAGTTGTTTGGAGCAGTTTGGGTCAGGTATACCTGTTTGCCAATCAATCAGCAGCCGTATATAATTGACGACTGTTAGAACTGGCTATTTCTGGTAGGCTAAGGCTGACGCCAAAGCTAGGCAGAAACCTCCATTCTAGTCAGGGCAAGGAAGTCACACGCCAAGATAACCTCTGCTCGCCCCCTTGGTAACTTGGCACAAGCAGTAAGGCTAAACTCGGAGGCAATGTGTAAAGCATTTGCGCCAGCGCACAACAGCAACAACATACTAGGCACACCACAAAAGAGACTCCACACAAGGTTATTATAAAAATAACTTTTGTATTGTAAAAACACATCAGATAAAATCACACATATACATGGTGCCAACTGGCACAGGCAATATTCACATGGGATTATTTACAAGACAGGGCCACATGGGCCACTGTCATAGTCAGATATAGCACTTCTAGAATAAAATGTAGAATATAAAATCACGTCTAGAATAAAGAATAAATGTAACATAAAATAATATTCACAGATAACAACCAGTAACCACTGGTAACAGGAACCAGGACCTTACTAGGACCACCTGTACTAAAAAGAACAACCACATAAGTATCACACAGCATTTAGGGGTCTAAGAAAGAATACATTACTCATGATGCAATAAACCTACATTCAGAGGAGTAGAAAAGACAACCACCTAAGTATCACTCAGCGTTTAGGGGTCTAGGAAAAGAACACATTACCCATGATGCAATAACCTACATTCAGAGGAGTAATAACCTCTTGGCTGCTAATGACAAGGGTAACTCGTCATGAACTTTCCATTCATTTCAATGGAAAATGAATGGAAAGAAGAATGAGTGCCTTAGCACTGAAGTGGATAAAGACAACCACCTAAGAATAAACACGTTTAGGGGTATAAACCAGAACACCTTACCCATGATGCATGAACACATTCAGAGGAGTAATAAAGAGAAACACATGATGCCATAAACATTCAGAGGTGTTAAGAATAGAGCACATGATGCAATAAAATACATTCAGGGGTGCAGCGCAAGAAGACACATGATGACTAAACATTCAGAGGTGCAGCGCATGGAAAGAAAGACACATAATGCATAAACCTACACATTCAGAGGTGCCAGAACAGAAGTCAATAGCGCAAACAAAACATACAGTAGGCAATTACTATTAAAACCATAGAAATCACATTGCGCATGACTTACATAAGCCACCACCTGTGGCAGTCCCTAAGCCAACTGGCCTTGATGGGGCAAGGATGCCCTGTGTCCAATGTCAGGGCGCGCTGCCATGCAGCGCCAGTCCAAAAGTACCAAAAGCCTAAACGTGGCAGCTGCCCACAAAGTGATGGGCAACTGGGGAATCAACAAAACTGCGCCAGGGCCCTCACTGGCCTTTAGGCGCAAACTGCGCCACACTGTTGGAGCCACACAGGCTCTGGGACAAGGCAGGCCCATCGTTGGAGCCACAGAGGCTCTAAAAACAATGTGCTCTCTGGTAGGAGGGGGCGGGCACCGACAATGTACCCCGGCGCCCCCTCCAATTAAAATGGCCCCCCATGGAGCCTCTCGGGGCTCTAGAACGTTGGGGCGACCCGCTGCCAATCGGGGCCGCCCTGACTTGACATTCGCGGTGGAGTCCCCTACGGGGGACTCTAGCTTTACAACATGCCCCCCAGAGCCTCTCACGGGCTCTGCAACCATGGTGGGGCGACCCACTGCCATTCGGTGCCGCCCTTCCTCAGTGCCTCGACCGGCACCTAACCGCAGCCACACGGAGCCCCCCAGCCCTGCTGACTCACCGGGCTCTCAGGGGCGGGCTCCTCCGGGCGGCGGCTCTCCTTCACTCGCGGTGGGGGCAGGCACCGACAATGTGCCTCGCGCCCCCCGCTACCGCTCCTCTCGCTGCAGGGCTCCCTCCGCTCACGGGAGCCCTGCAGACCAGCCGCCATCACTCTTCCTCCTCTTCTCCCCGGGCCCGGCGGTGATTACTCGGCAGCTTCTCTCCTCTCGGGCTGCGGGGGCGGGACTTCTGGCCGGCCGCGCTGCGATTGGCCGGCCGGCCAAGCACTTCCGGGTCACCGCGGGCAGCGCGGCAGCCCGTTTTCAGACAGGCAGTCAAAGTTTCCCGAGGAGTGGGCTCCCTCGTGGAAAATAATATATTGCGGCAAGGTCCCTGGCAGGGTAGGCACCTGCCAGAGGGCAAATTAATCAAAAATAAGCGAGGTGGGCACTCGCAGAACGGCAACTGACAAACCTCACGCAAAATGCGTGCAACGAAATGCCCGCAAACCGACAAAAATCGATTTCAAGAGCTAAAGCCCAAAGTACAGCGCTTCCAGGCGCTTTAGGCTATAATAAGCCTTAGCCAAAGGGCAAAGTATCCAGCAGCAAGGTCCTTCAGGAAATGCAGCTCCGCCATGCTGCAAGAAGGTCCCAGAGAGTCCCAGGGGGCAAAGCAAAGTCCCCCCCTCAGCCCAGCAAGGCAGAGGGGTCCCCCAGGAGTCCAGGAAAGTCCATCAGAGGTCCAGGGGATGGGCAGGGCCCAGGGATTCCCCTGAGCCCCAGCAGCAGCATACCCCTGGCAGATTCAAGTTAGAAACAAGAACCTTTTGGAAGGGGACACAGCCCCTTCTTATACAGTGAAAAGTCTTTGAAGTCTTTGAAGTGTCAGTGTGAGAACCAGCTGGACTGGTTTAGAGGGAAGTCCCTTCAGTATCAGGGACAGAGGTGACAGTCGCCCAGCGGGAGGTGGAGCCAGCTTTGTAGTTAGGCAGGCACAGCCCTTCACTATCAGGTGCCATCTCCTCCCACTTCCCTGGCAGCAGTTGCTACCTTTCATCCATGGGCTGACTTCAGACAACCTCCTGGGCTCTCCAGCCCCTGTCATCCTCAAACCAGACAGTCAATCCACAAGCAGGCCCAGGCACTCTGGGCCAGGCTCACCAGCCAATCACACGCCATCACCAACTTACACAAATATGCCAACTTCCAAAAGTAGTACTTCTAGACTAGACACAGTCATGCCGCATATATCGTTTTGCAGCATTCACTCTCACGAGTTCATACATACCAAACTCGCCCCTGCACTCCCCACACATCAGGAACTACCATGGGCATACATATTCCCCATTCATTCCTATGGGAGGGCAGGTCACTCACCACTCATTCACAGAGAGCTCAAGCACTTTACACTGTACCACAGTGAAAAAGTGCGCAGAGGCCTAAAATCACCAACACCAGGTTCCATAAACAGGCTAGGAAAAAGCAAAAAGTCTAGGGGTGAACCTGCCCAACGGGCCGGGTCCAACAACGACCAAGAAACCTTAAACCATGTATGCTGATTACAATTTTTTTTTTTAAAACATTTTTATTGGCATTTTTCCATAGTGCAATGAAGCAGACATGTCATCATTGGTCAACCTTCCCCATCCCTCCTCCCTCCATCCCTCTATCCCCATCCAGAACAACGATACATCACTGTACTTCCCATCCCTTTTTACAAACATCGTTGAAGGTATTTCGCTCTGGCGTGTCCTGTCCAAGTGTCCCTTGTGCTCTCCTTTCTCTGAATTTGTCTTCGTCCCACCTCCCTCACAGCCCCCCATCCATGCCTCTATATTTCCTCCACCTACTCCAGACCCTGCCAAATTTCTTGGGGCAGCCCCGTGCTTTGTATGTGACCCTTTCAGCTGCCATGTAGAGGTCAAGGCCTCGTCGCCACTCCTCTGGCTGCGGTGGTTCGGCTGCCCCCCAGTACTTTCCCACGTCTCTCTTGGCGACCACCAGGGCCAGGACTAGGAAGATCAACAGCGGACGGGCGAGATCTACGTCGTTTGTCATGCCCAGCAGGACTAGTTTTGGATCTGTCGGCAAGGGTGTTTCCAGTATGTCGCCAAGTTCTTTCAGAATCCCCTTCCAGTAAACCTGGATCCTCGGACATAGCCATACTGTTTGGTAGAAGTCCCCTCCCTCTTGTCCGCATCATAAACATTGTGTATCTCCTATTTTCACAATTCTATGTAGGCGCACTCTATCCAAATAGGTCCTGTGGAGGATATTAAACTGTATAATTAATTGCCACCTCCCTTGGATGCATAAGCACAGTGTCCCAATCCACCTCATCCATTTCCCCCACGTCATTCTCCCATTTGGTACGCAGGGAACCGATCCCATCCGGCATGTTGTTCATAAGGGTCCTATATGTAAGGGACACTGCCCTCTCTGGAATTTGTTCCTGTAGGAGGCGACCCTCCAGGGGTGAGTATTCAGGCAGCTCGTCTGCTGTGATCTCTTCTGCCCTCCATGCATGTCTCAGTTGAGCGTACTTAAAGTGTTGTGTGGGGAGAAGTGAAAATTCCGTCTTAGGGCTGTGAACGGCTTCAGCGCCCCTTTCTTAATCACATCTCCCAGGGTCGAGATACCTATGTCATCCCATTTTTTGAACCCCTTTAGCTTATTTAATTCAGTCAGCCAGGTACAGTGCCATATGGGCGTTTGCCTGGACAGCTTCTTTTCCCATCCAATAGCCTTGTTCGCTTTACTCCAGAGCCCCAGGGTGAGCCTCGTGGCTGGCAGCAGCCGCCCTTTCCCTTTGCCCCATACAGGTAGTAGTTACATGGGTGGGTACCCATCGTGTATCGCTCTAATGCGTATGTGGGGTGGTTGGCCGGGGCATGGAACCAGTCATTTATGGCCACCAGGTGTTCTGCCCAATAGTAGACCTCTGGGTTGGGAAGTGAGATCTCCCCGCTATATTGGTGTTGCTGCAGAGTTGTCAGCGTCACTCTAGGTCTTTTGCCGTGCCAAAGGTAAGTGCGGACTTCCGAGTTCAGTTCCTGAAACAACCTCCGGGGTAGGGGGGAGTATTCGTTTTGAAATGTGTATAGAAGTTTGGGCAGCGTTATCATTTTGAACATAGCCGCACGTCCAAGGAGCGTAAGGGGAAGGAGCCTCCACCTGGTCGCATCGTCTATGAAATCTTGCATAATTCGTCCAACATTCTTGTCATAGGAGGTGGATCTCTCTAGAGTCATAAAGATGCCAAGGTAGGTGAAGCACACCACCGTCGTTTGTAACCTCCCCGGGAGGGCCATCCATTCGTCCTGTCCTCTGGGGTCATAGAGCACTGATTTATGCCAGTTGATTCTATAGCCTGCATGCGCTCCATAGCACTCCAATTCTGCGAATAGCACCGGAATTGTCGTGTCCGGTGCGTAATATACAGTAGGACATTGTCCGCATATAGGGATATCTTTTCCTCCGCGGCGTCTAATGGGCCCATTCGGAAACCCCGGATGTCCTGGTGTTGCCGGACTGTCGCTGCCAGCACCTCTATTGTCAGTGTGAAGAGCAGGGCTGATTACAAATGTTGAAGCGTTAAAGAAGAGCTAGCAAAGCATGAAGTTGACCCCGGGAAGATGCAAATACTGGTTTTAGGCATCCAGCCAGCAGGCCAGGAATGATGAAGCTAACAGAGAAGGCTAACATGCAGGGTTGTCCTTCATCAGCCTGAATAGGCAGCTGTTAGACACCATCTGAATCTGTAACGATATTTCTCTCTGCCCTCCTGATTGTAGGTTGGGTAAACCTTCAGCTTTGTTTTAGGAAAATAAAAAGTTTGGTGGGTGACTTTCAAAGACAACGGTGGCCATCCACCAAACATTTGGTACCATCAGAGAACCCCCATGAAGACAGTCCCTCTGAAGGTAAAGAGATTACCCTTAATATGGCAATCCTCTGTCCTTCAGAGTGGCTGATGGCATGCCATCTGCTACCCTGACATCAGACTAAATAACGCCAAACCCTAAATCTCTCCCTTGGTCAAGTACTCTGGAGATGGGCCATGTAACACATTATGGACTGAAAAGAGAGATTTGAAAGTTACTCTTTCCTTTGCAGTGAGACATTGAAGGGGATTTATGATAGGGTTCTAATTATTCAAGTCAGACACTAAACAAAGATGATTATGGGCCCTTTGAGGATTAGAGATTGATTTATGGGGGTTGCCTTTTAGAGCAGTGCTCAGTAAGCTAGGTGAAAAGCCACCACTGCAAGGATTATTTGGAGACAGTATTTATTTATTGTGTGAAGGGAATTTTATGGTTGAAGGGCATGCCAAGATTATGGGCTTTCATCATTGGTTGTGGGGAAAAAAGGACTTGGACTAGGAGAAAGGCAGGTGGGCCCTAGTGGCTGACCCCAGGAGCAAGGGTATAGTGTTGTGACAATCCAGGCAGTGCACAGTAGATAGGCAGTGTGGTGTGTTTGTTTGGTTGCCAGTGTTTCCTTCAAGCTTAGAATGTACCAATGCACATGTGTCAACCTGTATCATAGACGTCTGAGACCTTCGTAAGAGAGGTCATATAGATGTGATATAGCGTTGGCGATCATAGTGAACTAGGAGGAAATTCATGCCCGATATTGGGAGATCTGAAAAAGAATGACTTAAGGGGGGCAGTTTAGTAAGAATCGGGCCTCCCAAGATACCACTGTTCCCCGATTACTTTCAACAGTGTCATACTTTAGAGGAACCCCAGCTGACCACTGATGTGAAATGTGGCCGAGGAGAACCAAGGCACAGAGCAGATCTGAGTCCAAATAATTTTTATTTATTTATTTATTTATTTATGCGTTTTTATATCGCGTGGACTTTACCCGAGGGTGTCAGAGCGCTTCACAATGGGAACAGATCTGGAACATGAGAACATTATAGGTGAACAAATTACAAAAGCAAAAGTTACATTACATGAGGCAAAAGTGACAATCGGAGCAAACAAAATACAAGAGGTAGCAAACGGTGCATTACAGAAGGAAAAAGTGATATGTGTGCAGGTTACAAAAGCGTACAAAGTACAAGTAGAGGTATAATACTGCAATAAATGGAAAACACTCAAACACAAGAACAAACGTTACGTGGGCAATGGTGGCACTTGTGCAAGTATCGAAAGCAAACAAAATGTAAGAGGTAGCAAACAGTGTGTTACAAGAGAACAGTGACGTGTGCATGTTACAAAAGAGTACCAAACACAGGTAAAAGGGTAATAATGCAATAAATGGCAGTCTCTCAAACAACACGAACACACTGGGAAGGCACTTCCATAGTCATGGAGAATAGAAATGTTCTATACTAAAGGGTCTTCCTTCAGATAATAGTGAGGGCATGAATTAACTTTGAAAGTGTCTTTGAAGGAGGAGAACTTTGAGGTCAGTTTTGAAGGCCTGGGAGGAGGTGGCGGTCTCTCTTAATATGTAGTGAGGGTAATTCTCTGCCCCAACAGGATGTGAATACATGAGGCGGGGGCAGCTGCTCAAAGTTTCTGCAATACAAGGTAGGTGAGGGATGGGCTGGAAACTGTAAAGAATGTCAGGGTCCGCATAAGGTTTCTATAGGATGGGGAGCGGGGGACAGGGGGGGTGCTTGAGCGATGGATGCGCTGGGGAGGGCGGCATTGTTTCAGTATGGTGATGAGTGACAGCTGTGCAGAAAGAGAGCTTCCTCTAAGGACTGACACCATCAAATTCTCATTCACCCATTCAACCCTCAACCAATGGCAGCCATTCATTTAAAGCCCTTTCTGTTCTGATACCACAACATATGAGGTCAGTATGTTAAACAATCCCCTTTCTACATCTTGTGAGCAGTTTGCTGCAAAGATACGGATGTAACTTGTCCTTCTCAGAATAAAATCTAAGTGAGCTGGATGACTTGCTAATCAAGGTTAAGAGGTGGGAACTATGAAGTCGGGTCATAAAACAGCTGTTACTGAAGCGCCAGAGTACACTCCATTACCTCGTCAATGCCACTGTTATTGTTGCTGCTGCAGTTGTTTTTGGTGACAGAAAAACAAGCGTTCAATGGAATAATTCCGCTCGAGTATCTGGATTGTTCAAATAATGCAATCTATTGAAACTATTCAGAGAGTCTCTGTTGCTCTTTATAACCAGGAAACAATTGTGGATACTTAAAATCCCGATTTCGCTCATGGTTACAAAGGAATTAGTATGAATTTCTGCAAATGCTTTGTTTTTTGCCTGAGACAGTAGCTCTGCCCTTTGGCTCAATATCCTTGTAAATCTGTTTTTCTAGCATTCTTTTACCATTTTTTATTAAACTCACTTCAGTTCAACAAATATTTGGTGCGTCAGACAAACGTCAACCCGATATTAAAACATAGGATGATGAAACTGATAAAGGAAGGGCTTAAAAATAAGAAAGGCACAGAGCTCAGAGGAAAAAATACCTTTTCAATCTTGAAGGAAAAACATTCCAGCCTGCTCATATAATTCTTAGTTACTTGGGGCCTCATTTATGAAAAGTGACGCATCGCTGCGTGAAAACAGCGATGCATCACTTTTCACTGCGCACTCCTTGCGACACCAATGATGCGTCATATTTAATGTATGACGCATCATGTCGCAAGGACTTACAGATACGTCAGTATTTCTGACGCATCTGTAAGCACAAAAGTGACTCCTTGCTGGAGTATGTCACAAAAGTGACGCAACTCCAGCAATGCGTCCTTTCACATGGGGAGAGCCCCATGTGAAAGGGCTTGCGTCAGTCTTACGCCTGCTGTGAGGCAGGCGCAAGATTTTGACGCAACCGCATCCTAAAAGTGACGCAGTGAAATCTCATAGATTTCACGGCGTCACTATTACGAGGCTTTTTGCGGGGGAACGCCCCCTCTGCATACATTATACCTGACGCAGGTATAATGTGGCGCAGGGGTTTAAAAAGTGACGCATCTACCTAGATGCGTCACTTTTTAAATATGGCGCAACAAGGCGCATGTTTTACGCCGCAGATGCGTCACAAAAAGTGACGCATCCGCAGCGCAAAACTGACGCAAGGCCTCATAAATGAGGCCCTTTGAGTGAATTGCTTTACGGGAATTGTCCTTGAGCTATTGACAAACCAAGGGCATGTAAGATTAACTTCAGAGACAAGACTCCTTGTCTAGGCCTTTGGAATGCTACAGAGACTCTGGTAAGTTGCTGTCTCTACAGCCAATCAGGATAGCTCTGTCGCTGGCCCCCTTTTGGGTACATGGAGTCACTGCAGTTTGCTTGGGTCAGAAGCCCAGATTATGCCTGGTCCTACTCGGTCACTTTATTACCAGGTCAGCGTCTTATTTCTCAGGGCCCCCCAGCTTTATGTTCTTGAGTACTGGGGGTATTAGTAATGCGTCTCTTCCTTTTGCCCCCCCCCCCCCATTAACTGCCTCATCCCTTACCTTTTACGTATGGTGTCGGTCTTTTTGCCCTCACTAGGCGGGTCAGCACGGTTGCCTTTTGGTAAAACTCTGTGGCTTTGATGTTCAGCTGGCTGGAAGCCACCGTGACTTGACTTGAATTTGGCACCAAAGAGCTGGACTGAGTGCAGATCGCCATGTTTTGGGAGGCAGAATTAAACTTTATTCATGAAGGGTCTGGGAACCCACTGACCTGTTTGAGATTCTTTCCCCAAGTGAGGATGACTGCGGAAGAGAGGTCTGGGATCCATTAGCAGAGAAATACCTTCCCCATGTCCACCAGCAGAGTGGAGCTTTACTCAGTTTGGACAAGGTCTTCATGTATTCCTTGAGGACCTTGATTTCGGCCCATTGTTGTCTTTAATAGATCACAAACTGACCAGGTTGGACGTAATTCAGAACACAACCACATGGCAGATCTGCAATCGACTGAATTTGTCGTCCTCTACTCCCATTGTAAGGAAACTGCACTGATTGCCTATCAGAAAGCGGTCTATGCTGTCTGACACATAAGGCACTTTATAAGGCCCCCCGCCTATCTGTACTCACGACTTAGGCACTATCATCCATCAGACAGATAAGATCCTCAAACAAAGAGCTCTTGCAGACCCCACTCATTCACTCCTCCAGATTTGGGGGCAGATCTTTTTCATACACAGTCCCAGACCACTTGAATAAACTCTATCTTCACCTCTTTACCTGCCCAGGCTTTGCAAACTTCAAGAAGATGTTAAAAACCTGGTTGTTTTAGAATGTCTTGCAGGATCAGTAGAGTGTCGAGATACTCCTCTGGGAGTGAGTTGTGCGCTATATCAAGAAACAGAAATAAATTAATATATAAAAATAAGGGACCAGCGTCTTTATAGGTAACACACTTATCTGGATGCCTTACTAAGTTGTGGCATGGAAGATTACTGTGGCTTTGTAGGGTTTCCTTTAGGCTTGGAAGATCACATGCATAGGTTGAAGCAGGAGAGTGTATCGAATTGATAGCCAAGACCTAGACATCCTCCCTCCTTTTACCCCCTCCAACTTATAACCACTAAACTAGTATTATTTGTTCGCCTTTTCTAAGGTGAATAGCAAACACGCCTTAAAGAGCTATTTCTGCAGACGTATGATCCTTCACAAAATCTGCTTTGGATGCCTGATTTGCAGATGGGAAGCATGACCAAATTTGTTTTTGTCTGCCGCTCCAACCACTCCCTGCCTCTGACCAGTTGGTCTGGACTTGCTCTTAGACACTCTCCCTACAGGGAAGGGGACACACCTAAGTTGGTGTGATTGGTGTTGTTAAAAAGGGTTTCAAAGACAACCAGTAACCAAAAACCCTTTTATGTTGCCCGGCGGTATCGCCTCTATGACCCACCAATGTTAATCAATGAAGAAGCAGGCGCTGGAGACTGAAAGGCAGGAAACGGGGATTTTATTCTCTCCGGAGGAGAACACATCAATTCGGACAGCAAGTATCGTCACGAGGTGCTCTAACCACATCTCTGAAGCCTGGCCTCTTATACTAGGGTTTACGACCTTTATTGCACATAACACATTCTCGCAATACTTTGATGCTTGAAAGAACATCCTCAGAATCTCCCCTTCAGACCCGTTCCCACATACATTTACAGTTGGATTCCCCACCCCGGTCACAACAGGTGATGGTTGTCGCACAGCAGGGCATTCCGCCGATTCACGGAATGCATGGGGTTGATCGGATCTCATAGGGTGGGGGCTTTGATCGGTTCGTGGGTCTTTTGATGGGGAGGGGAAGCTTCCTACTGTACGGAGTAATAAACAGTATCCGCAGGGCCAGGTGGTGGCCTGGGAACAAGGAAGACAAACGGGGATACAGGAAAAGGGGTTTTGCATCAAAAGGATCTGAGGCCATGAAAGGAATGAGGGGAGGTGTCGCGCTGGGAACAGGATGGGATTCAGTGGTGAAGCTGCGCTGAAGAGGGGTTTATGACCCAAGGCATGAGAGAGCGGGGGATGTCAGTGCGCGGGGGGATGCTTGCGAGGTTGAGAGAGAGAGAGAGACGCGCTGGCTATCAGCGAGGGGCAGGGAGGCCATGGTGCTCAAAATGGCTGCCGCTTACGCGCACGAATGGGCTTGGAAAGGGGCAAGATGGCGCCGATAATGTTCACCAAGTTTGTGTTAATTTTCCACAGTCCTCCCTTTAACATTTCCAAGACATCTTGCTGGCCTATTTCCTATCTATATCTATATGCAGCGATCATAAGTAAGGGAGAGGGGACTTAGGCAAAAGAACTGTACATAAACATCACATTATAAACATCATATTAAAAAATCTCATCATCTAGTAGGCGGGTTCATCGTTAAGTTGGTTGCAGAAAAAAAAAGGTCATCGTAATGCAATATCAGACTAGAATTACGTAGCGAGGGCGTTGGGTCCAGATCATAGATGCTTATAGTCATTTGGAATAAGAACTGGTAAGTTATCATACAAGTAAGTCCTTTTTTGTACTCGGCGGGAGCATAGTCAGTCCAATGATGATTGGGAGAGAAATGAGATATAATAAAAAATAAAAATCAGAGTTCTCAGTGTCTATGCCGTCTTCTGTTGGCACTGTTGAGCACCTGGATTACCTATCAACAGAAATGTTCATGTGGATTGAGTCGTTGGAGGTCTGCGGGCAGGGGTACATTTTGTTTTGTTTCGCCAGACCCCATAGGAGAAATGCGTTACGGTTTTGGAGCAGGTGCACTTTCTTTTGTAACGCAGAGCATAGATTCGCAATAAAAAAATGCGATTGTTCCTGAATTGTGAGATCTGTTTGTTTCTTGAGTCTCTGTGGTGGGCATTTCCTGTTGCTTCCATCGTCTTCGAGGCGTTCAGCAGCGGGTAGAACCACATACTTCATTCATCTTTTCTTTAGAGGCGACCCTTGGTGGAGTTCTAGGTCACCGTTCTAAGATTAACATAGTTCGTGGTCTACTTAGTCGGAGCTCCCTCCCTTCTGACGTAGGGAGTACTCTTCTCTGGGTAGCTCAGTAGGATTTGGAGGAACTTGGGAGTTCGGGTGGAAAGGTGCGGGTGTGAACAGTCCTTATGGTAGGTCGGAGGAGGAGGGGATGGAGCAAGGTCAAGTCGGGAACAGATCAGGGGGGCGGAGAGTTTGTGACAGGCGAGTCCGTAACCATGTTCAGAGAGCGGGGACTTTTTGGCACACGTTGATCATAGAGCAGGGGCTTCAGGTCAGCCCTTTCCTTAGCTTTGTCTGAAACAGTGCCCCGTCCTGCGTCTCCTTACTGCTGTGGTCTCGCCTCGGCCTCCGTCGCTGATGTTCCACAATCCGCAGTCAGGCCGCGTGCTCCCACATCCGGTCTCTTTCTCCTCCGACAGTGATACCCTTAAATGAGTTTTGAAAAGACAGTCTTTAGAGATATTGCAGAAGAAGGTAATTACATAAATCTATTTCTCTCCCAACACCAAGCAACTGGGGTAAGCACTCGCTACATTGCAGATTCTTGCGGCTAACGTATAAACAATTGATGATGGGTTTGCTGGACTCCTTACAACTTCCTTTTGTTGGCTAATTCTTTGGTGCTTTGATGGTTATTACGTTCATTTGTAATAGGTACGAGGTCTGGTACTCATTTATTGCATACGTCTATTATAGTAGATGTCAGTTCTTCTGGTAGAGACCCATTTCCCTAGTACGAGTCTTGCAAGGCTGGGCTGGTCTTCAGGGCCTTGTATTTTACAAAAAAGTGCAACGTGCTATTCACCATAGTCTGATAGGCATCCTCCTGAGGGGTGAACATAGGCTAAACAAGTCTGCATTACATAAAAACATCTTATTTACAACAAGGCTTACTGCAACAAGTTCTTTCGATTTTCGATCTAAATTTCAACTTTGCACACATCTTTCTAACTTTCTATATAAATCCTCGCAACCTGGTTACTACAAAAAACTCGGGGGGTGGTTTGCGATAATTATTAAACTTATCCTCGGGGAAGGAGGGATCTTGTGGAAAACAATTGGGCACACAGTGAATTAGAGTAGGGGGCGTTTTTCAGGCTCTCGTTCAGGGCAGCTGACCCCAAACTGGGGGCATTTTGGGAAGACGGGGGTGTCTCGATCATTGCTTACTGCTTGGGGTATGGGGACAATTTGGAATGGGGATGGTCGCATTACCACAGACGTATTTTATCATAGAGGCCACTGACAAATAGTTCCCTGACTGTGGGTCAAATTTAGGGAACCTCAGTCGTCTTACCTGTCCCTTTCCTTCTGGCCAATTTAAATTTCATCCATATTTAGCAGAAAAGGAGAGGTAGTAACGTGGTACCGATACAATTTTATTTTGGACAAATTTGTGCAAATACTTATGGTATTTGGGGCCAATCAGGAGGTGCACCAGGTTCGTCAATTAGGTGCCAGTCGCTAGGAAGAGGGAAAATGTGGAGGGGTGAAAGAGTGAGAGAGAGAGAGAAAGAGAGAGAGAGAGAGAGAGAGAGAGACAATAGGCCAAACAGTACACATGGGACATGGAGAATGACCGTGTATTGTTTGGGCTATTCAGTGCGTTACCCAACGTTAGACGTTTCGGGTCTGTGTTAGGATGTAGAAAGCATGCAGTTTTGGGACAGAAGAGCATTAGATCTGGTACAAAAAGGTCGTGCATTGGGTAGGGCGTCCTTTTTGTGTCGTCTTGCAGCGGTAGTCCGTTTTCATGCATCGGGCGTGACGTGGTTCCAGATCCCTTACGATACTCTAATCGGGATTCTAATGTAACCTGCAGAGGGAAAAAGGAGGGAAAGGGGGAGGTGGGGGGACAACATTCGAACACATCAAATGTACGGGCACGAAAGTCCTTTACTTACCGCATACTCGTACTCATCTCTTCGGGATATAATCCCTTAGGGTTTTGGTTTCCGAAAGTCAAGGGAGCAGGTAATGTGATAGGTGGTTCATGGGGAGGTTCGAGGATGGCATTAAGGATCGTGTGTAGAGAAACGCTTAAAAAGGAATCAGAGGTGCCTAGCGTGAGGTACCCGGTTTTGTAGATGTATCCGGCCTTCGGGATCCTTAAATCATTCCCAAAGCTGTGAGGTTCTAAGGCATATCAGTTCTTCATTTAACCCAGTACCTTAGTACCTTCGACCACCATATCTTAATAACATTTTATCGATCACCCCGCTTTACTTTACCCATTCTCAGAAGTCGAGGTCCTTCTTCATACGTTAGTTCCTGAGCTTAGTCGCATATTTTGGAAGCAACGTATCACACCTGGGATCCGATCATCAATCCGGGGCCGAACAACCTTTTCTCGGATAACCTTAAAAAAAGAGCAGAACGGTTGCGCACAGAAAAACCCTCCCACCGATACCCGCATTTACAAAAATATGCGATGCCTATTCATAGTTTTTAAGACCTTTATTTGTATAATCATTCAGTACGTAAAATGTGAGAGCACAATCATAATTTGGCCTGACATGTCGTCGATGGAAGCACATACAGTAGGGGGTTATTTTATAGCACAAGAACATGTAAAAAGGCCTAATTTATCATTTGCAAGTAACTAAAAAACATTTCATTGCGTGACGAGGGAATCAGGGGCATTTTAGTTCATAAATGGAAACACAGTCAAGCTCATCGGAATCGCATTTCCTAGATGTAAACCGTGGGTGTGCATCATAAGCGACGTTATGTACCAGTTACAATAAATATCAAAAAATAAATCGTTCATTGAAATCAACATTTTCACGGAACCCCTCTCAAACGTTCGCCAAGTGAACCCTCCTCCCTTTCCCCTCGAGTGCACAATGGTTCGTATATATATCTTAGTACATCAAGTTTCATTAGTTAAGGAACACCACGAGGCGTCCGTTAGTTTCCATTGATACCGGCGCCATTTTGGGCGAGGCCGGTTTAGTCCGGAAGTAGCACCAGAGGAAAAAAATATCCTCGACGATTGGCGGTTGGACCAGGGTCCCTTTCGGCAGTTCAAAAGAAACTGTGCTAACAGAGAGGCTGGTGGCGTGGACCGTCAATCAAGAGAGGGAGGGGGTAGAGTCTTTCTTACCGGGTCATGTTGATGTTCAGCCGGAACTTGCTCGAGTTCGTTAGCCCATAATGTTCCTGGGTGGTTCAGACGGAAGCTGATGCAGACACGAGAGCACCGCCATCTTGTTGCTGTGCCGTGGTTATTTCATTAGTGATCAATGCAGCTGTTCCCCTCCGGAAGCCTGAAGGGGCTGAGGGCTCTTGGGACTTTGGTAGAATCTTCAAAGTCGAGGGGATGTTTGTCGATGGTGGGGGCTTGCGCCCAGGTGGGCAAGTGCCCGAGTTGCAATTTCGGACAAAGTTACTCCAGCGGCCTAGACCCGCCTTTCGAGGGCCCAGACGCCATTTTGAGACCCTGTGGCAGCCACCTTTGTCGTATCCATCGGGAGTGGAAGAAACTTCTTGTGATGGCGAAGGACAGAGCATCATGCTGCTAGAGCAGGACATTTTGGTTCGGGGCGCCAGAGTGTAGCGGTGGAGCCTTCATCTGGGGAGGTGAGGGAGGCTCGTCCGTGCCGCCTTCCTCTCCCGGCGCATCCTACGCCGTCCCTTTGAATCAGGGGCGCACATGATGACCACCCTACACCCCTGATTCCGACTCTTGGGGGACCACTGTACGTCCGGTGCTCCGTAAATATGCCCGTCGGACATTGTGTGTCCTGTGTTATGCAAGTATACCAGTTGGGTCTTGTATGTCCCGTGCTAAGGAAATATACCAGTCGGGCATTATGTGTCCTGTGCAGCGCAGGTATATGGCCGTCGCCCGGCTGGAGGACATCGGCGCCGGACCAGGGCAGGGAAGCCTCCTACCTGTGGAGGTGGAAGAGGCTCGTCCGCGTCGCCTCTTCCTCCCTGCCCACCCTGCATCCGTTCGATGGAGGAATTCGTGATGGCCGGACCAGGAGATACGAGGGAGGGGGTCATTTGCAGCCGCCCCCTCCCTACTCGCGGCCCGGGGGACGCCATCCCTGGAAGGGTAGTATGGGAAGACCATTTCATTGCCTGCTTGGTGGAGCCTCCAGGACCTTCTCGCCAGCGATCTCCTTTTTGGCCCATGGTTGCTGGCAGGCCCCGCCCCACACGTGCTATGTGTTTCGGATGGGCGGGACCATCGAACTGTTACATTTCGAGGACTTCCGGAGTGAGCATAACATGTTTTGTATTTTTCCTATTAGTCAAGTTTGCTTTTTTTTAGAGAGTTCTACTAGTTATTCTATTTACTGTTGGTTGTGTGTTTTTCTTTACCGTAATTAAATCCTAAGTTATATAATAGACGCTTGGTTTCCTTGAGTCTTTTCTCTAACGGGGGGTTGTTTACACTGGCCTGCAGTTGTGTTTGTTTTTTATGGTGGGGGAGCAACAGAGAGCAATCAGTCCCAGAACTCTAACATGTCGTTAAAATTGGTCTGACGAAATCTGTGCCATCGAGCATAATCAAACGGGGTGGTTCTATCTGTCCTGTCCGCACTAGTCTGATTGGTTTTTATTTCGTGTCTTTTCCCTATCTGTCGGCCTGTCCTTTCTGTCGACCCTCCGTTCTTACCTATGCTCTGCAAAGTCGGGCATTGGGTTTTCCAGTGTCCGAGGCATTTACAGAAAGCACATTGGTTCTGTTTTAAATCTATTCGTCCTGTGCGCAGTGTCGGGGGATTACCTTCGGGTCGTTGTGTTCCGGGGTTGACTTGTCTGCACACCCCTTTACACCGTTCTCTTTTCATATCTACTCCTCGGGACTGTGCCATCGCTGGCCCTTCCCTTTGCCTACTAGACGTTTGGAGGGTTGTCCGTCGTGTCCCTTCACCTTTTCTAAATTCGTCGCCTTCCCTTCGTCGTGTGGCTTCTTTGCGCCACATACCGAGACTATCGAGCATAATAGGTGTTGTTTCATTCCTACGAAGGGCTATTTCTACCGTTTCTATTTTGTCAAGATCAAAGGATCCTCTCAGTGGCCACTGACTTTCTCGATCCTTTTTCGTATATTTATGCCACAGCTCACTATAGGCTATAGCGATCAATCCATGCTTCATGAACATGTCCTTATTAGGGGTGCCTTCCAGCGGAGCCGGATGGTTCATCTCTAATAAGCGGTCCGGGTTAAACAGGCTACTAACCAGTGGGGAGAAGACAGGCATGACGGATCACAATGGGATAATAGTCAGCACTACCTATCTTATCACTGCGTGCAAAGACTAGACAGAATATTTCTATTCTACGTTGTTTGCACGTAGTGAATACCTCATGAATCAATCTTGAGCAATCAATGTTAGGTCAAAAATAAAAAATCAATATGGTCAATGGGGAGAATAAGTAGGCTCGCAAAGGTTCGCGTCACCTACCCTTTCACTATCTGCAAAGAGGGGACCTAATCTTCCCTGTTTTCAGACAGAGAATCTCCAGAAAACAATCTATAACAGTTAATCAATGTTTAGGTCAAAAATAAAAAATCAATATGGTCAATGGGGAGAATAAGTAGGCTCGCAAAAGTTCGCGTCACCTACCCTTTCACTATCTGCAAAGAGGGGACCTAATCTTCCCTGTTTGTAGACAGAGAATCTCCAGAAAACAATCTATAACAGTTAATCAATGGGGGGGGGGGGGCAATTGTTCAATGGGGAGGGGGAAAAATAGGTCCGACGGGTGCGTACCTATCCTTCACTGTTTATAAAGGGAGAGCCTGTTGTTTCTCCGTTTGCAGACAGTGAATCTCCAAATAAATTAACAAAAAGTAATACTAGTATTTTCTCATCAATTATCAATCAATTTCAATTATCAATCACTTTCGCAATGCGTCGTGTTTACACGACCTTACCCGGACCGCATGGGCAGTTTCTTGTCTTCCGAATCCAGCGCCCGATCGTCCTCTTCTCTTCGTACTTCTCGTGGCACTCCTGATGGTTCCCAGTCAGGACCGTAGATCACTCGAGAGAGGTCTGTTCGGAACCAGTGAAGTTCGGATGATCGGCTGTCAGACGAGGGTCTATCGGACAGGGTACCTTCCGATCGTTGCAGTTGTTCACTCTGTCGTCAGGACCTCTCCCACTGGATCCACGAGTCGCTGATGGGCCCCACGTTTGGGACGCCAATTGTTAAAAAGGGTTTCAAAGACAACCAGTAACCAAAAACCCTTTTATGTTGCCCGGCGGTATCGCCTCTATGACCCACCAATGTTAATCAATGAAGAAGCAGGCGCTGGAGACTGAAAGGCAGGAAACGGGGATTTTATTCTCTCCGGAGGAGAACACATCAATTCGGACAGCAAGTATCGTCACGAGGTGCTCTAACCACATCTCTGAAGCCTGGCCTCTTATACTAGGGTTTACGACCTTTATTGCACATAACACATTCTCGCAATACTTTGATGCTTGAAAGAACATCCTCAGAATCTCCCCTTCAGACCCGTTCCCACATACATTTACAGTTGGATTCCCCACCCCGGTCACAACAGGTGATGGTTGTCGCACAGCAGGGCATTCCGCCGATTCACGGAATGCATGGGGTTGATCGGATCTCATAGGGTGGGGGCTTTGATCGGTTCGTGGGTCTTTTGATGGGGAGGGGAAGCTTCCTACTGTACGGGGTAATAAACAGTATCCGCAGGGCCAGGTGGCGGCCTGGGAACAAGGAAGACAAACGGGGATACAGGAAAAGGGGTTTTGCATCAAAAGGATCTGAGGCCATGAAAGGAATGAGGGGAGGTGTCGCGCTGGGAACAGGATGGGATTCAGTGGTGAAGCTGCGCTGAAGAGGGGTTTATGACCCAAGGCATGAGAGAGCGGGGGATGTCAGTGCGCGGGGGATGCTTGCGAGGTTGAGAGAGAGAGAGAGACGCGCTGGCTATCAGCGAGGGGCAGGGAGGCCATGGTGCTCAAAATGGCTGCCGCTTACGCGCACGAATGGGCTTGGAAAGGGGCAAGATGGCGCCGATAATGTTCACCAAGTTTGTGTTAATTTTCCACAGTGTTACTACAGCTACCAATGGTGTAGCCTTGTAAGGTAATACTGACCTTAAAGCTAGAACTTGCTTTATCCTGGTGCTGCAGCTGTGGCTGGATATGCCTCAACAGGGCCTCCACTTCCACTGGCACTCTTCGCCCTAAACATTTCTGTGATTTTCCTTTGACCCTTCTCTTTAGTACCATCAGTAGATCTCTCCCCTCCTTCCTTACCCAGCAGAGTCTGTGCTGATATTACAGCTGTTCTAGATGGCTGGCCATCTGAGTGGATAGGAACTGCCCACCTTATTCCTCTAGTGATAGGCAGTCCTTGTGGTCTTAACATCAATAAATCAGGCAGATCAAGTCAGAAGCCTTAGAAGCTGAATATAAGCCCTTGGCAAGAGCAGCCCATTAAGATGGAGGGAAGTAAAAAGACACACTCCATTCAAGTCACATTTCTGGCTAGTTTAAAAACTCCTTCGCAGATACTTCAGATAAAAAGGTAGATTTTTGATGAGATAAGAGTTGATGTGTATATTATAAAGAACCAGATTCCTTGACAATTGCGGTAAGACTTCTCTGTGTGGAGGAAATTATTTCTGACATTAACTAAACATTGAGCTACAGAATCCATGGAAATGTTCTAAAATGGTTTCATAGACAGACAGACAAAATATAGCCTAGCTACCACCTGTGACATCACCTCTACACACACAACACTGTGGCCTTACTCAGGGGTCCATCACACCCGCTTCATTATTCATCATTTATTTAACCAACTTTCCATCTCCAAATCTGATTAAATCGCACAACCTCACCTGTTACAGCTGTGCAGATGACAAACCAATCATTTAAAAAATGATAGCTCCGAAGACCTCTACAATTCACAACTTGATGACTGACTCCGCGTCAAAAACACCTGGTTGATGAATAACCATTAAAGCTTAATACTGCAAAGACAGAGATATGACTTGCAGACAATGGCAAAAGCACCAGCCATAAGGCCCAAGGAACTTGAAGCACCTCCAACCACATCAAGAGAAGTTAGGAACTTAGGAGTAATGATGGATTCTGACCTTTCTTTGATACTGTATGTTAACAACATCACAAAGAGTGATTTCTACACAATGCAAATACTGTGTCGCATCATCATCTACTTTGTATACCAACATAAACTGCAATCCATCTTCACACCTGTAATCTCCAAGCTTGACTATGCCAGCAGCTTGTACCCTGACACACCCGCATTCATCATTCAAAATGCTTCTGCAAGGTTTCTTCTCCACTTACGCCAAAGGGAACAAGGTATTTAGACAGAATATCCAAACCAAAAATATTGTGGGCTAAAATATTGTGTCAAGAATTTTGAGGATAAAAAAAATTGTGAAGATATGGTTCTATAGGTGAGCAAAGTTTTACTATATATAACTCCATATATATGTACCTTTATCATATATATATTTTCCAGGTACGCAGCTGTGGAGTTCACAATCGTAAATCTATATTTACCTATTTTCACTAACCTTCTTGATACTTTACTTTTTATTACATTTTCCATCCATCCACCCATTGCCTGCCATAGGCACCTGCCGTACACCAGCATTCCTTTTTTAAGGATTACTCTTTTTCCCTTGGACCGGTGGACCCCCTGCATGCCATATGTGCACAGCCGCACTCCAGCGTTTACTTTCTAAGGATTATTCAATTTCTCCCTGGACCGCTTTGCCTTCCATATTCATTTTTAAAGCATTATTCCATTTCCTCATGGACCCCGTGCCTGCTATAGGTACACACCTGCATTAATTTTTATTCCATTTCCCTCTGGACTGCCTTGCCTGCCACAGCCGCACACCAGCATTAATAGTTTTAAGGATTATTCCATTTGCCCTTGGGCCCCTTTGCCTGCCATAGGCGCAAACCTGCATTCATTTTTTAAGGATTATTCCATTTTCCTCTGGACCCCATGCCGGCATTAGGCACACAGAAACAACAGCATTCATTTTTTAGGGATTGATCCATTTTTGCCCTGCACCTCCCTGATTGCCACAGGTGTCTCTCTTAGGTGCACATAAAGCAAACAGTTACATCCATATGTTATCCAGATTGAAAATTAAATGTTATGGTGGTGTGGTTTTACTTTGGAACGGATACACTGTTTTTGTTAATTATTTAGGATAATAAGTAAGCACACTAAATTATATTGTCTATGCTATGAATAATTAAACTGCAAACATACCATGTTTCACTACATGCTTTTCTTGCTTGTTTGCTTTTAGGTGCACAAGAGACATCACCCACAGTAATGCCAGACAGAAGGTCTGTACAAAGTGACATAACCACAACACGTAAACTGAGTCCCCCAGTCTCTTCCACTTGTGCAACTGAGTGCCATTGCCAACCGACAGCTTCAAGATGACCCCAAAGTAAGGTGCTGCCAAGAAAGTGGTTAAAGAGCGGAGAAGAAAAAGCAGATTACCACCACTGGCATGCCACCCCTAACCTTTTTTCAGGAGACGTGTGCCTGCAGAGCAATCCTCCAAGAAGCAAGCTGGGAGCCGCACTCCTGTATCAATGACAACACCACCCCAACATATGCCCAAGCACAAGTCTCTCACGAGGCAGCCACTGCAATCATGACAAGAAACAGTGAGTCTGAACTGGATTTGTCTCAGCTGCAAACTAGTACCCAATCGTCTTAGGAAACTGAGCACATCAACAGGAGCTACAGCCAGCAATAGTACATCTTCCTGAAGTAGGAGCAGAACAGGAAGTTGAGCTTCCTGCTGAGCAAGATGTACCTGTTGTTGAACTATTGGCTTCCAGATCTCCAGCAAGAAAAAGGAAGGGAACCCAACCATCTTTTCCAAGCCTCCCTTATGATGATCTGGAAATGGATTGGACCCTGGCTGAGTCCGAGACACACCAGGAGAGACAAGGGAAAAGGAAAGTTCATGAAAGCCTTGCTGTTATGGAAAGGGATGAGGATGATGAGCCAGTCATTGTCAGAGAAGCTGGCTCAGAGGACACAGCTTTATCCCTCCTATTCAACCAGCTCTGAGGGATGTGGCACTGATAGCACCACAGCCACCAGCTGCCATATTGGTAAGGCCCCTGCTTCGACCTACAGCTACCACTGCCTCAGTGGAAGTACACACTGCAGAGAAGCAATCAACTACATTCCCACTTACCTCCAATTCTTCTTCAGGCATTGGCAGTGGCATACTAAGAAAGTTCTACCCCCTGTTTAGGACTTCTTTATGATTAGCAAGCATGAGGATAGTATTGCATTATGCTCCAATTGCCACGCAAGTGTTCATCAAAGTAAGCCTAATTCACACTATGGCACTGGAAGGCGAAACGACCCATTTGAAAAAACATCACACACTCCAGTTAGAGGCACATCTTAAAGAAATTGCTGCAGGTGGTGGTGGAGATGTCAGAGGGGAATCAACTCCGATCACTGTGGGTGGTGAAGGTGATGAGGAAGAAGAGGGTGACAGCTTTCCTCAAAGCAGGCCTGTCCTCTGCAGTGCACCAGTGTCATCTGCCTCAGCAACCTAAAAATGGCACAGGAGTCAAATGGAGACCCCACTGCATACAGTGACTGCCCGAAGACGTACACTGAGTCTACCACCTCCTGGTTCTCTCCAGAAGTCCTCTGTGTCAGTGGCACTACAAAATAAAAAAATCCAAGCTACTATTATGGGCATGTTTAGGCAGGAGGGGCCCTACGTATGCAACCACCCAAGGCACATTTGTACAAAAAGAAGCTCACTAAAATGTTAGTGCTGGACCGCCTCCCTTTATCTTTTGTTGAAAGAGTGGTATTTATAGAATTTGTGATGTACATCTGCCCAAAATTGAAGGTTTCCAGCCAGACCTATTTGCAGCAAAGGGCTGGTCACACTATCCACCTGACGACAGTCATGTGGACCGGTTATCAAGTCACTAGTTGCATGTATAACACTGTTCACTGAATCTCTTTTGTGGGGGTTAGGCAACAGCTATCTATAGGTCTCAGCGCTGAAGAAACTTATAAGGGCGTTTGGCGGCATGCAACAGTAGCCAGTGCTTAATTTGTAAAATACGAAGTCCAGGTGCTCAAATGTTTGTTGGAGGCCACACCCACTTCTCCACTGGCTCCAACCACTTCTTTTGGCTCCACCCAGAAACTCAACTGGGACTGCTGAAAGCCAGATGTAATACCGGATCTGAATTTCAGCAAGTGAGCCTTGCTCAAGTAAGTTTTTGATAGGAGTTTCCCCGCCCTGCGAAAATAAAATCATATAGTACACTTGAATGAGCCATTTATCACTTCCAGTGGCCAAAAGCGTTTGGATCGTAAATAGTTCAGTATTCTGTGAAAGCGATTAATTTACCAATTGTGCTTGTTACTATTACTCACTCCCCCGTAGCAATATATGTGTATTTATTAAAATTCAAATAATAAAAAACATAGAACTTAACTGGAGTTTCCAAATGTAGTTCTGTATCACAGATCAGACAGATTACAAAAGAGGCACATATTTTCTATATGCACCATGTTTCTTAAAATTCACCTGGTCAACAAAATATTGGATGAAACATCTTTGAACCTCGATGTCCCCACGTTAGAAGTCCCCAGACATTTCTTGATTATCCAGCTGAAACATTTTCCCTAAATTAATGGTGATTCGAATCCTGAATCTTCAAATCAAGATGCATTCCAGAATTCATAACCTCAGTATAAGGGTCCTCTCAACAAAGCACCAGCAGCACCAATTATCCAACTGCTTTTTTGCTTATTTCTCACACGTGGAATTTAAACCTGCACACATACTACCACTCTTGGACTTTCAGCATGCCACAGAGCATTCAAATTGCCTTCCCAACTGGACAATTTGGATCATGCCACATTGAAGGCTTATTTAGATAAAGCAAATGTCTTCACAGCCTTTTCTATCTGGACATGAATGCTCTTTGAAAGAGCAACTATTTCCTGGAGTGGCAGAATCATGCATGTTAAAAAACAATATGACATCATTTTATACTGTATAATACATCAATCCCATCCTTAGTATGTTGCATTGTATAATTTTCAAACACACAGGCATTAGTAAACGTTCTAAGCACCAAAGACTGTCACACACAAATCTATAGCCTCAGCCAACTGGTGGTTCATCTAAAATAACTGATAGGTAGGCACACAAATCAAAATATGTTTCTCTGGCCATATTCCTCTGCACTGCCTGATAGTCATTAATTCCATCACAGCATCTTCCAGTGATTAATATTTACAAACATTCTGTTTCTTCACATCTAGGAAACAAGTAAGGCATGATTATTTCCCTTGAGGGATTATATTTTGCACATTGTCAACTATGTTGCGCAAACGTGCACCACAGCGCAGTGTACTCGGTACACATTACTAGCCCTGGTCAGCGAAATTGAGTGCCTGAGTCCACCACGAACTGCTATCACATGAGCAGATTCAACACTGATCGTACCACAAGTTACCTCCAGCTCACACACAAATGTGTTGCCATAACACTCTGGTTAATGCTTAGAGCTCTGAGTCCACAAATTTAAAAAAACAGTTCCTGAATCAATCATTAGTAAACTAAAGAAGAGAACACTTCCAATTGCAAAGAAAGGATAGCAATTAAAAAATGCACATTAGCTTCTTTAACAAGTTAGAACTGCTCCAGTATGCAAAATACTTCAAATGGAAATATTCTAGTACGATTTTAGAAACTTCTCTTTCTGACAAGACCATGATTGATGGCTCCCATTCAGAAGGAGGCTACATACTGAGACGTACAGTGGTGTAACGTAGCTTGAGGTCCTCCCCCCTGCAAAGTACATGTGGGGTCCACAGTCTTAACTCAGTCAGGAGCTCTCAAGCCATGGGTCTGCCGCCCATGCACAGTGCCGGAGGAGGCCGCCCTCGGGGGCTAATGTTATGCCACTGCACAGAGACAGAGGCACGTATTTCAGATCCACCTTTAATATCATTCATTTTCATTAATGCTTTAGATTGAGGGTCCTTATAATGTGGTATTTTTGCTACATATTTTTTCTAAAAATCCCTTGGGGCATACCATAAATCTTCTTTGACTTTGTCTTTCAGTCTGATCTAGATTTTACCAATGTTTCTGGTGCAAAGTGCTTCAAAACGCAGTGCTTGATTCTACTTTGCCTCTAACAATCTTGGGAGAACCCCAAACCTTACTTTAAAACATTGATTAAATCATATTTCTTTTCACAAATTTCGCAGTTTAATGGTGCACCTAGAAAAGTATTTGCGATTGCCACAGATGTCCCTAGAATGCGACTGAGGGACAGCAGGACACAAAATCGTCTGCAACGTTGTTTAAGCTCCATCCAGTTTTGACCAAACACACTGGGCAATTGTGCGATTTCCACAAAATAAGTAAAAAATAAGTAAAATACTAACATGACACTGTCAAAAATAACAATACGATGCTTTACATATTATCTTTCTACATTGTTAACTGTTCTAAAAAATCCAGGCTGAGAATCACCCTTCCACCTCCTCCTGACCCCCCCCCCTTTTAATTTGAAGTTGCTGGCGGCTGTGCTCCCCAAAACCTACACTCCAGGCTCAGGCCATGTACAGAAGCTTGAGGCCTCGGTATTTCATGTGGCCTAACCTGGCTTCCTTAACCCTCTAATATTGCCATGCTAAAATGCACACTGGCTCTGTCAATGGTCTTCTGTCTAAAGCTTGAAGCCCCCACCACACTTCTCCAAGCCAGAACCCTCCCACATACAATCCAGAGTGCCTCGCATACCCCATGCCTAACTCCAGGATAATCTTTGACTCTGTTCTGCACGTCGCTAGATGTGCTTCCCAATGCCACGCAGGTCCCATCGTTACACTGCATAACTTTGTTAAAACAAAGAACATCTGCCTTATTTATACACACCTTATCCAAAACGGGCTCATAATTCTTGGGGTTGGAGTTTACATTTGCATTTCTTGCTCAAGATAAAACTGCCTGCTATGGTGCAATTAAGATACTGGAAGCAATGCTGTAATAGACGTCATGCATTGTAAGTGACTACAAAGCAAATGGAGAGGAGGCGGGGTGCTTGTGGAGCACAGTACACACAAGTGCATAGTCAGATGCACAAAATTGAATACACAAAATTGAATACACAATAACTGACTATTCATTTCCTCAAACCAGAAATTGCCACCCTCCAATGACTGACACCCATGCCTCATGCACAATCAACCACTACGTCTCATGCAGATTTAACCACCCATTTAACATCAGACTGCTTAATTAGTTGTATGCATGTAAATATTTCTGCAGGCTTCTCTATTTACCTCACAGAGGGGCTGGAGAAGGATTTCAAACTGTCCGCATAATATTATAAATCCAATACCGAAAACTATATACACAGACTGACATAGTGGCCTCTAAAACTGCTAACCTGCATGCGCCAGTGTGGTTCCGTGATTCCGAATTGGGTTCGATAGTGCTGAAACCTGATTTATAAAGGTCGTCGGAAATGGACGATTTTGGTGTCAGCAGACCGCAAATGACGAGTCTAACGTGTCTGAGTGTTTTCGTATGAATCGATATAGGAGAACACTCTGTATTTGAGGATTTAGTTTGAACCCTCGGGTTCCATTTTGTAATATGGCAGCCATCTTGTATGGTTGCCCTAACATAGGCCCTATGATCGTGGCCGAATGAGTCCTTGACACGTACGCCTTAGCTGACTCCTGGTTGACCTGGCCGAACTGACTCCTCGCCTGGGGCGAATCCTGCTGAGCCAGTTCCTTGTCCAGCAGCTGCACTGATAAAGATCAAAGAACAGGACGTGGTCCGATTTAATGGCCCACCGTTCCCACTCCTCTATCTCCTTTCCATCTGTTTCTGCCTTTCCTTTACGACATGTTCATCGATCTGGGTTGAAGGTTTTATGATGGGTTTGTCCGGCCTGATCGAACAGGAAACTAACATGTGTGCGATCGTTTTGGTGGGCTGGACAACGGAAAGTGGTATTAACTTTGACTATCGTGATTCGATACTTTTTGAAATGCTACTTGTTCATTGGTTCGTTTTGTATGCACCGAATGCAAATTGTGATGTTGCCAGAAGCGTAATTTTTGGCATAAAAGACCGAGTTTTGTTCATTGAGTGGGTGCAGTCTCTGTCGAACTAACCGTGTGTACTTCGTAGACCTCTGTCCCTGGTTGCAACCAATAAACTTTGGTCTTTGACGTCATCGAGAAGTATCCCGTGTCTCTGTTTGCCAAGACAAGGGAATCCGGGGTCTCTGGGTGTTGCCCTGACACCGCTGGGTTTTTGTAATAGTATTGGTTCCGAGAAAACCCAGTACCTCATTTAGCGCCCAACGTGGGGCGACTTCAGCGGTACCGGTCCAAGCCAGAGGTTCGTGAGGACCGTCGTGTAAAAATTCCAGAGGTTGGCCAGCCACTTCAGCGACCCCTGTATGTCGACGTGGTTCCGAAGGTCTTTGCTGCAAGGCTTCCCGCGTCCCGACGGCTACGAAGGACTGCTGCCCTGACTGTCACCCTGTTTTGGAGCCTTAGACGTTTGTAGAGCGAGACTATTGACGGGTCTTCTGGTGACGCCATCGACAATTAAATAAAAGGGAGCGTCTCCTAGTTCTTCGTTCTTATTTTGGTTTGTATCCTTTAGTGGATAGCTTTGATTTGGGACCTGCAGGCCCAAAAGCCAAGGGATTCGTGTATTCACAAGTTTATCGATTTTAGATTACCCTTGTTGTTTGAAGCTAGACTAGTGAGCAAGATGCCTGGTTTTAGCAGTCTTAGGAATTTGTTCAGTTGTGGTACGTCGAGGGATTCCCGGTTAGAGGATTCGTGTCCGTGTCCGGTTCCTCCGATCGGAACTCCTACATACGAGTTATACGTGAAGCATGGAGTAGGTCCTATTAGCTATAATGAGATTTGGGTAAAATACACAAAGAACGACGGTGTCCTACAGTGGCCCCGTTATGGTAGTTTCGAGACAGAAGTTTTAGATAACCTTGAAGTGAAATTGTTCAAGAAGAAAGCCCGGCCGGCAATGTTTGACTCTTTCCACATATGGCGCAAGGAAGCCAAACAGAAAGAAATTAAGTTAGCGAAAAAGAATAGAAAGGGTATGTCAATGGTGCAAGCCGCCGTTGCATACAGAGATAAAGTTAGCGGTAGATAGATGCTATCCAGTCTTGCCGGTTAAAGAGCAGAAAGACGAAAAGGATCTTGTGAAAGACCCTATGATGTCGCATTTGCTAAATTCACCACCACCTTATGTGCAGAATGCTACGGCGCCACCACAACCTGTTGTGGCCGCGCAAGCACCTATTGCTTTGCCTCCTGTTATTCCTCCACAGCCAGCTTCTTGGTTGGTTGTTGTTCCTAATGCGCAGCCTTCTCAAGGGTTGCTAACTTTGCCTCCTCCTGCTACCACTGTTTCTATGCCTGTTCCGACTATGGATCCTACTACTACTACTGTTTCGTCTCCTCTTGTCCTTCCGACTGTTCCTTCTCCTAGACAGCGGATGACTGCTGCCTTTTCAAATTTTCTAACTCCTATTTTGGGACAAATGGGTATGTCTCCTGTGAGTGAGCGTAGACAATTGCGCAGTAAATTGCCCAATACAGATGAGCGAGTGGTTTTGGACCATATGGCACGTAGATGGGTGATGTATAGGTCTCAGTATGACCTAGAAGGTATTATGGATGTTTTCCGACAATGGGAAGCACCAAAGCAGCGTTATGTTTTTGAGCTTATGTGTGCGTTCCTCCATGAACAATGGATGTACGAATTGGGTAGGGTTCCTGTAGAATTGTCTCGATTGCGTTCGGAGTTTGGCAAAGGAACGATTGTGAGTCTACCCGATGTTGAGAAAGCGGTATCGTCGTTACTGTTGCTCCGTAGCGAAGTTCCTACTGAACGGCTGTTTGAGCCAGATTCGTCAGTTAGGAGACAAGCGCGTCAATATCCGATG
This sequence comes from Lissotriton vulgaris, assembly GCF_964263255.1. Classification (NCBI taxonomy): domain Eukaryota; kingdom Metazoa; phylum Chordata; class Amphibia; order Caudata; family Salamandridae; genus Lissotriton; species Lissotriton vulgaris. The sequence continues at coordinate 82,989,756 of NC_141699.1, forward strand.
CGAGAGGTTCCTCCAGTATGGAGACCTGCTGAGGCTGCTGCTAATCGACCGGTTCAAGCACACTTTCAGCGTGTGTGGGTTCATGTACCATGGAAGCGTGCAGAAGTTCTAGTGCTTAAGCAGACTTTACCAGATCCGCGGAAGAATCCGGCAGGATGTTATAAAGAACTTGCGCAAACTGTGCATCATGAATTTGGCGGACATAGATATGCTTTTTGGGAATGTTGTTCCACAGCCCATCTGGAATGTCATTCGACATACAGATCATGATAATGAATTGGGCGATTCGTGGGTGAATCTTGTTGCAGCGAATGACAGACAAGTTGGAGTTGCTAAGCCTGAAGATGTTATTACTGAACTTCCTGGTAGGATTATCACTTTCATGAAGACTTTAATGCCTGAAGTCCGTGTTAATTGGGACAAATTGTCAGCTTGTAAGCAGAAGAAAGAAGAGTCTGTTTCAGACTTTTTCTCGCGTTTAGAGGAAACTTTTGTTGATCATAGTGGTCAGGATATGGCTACTGAAGGTGGCCAGAGATTGTTCGTTGATAAATTCGTGCACAATCTTCTTCCTGAGTTGTGTACTAAGTTGAAAGATTCCGAGAGTGCTTGGCCTGTTTCTACTTCGGCGCAGATTCTTGCTACGGCTCAGTACTACGAGAATAGGCGTAAGGATGAGTTAGAGAGAGCGGATAAGAAGACTAAGGAATTGAAGACTAAAGTTCTTCTACAACAAGCTTATCCACCTCGTGTTAATAATTAGCGTGACTATCAGCAGCCTCAACAGTATTCGAAGAACTTGCAAAGAGACGAGACTCCTCAACAACAGCGTATTCCGTATGGGCCTAATCAGTGTGCATATTGTGGAGAAGAGGGTCATTATAAGAATAGTTGTCCTGTTCTGTTGCAACGTGCAAATAGTGCTCCTAGTGTTAGAGGTAGAGGTGCTCAACAGGTGCCTAGAGTTAGAGGTCGCGGACAGAACGCGCGCCCTTTGCCTCCGCAGAATTCGATGAATAGCTTTGATCAACAGCAGAATTCTTCTGGTAGGTCTACACAGTACTACGTAGATGATTATTATGTTGAAGGCGATGGAGAGCAAGGTAATGATTGTTAGGACAGCCATGGACAAAGAGAGGGAGGTGTTTCAGTTCCGGTAGATCAGAGTGGACCTTACGTGGAAGTGATTGCATCATGTGTGTCAGAGCCTTTTCTGCTAGACACTGGTGCTACGAAGAGTTCTATTATGCATTCTAAACTCCCTGGCGCACCTTTGTCTGGCTTTAATAATGTTTCTATAGGTTTTTCTTGCACCCCCATTATAAATCCGATTTCCGTTCCATTGCCTCTTTCTGTTGGTCCTCGTAGGCTTGAAGCACCCCTTCTTTTGACTACAGGTTGTAATGAGAACTTATTAGGCCTTGACTTGTTGAAGAGATTGTATGCGACTTTGTACTGTTCTCCGTCAGGAGTACATCTTACGTTAGGTGAGAATGTGATTTCTCCGATATATGTCTCAAAAGATTGTCTTCCACCTGAATTGTCTTCTTTACCAGACTCGTTGTGGGCTACGGGTCCAAATGATGTGGGCCTGTTAGATATTCCCCCATATGTTGTGACGTTGAAGGTGAATGCTCAGTTACCACGCATTCCACAATATCGTATTTCAAGTGATGGTGAACGAGCGCTTTTTGCGATCATTTATGATCTGATTGATAAAGATGTTATTTAAGAGACTCGAGGTAATGTGTGCAATAGTCCGGTTTTGCCTGTTCTAAAGAGAACTGATTCTTCACAGCCTCCTGTATATAGGTTTGTTATCGATCTTCGTGAAGTGAACAAGATTGTTGTTCCGCAATTTCCTGTTGTACCCGACATTACTGCGTTACTGACACTGATTCCAGCTTCTGCTACTTGGTTTTCGGTGATCGACTTGAAGAATGCCTTCTTCAGCATCCCGATTGCCATAGAGAGTAGAGATATCTTTGGATTCTCTTTAGGAGTCGAAGTTTCCGCTTTAAGCGCGCTCCTCAAGGTTATTGTGAGAGTCCATCAATTTACAGTCAAGCTCTGAAGACACAACTTGACTTGTTGGCCTTACCGGAAGGTGCGGCCCTTATTCAGTATGTTGATGATTTGTTGGTCGCTGCCGATACTGAAGACATATGTAAGGATGCCACTGTGTCCTTGTTGTCTCACTTATCTGATTGTCATCATAAAGTTTCTCTTTCCAAATTACAATTTTGTCGCCAAGAAGTTACCTACTTAGTACACCTCTTATCGAAGGAGGGAAGGAAACTGACCCCAGAAAGAATCCAGACCATTGCGAGAATGAGTGTCCCTACGACACAGAGAGAAGTACGTGCGTTTTTGGGTATTACGTCGTACTGTAGACAGTGGATCCCAAATTTTTCCCTTTTAGCAAAACCTTTGATAGCTCTTACGGTTAAGGATACTCCACATCCTATTCCTTGGACTGAGGAATGCCAAAAGAGTTTTTCTGAACTACGTAATGCGCTGTGTTCGGCTCCTGTGTTGGGTACTCCCGACTACAGCAAGCCTTTCACATTGTATGTCGATGAAAGAGAAGGATGTGCATTGTCGGTTTTGACCCAACAATTCGGCGGGAAGCAACGCCCATGTGCGTACTTTTCGTCAACTTTAGATCCTGTGGCTAGAGCGTTGCCGAGTTGCCTGCGAGCAACTGCAGCAGCGGCTGTTTCGGTCCGACAGTCTGCTGGTTTAGTTATGGACTATATGCTAGTGGTTATGGTTCCACATGCAGTGGATACCTTGTTGAATCGGACGAAGACACAGCACTTGACTAGTGCTCGGTTGTCAGGGTATGAGCTTATGTTGTTAGCGAGCCATGTGCACATCAAGAGGTGCAATACCCTAAATCCGGCTACATTGTTGCCGATTTTGCTTGAGACAGACGATGATAGCGAAGAGCAACACGATTGTTTCTTGAGAACTGAAGAAGAGACGAAAGGGAGGATAGATCTGAGAGATACTCCTCTCCCTGATTGTAATGATGATTTGTGGGTTGACGGCTCGTGTTTTAAATTACCGAATGGCGATACCACTGCAGCATATGCCATGACGACTTTACATACAGTTGTCGAAGCTGCACGTATCCCGCATAATTCTGCTCAAGAGAGCATGTGTGTTGGCGAAAGGGAAACGAGTGAACGTGTATACTGATAGTCAGTATGCATTTGGAATGGCTCATAGCTTTGGACGATTGTGGCGTGAACGTGGATTTTTGACCTCGCATGGGACGAAGATCCAACATGGGCAGCTGGTGAATGAGCTTCTTGAATCTCTTACGTTACCTTTGCAAATAGCGATTGTAAAATGCAGTGCCCATAGAAAGATCACAGATTATGTTGGTCGTGGTAATGCGTTTGCGGATGAGGTTGCGAAAGAACCTGCTAGGAATGTAACGAGTCAAATGTATGTTGTGGGTCCAGCGAGATGGGTTCCAGAGAAGGGCATGTGCGAAGACACTATTGAAAGTGTGAAGATTATCCAGAGTGAGGCTTCGGAGAAAGAGTTGGATGAATGGAGAGAGAGTAAGGGTAGGTTGGATTTGAATGGTTGTTGGACTGATTTGTCCGAACATCAAAGATGGTTGTTGCCAAATGCGTATGTGCTTCCAGTTGTTACAATGGCGCATGGATTGGCACACATTAGTGTAAAAGGGGTTTGCAAGTTGTTGGCTCCGGTTTGGCAGAATGTGGGAATACCTAGATGTGCAGAGAATTTGGTCAAGAATTGTATGGTGTGTTTGATGCATAATCCTGGCAAGGGAACTCCAACACCAGCTGGTCATTTTGCTACTCCTACGTATCCGTTCGAGGCTTTGCAGCTAGATTCTATCCATATGGAAAGATGCAATAACTTAAAGTATGTGTTAGTGGTTGTTTGCTCTTTTTCTAGATGGGTAGAAGCTTACCCCCTTAAGGACAACACTGTTTTGTCCACTGCCAAAGTTTTGATGAAAGAATTCTTCCCTTGGTTTCGATTGCCTAGAATCATTTGGAATGATAACGGAAGTGAGTTTGTGGGTCAAGTGATGAGGAAAGTGTGTGATGGTCTTGGAATTAGGCAAAAATTCCATGCTGCAAATCATCCCCAATCAGCTGGTTTAGTTGAGTGCTATAATGGCACCCTGAATAAATTAGCCAAAATTCAAGAGAGCACTGGTTTACAATGGCCAAATGCTTTGCCATTAGCACTTTTGTCCACCCGGATGACTGTGCATTCAAGAATGGGTATGAGTCCGTATGAGGTCGTGTTTGGTCGCCCGGCGAATATTTGGGGTGTATCAAGACCGACTAGATTTAGTGACCTTGAATACCCTGTTTTGCTTGATTATTTGCGTGAATTGACAACTAAAATGAGTGTTTTACGCCAACAGGTATATAATTCCTTGCCACAAGCTACAGAAGATCCAGGTCACGTGATAGAACCCGGCTCTTGGGTTTTTGTCAGGAACTTTCAGAGAACGAAGAATAATCAGCCCCGCTGGATTGGACCTTACCAGGTCCTCTTATCGACGAGATCTGCGGTGCGAGTACGTGGCAAGCGTCACTGGATTCACGGGTACCACACGAAGAAAGCACACTTACCTTTGCCGTATGACAAGTGGGTTCAAGACTGTCTTGCAGACTCTGAGACCGAGTCAGTTCCGAAATTTGTTGCATTCAGTGATGCTCGTTTGATTGGTACTAATTCAGAACTGGAGAGCGATCGTCTTTTGCAAGCATCAATACCTTCTGCAAAGCGGTTGGACACTACCGAGCCTCATCTTTTGTTCACCGATCAAGAAGTACCTGGAAGAAACAGATACAATTTGAGATCGAGAATTAAGGACAAATAAAGCTTAATAAAGTTGATTTTTTTACTGTTTGCAGGTTAACTCTCCACCAAGGATCTACGTATTTTTGTTTTTCTGAACTGCCATCCGGTTCCTGCTGCTAGGGTCGCGGTTGCTACCAGTCTTGGGAGTGCAAGCCTGAGACACTAGGTCTTGGGTTCTGTTGGTCCGAGGCAGTCTTCCTGGGTTCAGTGGAGGCCCTCTCAAGCAGAATCAACCAACCACCGCGGGCAGCAACTTTAGTTTAGGATGGATTTCTTTGAGTTGGAGAGACCTGTGCAGACACTGACTTTTAGAAAACGTATTTGCAAAATAATGTCGAAGAAATGTTTTTTGATTCCGTGCATACTTTTACTACTGAATTTTGTGATTTTTATAATTGGTTATGTAGCCTTTGTTTTTAAAATGACGTTTAATTCCACTGTGCAACCTACACCTTCACCTACTATTTCCTCTCATTCTTTCCACCCTTTGCCTGAATATGAGTTAGTCAGACGTAAGGAGTTTGCTAACAATTCCTTCATACAGCTTTTGCACCAGCACCAGTTAGTGATCAATACAACGAACTGCTGGATTTGTGGTTTGATGCCTCATACAACTGATAAAGGTATTCCTTATTTGGTTTTGCCCTTTAGTTTTAATGGTTCGATCCGAGCTTACAGAACCATGTTCATATATGCCCACAGTGTTGATCCCTTACGTTCACCGAGAGATAATACGAAGAATAGTCCTATAGCTAGAGGCATAGTCGACATGATTCAAGGGACTAATGCAGTAGAGACTATTCCGAAAGACGAGAGGCAACCATATAGTGGTTGGAGCGTAAATGGATATGGAGTAAGTCTGAGTATTAACCAGCGTGCGAAAAGTCCTCTACCGATCTGGATAGTGCCCCATAAGGGTTACTATTGTCTGCAGGGCAACGGTAGGAATCCGAAAGCTCAGTTAGTGAAGAGCGTTTGCGCTGAGACTTACATGTTTCCGTCTCAGTCTTCCCCAGCGTTCTTAGCTGCCAAGGGTACCTACTTTGCTTGCTACGACAAAGCATACACATGGTTGCCCCATGACTTTTCGGGCACATGTTTTGTTCCCTTTCTGTTACCCCCCACTTTTACAGCTGTGGCAGATTATCACAGAACGAGAATTGCTAGAGGTGTCTTTAGCCAAGAAGACACTGCAGGACAAGAGTTGGGTGAATTCTTTAGGGGTTTTCTGCCGTTCTGGGGACCTATGGCTAACAGTAGGAATATTCGTCAGCTTACGAGAGTGGTTGAGTCCACCATAGTTGAGACTGCCGGTGCCCTTGGTAACCTGACTGCTGAGCTCCAGTCGGATAGACTTATGAAACTTCAGAATAGAGTTGCCCTAAACGTTATTTTAGCAGATCGAGGGGGAGTTTGTAGATTGATTCAATCGAGCTGCTGCGTTTTTATTCCAGATAATGCTCCGTCAGTCTTCCAGGCCATTTCCAAATTGCACAAAATCTCCGATTCTGTCCATCTGGACAAAGGGGATTGGTCTTTGATGGGATGGTTATGGGGATTGATATCCACTTGGGGTTGGAAGATTTTGATGGTCATTGGTGTGGTTTTGGCGATTCTGTTTGCGTTTTGTCTCTGTGTACAGTGCGCTCCGGCTATTTGTGGCCTTTGTGCTACTTTGTGCGTACGGAAGCCTGTCCGGAGAGAGATGCATAGTAATAAGATGATGCTACAACAGCATATTGATGACCTGATGAATATAGATCCGGATTCAGATTAAAATGGGTCTGGGTTTATTGCCTATGATAGGGCAAAAGGAGGGTCTGTGGTTCCGTGATTCCGAATTGGGTTCAATAGTGCTGAAACCCGATTTATAAAGGTCGTCGGAAATGGACGATTTTGGTGTCAGCAGACCGCAAATGACGAGTCTAACGTGTCTGAGTGTTTTCGTATGAATCGATATAGGAGAACACTCTGCATTTGAGGATTTAGTTTGAACCCCCGGGTTCCATTTTGTAATGTGGCAGCCATCTTGTATGGTTGCCCTAACATAGGCCCTATGATCGTGGCCGAATGAGTCCTTGACACGTACGCCTTAGCTGACTCCTGGTTGACCTGGCCGAACTGACTCCTCGCATGGGGCGAATCCTGCTGAGCCAGTTCCTTGTCCAGCAGCTGCACTGATAAAGATCAAAGAACAGGACGTGGTCCGATTTTATGGCCCACCGTTCCCACTCCTCCATCTCCTTCCCATCTGTTTCTGCCTTTCCTTTACGACATGTTCATCGATCTGGGTTGAAGGTTTTATGATGGGTTTGTCCGGCCTGATCGAACAGGAAACTAACATGTGTGCAATCGTTTTGGTGGGCTGGACAACGGAAAGTGGGATTAACTTTGACTATCGTGATTCGATACTTTTTGGAATGCTACTTGTTCATTGGTTCGTTTTGTATGCACCGAATGCAAATTGTGATGTTGCCAGAAGCATAATTTTCGGCATAAAAGACCGAGTTTTGTTCATTGAGTTGGTGCAGTCTCTGTCGAACTACCCGTGTGTACTTCGTAGACCTCTGTCCCTGGTTGCAACCAATAAACTTTGGTCTTTTACGTCATCGAGAAGTATCCCGTGTCTCTGTTTGCCAAGACAGGGGAATCCGGGGTCTTTGGGTGTTGCCCTGACACCGCTGGGTTTTTGTAATAGTATTGGTTCCGAGAAAACCCAGTACCTCACTAGGACATGGAGTTGGAAGAAGGGCTGCGTAGATTAACCTATATGATGCTTTAGATTTCGTTTTACAAATTGAGCTAACTCAAGCATTTTTGCTCTTTGGGTGGACACCTGAACTTCCACAGAGTAGCTGGTGTGTTGTAACCCGAGCAGTGAATAATGCAGTGATGCCGCTAACGAGGTGTTCTTTTACTGGGCTCCAAATTTGAGAAGTGGCAGAGATTTTCACGTGTATGCTAGTAAACGGAAAGCTTGCTGGGAGCAATCCATACCGACGAGCGCGGGCATTAACAATAAGGAAATTGTGGGGCTCGATTCTCGCTACCCTGGGGTCTGTAAATACAGCACCTTCACCGCAAGACGTGATTGTAATATCGTGATGACTTAGTTTATTTCACTTATCTCACCTGTGACCTGCAGCTTCTGTAGCGGGAACAGACTGCTGCCAAATTATGGTCCACCTCCCCGTACATGTGCAGTTTACATTGAGCTTGACACAATATTGTCACAACCTGTGCCCCGCCCTGAAGACCACGCACCGGCGCGCAGCTTGCAGTGCACCATGTGTAACTAATGGCTCATGTGAATCTTTGTTGTGATGCACATCGTGGGACATGTGCGCAGGAGCATAACTGTAAAACGAACTGGTCCCAAATCCAGGCAGCGAGCACACTGTGCCTAGGGGCACCCCGGAGCTCCTGATACCCACTGCACTGCGGGGCTGCACTGTCTGCAGGGGCATTTCTTACGTCCATGGAGACGTACCAGAGTTTAAGAGCGAGAGAGGAAGGACAGAGCATGTACACGAAATACATTTAAATGTGCCTAAAACATTAAGTAAATTGACCTCGGTAAACTTTGCTGCTGAGAAGGCATATCTGTTACAGCAAATATGTCTGTTTTATTATTCTGAAACGTTGTCTGTCAGTAAAACTTGACATTGAAGAAATTCCTACCCGAGACTGCTGGTGCTGCACACTTCACGTCATGCTCCTTCTGCAAATAATAGTGGCGGACTGTCGGTGCGTGTGTGCTTCGTGATCATAAGGCGGGCTGGCATTGTGTCATTTTAAAAAGGTTACGCACGCACGCAGCCGCTGCGCCTGCCGCAGCCACACATGACCAAAACCAGCCAATCAGAGGCCCGGCCACCGGCAACACAAAATGGATTTATAATTGTCTCAGCTCTTCAAGGGAAACAACGTGAGAGTGCGAATCTTGTGCACAGTCGATTTAATTAATTTTTGATGCACGCTCAGTTTGTTGATATGAGATGGCAGTGGCAAGCTGGTCTAGACCCGGCCTTGATAAATAAGTGCCGGTGCTAAGCCCCGGAAAGCACCGGCACAAATTAAGCACTGACAGTAGCCATGTTCAGCATGGAGAAATATCATTCAGCTGTAAACATCTTGGAAGACTTTAACAGCACGGTGTTTGAATGGCTGTGACCCAGAGGTCTCAGAATTTGATTTGTTGCCACAAACAATGGCAGTAATGTAGTTAAGGCCAAGACAGATGGATGCTATTTCATGGTCCTGTGTTTGGCATATTGCTTCAACCTGATTGTGCAAGGCTTTCTCAAAAAAGAAGACCTAGTCAGCAACGTACTGATAACCTGCAGTAGAATCTGCACTCATTTCAGCCATCCTTTTAAACACAGATGCTACTTCCATCACCCAAGAAGAACAGTACAGTGTGCCAAGGAATCCCGCTGTTGCATCTGCTACAGCACCATTTAAAAATGGTGTTGCAAAGGTTTGCAGGTGTGGACGGTAATGGAGAGGCACATGACTTGGTTGAGAACTTAATCCTTTGCTTGGCTGTAAATCCAAGGTGTCCAAAGTGTACATCTGTGCCACAATAATTGAACCACAGTATAAAAAAATACTGACCACTTTTATTCCTTTTCTGAAATGGATGTTTCACCATACAAGACTTGGATTGTTTATCAAGTGAGAGACCTTGAAGAAGAACAGCTGGAAATTAGAGTCCAGGGCAGAAGTTCTGGGGTGCAGTATTCAGCTTCCAGAGAGGCTGGTGATGTTGACTCAGAGCAGCCAACACCAGCAACAAGAACACCCGCAACAACTACAAGAACTGAAGAATTAGACCCAACATCTACACTGGCTTGGTTTCAAGTGGCAGGATGCAAGTCAAGTGCAGAGGTAAAGGCAAAAGGGGTTGAGCAAGTGGAAGCACCAATGACCATTCAGAGAATGTTCCAGAACTATGTGGATGACCTGAAAGAGGTTTATATGGATCAATCCCCTTTGGTCTATTGGTATGGGAAGCTGTGCCAATGGTCATAGCCCAGCAGGCCGGCAATAAAGTGTCTGGCTTGTCCAATATCCAGTGTGACTGCTGAGCAAGTGTACAGTGCAGCTGGCACAGTTGTTACAGTGAGAAGGACCAGTCTCTTATCTTAAAATGTTGAGAGACTGGCTATAATCAAAATGAACCACGGCTACATACCACACAATTACACTGTTCCTGAAATACCACAGGATGAGAAGAAAGAGGTGGAAGATGGCAATTGGTCAGAGTGTGTTAGCCGACCAACATCTGGGTAAAATACCTGAGTTTGATATCAAACTCCACTTCCCTGACAAAATAGGCCACCATAGAACTTTTCAGTTATTTGTTGTCGAAGTGCTTAGTTGCTTTTCCCCCCAAAAAAGAAATGGATATAGCTAGAGGAACATCATCTATTTTGTTTGTGTCTGACTTATTCAGCCACACCATTTTTAGGAGCATGTATGGCCAGATTTGAGTTGCCCAGTGTGCAGTGAAGAAGCTTCCCCATTCTTTTCAAGCACATTGGAGACAATGCCTGTCTCCGTCCCATGCCTATCCTTCTTTTTTTCAAATCCCAGTAAAGATGATTTGATTTACAAGACTGCCAATGTGTTGTTTGATTCAAAGAGGAGATACAATTGTGTACCACCGTGCTTGGATTGGAACAGGCAACTATTGCACCAATGAGTGGTATATTATTGAGTGATTGTGAGTGATCATTGTTGATTCATGTGGTGGCAGACAGTGAGGGAGGGTGATCAACTAATTTGCAAACTTGATTTTGATGATTTACAATGTTTGGGACCTGATGTGTGATCATTTTCCCTGAAGGAGATTGTCCCTTTCATACCCCGCAAGATTTACTTGAAGGGTCCACTCCTTTTTTCTGGTTCTGCAGAGATCAGGCCAGTCAGTTTAGTTAACAAACCCAAGTCTACACAAAATGCTCAAATTCTGTTTCTCTTCTTGTTCATCAACAGCAGTGCACTACATGACAAGCTCTCTGATTTGGGATGGGACAGAGTTGGACTGGTTCGTTAAGCAGAGTGAGGAGGATAGAAGGACTCGGGGCAGGAGTATATTAACTGCCAGACAAAGGAAGTTATCGACTTCAAAGGGAAACCAACATTATGTTGGCTCTAAGAGGCCTACTCAGCTCTAGGGACTTGGGAGAGGTGCGTTGATTTGGAAAATTCTGCTGAGTGTGTGTGCTGGCTCAAATATGAAACTCCTCTATTATGTAGTTGTGGTCGGAGGGGGACTGTTGTAAGTGGAGACAGACATGTGATGTCAGATAATCATCACATGATGCACGCACTCCGCTAAATGTTATGATGAGAGTTGTGAGATTGATCAGCCCGGTACATGCTGCTACTTGGCGGTGATTGCTTTGTGACTTGCTCTCACTTCTCAGTTAATCACACTAGTTTTAAAAAGAATGATTGCATGAGCCCATGCTCTTTCTCTGAGTCTTGGTACACTCCTCATGAAGCATACCTTCTGTCCTTTTCCTTGATATCATTTCAGTTTTACAATCCGCAGGCCTTCTCTTCTCCTTCACCAAAGGCAAAAGTTCCAAAAAACTGCTGCTTATATTAATAGAACAGTTCAGCCAGGCACCCAAGATGGACATTGCAAGAAGAAAATAGATGCACCACCCAATTTGGCATTTACAGTATGATTTTTCTTTTAACAATAATAATTTTCAGAACTGTGTGGGTTCACACATCCTGTATGTTTCAGACCTAGATGAAAGAACATTTAGATATATAACAACTTGGGTATCTGGGGCTGAAGGACTATTTGCAATGCATTTAGTTATAAACTGTCAGTCCCTCATTTCCTTTCACAAAAGATTTGAGGATGATGATGTGCTGCTCACGTCCTGATGATTATTGATCATCGGCGATTTCTTTGTGTGGACATGGGGGCTCTGCCCCCATAGTTCTTGCCTTCTTAAATTATTTTTTTAATGAAATAAACTCATCCTACCTGCTGCCCTAAATATTGATTCTTCAGCAAAACTTCAAGTTCTGAACCTCGCTCCGCGCGAGGGTCAGGCAGTCACAGCAGCACTGGCAGGCGCATGCACTTACTTAGTGCGCATGTGCAGTGTTGCAGCGGGTTCAGGGCTTCCTTGATTTCAGCCCTTGTTTCTGTGGCCTGCCGGAGTCAATGGCCACTACTCCCCTGTAAAGGGCACCACCCTCGTGGACTGACTCCATTTGGGTGCTTCGGGCTGCAGCCTGGGCTTTCAAAAACAGCGTGTCAGCCAACTAGGGAAGGCTCGCCTATCCCAACTCATCACAGAGTGGGGTGGATCAGCCAGCCTTCCTGATCCCATCCCACGCCGTGACGAGTTGGGAACAGGAGACCAGGATTGGATGAAGAGGGGTTACGATATGCGGGCAACTCGTGGAGCAATTTGGTAGGAGAGAGAAAAACACTTATATTATTTTGAAACACACACAGATCCCAGGAGTTTTTGTTTTCAGGCTCTGCCTTGTTTCCTGCGATGCAATGGCCTCCACTTGTTTGAGCCACTTGAGCGGGCACTCTTCTATAAAAGGTTTGTAGTTGAGAGAGCGCAAATTGACCTGAATGTATAAGTATATCACACTTACACGTAGTAAGCTCAAGTCATGAAGAGAAATGCCATGAGTGCTGATATTATATGCATCTGTAGTCTGAAAATGTAGCTAATCTAGAGATTTATGTAGAAGTGGAACTAATGCAGAAATGTGTGAGATGTATAACTTTATTAGACGTGATTAATCTCGAATCCATGTCGTGTAGCTGCTAAAATGAAAGGACAATATGTGGTTAAACATGGAACGCGGTAGGCCTCAGGGCCAGAGCTGAAAGGAACGGGAGAGGGGTTCGTTTTCACGACATGGATTGCACTAATGTCATTTAGTAACTAATAGTAGGATGTGTTTTATAGATGTGTTTACCTAATTATAGAGTAGAGTATTAACATGCCATTAATTAATGAAAGATTTGAAGGGTATAATCATTATGAGAAATGTTGTAGGCCTGAAATGTTTAAAACCACTGATTTACACGTATTTAGTCTGTGCTGAGAATAATGTTGCAAACTTTGGCTGGAAGTCTATGAGAATTGGGATCTTGGCTGCAGGTGTCTGTCTGCAAGAGAAAGGGGGGGATTCAATTATAAATGAAATGAATAGAGGGTTGTTCAGGAGCCGGCACAGACATGGAGGAGGGTTCCGGAATGTTTTAAGGGGTATCAGCGGGCCGGAGAAGAGTCTGAGAAGCAAGGTCAACTCTAACGCACGAGGCCCAACACAAAGCAGCATGGAAAAAGCCAGAAGCTACACCACGTGAGGGGCGTCTTACGAGGGGCGTCTCAAATGTTGTTGATTGTTTTGTATTAGGGACAGCACCCCTGGGTGGAGAGAGAGCAGATGCCTGAGGACCCTTTAGAGAGCGGATGGGTAGGCAGAGAGGGGCCATGACTGGAGAACTGTAGGTTTTCACCAAGAGACTAAGAGTGGGTGACCTCCCTAGGAAGTCACTCACCGCTGACACCTTTTGATAGGTTGGGATTTTGTTAAGTAGGGATACCATCCAGAACAGGGTAGGGACAGCCTAACCTGTGTTTTCCCTCCAGCCTTAAATGACGGAGAGATCTCAATACGTGTCTATGCTGATAGCTTTGTTATTCCTAGAACTTGTACTCGTAGTCTTCTTTGCTCGTCTGAGGGTTTTCAGAGAGCACATGTATGTAGTTGGGCCCGTATATCTTGTGAATCTCATCTTGAGATGCCTGTACTTGCAGCTGATCTTAACCTTATAATAAACCTTTGAAAGCTAGAAGTTGTTTGTGATCCTTCAGAGCGGAGTCCATTATTGGGTGAACTAACTTGGTAAGAGATGCACTTTCTTCCCTCAATGACAGGCAACAAAGGTTCAGTCGACCAGAACGGGGTTTTAGATCAAGAGTGATAAGGTATCGATCAAAATCTCGCCCCCGCAGTTGGTAGCTATAGAGGATGGTTGCCTTCTTGAGGAAGGTGATCTAGGCCAGGTTAGATTACCCCAAGGCCCCTAGAGACCGATGATCAGAAGAACCGCCCGCCGAAGAAGGTCCGGATGACGTGAGACAGAAAAGCAGCAGTATCGGTCGAGAGTGAGTATAAAGGGTCATGCGTGTTAGATTGCGGTGTTTTTGTATTGTATCTATGTTGTAATGTCTGGCGGAGTTGAATGCCTGTAGAGTGACTGTGGAACAGGTTGTGAGCGCGCGCAACCGGTGGAAATCTTAAGTTCAAGGAGAGCTTAAGTGGTTCGGGTGTATCGGACATCCAGAGTAATTGTCAACCAGTGTGAAGGGGGTCATGAGGTACCATTGATCGCCCGCAAGACCGAGATAGGGGGAACGTAAGAGTGAGTGCGTGAGTAACGGACGCTGGTCGGAAGTTACTGTGTGTGTAAGCAACCTATCAGAGGGACGATAGACATTTCGTCAGTTGCGTTGGCAATTACAGATAGACTGTGGACGTACAGTCGAGGGAAGTGACCGCTTGGTCGGAAGTAGTCATTTTTCGGAGTATGAATGGGACGCATGCATGACCGGGAGAAGAGCGGAGAAAGGAGGGGTGCTGCTGCGAAGCGGAGACGAGTGACGTCACAAAGCGCCGCGCTGGGATTGGCCGGCCGCAGAAAGACCGCGCTGCGATAGGCCAGCTAGCAAAGCCGCGCTAGGATTGGTGGATTGTCATCAGGAAGTAAACAGAGTATTGAGGCTGGAATTTGTGCGTATAATCATGAAGTGTTTTAAATGGTTAAGAGCGGCTTTTAAGAAAGAGAGGCGGGGATCTTATGAAGGGGAAGAAGCCCCGCCGGAGGGTACGCCAGCTCGTTATATGGCGGAAAATGTTGGGTTGCATACAATTTTGTGGATTGCAGAGTGGAGTAAGATTACAGAAGGAAATGAGGAACTGACATTTCCGAAGTACGGGACGTTCAGATTAGAGGTGCTACACCGATTAAAAGCAGTTATGACCGCAACGAGACCCTTGCCTAGACCAACCCAGTTTGAAGCTCTCAATGCATGGATTAGGGCAGCGCACGAGAAGAACTTGAATAGACGACAGGAAAGGGTGAAACGATCGGTAAGAGCAGTGCAGGATGCCAAGTGGGATGCAGATGCTAAAAGATGGAGAGTGCATAACATGGAAGTAAATAAATTGTACCCAGTGTTAGAGGTGCCCGGAAACAAAAGCCCCCTAGAAGAAGATGATGAGAGCGAAACCGAGGACAGCCTGATAAACAGATTATTGATAGATAGGCCACCCCCGTATAACAGAGCAGGGGGAGAAGTCGAGCATAGTGAAAGGGAGGGGGGCAACGTAGGAGAGAATGGACTGCTTCCCAGTTCAGATTGGGATCCCGCTGCAAAGAAAGAATTGTCACAGCCTAGTCCGATGCAGCAGGTAGTTGGGAGGTTTGTGGTACAAAGAGTGCCGGAAACGGAGTGTGCCACATCCTACGCACTGCCCGATGCCCTACAAGTACCTGTTACCATAGGCCCTATAGTATCGATTTACGACCCGGAAAGAGCTAGAGGGGAGGAACGGGTACGGAAGGACAGAGAAAGAGCAGAAATGGCAAGGAGGAACGATACGATCAATTCCCCAAGTCAGATGCCGATACCAAGAGAGTGGAGCACCCCGGTACACACAGCAGAGGATCCAGTGGGGGATCCTGGGGGCCATAGATGGCCAGTAGATATGAGGGGATCTGGACGGAAATCCTTTCAGGAGCTAAACGAGTACATGAAGAAGTGGGATGAGGCAGTAGAGGCTCACAAGAGCATCATAGCTGCGGAAGCTGAAAGGGAAAGTCAGGATAGCGGAACCCGGACTCACTGCGGGGCTGGGGAGAGCAGTCCGGAGTGGGACAGGAGGGGGAAGGGCAGTAGGGGAGTCACCCACTGGGTCCGGAGTGGAGGCAGAACAGACCTGGAAAACGGGGGCCCCGAGAGTGGGGGGGTGTCCCGCCCAATACCCAGTGAAGGAGAGAGGAGAACGCAAGAGTACAGAAACAGCTTTAAGTGTACCCACTGTGTGCCCGGCACTAGAGAACAGAATGGAAGTTGTGAGAGGCCGCGCCACAGTCCCTGTGATGACGGACATGAGCGCAGTCCAGGGAATATGGGGAACCAAGAAGGATCATATCAGATACTGAGTGATACTAGACAGAGAGAGGATGGCGACCGGAGGGAGAATAGCAGAGAGTCCTACTGTGAAAAGAGAGAAGAAAGAGAGAATGGGCAGAGTAAGATTGGGGGTAACAGGCCCGTGTTCCATCACCTTCCAAGATCGGATGGCCGAGCATGGGACCTGGAGAGATGGGAGCAAGGGAGAACACTCCTTAACTCTCCCGAACCCAAACGTAGGGCTCGGAGTTGGGATGGGAGAGAAACTTGCGAGCCCCCTTCGAAAGACATATTGCGAGCTGAGATAAAAGCCAAGAGACTCGATGTCGCCAGCTTAAAGTCAGATCTGGATGACATGGTAGATGGTACCCTGCCTTTAGAAAGAATGGAAATGTATGAGCAGGATGAAATACTGTTCATGGCAAAGGACGTTACCCGAAAGGCGAGAACAATCCATGAGAAGTTAGTCGAACTAGCAGGCAAATACATGGTGGACCTGTCAAGGACCAAGGCATTACAGGGGAACCACAGGCTACATTATTCTGATCGAGACCTAGATGAGAGGCGAACAATCGGATTGAAAACACACATAAGGGAATTGATCACTGGAATAAGGACGTGGAGGGCACTAGATAAATGGGAAGAGAGGTGGTCCAAGAAGGGGACCGTAAGGAGAAGCATACTTGGTATGACTCCAGGAGGACTGCAGAGAGTAGAGGCATACCCTTTGCGTGAAGTTGCAAATGGGAACTATGTACACGTCCCTTGGAGTAGGGGAGATTTAGCTGCTTTTACCACTTCCTTCCCCAAATTGCGGGAGAACCCAGTGGAGTGGTACAAGCAAGTTGAGAGATTCGTAAAAATCTCAAAGGTCCTATGGATAGATCTGAACACACTGTTTGACATTGTAGTACCAGGAGATTTGTGGACAGCATGCAAAGTTAGCGCTGAGTGGCCCACAACGGAGCCAGAAAGGGATGCTAAGACTAATGGGCCGTCCGAGACCGTAATGGCAAAATACGAGAGAGTGATGACTTGGCTAAAAGACAAAGTGCCAATGCAGGACATAGATTGGGTCAAAATAGATCGAACTAGACAGGAACCCAAAGAGACAGTTCACGAATACTATGAGAGATTGCTGAAGGCGTTTAAACAGTATAGCGGTCTGGATGTAATGGATCCAAAGGACATAGGGCAATTTGTGTCCAAATTCGTCCTGGGCCTGAGACCGGATATTAGTTTAATGATTCAGCAACACTTGATTTGTTGGCAAAATAAACCCTTAGATGAAATCCTGAGATATGCCAGGTACTGCTGCGATGAGATAGACTCCAAGGCAAAGAAACTAAAGGAGAAACTAATGGTGGTACAGATGCAGGCAGCCGGGAAGGGGGGACAGCAGCAACAGCAGCAAGGAACCGGTACTGGGGGAAAGAAACAGTATAGCCAGAACAAGGGCAATGAGGAGAACTCCACCTTTAGACCCAGAATAGACATAGCTGCCTTGAAGAAAACGACTCGGTGCCACCAGTGTAACGAGGTGGGGCATTGGAAACGCGAGTGTCCCTACAATGTCGAGATAGGGGAACAAGAGGTAGAGGAGGAAGAGGTCCAGAATACACCTGTGAGAGGGGTAACGCAATACCAGGGAAAGGTGCTCAAAGGGGGGACCCCTCCTCCACGAGCCCAATTCCCACAGCCACCCAGAGTAGGGACTATGGGTAAGACCTATAGACAGATGCCCCTGTTTGTAGGTGGAGAGGAGTGCTATTACGTAGACCCACTAACTGGACAGAGAGTGGAAAGGGAGGATTGTACCCTCGGGCCGCCTTGGAGGTGGATCAAAGGGGACCCTATGTTGAGGCCGAAGTAGCAGGGTGCCCCACGACATTCCTAGTGGACACAGGAGCCACTCGATCCACGATCAGATCAGCCGCAGTTCCAGGCCTGCCCATGTCTGGAGAGACAATACAAGTGGTGGGGGTCGCAAACAGGAGAATAACCAGCCCATTGACTGAACCAGTGCAGGTGAAAATAGGGAAATACAGCGATGAGCACCAGTTTGTGGTTTGCGATTCTAGTCCTGTATGTCTGCTAGGAAGAGATCTTTTGTGCAAGTTAAATTGCACCATATACTGCACCCCGCAAGGAGTGGAGGTATTGACCAATGACGATGATGCCGACTTCAAAGTTGCAAATTCAAGAATCTGTGTGGAGCTGTACCCCACTCTGACCGTAGACGAGCTCCCCTGGGATCTGAGAGAGACAGTGGCACCAGAAGTGTGGGATTTTACTGGGGAAGAGATTGGATTGGTTAAAGGGGTGGACCCAGTGAAAATTGTAGTGAAACCGCATGCTGAGTTTCCGAGAACACCCCAATATAAATTAACTCCAGAAACGATTGCAGGTATAAAGCCCGTGATTGAGTCCATGATTAAGCAGGGGATACTGAAAGAAATCGTGGGTAGTCCATGTAACTCCCCGATTATGGGTCTGCAGAAGCCAAATGGGAAATTCCGGATAGTGCAGGACCTCCGGAAGATTAATAATATTGTTGTTTCATGTTGTCCAGTGGTACCGAATCCATCAGTGATACTGTTTCAGATACCGTTCCAGGCTGAGTGGTTCACTGTGATTGATCTTTGCCAGGCTTTCTTTTCGATCCCTCTGGACGAAGAAAGCCATTTTCTTTTCGCATTTAAGCTGGAAGGTCGCGTCCTAACATGGTGTCGTATTCCTCAGGGGTATACAGAGAGCCCATCGATCTTCAACCAGCTTTTGAAGAAAAATCTTGAAAGTCTAGTGCTGCCCCAGAGGTCAGTTCTGGTCCAGTACATAGATGACCTCCTTGTGGCGTCAGAAACAGAAGAAGCTTGCAGGGAGGACTCCATTGCTTTGCTAAATCACCTAGCTGCAAATGGGCACAAGGTGTCCCCGGGAAAGTTACAATACTGCCTGACAGAAGTGCAGTATTTGGGGCACAGAATTGAGAAGGGCAAACGAAAGGTGTCACCAGACAGAATAGAGGCAATCATGAAGATGAATGCGCCCAAGACACAGAGGGAAGTCAGAATGTTTCTAGGGATGGTGGGTTATTGCCGACAGTGGATAGCCAACTTTTCACTAAAAGCAAAACCACTACAAAAACTGACGCACAAGGAGGTGAGCGATCCGGTACCATGGGACAAAGACTGTTTGATGGCGTTCCTACAGCTGAGAGAGGACTTGTGTCGTGCTCCGGCTCTGGGAATGCCGGATTACGATAAACCATTCTTGCTCTACTGTTGTGAGAGAGAGGGTTGTGCGCTGTCTGTGTTAGTCCAAATTCATGGGAATGCCCGTAGACCAGTTGCCTACTTCTCAGCTACGTTAGATCCAGTAGCTGCAGCGTTGCCCGGATGTCTCAAATCCGTTGCCGCAACAGGTGTCAGTATTGAGAGATGTGAGAACATTGTTATGGGGCACCCGTTAGAGGTATACGTGCCCCATTTTGTTGAACTGTTAATGACCAGGACCAAAACACAGCATCCGACCAACAGTAGGCTCACGCGCTATGAGCAAGTCATTCTTGCTGCAGAGAACGTGACCCTCAGGAGATGCTCCGTTTTGAACCCTGCCACCTTGATGCCACTCCCAAATGATATAGACGATGATGAATGTACAGACCATGACTGCCTCGATGTGACTGAACTATGCACCAAACCTAGACCCGACATCGTGGATGAGCCACTGACTGACCCAGATGAGATTTTCTTTGTCGATGGCTCATGTGTAAGAGACAAAGTTGGGCAGTTGAGAGCAGCCTACGCTGTTTGTACCATTACTGGAGTTGTGGAAGCTGGGTGCCTGGAAGGAGTACACTCCGCTCAGGTAGCCGAGATTATTGCCTTAACGCGTGCCTGCCTGGCAAGCAATCAAATTCGAGTCACCATATACACCGACAGCCAATATGGTTACGGGGTAGTTCACGATTACGGGCAGTTGTGGTCTCAAAGAGGTTTCATGACTTCTTCAGGCTCTCCCATTCGCAATGGAGAGTTTGTGCGCTTGTTGTTAGAGGCGCTGCAATGTCCAGCAGGTATCGCAGTTGTGAAATGCACCGCACATACCAGAAACATGGACTTCGTGTCACAAGGCAATAGATATGCCGACGAAGTCGCGCGGTATTGCGCGGAACAAGGGTACTCTTTCACAGAGGTGGAAGTGGGTGGAATAAATGTAAGAACTGAATTAGCTATGATATTAGAAACTGTTGACTCTTGGGACGAACTAAAGTGCATGCAAGAAAATGCTCCTGATTTTGAAAAACAAACATGGGAAAAGGCAGGATGTGTGGTGGGTGAGGCTCATTTCTGGGTCTCAGCAGACGGAAGAGCAGTGTTACCAAATGAGATGGTGAGCCCAATGGCTAGACAAATCCATGGTCCCGTACACCTAGGGAGAGACGCTATGTTGAGAGTATTTAGACAGACTTGGTATAATCCTAAATTCAGAGTAGCAGCCGAAGCAGTGTGCCAGCGCTGTGTGACCTGTCAGCAGCTGAATGTAGGGAAAAGGACACCAGTTGCACTGAGCCACATAGGGAGGTCGGGGGGCCCATTCAACCGTATGCAGTTGGATTTCATCGAATTGCCGAGGTGCAACCGCCTCCGTTATGTCCTGGTGGTTGTTTGCGTATTCTCCAGATGGGTTGAGGCATACCCTACACGTAGGTGCGACACCCTCACAGTAGCCAAGTTACTGCTTAGGGAGCTCATTCCGCGCTTCGGGGTGCCGGCCTCTTTGGAATCAGATAGGGGAACGCATTTCAACAGCGAGCTCGTGAAGATGATTTGTGCGGCTCTGAACATAGATCAGAAATTACATTGCAGTTACCGACCAGAAGCCTCAGGAATTGTGGAGCAGATCAATAGCACTATTAAGGCCAGAATTGCAAAGGTGTGTTCATCAACGTCCTTGAGTTGGCCTGACACTCTGCCATTGGTCCTTATGAGCCTCCGTAGTACCCCAGACAGAAGAACGGGGCTGTCGCCTCATGAGGTGTTGATGGGGAGAGCAATGAGGTTGCCATCTGTCCCAACTGCTGCACTGTGAAACATCACAGATGATATGATCCTGGACTATTGTAAGGGGCTATCTGACGCCATTCATTCTGTGTCCCTTCAGGTGCAGGCTGCCGAAGTTCCGTCGTGCCAGGACCTGTGCCACGACCTGTGTCCTGGAGACTGGGTGCTTGTGCGAAAGCACGTCAGAAGAAGCTGCCTGGATGTTCGTTGGCGTGGGCCCTACCAGATCATCCTGATCACGAACACTGCAGTAAAGGTGGGAGGCCTGCCCAATTGGATCCACGCGTCGCATACGCGGAGGGTACCAGCACCTCTGGAAGAATCAGCTCCTCTCTCGGATAGACGTCCAGCTGAGGACCGAGAAGCCATAGAGGGGGCCAGCCAAGCTGTAGAGGTGCCAGCAGAAGCAGGGAACGAGTCTGACCAAGCTGAGGACGGTCAGTACAACAGCGAAACAGACGACGCTACTGAAGGAGAAAGTAGCTGGGAGTACGAGTCAGACACTGACCATTCTGACAGAGAGCGTGAACAGACAAGAAGGAGAAGGAGTAGAAGGGTACGAGGAGAAGCTCATTGGCCGCAAAGAAGGAGCTCTAGCCTGAGGTCAACTCCAGAGAGAACCCTTCCTCCGATATCAGAGGACTCGGACCCAGAAGAAGGTGCTCAGGGCGCTGAAGCACCGGACTTGAGAAGGTCAAGAAGAGTGCGTGTGCCTAGCAGAAGATACGCCACCCCTGAGTGGACATATCTGGCGACAGATGTCTTTGGAACCGGAGACAGGGAGGATACGAGCGGTGGTGGTGTCCAGCTCTGAGCCCATCATCACAGTGGAAGTACAACTGTTAGTACCCGGAGTCGAGGCAGAAGGGTCACTGACTTTTACACTCCCCAGCCCTCCCCGCCTCAGCAAGCTAAAGCACATGTTTTTCACAGAATTACAGTTCCCCGACTTTGGTACAAAGATAACAAGCCATGAAGAGCACATTCTTCGTTTGGAAATATTGAACTATGCTGTCAAAGCTGCAGGCACGAGCCTGATTGTAGATGCTTAGAGACTTTGTAAATAAGCAAGAAAAAGAAGATTACCTAGCGCCCAGGAAGCAGAGAATCTTAGGGACCTTCCTTTGAGTTGACGGAGAAGGGCTAGGGTTGTCTGTGTTGAACTGCTAAAGAACTTTCTGCAAAGAGGTTGCCAGCTTCCAGATGTGTGGTTCCAAGTACAAATAAAGTAATAAGGACTGTAAAGGAACGAGGAGAAAAAGAACTTTGTACGGATAAAAGGAGAGAGCCATACTGTCTGACGAAATGGAGGAAGGCACCCCGAATCGCAGAGTTAAATGTATAATAGGCACACTAATAGTAGGAGTGATAATATTAATAGTTTTAGTAGTCACAGTTTCTTATGTAGAGGGACAGGAGGATGAGGCAAAGGTAACCGATGTGAAATCTGTAGTGACACCTAAACCCACTGTTGCTGGTGAGAAAGGGGTAAACATACAGGAAAAAGCGTTATTAGCTGCAGAAGCCCGCAGGTTACACGTGGATGAGTCCCAAGGCGACTTTAGGTCAAACGCTTATGCTAAACTTCTGTATGAATACGTGGATGCCATGGAGGTTAAGGACTGCTATGTCTGCATGCAGTTGCCGGCGTCTGTTGATGAAGGCATTCGATATCATCACCTCCCGTTGACATATGGCATCACATGTAGCTTATTGCTTAGTATATTTTATGGGAGAGATAGTTTTGAATACTATTTCTCCAATTATGACTCAGTGTTGCCAGAAGTCCCAAATTACAAGCAAATGAACAAATGGGACTACTGGAAGAGTGAAGACAGATTGGCCAAGTTTTTCATTCCTTGGATTACTTTAGATACTTCACATGCCCGTAGAAATAATCTGACATGCAAGGTGTCGGAAGTAGAGAAGAAGTTTATAGGGCAGGTGGATGATCGATACAGGAGACAAAAGATTTTGAAAAAATCTGGACAATGGAAAACAGATTGGACCGAGGAAGAGAAGGCACATAAAAGAAAGGGTAGTAGTGGTCCAATAGCTTTGGATAGAACGCAGAGAGGAAGGCTATGTCTTCACCGAGCCAAAACGTATTATGAAAATGTATACGTGGGAGAAGTCAGCTGTGAACATGCTTTCAATTTAGAGTACTATACCAAAGATTTCCTGAAGGGAATGCAAGTGATTCCAAATGTATATTTTGTTTGTGGAAGAAATGCCTACGTGAGACTACCTGATAACTGGTATGGATCATGTTACCTGGCAATTATCTTCCCCAAAATATATCATGCCCAAGACTTAGAGATCATCGAGGGCAAGACATCAGCGAGAGGAAGGAGAGATATAGGAGACGCAGAAATGGTCGGAGATGTATTTGGAGCTGTGTTCCCTATGTTGGTACTAATCCTTAATGATGTCAAGATTAGACGACTGGCAACAGTCATAGACAGGTTGTCTGCCAGCACTGCTCAGTCCTTAATGCTGGTGGAGGGAGAGATGCAATCGATAAGGGCCATGGTTCTTCAAAACCGTCTTGCATTAGACGTCCTGCTAGCAAAAGAGGGCGGAGTCTGTAAGGCTTTGAAGGTCCAGGAATGTTGTACCTACATTCCAGACAATTCAAAGCCCCTTGAGAAAGTTATTAGGAACATAACTGATATTCACAAAGAGATCGAAGACCTGAGTAGAGAAAATGTTTGGGAGAAGGTGGGCCATGGAATGAGTGAAGCTGGAGGGTGGTTTGCCAACTTAGGAAAAAGCCTTGTGTGGTATGTGTTGAAACCTATCATCATAATATTGATCTGTGTGATCATGTTGTGGGGATTGGTGAGGGCATTCAAATGGTACAGAGCCAGGAGAATTGAAAGAGCTCGGGAGGAACAGCTGCAGAGATTAGCTGCCATACAAGACAATCAGTACAGGAGCCTGAGGGCTCTGGAAACGCGGAAACGAGGTCCATTAGCGATTACTTCAGTTTAAATGTTAGTGATGACCCCGAGAGGTCATCAAAGGGGGGAACTGAGAGAGCGCAAATTGACCTGAATGTATAAGTATATCACACTTACACGTAGTAAGCACAAGTCATGAAGAGAAATGCCATGAGTGCTGATATTATATGCATCTGTAGTCTGAAAATGTAGCTAATCTAGAGATTTATGTAGAAGTGGAACTAATGCAGAAATGTGTGAGATGTATAACTTTATTAGACGTGATTAATCTCGAATCCATGTCGTGTAGCTGCTAAAATGAAAGGACAATATGTGGTTAAACATGGAACGCGGTAGGCCTCAGGGCCAGAGCTGAAAGGAACGGGAGAGGGGTTCGTTTTCACGACATGGATTGCACTAATGTCATTTAGTAACTAATAGTAGGATATGTTTTATAGATGTGTTTACCTAATTATAGAGTAGAGTATTAACATGCCATTAATTAATGAAAGATTTGAAGGGTATAATCATTATGAGAAATGTTGTAGGCCTGAAATGTTTAAAACCACTGATTTACACGTATTTAGTCTGTGCTGAGAATAATGTTGCAAACTTTGGCTGGAAGTCTATGAGAATTGGGATCTTGGCTGCAGGTGTCTGTCTGCAAGAGAAAGGGGGGGATTCAATTATAAATGAAATGAATAGAGGGTTGTTCAGGAGCCGGCACAGACATGGAGGAGGGTTCCGGAATGTTTTAAGGGGTATCAGCGGGCCGGAGAAGAGTCTGAGAAGCAAGGTCAACTCTAACGCACGAGGCCCAACACAAAGCAGCATGGAAAAAGCCAGAAGCTACACCACGTGAGGGGCGTCTTACGAGGGGCGTCTCAAATGTTGTTGATTGTTTTGTATTAGGGACAGCACCCCTGGGTGGAGAGAGAGCAGATGCCTGAGGACCCTTTAGAGAGCGGATGGGTAGGCAGAGAGGGGCCATGACTGGAGAACTGTAGGTTTTCACCAAGAGACTAAGAGTGGGTGACCTCCCTAGGAAGTCACTCACCGCTGACACCTTTTGATAGGTTGGGATTTTGTTAAGTAGGGATACCATCCAGAACAGGGTAGGGACAGCCTAACCTGTGTTTTCCCTCCAGCCTAAAATGACGGAGAGATCTCAATACGTGTCTATGCTGATAGCTTTGTTATTCCTAGAACTTGTACTCGTAGTCTTCTTTGCTCGTCTGAGGGTTTTCAGAGAGCACATGTATGTAGTTGGGCCCGTATATCTTGTGAATCTCATCTTGAGATGCCTGTACTTGCAGCTGATCTTAACCTTATAATAAACCTTTGAAAGCTAGAAGTTGTTTGTGATCCTTCAGAGCGGAGTCCATTATTGGGTGAACTAACTTGGTAAGACATGCACTTTCTTCCCTCAATGACAGGCAACAAAGGTTCAGTCGACCAGAACGGGGTTTTAGATCAAGAGTGATAAGGTATCGATCAAAATCTCGCCCCCGCATAGTCAACCTCGGGATCGGATTGGGCCCAGCGTGGCCAGATAAATGATAGCTGGGGGAAGCGGGAGGTGACCCGTTTCTGCATTTCTGCTCGGACAGAATCTTGTGTTCAAATCTGCAACGGCAGAACAACATGGATTGAAGAATTAATTCAGTGCGCTGGCATATTACATTTTTCAAGTGCACCTCGTCAGCCTTGCCTGTGCGTGCCTTGAAAATTGCTCTTCAGTAAAGTCCCCTTTGCTACTCACAGTAAGAGTAGAGAGCTCAGCAGAGCTTTAATTTTTTTTTTAAAGGTGTATTTGTGCTCTTTTTTTACAGCATGTCCCCAAACATTCACATTCCAAACCAACATACTTTCTCTGTGTAAATATTCAGCAGGAAAACTGTAAAACCGGCTTACCTGAGAGACCTTTTTTTTCTCAAATATGCTGTAGCAGTTGCCTAGCAAACACCTTTAGGCCTGGGTTTGTAATGGAATATGCATTCAGATGGCACACGTTTTCCAGCCTCCACAAACGTTTATTTCAAATAATTGCAGTTTAGCCTCTTAAGTATTTTATTTAAGAAACATTGTTCCTTACATTTTTATATTTTAATGCAGTAAATATATTGTTTGCTTTGATGGTTGGAAATATAATACGAATTGTGTAAGGTGCGCAATATGGTGTTTTACTGTAAAAATATGTACGATAACTCAATGTATCCAAGGATGCTGGGCTTGCTTACTGATGGAGTTTCACAACTAATGCTTTCAGACGGTTGTCATTGTGCACTTGTATGGATCCAACTGAACTGTGTGTCTGTCTCTCCCTTCTTCTTCATTCATTACTTTGCTAAGTGCTAGGCCCCATAACAAGATTGAACTACGGCGGTCCTCTAGTATGACACGGAAACACTTCAAACGTATGATCAAAACAAAAGAAGCACACTTCCAACCACACACCTTACAAGATGTAGCATGCTACCCAATTAGGCAAGTGCTTCAAAGCCCACATAGGTAGTAAGCGCTACACAAAAATTGCACTGCAATACAATCAGTGTGCAGAAGAAATTGAAGAGGTAGCAACAGCAAGAGAAGGAGAGTGATGGAGATAAAGCAGAAGAAGGAGAATAAAGGAGTAATCGAGTGATATGTAGAAAAAATAAGACACATGCATACAGGGAAGTGAGAGAGAAAAATAAAATGGGAATAGGGAAAGGAATTGTTCTTAAGAATACAAGCGTTACAGAAATTGAAATGGAATTAAATTAACTAGCTTGATGTGGCAGGGCGTAGAGATAGGAGGAGAGTAATGGATTGATTTTTTGAAAGAACAGCTACAACAATACAAACCTAACAGAGTTTTACGATCAGCCACCCTCAATCAACTGATCATCCCTCGCACTAAAACCGTCACTTGGGGCGACCAGCGCTTTTTGGTGGCCACCCCAAAGCTCTGGAACACACTACCGTTATACATCAGGGAGAGTTCCTCTCTCCTCCAATTCCATAAACTTTTAAAAACCTGGCTGTTCGCTCAATGATTAGCCCTTGCTCCTGCCGACTGTTACAGATAACTGGTTTTTACTAGCGCCAAGACGCCCAAGGGTAAACGATGCGCTTTACAAATATTAAAAATAAATAAATAAATAAATGGAAGGCCACAGAAGGGCCTAGAGGGTACAAAAGAGAGGAATTTTATTTCTCAATGTCATCCACAAGTATTGTGCTACAGGTCTAATCTAGGTAGGATATCAACTGCAAAAATGTACCTCAGGTAAGTATGAATACCTGCATATAGATGTAATATACTTAATTCTAAATCTATACACTTTGAGACACCCATCCATGAAGTCCCATGGCGATAGTTGCTCAAACAGTTTAATTCAGGATTAAGCCTTACACCCCACCTCTTTCAAAATCCACCAGCCGCCACTGCTATTGATGTGTGTAGTGTTTGTCTTTTGTCGCACCTTTCCCAAACTTCCCTTTCCCATCCACTCATCAAACCCCTAATGGTCTTCCCCCAGTCTGTGTGATTTAATGAGGTGTGACATAATTTACACCATAAATGGATCACACACTTGGTGGGATGGATGTGTTGAAAGCAACAACAACTCACTGTGGGATCTTTTATTACCTGAGCAATAGCCCATACTATCCCCACTTACCCCCTAAAGCATAAAAGTTATCCATAATTTAGAAATAGAATCATTTGCAAACATCATCATTCAGGCCTTCTGTTGTATAAACACAATCTTGTCAACCTTGTCAGCTCCTAACTCTGAGTGCACTTCTCCTGACTCGAGGAATTTTTAAGTTTAGTCTAGCTCCCCATTGCTCAGAAGAAATTACTACTGCTAGTTTTTGTTAAAATTGAGGTCTTTGTGTCATGGTGGTAGTCTGGTCTTAGTCTTTGTAAAGTTATGATATAAATATAGCTAGGGCTCCCGGTTTTATGGTATTTTTTTTTTTAACATTTCCATCTGTATTTATCCATATTTATTTTGGGCCCATTTTATCTGTATTTATCCATATTTATTTTGTATTTCGCATATAAATGAAGGTGTAAAACTGCACATTTACATATTTATTTAACTGAAAGATGGGCATTTATGCTTTGATGTCAGTTGTGTTTTAGCTATTTGAGCTGCCAAATGTTACATCCACTGGTAAATACTAGCAATATACCACAAATGTATTTTAACACATCCGTTATTTAAAAAAAAAAAAATCATCCTATTTTTTAATTTCCCATGTTGTCCATCTGCTTAGCTGATATGCTATAATTCATGAAAAGACAGCATGGAGAGTCATTTAAAAGCAGAACAATTTTCTGTATGTATCCACTTTTATAAATAAATGCACCCTCTCCACCTACAACAAAAGTCCCTCATACCAAAACAGAAAAATAAAAAAAAGGCTCCAAAGGGCACAATCAATGCAGGTCCGAAGGTTTCCCAACTCCTGGTGTCGGCTTCCCACCTCCTAGCGAAGCATCGCTAGCTCGTGCAGTATTTATTTATTTATTCCGTGTTTTCTATAGCACGAACAAGACCCAAGAAATTGGGTGTCAGAGCGCTTTACATCATCATCCCTTTACAATCTAAAGATATTCATTTCTTTAACCATAAGCGTAAAAACGTGTTCAATAGTATTGGCAGATGCTAACCCATGTCCAACCTGCAACATATTGAAGAATAAGGAAATCATTAGGTAAAAGTAAAACATGCCATAAACAATCTTCTGAACCAGAAAAGGTCCAGGGCTAGCGATTCATTAATTATCTTAGTCCAATAGGGGATGACCATGCGGTTGAATGAGAACTAGCATTTAGCAGGGAGACGGTTGTTGTATTGGTTTTTGGGTTTTCAGGCATAGTAAGATTTTGGTAATATCATGTTGGTCAAATGGTATGAAGTCTGACCAAAGAGCATTGTTTTTGGGTGTTGCTTGTGCAGATGTGTCAGTATTCTCCCATTGATTATTCCTTATATTTAAGGCATTGTCAGCGGTATTCTTGAGCTGGCTTTGTTGGTAAAGAATGTTGAGAAGTCTTCACTGTCTATTCCAAGATAGAGGTTAGTAGGGAGTATTTGGCTAATTTGTTTGATTGGTCTTTTAGTAGATCGAAGAGTATTCTCGGCCTGTTCTTTTGCGCTATGAGGCTCATTTCTAAAAAATCTTTTTTTTGATTTAGGTACGCTTTTATTGTAGGTTTTGCGGGACTTTCTTAATTGTTTTAGGTTTATTTATTTATTTTCAGAGTTTTATATAGTGCAAACTGGACCCAGAGGTATCAGAGCGCTTTACATGAGAACCAGTTACGTTACAGACAAGCACATTAATTTTTGTTAGGCACGGGGAGATTAAGTGATTGGGCCAGAATCACAGAATGTTGAGCGTCCCTAGCGAGACTCAAACCCGATTCCCCAGCTCCGAGGTCGACCGCCCTAGCAGTTAGGCCACATACTAGGTGGGGGGATGATAGACTTTGTCTTCAAATCCGTTTTGTAAGTCTGAGTTTCCGACTTTCTTCATTAAGTGAACTATTGAACCATGGGCTTTTATCTTTGACCTGAATTCTTTTCTGTTTAAGAGGGGCTATATTGTCCAATATTTTAGAAATCATATGATTATAATGATCCGTCAGCTCGCTGACATCCGTCAGTTCAGAAGGGGGTTGAAGTTTATTCTCGCAGTTTAAAGTTAAACTGTCAGAGTTCAGACCTTTAATATCTCTTCTCTAACCCAATGCTTGGGTTTGACTGGTTGTGAGCTTGATTTATTTTTAGTGGATGGAACATGGAACGTGATGATGTGGTGATCAGACCAGTTACAAGGTACGATTGAGACAGAGTGGACCGTGTTTTCTCTGGAAATGATCCAATCTAAAGTAGCTCTTTGGAATGGGTTGGCAGGGTACAGGCTTTCACTAGTGCCTGATCGGTTAGGAATTCTTTAAGAATATTGACCTGATTATCATTACTATCGTTCCAGTGAAGGTTGAGGTCTCCTAGGAAAATATCATTGGTGTGAGGGTCTGAGTTTGCTGTAATAATTTCCATTAGTTGGTCTATTAACATCAACTTTTTACCTGGGGAGTGGTAGAATGTGTGAAATTTGTAAAGTTGGTTGTCTGTAAATTGTACAGAGAGCCCCAAGTATTCACATGATTCAATGGGGTCTGCGAAAACTTTGGAAATGGTGATATCTGATTTGTGGATACAGGATACACCTCCTCCAGTTTTGTTTAACCTGTCTAGTCTAATGATGTTGTAGTTTGGTGGAACAAGTAGGTCTAAGCATGGGGAAGAAGATTCTGATCGCCACAATTCGGTTAGAATAGATATGTCAATGTCTTGATCCAGGATTAGGTTGTCAATGTCATGGCATGTTTTATTGAGTAGCGGCAGTTGATAAGTAGACGTAACCTTTTTTGTATGGTTATCTGAGTTAGAGTCCTGTACTGAGGGAATTAGTGTTCTTTCCTTCAGGTTGTAGGGGTTTAGCTCTCTGTGCTTAGTTTGTGTGATTCTGTTTCTTTTTATTGGGACCACTTGTATTTTCTGTTTGTTTACCTTAGCCGGTAGTCTGGGTGTTGTCTCGTAGGATTTGGGTTTCAATGTCCGTCAGGTATCTAAGGAAAATACATGGACGGTAAATCCTATTAGACAGCGGCAGTGGTATGTTTATTGTGGAGAGTGTGCATTTACTTTTGGCTCTGGACAATTTTGAAGAGATAGCTTTCTGAAAGGAAGTAGAATATTCTTCATGTTCCTAATAGTGTTTTGCATGTCCGTAGCTTTCCTGTCTGTCTGGATATTAAGAATTTCTAATTCCCTTCTTGAAGGAGGGGAAGGATGCTGTTTTGGAAACACACCTGTCGGACTGTGAAACGGTATGTTGGATGGTTCCGCTTCAGAAGGCTTGTGGCTATCTTTAGTGCGTTCTGAAGTAATTTTTGTAGTCTTAGGGGCCCAGTCAGTATTATTATCAATCTTGTGAATAAACTTCACGGGGGACTGATTGATGGGTGCTGAGACCGAGAGATCATCTGTTTGTTAAGTAGTGGGGGTATTAGCTCCAGACATGTGCAGATTTGATGGCCTGTTAGAGTATAATTGGTTTGCTACTGGGATTTTGTGAGTAACTCCTTTGTGTACGTCCTAAAATGGATTGTTGGCTATAAAGCGAATCTTAGTATTGTGTCTTATACGGGGATATTGGGGTGCTGACTCATCTGAACTATCCCGTTATCCTTCTTAGCCGTTACCCTCAGTGGTGTATTTGTGATGTTGTCTGCAGTGCTGCCGCCTGGTCGGTGAGCTGAGGGAGGGGAGTTATGAACCTGTTCTTTTAGTGTGGGGAAGTAGTCATCAAACAGCTCAAGGTCTTTGTTGATCTCTTGGATGAGTACCGTGCCGTTTTTGTAGTAAGTTATACTTAGTGTGGCCCTTAAGTTTCTCGAAGGTGTTATAAGCAGCTTAGTTCCGTAAGAGATGTTTCTTGCTTCTTTGATAATTAATAATTTAGCCATAGTAGTGTGACATTTCGCCGGTGATCTAGTGAAGAAAATGAAATCATTAATAATCACTCCGTGTTTCGAGTTGAATGCGGGATTTGAGATAAGTATTTCAGGGTATTTTCTAAGCAGGTTGTATTTAAAGGTTTTGGATTCATTTTTTATAGAGGTTGGCAGGGTATTCCATTGTTTGGGAGTTATTACCTGTAGGAATCATGTTAGCTCCTTCCAATCAGAGTGGAGTGGGAGAAGTAAGTATAATTCCCGCTGTGGCTATTTTAAGCTATTTTGTCCGCGTTTATGTCTTAGGAAAGCGGATGATTGTTAATATCTTGTAAAGAATGGAAATTTCTCTATAAAATCAATATGTTAAACTATACATGACAGAATATATCCTAAGGTCATACATTCTTAGTATCTTTGGTGTAGAACTCATATTGATCCAATCATCAATGATCAGATTATGTAATATTTTCCATTAATTATATTGGGCATGGTATTCTTCCCTGATTATTTAATTAACATATTTATCGGATTTTATATTGTTCATAAATCCGTTTTTATAGAGAAGAGTGGTTTAATAAACATCTTCTAATTCCTGAGTCCCTTTATTGTCCTTTTTCTGATTCAGTGGCAAGGGCCTCTTTCTATGATTGTTGTGGGGGGAGAGCTGATTGCACCCTCCTTAGATGGATGTATGAGTAATTATGAAGTTGGTTAAAGTTCTGGCATGGCCTACCCTGTTATTCAGCAATCTGGGCTAAAAACATTACTGCTACTGCACTGTCGCATTTATGTAGCGTTTTGTACTATTAAAAATGTCTAGCATTCTGATGGTATTGGGGAATACATTGCCCAGTGAGGAGGACTCTTTTACATCATTATGCAATCTGGGAATTGTAGTCCTGATTTACTTCATTAAACTGATTGATGTTTTCAGATTGAAAATATTTTGCTGATAAGTAATTGTTTGCAAGGTATATATGCATCAAAAACATACTAAACATAATAATTTGAAATGTTTTAAAGTTTGTGTGTGTGGGCATTTCTGTGTGTGTGTCTCTAACTCTGAAGGAGAAGTCACATGAGTGTGACAAGCCCTTACCATAGCTTCCAAGAGGCCCTGTGCCTTGTTTGATTGACACCTCACCCAATACTGGCATTTCACCGAAGAGCACCACTTTGTATTCTGCACTGTTCCATGGCCATTTCTAAATAATTACATTACACAAAGTGGGTGATTTCTGATATCGTATTACATGTCCTTAAATGCTTTGTTCTACTCACAATGAAGTGTCACTCATAATGTCACACATAAGGTGTTAAAATGTCACACAAGTCATCAAAATAATGGAAATGTCACAGATAGGCAAACTCAACATTTAACAGCTATGCAGCTCACTAAACATTTTCTGACACAGCAGCGTCCCATGTGGAAATCCAGTAATGGATCTCGGTCACCAACCCATACCTAGTGGCCCACTCTTCAAAGGGATGTTTAGCCCACCCAGTTGTATCTACCCTTAACTGTGTGCCTGTGGGCAAAGTTCAGATATCATGTGACACACAGTGGCAGTAGGGTCTAAAGTTACCATGGTCTTTAAATACTTGGGGGTCATTAGGTTAGTGGGCAGATCGCCACCGCCCATATGGCGGTGGCGATCCGCTCACTAAAAACCACCGCCCGCCCTGCATTTGCCCCGCGCCACATTACCATGCGGGGGGGACCCTGGCGGACGGAAAGACCGTCCGCCGGTTTTCCGCCCGGTCGCAGAGTCGACTGGGCAGAAAAGCAGCTAACATGGTGGCGGTGTCTGGGTGACACTGCCATCCATATTAGCATTAGTGCGGGGTTGTGTCTTTCCATGGCGGTAAAGCCGCCATGGAAAGGCATGCAGTGTTTGCCATTGGGGGCCCGTAACAGGCCCACAGGCATTCTGGGGGGTGGGGGGTGCACATGGGGTGTTCCTATGGTACCCCCCTACAGTTCCGTGCACAACATGGCAGGCAACGCGCGGTGCCTGCCACGTTGTGCATGGAAGTGCACAACATGCCTTCCTGGCATTGCTGCACGCCATGCTGAGAGCACCGCCTGCCGCAATGTCAGGAATGCAGGGTGCGCCCGCCAGTGTGGCGGGCGCATCCTAATGTCTGCAACGGGACCCCTGCACCAATGGCGGGCGGTCCCAATCCCCAAAAGTATGGCGGGCGGACAAAGTCCCCCCGCCATCCTAATGACACCCTAGGAGTTAACAACAGCAGCCTGCCCAGCTGGTGCTGCCACCCTAGTGGTGGAACCTTAAAACTGCAATGTCTTCGCTCATTCGACTGAAAAGAACCACAATCCATCGCTCAAAGATTACAACAGATTGGGGTCCAGATGCTGGATTGGCGCCCTCCGTGAAAGACCTCTGAGCAGAAAATAATTTTTAAATAAACCAATGTTGAGTTTTCAGAAGGACAAATCAAGGTGCTCATGTCCCCTTGGGGCAAGCGGCGCACGCCACACACAACTAACATTTTGTTCTTCCGCTCATTGGACCCAACTGCAAACAGCTGGCGGCTTGTTTGATGATACTGAACTGTTTCTCCCCAAAGTGTTTCTGTTACTGCTTTTAGCAAGGCAGCCAAGGAGCAGATCTATAAATATAGTATTCCAAACAGTTCAACGTTTTATAGAAATGCTGCCAGCGGGAGGGCCAGTGCGTCAGTTCCGTGTTAAGTGGAGCTCTCCACACTACCGTGCCGCAGGGGGGCGGGTATGTAACTCAATGGAGGAGGGGGTGTCTCTGAAGCAATTGGGCCTGTAATAATTAAATATAATCAGCAGTGAGCCGCTGTGTCTTTATAACTGCACAGTGCGTGAGTTGTTCCAGAGCTGCCTAGGAATAAGACAACAGTGTCAGGCTGCTCAAGTAGCACAATGGGCCACCCTCCAACTGGAAATAATGGGCTGCCCCCGCCCCCGGAAGTCACAAAGCCGCTGAGTGACATCACAAGGCAAACTCACGCCTCCTGCATCGTGACAGGCCAGGGGCAGCCTGTCAGCAAACTTTATTCACTTCAACTGTGGCGTGTGTTATTTTCTCTAATAACAGTCATGAAGCGCCCTTCCTGGAATAAAACTTCTCAGCTTCTCCACAAAACCGAAGGCAATCTTTCCTCGCCCCCTCTTTCCCTACTTCACTCTTTCAGAGAGTATGGTCCACCTCCAATGTTGGCTTTGAAACTCCTAAAATAGGAGAAATCTTTAGTTTCCCTAACTCTTCTTGAAAGACCAACCCACCCTACTCTTCTGGGTCCTCTAGCCTACCAGGAGGTCATCTCAATCCTTCACCTTCAAAGCAGTTGAGCTTTCGTGACAGTCAAAGGTAAATCCTAACTCCCTTGCTTGATTTGTTAAATAAATAAGTGCAGGAACACAAAGTATTTCTTGGGAGCAAAGCAAAGGTCCTGTGGGACCAGGGTTGTGGAACAGCACGACCGCTGAGTCTTAATTCCATCTAACGCCTCGTTCTTCCACCCCATATACTTCCATTCTCTTTATCTCTTTGTTGCAAGTTATTCTTCAACTCTGCTCTCTCCCTTTGTCACTATTTGCCTATCTTCCTCCCTTTCTCCATTTTCTGTCTTTATCTATCTTGCGTTTGCTCGAAGTCTTGAGAATGAAAAATAAGTCCCAATACAAATTCAAGCACTGCCTACTTCTTCGAAGCCCGCTTCAGAACAGCCGTCCCAACCCTGGCGCTGGCCCACTGAGGAGGTTGCTGTAGTGTACTTGTTGGTAGATTCTTCGGTACAACAATGTCACACCTGAATAGAATGGTCACAGGCGCACTTTTTATAGGATTGTTTGACTGTGAAATTATGTGTATGTCTTTTAAGGTGGACTCGATCAAGGTATTTGTACTGCATGTCAAGTGGTGTTTACTTGAATAAAGGACTTATTTGGAACATAGGAATATTTGTGGGTGTGGGAAATTGCGCCTTTTTATGTGGTTGCCCACATTTTTTGCTGGTTTGTCGACTTTGCACAGTAGGTGACTGCTGCACAGGGCCAGCGTTTGTGCTCCAACCCCTAAAACATGTGAGTAAAATGGCTGATTCCCAGTTTGGCATATCTAACTATCCTGGAAGGCCATAGTATATGTAGTAGAAACTATGCCCATGCCATGGAAATTTAAATGTGGACTACAGCTCTTATTGTAATTTCCACTAGTGTGAGAAGGAAACCGGCCTAGCAAAATAGCCTGACTGCAGCAGTTTAAACCTGCTGTCCAAACTGTCAAAATAACTCTTTTCACAGGGCAAAAAACTTCCTTTTCAATATTAATGTCACCCCTGAGTATGAATGGTAGCCCACAAAGTACTTAGTATTTAAAAATGAAACATGTAGAAATGTAATGTTGTTTTTTCTCTATCTTGTACATCCGTTTTCTATGAGGAAAACAATAGTGCAAATCAAATTAATATATTAACCCTGCAATCTTGAATATAGAGAAATTGTTCAACCACATTTTTAATATACATTAAAAATCCAATTCAATTGTGAAATTAGGCTTTTAATAAATATGTAGAGAAAATATCTTTGAGAAAGTTAACTTTTCCCTGCCTGAAACTCCTAAAGGCTACTTTGCATTAGCCTTCAAGCAGTGGCCCCTGCCAGTGCTTGACCTTTTGAGGTGTGGGAAAACTGCTCCACAAAGGAGACAGTGGCTTAGGCTTGGTGGCAGGATGGGTTAGGATGAGGTATGTGACACCTGTCAGCCCAGGAAGAGCAGCTGGGAGAGTTTAAAGAGACAAGGGTAAAGTCTGCCCATTCATAGTTAAGTGAAAGGAGACACCTGAGGAAGGGAAGTCCATTCTTCTTTAGGCCCCTCTGTGACTGGTTGGTCACTAGCCAAGTAGGTAGGTGAGTTGGTTCCCAAACCAGTTATTGTGTAGCTGAGTGTTAGGGGAGTGCTCATTTCCCCAAGCACCCCGCTGTCTTTCATCAGGGGCAGATGGTCTGTGCCATCTTGGATTTCCCTTAGAATTGTGCACTCTGGGATAGTTTGCTGTAAGGCAAACAGGATGTCCTGTAAAAGTGGGTATGGTTGCCTCAAGAAGCTTTTTCACCATTGGTTAGGGAGTTTCCTGGAGTCACCCCTACTCTCTGGCTACTGATACTGATCTGTAAAAAATATACCTCAGTACCATGACCACAAAACACTTTCTGGACCTGCAGAAGAACAGCAGAAGGACTTCATCTGCTGTTTGAGGTCTGTGAAGAGACCCGAAGGACTGGGCATGCTCTCAGTTGTATCCAGAACAAACAAAGGTCAGTTGGTTGACCTCCTGTGTGCATCTCAAAATGTGGAGTGATCTTTTTCCTGGCATGATCAGTTGCATCTGGAGGAGGAATGGACTAGGGTTGGGTGATAAATTCCGCTTTGCTGACAGAGTTTTGGCCACTCCGTGCTATGCAAGAAGTTCTGGTCAAATTCTGCCAACAGCTGTGTGACAGATGTTTTCTCTTGTGTGCGACTCGCCAATGGTAAGTTCTCGAGCATGAGCAAGATTTGTTGTCCCCTACTGTGATTTTCGGTCGCTAGGAGGGCATCCAGCAAGATTTTCCCAGTGTGGGCAATCGCAGGGAGTCACAACCGTTCACGGTCAGAAAGCTGCTGCTCGAGTAGAAAATCTGCGCGAGAAGCAGTGAGCCTCGTAGTTCCATACGCATTGACTTTTCAGCATGGAACGAGCTCCCAATGCTAAAAACCAGCGTAAGCAGTGCGATGTGCCAATCTCAGTGGGCAAGAAAATCAGGTTGATCCCGCTATGTGCTTCTTTGCTGCTGAAAATCCAATTTAGCAAACCCTTACAGCAAATCTATCCAACTTTGGTGCAACCTACCCAGATAGATCCTGTTGCCTTGGCCTGCTAGAAGTCTAAAAGTAGAACTCTTGATGGGCAAAGCCTCCAAAGGTATGAGCTGATGGGAGGGGATCTCTGGACCCAGACTTGACTTTTCTTATGGGGAGCTTTTTCTATGAAATCCAACGCCTTCAGCAGGACCTCACTCAATCGACATCTGAATTCCGAGGGATCTCCTGAATACTTCCTGCTTCCTTGCCCCACTAAAGGATTCTAACTTCTATTTCAGAGAGCAAGTCGCAAGGTTAAAACCTTAAATGGAGCAAACCTGCTAGGTGTATCCGACTCGTCCTCCATGACGAACGGCCGGAAACCGAGCCTAGGTGCCACACAAAGAGTACTTTCTATTGGAGCTTTACTTTTTCTTCACACTTTTTCTCTTAAAACTTTAGTATTCATATTTCTGGTTCTTCTTATAGGATTTTTGTCATTTTGGTAATTCATTTTTTTGTCTATTTTCATAAATTGGACTAGGATTTTTAAAGTGCTGTATTATTTTTACTTTTTAACTGTTTTTGTAATTTTAACCGCTTTACACATTTTCTATAGTTTAAGCCTATATTCTCTGTGCCAAAGCAAGCAGGGAAGAAGCTCAGGTTTAAATTATTGAAACCTTTGCCTGGACCTTAAAGGTTTTTGACCTTATTACAGGTTATGGGCTACCATCGACAAAGGGTATGTAAAATTAATGTAACTTGCTTTTGTGTAATTATGCAAAAGTATGGCGAAATTATGTGTAATTACACAAAATGCAAATTTGTAATTTAGCACTATATTTGAGGGCAAAATGCTTTCTTGCATAATTTTTGAACAACAGCTGAAAAGCAGCCACTTGCATTCCTGGTCCTGCGCATTGGCCGTACATTTAAATTGTGCCATTTAAAGTCCATTTATAGAATGAATGATGTAAACTATGTGCACTGGTATAATGGCATAATTTCAGGAATTTTGCGTAGCTTACATAAAGCAACATTTGTGAAATTACACAAATGAGCGGGTGTCATTTAAATTTCACATAGGCCTACAAATCAACCCCAGTTATTAATTCACCTTCTTACAGTGGATTGGTACAATTTGCCACAGATATGTTCATCATTTCTGAAAGAATGCATGCAGTACCAAAAGGAAAACTTTAATGTAACCTAAATTTGGAAAAAAGTGTACAGAAGGAAATTTCGTCACAGGATGGAGTAATGCCATGTGGGACAACCGAAGTGGACTACATGTAAAATGATAATGTAAGGATTGTCTTCCTGCAAATTGTAAATGTAAATTGATACTTGTATAGTGCACTACTCACCCGCAAGGGTCTCAAGGCGCTTGTACGAATACCGCTGTGGAACCCATCCTGGCTTTCCCTGTGAGGCGTCAACTCCTGGGCACCCCCAAGGTGGAGGCCAGGCATCCTTAGCGTTGTGGGGGCTGTTGTGGAGATTAAGCAAGCTATTGCCCAGAGTTGCACTCCATGATTGGAATAGGCACCGAGGCGAGAATTATCAGGTCCGTGGACTTTTGAGCCCAAGACCCGCCGAGGGGGGGAAATTGAACCCTGGTCCCGGGCTAGACCCCTGCATCAGGGTCTGCCGCTCTAATCATTGAGCCACACTTCTCCACTGGCCTTTCAGGGGTCGCACTCATGGAACACTGACTGTGCACCCCCTTTTTTGTGGAGCAGAGTCAGTGCGCCCCTGACAGCCTTTTTACCTCTTTGCAGTGGCGGCTCCTCCACAATGGCGGAGGAGCATCGCCCCACTGCCTGGCTCATTGCTAGCAAATGTAAAATAAAACGATGCTCTTGCACCGTTTTATTTACATTTTCTGGCTCTTAGCCAGCAGTGCTGGGAGGGACGGGGCCGAGGCATGGAAGGGAGAAGTGATAGTGCACTTCACTCCCTAAGTGCTCATGTGTGTTTGGCCAGCCATGTAACGCCAACCAAAACACACATGCACACTTATGTTGTCTCCAGCACAACTACATTGAGCAGCGGGCTGGAGAAATCCCACAGACTCCTTGGTCAGAGCAGGGCGAATTTCCTGCCCGCTCAGACCAATACCCGCCCTGCTCTGCTGCATGGGGATTGGCCAGGGAGTCTGGCCCAGGGGCTGCTGGGACCAGGCAGGAAGAGGTGGCCGGCAGCTTAAGGTAAGTTTTTTTGTTGTAAATATTGTATTTCTAGCCCTGTACAACGCCTCCCTCGTGACCCCAACTGCCCCACAACCCTTTGTTTATGGCAGCTGCCGCTGCCTCTTTGCCTCTGTGCGTAATAGGGTGCAGGCGCAGAAGCCAAAGGTTTAAATCATTAGCATGGTGTACACCTCTATGCTACTTAGGAAGCACTGCCTCAAGATAGTGCCTGCAATTTATGTGCACTGGCTGTATCTGCTTTGCAGGAGAGGGAGCACAGGTGTCTGTTCCTTCTGCTGTAATACTACAGTGGCCCGGGGGTGCAGAAATGGTACACCTGTTGTTCCCCCAGGGCACTGTTTGCCATATAGGGCCACATGTATCAATTTTGGAAATTGCGATGACTTAATTGCAATTTTATGAGAATCACAAAAAGATAATCGCTATTTCCAATGTATGAAACTCCATGAGTTTTATATACTGAGTCCTAGTGGGTTGGAAATCAACCTACCTCATTTGTATTAATGAGGCAGATCGCAATTTGCGACCGCCTAGGAATTGCTAAAATCACAGGGATGGTGGCCTGCTGGGGTCCGCAGACTACCATGTCCGTGATTGTTTTTAAATAAAGCAATCTTTTTTTTTTAATGCAGCTTGTTTTCTTTAAAGGAAAATGGGATGCGTTTAAAAAAAAAAGTTTTCTTTTCATTTTTAATAGCAGGCAGTGGTCCCGTGCCTGCTCCTGTAAAACGTTTTTGCAACCATTCCCAAAGGGGAAGGGGTCCCTTGGGGACCCCTTTACAATTTGCGAATGGGCCACCTACATGAAGTAGGTGGTAAAATGCAAATGTTTTACGACCCCATTCACGGTCACAAAACATTCATACATTCCATTAGGATTCACTATTTGGAAAGGACAACCTAAACATGCCCCTGCCAAATACCGATTCGCAAACCCATTTTGCAATTTGGTTACAGGTGACTGAATCGCAAAATGGGGTTTGATACATGTCAGAAAGCCCTTTTTGCATTCACAAACGGGCGGATTCTACAAATTAGCCTGTTTGCGAATGCAAAATTGGTTGATACATGTGGCCCATAGCCCCTAGGGTCAATAACAGGGTTATTTTCCACCGAATTCTTCTAGCGGTAACACATGTCGCTACAATTTTAGTAACTTTTAAACCGTTTGAGCTAGAAACAACATTTCTTTTGTTAAAATCTGCAGATTATGCAGCAGAAGATGGATTATTTGGCAAATGCATGAAATAAAAAATAATCTGAAAATCGCCGCGGCCACAAAATCGCATAATTCCAGTGGCCCTGAACATGAATGAACCCTTCGGTGGCACAGAAGTTCTTCTGTTCTGACCTTAGGCAGCAGGAGACACAGATGCTGTGCATGGGCATAAGGCTGTGGGAGGACCGTGCACCTTGGCCACTAAAGGGATCTATTTTAGAGGCGACGGGTTACCCAATTTATAATAGAGCAGATCTCGGGTTCAAGACCAGGCAGGAGCGGTGCAAGCATTTTCAGAGCTTCCAGCGAAATACAATTTTGACAAGGTAAGTGTGTCCATACTGAAAAATAAAAAAAAGAGAAAATATCTGATGTTTTTACGGCATTTATCATGAACATGATTTATTTTTGGAGTTTTATATAGAGCAAACTCGACCCGAAGGTATCACAGCGTTTTACATGAGCAACAGTCACGTTACTGAGGGACACATTAATTTTGTTAAGCATGGGGAGAGTAAGTGATTTGCTCAGAATCACAGGATGTTGATCGTCACTACCGAGACTCGAACGCGGTTCCCCAGCTTCGAGTTTGACCCCTCTAGCCGATAGTTCACATGAGGCCGTAACGCTGTTGCCTTTCCTCACCTTATGGAAGCAGTGGACATGTAGCCAGAGCCATGTCAATTCTTTCATGATTTGTGCCATATAATATCAAAGCCATTTCACAACTGCATGCCAGGCAAAGAGATGGAAGGCTTTTCCTCCTCAGGAACAAGAGCAATGGCTAGTGCTGCACTCAGCACTGAGAGGACCACTTGCAGGAGACCCCGCTATGGCCTTGTGTCACCCCATGGCTGTTGCTGTGCATTGACTGTCCATCAGTGGCTGTGTTCAGTGGAGAGGTCTAGGTGGCAAGGGCCAGGGTGGGCATGAGGGCACTCTGGCAGATTTCAAGAGTGTTCCTGTCTCTGCCAGGCAGGGATAGATGGAGCCGAGCCTGGCTATAAAGTTTCAGAAGTTTTTGAAATAAACAAAAATCTTTCTAGCTGAAAGATACATTTAAATACCTTGGACAGACAAAAGCACTAGTATAGCAAAAGGCAACCATTACAATACAGCCGTAATGACAAAAGGCGCTGGGTAATCTGAAAAATAGCTCTGCTTTGCAATTAGAACTGTCAAAAACACAGGGCTGGTTCACAAGCAAATGCTTCCTGCCTGTGCACTAGAATTTCTGTTTTAAAAATAATGACAATGTTTAGAATGCTAAAGAAAAGCTTTGCAATAATTACGAGATAGTAGCTCCA
The DNA here is from genome assembly GCF_964263255.1 of Lissotriton vulgaris. NCBI lineage: Eukaryota > Metazoa > Chordata > Amphibia > Caudata > Salamandridae > Lissotriton > Lissotriton vulgaris. The sequence goes on from NC_141699.1 coordinate 83,031,941, forward strand.
TTATATTTTTTCTTTTGAAATTTATGAAAAAAACATTGCATTCTCTGTTGACTGCTCTTCGAGCTGAAGGGCGCCCATTATGCGGCATAGACGGCTAGAAGGAGAAAAAGCCTGTTTACTGCTCAGCTTAATAATGGCCTTTATAATGGTGAGATTAATACAAGACCCACTCAAGGACAGGCTCTGCATGCATAAAATGAGAAGAGTGGGGCTCTCTGAAGACATTGTGATGGGAGCAGGTGGTCATTATAGTTCTTTATTTATGTGATTAACGTTTGTACAGCACCAAAATCTACCGTCAGCAGTGCCCTAGCCACACACACTGACACTTAGATCAAAGTTAATATTTGACTAGATATCTTTCCGTAATGTCATCAAAAATGCTGATGTCTCCCTATTTGCAAATGATACTCTGGGCCAACAACAGAAACTTTACACTGGTGCAAATACCAGTACAAACCTGTTTTGTCTCATAATTATAATCCTAATTATAATATTAATAATAATAATAACAATAATTATAAAGTGCGTGGCTACCCCAAAAGGGTTTCCCAGAGCTACAAGAAAACAAGTAACAACAATAATCTTAAAACAGCCAAGTTTTCAACAATTTATGAAACTCCAGAAAGGAACTACAAGCCCATACTTTCAAAAGGAGAGCATTCTATGGGGTAGGACCAAGGAAGGAATAGACCTACCACCCTGTCTGGCTAGTTTTTAGTGAGATATGGTATCCATGACCTGGGAGAGAATTCCATGGACTAGGATCAAGGAAGAAGCAGACCCATTATCTCATGGACGTTGATTACCTAAATGCTTGGGGTAGTGGAAGTGACATAATATAATATACCCTTTCACCTTAAGGATGTCACAGGAAGTGACATCATATGACCTTTGACCCTGCACCGTCCCAAGAAAGGGTCACATAACCTTAATCCTAATGACATCACAATATTTTACAATGCTGAAGTTACATAATTGCATAATTAATATAACATATTCTTCTAGGGCGGGGACAAAGGGTGTTTTTTTGTCCCTTGAGAAAATGTTGAAACAAATGGGCTTTACTAGTGAATTTAAATGCACAATTTTCACAAAAATTTGCTAAAAAGCCATAGGCTGCCAAAAAGCACACCTTAAATATTTGAGTCCTTTCATGGTGTGTCAAGCTACTAAAATCTGACAGTTCCCATGAGTGCACCCGATTATGTTTTTAAAATATCCTCTGGGTGCCCCTTTATGTAAACAATTACCTCTATTGCTAGGCCCAGCATTCTGCGATGATGGCCCATTTTGCTAAAACAATACATACAATGGACCAGTGCCAGAAGTTTCCTAATAATGCTTCTCTTGCACTATGGAGGTCCTTTATGTCAAAGGTTATGTCTAATATGTCAAGGACCACATTTTGTCTTGGATGGCCCCATGACCTTGCCACAGTTGTCATCACATATGCCAAGAATGTCCTCCAATGCGCCATCACCAGCAATTTGCCACAGGTGACAACTATGCCGAGAATCTACTCCAGGATGCCTGCGCTCACATTTTTTGATGGATGCTCCATGCCAACATTTACCTAAAGAGTGCCAGCAGTAGCATTTTGCTGAGGGTATCCCATATGCACGTTGTTGTGACGTGTCAGTTCTCACAGGCTGACTGTGGGCGACGGGCGCGCTGATGTCTTGTTGTTTATCTTGAATAAAGCTCGTTATCAACAGACCACTCTCTGTCTCATGTTGTGGCTACAACACACGTATTGCCCCCAGTATTCCAGTGCCAATATATTGTCAAGGGTGCTTCTATGCGTGCCAGGTCCAACAGCGGATCCGCAAGCATAACAACACACGCTCACTTACTTCATTTATTCATACTCATTCCATCGTTAGCAAAGACTTTCACTCATTCTTTTTTACCTACTCTTGTGTGCTCACTATCACCCTGAATCACTGATTCACACTCTCTCACTCACTCTTACTCACCTATACCTAATCACTCCTTTTGACAAACACATCCAAAATCCCTTTTACAAACATACATGCTCACACATCAGAGCCGCAAACAGGGTCATATTTCGGGGGGCTAATAAACATTTCGGCGGGGCTAATTCTTCCAGCTATGGGCAGGGTGAAGATGCAGGGGCTCTAAGAAGGGGTGAAAGAGCGTGGAGAAGTGTGGCTCAATGGTTAGAGTGGCAGACCCTGATGCAGAGGTCTAGCCCAGGACCAGGGTTCAATTCCCTGCCTCGGCGGGTCTTGGGTTCAAAAATTCCACGGACCTATTCTAATCATAGAGTCCCACTCTGCAACTCTGGGCAATAACTTGCTTAATCTCCACAATGGCCCCCACAACGCTAAGGATGCCTGGCCTCCACCCTGGGGGTACCCAGGAGTGGAAGCCTCACAGGGAAAGCCAGGAAGGGTTCCACAGCGGTATTTGTACAAGCGCCTTGAGACCCTTGCAGGTGAGTAGTGCGCTATACAAGTATCAATTTACATTTACAAGAACAACAAAGCCTCGTTAACAAGTGAATAGTCTTTTAAAGCCCTGTGAAGTACTCAGGTGCGGCTGCAGTAAGATGGATGCCAGACCACAACAGCTCAAAAACTGTCTGTGTGTGTGCGCGGGAAGCTGTCTCAGCCCACACGACGGGGAGGGGGGAGCTGAAGCCCTTTGAGCCCCAAGGACATTGCACGCCTGTCACACATATACACACTCTCTCACCCAAACTCACTCTCACCCACATGCACGCACACAACATACATTAAAACCATTTTATTTTTCTTATTTAAGATGCCAGAGAAGACCCATATCTTGCTTCACCAGTTCTTATTAAACTAATAGTGAATAATATACTATTATTCACTATTGTTTTATTAAAAATTAGCAGGAAACGAGGTTAGAGCCTGACTTTGACACTGTGCTACATACCTGTGTTCTTGGCACTGATTGTGCCACCTCTGAGGCCAGGGGTCGCAAAGTCAGTGCCAGAGGTAACAAGGGGCAAGCTAGGAATTGCAACAGCGACCCCTGGCGACCTCTAAATGATGTCCATGCTCCATCCCACCTGGCTAGTTTATAACAAGTTGTGATAGCCAAGTTCTGGGAGAGAATTCCATGGGGTAGGACCAAGGAAGGTACACGCCTACCACCCTGCTGGGTAGTTTTTAGGGGGGATATGGTAGCCAGGATCTGGGGGAGAATTTCATGGGGTAGGACCAAGGAAGGAACAGACCCAACATCCTACCTGCCCAGTTTATAGCCAGATATGGCAATCAGGATCTGGTTTCCCAAGCGGAGTACGTCTCGGACAACGGAAATGAACCTGCGTCCTAAGGTAAAAGGGACCATATCCATTCAATGTTAGCACAATGTTTTAAAAGGAATACACTTTTCTATGGGGAGCCAGTGAAGGAAGTGAGAAGAAAAAGCAACTGAAGAGTGCCTAGGTACAGGAAAACGTAAACGAGCCAGTGCGTTTTGTACAATCCAAAGTCTGGTCAGCCATTTTTTAGGTGCAGCTAAATAGAGAATTTTTTGTAGTCTAACCATCAAAGATCAATTTTTGTACAATGGTTCTTTGAGCTGAGAGAGGAAGAAGCCCACAAATGTTTCTGAAACAGCTGAGTAGCATAAAGCAACAGGCCATCATCTTAGATCTTTGGAGATCCATAAAAAGTTTGGAGTCAAGCCAGATGCCCAACTTCCCAACCATCTTGCAGGAAGTGGGCAGCAGCCCAAGATCTGTTGGCCACCATTGAGGGCCCTTGAACAGAGGCTGATTACCAACCACACGCACCTCTGCCTTGTCGCATTCAGTCAAGGCAATTTGATCTCATCCACACTGCCACCCCCGCGAGGCAGAGGCAGATGTTGGATGCGCCCTTTTCATCATCTGCATTAAATGAAACAATGATCTGAGGAATACAGACATAAGAAAAATACATGGCCCTGAACTAAGTTGGCCAATAGTCGAACATAAATATTGAACAGTGTAAGGCTCTGGAAAGAACCCTGAGGTGCACCACAAAGCAGATGAAGTACCAGGGACTTGTGGAGCTTGGGAATTACCTGGAATGTGTGATCCAGAAGAAAGGAAGTAAACTAGGATAGGATAGGGCGGAATCCTGATTGTCAGTTTCAGCTAGTCTGATGCGGAACTGGATGTGACACTGTGTCGAAAGCTGTACGGGGATCTAAGAGAATGAGAGCAGCAGTGCCGCCACTGTCCACCTGCCTCCTAAGACGGTCACAAGAAGAGCAGTTTCCGTGCTAAAGCCGGAGAAGTCGTCTAGCTAAGAAGGGTGTATTTTATTATTTATTTATTTATGAAATTTCTATAGCGTGCAAATACCTGGAGGTGTCTCGGCGCTGAAACAAACTATGGTTCTCTAAGTATGCCAAGAGCTGACCATTAACCTGCTTTTCCAAAATCTTGGCATAAGTATGCTTCATGCAATTTGTGTACCTGCTGCATTTTGCTTGCAGATCCCACTCTATGCCGTTTTACTCTTTTTCCTTAGCATATACTTTATTTATTCTCTATATACCTCATGTTACTGCTGTTGTGCTCACTCTGTAAAGTGCCCTGATACATTCAGGCCAAGTTTGTGCTATATAAAACGTATAAATAAATAAATAAGTTGGCAGAAGAGAAGTTTGGCCATACATCAGCATCAAAAATAGACTTTGTAAGTAAAGGGAACACCATAGCATGTTTCCAAATCGTGGGATTCCTGCTTTCATTCAAAGAAGAATTTAAGAGGTGGAGTAAATGGAGATAAACTGCGAGCTTCAATCAATCAATTGAATCATTCATTTGTGAGACGCACACCATACCCGCGAGGGTCTCAAGGTGCTGGGTGGGGGAGGTGGGGGCCGCTACTGATCAAACAGCCAGGTCTTTAGTATCCTCCTGAAGGTTAGCGGGCCTTGGGTCTGTCGTAGGCTCAGAGGGAGGGTGTTCCATGTCTTGGCGGCGAGGTGGGAGAAGGATCTCCCGCCGGTGGTTGTTCTTCGAATGCGCGGGACGGTGGCGAGTGAGAGGTCGGCGGAGCATAGCTGGTGGTTGGGGGTGTAGAAGGAGAGCCGTCTGTTGAGGTAGGCTGGGCCGGTCTTGTGGAGTGCCTTGTTTGCATGGGTTTTTAGCTTGAAGGATATCCTCTTGTTGACAGGGAGCCAGTGCAGGTTTCTCAGGTGGGGGGTGATGTGGCCGTGTCGTGGTACATCGAAGATCAGCCGCGCCAAGGCTTCATCTTCCTTAAACTCAGGAGGAAGAGGATCCCAAGGAGAGCCTCTTTTAATAGCATCCAGCAAAGACTCACGAGTAACCGAGTCCAGTAGACAAAGCTCAGTCACAGCATAAGTCTGGGGTTGCTTGGAGAGTCCCTCTGCCCCACGTCACTAGAAGCTGCAACAGAAAAATGAATATCGGCCATCTTGTTGTGAAACTTGCCAATCTTCTCACAGTCTTTCTGCAAAAGAGATACGGGTGAGGATGCTTGCCTTGGATCTAGAAGTGATTTAACAATCCGATAAAACTCCTTGGATGAATTATGAACATTAGGAATTTTATTAGAGTAGTAATTGCCCGTGCTACCCAGAAGGCTATAGAGTATTCCTTTGCAGCAACCTTAAGTTTGGATTTATCCTCACCACGGTAAGTCTAATGCCTCCCTTGCCTTCCTTGTTTACATTTTTTAATAGTAACAGCAATTCACTAAACCAGGGGCCAAGTGTACAACTACTGTTTTAACCCCTTTAATGCTTGTGACGGAACCATTCCGTCATGCCTCACGGTTGGGCTGTGCGGATCACGAATGGTTCCGTCACGACCACACCCACGAATGGAATGTTCAGCACTGGGGGAGAATCGGCGCCGCAGGCAAGGTGTTACCAGTGTGCTTTGCAATGCAAAGCTCTATCTAAATTGACGCGGATCCATATGCCAATCGATTTAGAATTCTTTTCTAAGATACCCTAAGTTATTGGGTCTTCCCCCTGTACATAGGCCCAAGTTCTATAACTCCTAAACAATGTAATTTTGCTGCTGGAGTTAGAAAGAACTAAACAAACACATTTCGTCCATTCCATATCAAAGACTAGTTTTTCATGCAGGGGTAAAAATATGAAAACAGATTGCAAACCTATTCTGATAACATGACACACATTTTTATGCTTGTAAATCAATTAAGTTATGACATAGGTAGTTCGACTAACAAACCCTTACTTAAAATACCAGCAAACTCGTTAGGATTGTTTCTGCTAAAATAAATGTAACAAACATGCATCTTTTGCTATTGAGTTGTGGACAAAAACTATTTTCTTCACATCAAGTTATGTAGATATGGCAAAACAAATGTGGAATTATTGCAGTCTGAGAAGTGTTTACTCGGTTTGAGCCACTGCAAAGTTTCGGCAGTGCCTTCCCAGAAATTCCTTAAAAAGTCTAAGGGCCAGATGTAGGTAATCTCAATTTACCTATTCTTAAATACCGAATCATACCGATTCGGTATTTAGGAATAGGTAAATGGGATGTAGGTAATTTTTCGCTAAAAATTATTGAATCGGTAATTTTCAATAATTACCGGATCGGTATTTACCGATTCGGTAATTGCCATTCATTCCTATGGGCCTGGAGGCCCATAGGAATGAATGGCAATTACCGAATAGGTAAATACCGATTCGGTAAAAGGGGGAAAACATTGAAGGGTGGCAGGGTGCCACTTTGACACCCTGTTGCACCCCTCAATTGTGTATGGGTGCACATGTGGCACACATACATTCCATAAGGGCATGTATGCCTGCCACATCGCACTGTTGGAAAAGCAAAAAAAAATGCTTTTTCAAAGGTTTTCATTATTTACCACCAACTTGTAGTTGGTGGTAAATAACGAATCCTTAACTGAGGAATGCACCAACTTGAGTACTCCCTAGATCCTGAATTCGATAATTTACCGAATCGGTATCTTAATAATTCGGTATTTAACCAAATCCTTAAATTACCGATTCGGTAAAATACTGAATCCTAAAAGAAATGCCACCTACATCTAAAAAGCCCAATACCGGTCGGTAATGGCTGAAATTCGGTAATTTCGGCCGTTACCGACCAGTATTGGGCGACCTATATCTGGCCCTATATGTCAAAAAATCAAAATATTTTCTTTCAACATTAACTCATTTCTGGACATTTCTTTTACCAACTACTGCTCTTCTCACTCACTCTCCGTCCATGTGCCTCATACTGCTCTTCTCACTCACTCTCCGTCCATGTGCCTCATACTGCTCTTCTCACTCACTCTCCGTCCTTGTGCCTCATACTGCTCTTCTCACTCACTCTCCGTCCTTGTGCCTCAAACTGCTCTTCTCGCTCTCCGTCCTTGTGCCTCATACTGTTCTTCTTACTCACTCTCCGTCCATGTGCCTCATACTGCTCTTCTCACTCACTCTCCGTCCATGTGCCTCATACTGCTCTTCTCACTCACTCTCCGTCCATGTGCCTCATACTGCTCTTCTCACTCTCCGTCCTTGTGCCTCATACTGCTCTTCTCACTCACTCTCCGTCCATGTGCCTCATACTGCTCTTCTCACTCACTCTCCGTCCTTGTGCCTCATACTGCTCTTCTCACTCACTCTCCGTCCATGTGCCTCATACTGCTCTTCTCGCCCTCCGTCCTTGTGCCTCATACTGCTCTTCTCACTCACTCTCCATCCATGTGCCTCATACTGCTCTTCTCACTCACTCTCCGTCCTTGTGCCTCATACTGCTCTTCTCACTCACTCTCCGTCCATGTGCCTCATACTGCTCTTCTCGCTCTCCGTCCTTGTGCCTCATACTGCTCTTCTCGCTCTCCCTCCTCGTGCCTCATACTGCTCTTCTCACTCACTCTCCATCCTTTTGCCTCATACTGCTCTTCTCGCTCTCCGTCCTTGTGCCTCATACTGCTCTTCTCACTCACTCTCCGTCCATGTGCCTCATACTGCTCTTCTCACTCACGCTCCGTCCAAGTGCCTCATACTGCTCTTCTCACTCACTCTCCGTCCAAGTGCCTCATACTGCTCTTCTCACTCACTCTCCGTCCTTGTGCCTCATACTGCTCTTCTCTCTCTCCGTCCTTGTGCCTCATACTGCTCTTCTCACTCGCTCTCTGTCCATGTGCCTCATACTGCTCTTCTCACTCACGCTCCGTCCATGTGCCTCATACTGCTCTTCTCACTCACTCTCTGTCCTTGTGCCTCATACGGCTCCTCTCACTCATTCTCCATCCATGTGTCTCATACTGCTCTTCTCACTCACTCTCCATCCATGTGCCTCATACTGCTCTTCACACTCACTCTCTGTTCATATGCCTCATACTGCTCTTCTCACTCACTCTCCATCCATGTGCCTCATACTGCTCTTCTCACTCACTCTCCGTCCATGTGCCTCATACTGCTCTTCTCACTCACTCTCCGTCCTTGTGCCTCATACTGCTCTTCTCACTCACTCTCCGTCCTTGTGCCTCATACTGCTCTTCTCACTCACTCTCCGTCCATGTGCCTCATACAGCTCTTCTTACTCACTCTCCGTCCATGTGCCTCATACTGCTCTTCTCGCTCTCCGTCCTTGTGCCTCATACTGCTCTTCTCGCTCTCCGTCCTCGTGCCTCATACTGCTCTTCTCACTCACTCTCCGTCCATGTGCCTCATACTGCTCTTCTCACTCACTCTCCGTCCATGCGCCTCATACTGCTCTTCTCACTCACTCTCCATCCTTGTGCCTCATACTGCTCTTCTCACTCACTCTCCGTCCTTGTGCCTCATACTGCTCTTCTCACTCACTCTCCGTCCATGTGCCTCATACTGCTCGTCTCACTCACTCTCCATCCATGTGCCTCATACTGCTATTCTCGCTCTCCGTCCTTGTGCCTCATACTGCTCTTCTCGCTCTCCGTCCTCGTGCCTCATACTGCTCTTCTCACTCACTCTCCGTCCTTGTGCCTCATACTGCTCTTCTCGCTCTCCGTCCTCGTGCCTCATACTGCTCTTCTCACTCACTCTCCGTCCTTGTGCCTCATACTGCTCTTCTCGCTCTCCATCCTTGTGCCTCATACTGCTCTTCTCGCTCTCCGTCCTTGTGCCTCATACTGCTCTTCTCACTCACTCTCCGTCCATGTGCCTCATACTGCTCTTCTTACTCACTCTCCGTCCATGTGCCTCATACTGCTCTCCTCACTCACTCTCCGTCCATGTGCCTCATACTGCTCTTCTCGCTCTCCGTCCTTGTGCCTCATACGGCTCTTCTCGCTCTCCATCCTCGTGCCTCGTACTGCTCTTCTCACTCACTCTCCGTCCTTGTGCCTCATACTGGTCTTCTCACTCACTCTCCGTCCATGTGCCTCATACTGCTCTTCTTACTCACTCTCCGTCCATTTGCCTTATACTGCTCTTCTCGCTCTCCGTCCATGTGCCTCATACTGCTCTTCTCACTCACTCTCCATCCTTGTGCCTCATACTGCTCTTCTCACTCACTCTCCGTCCATGTGCCTCATACTGCTCTTCTCGCTCTCCGTCCTTGTGGCTCATACTGCTCTTCTTACTCACTCTCCGTCCATGTGCCTTATACTGCTCTTCTCGCTCTCTGTCCTTGTGCCTCATACTGCTCTTCTCACTCACTCTCCGTCCATGTGCCTGATACTGCTCTTCTCGCTCTCTGTCCATGTGCCTCATACTGCTCTTCTCACTCACTCTCCGTCCATGTGCCTCATACTGCTCTTCTCACTTACTCTCCGTCCATGTGCCTCATACTGCTCTTCTCACTCACTCTCCGTCCATGTGCCTCATACTGCTCTTCTTACTCACTCTCCGTCCATGTGCCTCATACTGCTCTTCTCACTCACTCTCCGTCCTTGTGCCTCATTCTGCTCTTATCGCTCTCCGTCCTTGTGCCTCATACTGCTCTTCTCACTTACTCTCCGTCCATGTGCCTCATACTGCTCTTCTCACTTACTCTCCGTCCATGTGCCTCATACTGCTCTTCTCACTCACTCTCCGTCCATGTGCCTCATACTGCTCTTCTCACTCACTCTCCGTCCTTGTGCCTCATACTGCTCTTCTCACTCACTCTCTGTCCATGTGCTTCATACTGCTCTTCTCACTCACTCTCCGTCCTTGTGCCTCATACTGCTCTTCTCACTCACTCTCCATCCATGTGCCTCATACTGCTCTTCTCACTCACTCTCCGTCCATGTGCCTCAAACTGCTCTTCTCGTTCTCCGTCCTTGTGCCTCATACTGCTCTTCTCACTCACTCTCCGTCCATGTGCCTCATACTGCTCTTCTTACTCACTTTCCGTCCATGTGCCTTATACTGCTCTTCTCGCTCTCCGTCCATGTGCCTCATACTGCTCTTCTCACTCACTCTCCGTCCATGTGCCTCATACTGCTCTTCTCGCTCTCTGTCCTTGTGCCTCATACTGCTCTTCTCACTCACTCTCCGTCCTTGTGCCTCATACTGCTCTTCTCACTCACTCTCCATCCTTGTGCCTCATACTGCTCTTCTCACTCACTCTCGTCCTTGTGCCTCATACTGCTCTTCTCGCTCTCTGTCCTTGTGCCTCATACTGCTCTTCTCACTCACTCTCCGTCCATGTGCCTCATACTGCTCTTCTCGCTCTCTGTCCTTGTGCCTCATACTGCTCTTCTCACTCACTCTCTGTCCATATGCCTCATACTGCTCTTCTCGCTCTCCGTCCTTGTGCCTCATACTGCTCTTCTCACTCACTCTCCGTCCTTGTGCCTCATACTGCTCTTCTCACTCACTCTCTGTCCTTGTGTCTCATACTGCTCTTCTCACTCACTCTCCGTCCATATGCCTCATACTGCTCTTCTCGCTCTCCGTCCTTGTGCCTCATACTGCTCTTCTCACTCACTCTCCGTCCTTGTGCCTCATACTGCTCTTCTCACTCACTCTCCGTCCATGTGCCTCATACTGCTCTTCTCACTCACTCTCCGTCCATGTGCCTCATACTGCTTTTCTCTCTCTCCGTCCTTGTGCCTCATACTGCTCTTCTCACTCACTCTCCGTCCTTGTTCCTTATACTGCTCTTCTCGCTCTCCGTCCTTGTGCCTTATACTGCTCTTCTCACTCACTCTCCGTCCTTGTGCCTCATACTGCTCTTCTCACTCACTCTCCGTCCATGTGCCTCATACTGCTCTTCTCACTCACTCTCCGTCCATGTGCCTCATACTGCTCTTCTCGCTCTCCGTCCATGTGCCTCATACTGCTCTTCTCGCTCTCCGTCCTTGTGCCTCATACTGCTCTTCTTGCTCACTCTCCGTCCATGTGCCTTATACTGCTCTTCTCGCTCTCTGTCCATGTGCCTCATACTGCTCTTCTCACTCACTCTCCGTCCTTGTGCCTCATACTGCTCTTCTCGCTCTCTGTCCTTGTGCCTCATACTGCTCTTCTCACTCACTCTCCATCCTTGTGCCTCATACTGCTCTTCTCGCTCTCTGTCCTTGTACCTCATACTGCTCTTCTCACTCACTCTCCGTCCATGTGCCTCATACTGCTCTTCTCGCTCTCCGTCCTTGTGCCTCATGCTGCTCTTCTCACTCACTCTCCGTCCATGTCCCTCATACTGCTCTTCTCACTCACTCTCCGTCTTGTGCCTCATACTGCTCTTCTCACTCACTCTCTGTCCATGTGCCTCATACTGCTCTTCTCACTCACTCTCCGTCCATGTCCCTCATACTGCTCTTCTCACTCACTCTCCGTCCATGTGCCTCATACTGCTCTTCTTACTCACTCTCCGTCAATGTGCCTTATACTGCTCTTCTCGCTCTCCGTCCATGTGCCTCATACTGCTCTTCTCACTCACTCTCCGTCCTTGTGCCTCATACTGCTCTTCTCATTCACTCTCTGTCCATGTGCCTCATACTGCTCTTCTCACTCACTCTCCGTCCTTGTGCCTCACACTGCTCTTCTCTCTCACTCTCCGTCCATGTGCCTCATACTGCTCTTCTCACTCACTCTCCGTCCATGTGCCTCATACTGCTCTTCTCGCTCTCCGTCCTTGTGCCTCATACTGCTCTTCTCACTCACTCTCCGTCCTTGTGCCTCATACTGCTCTTCTCACTCACTTTCCGTCCTTGTGCCTCATACTGCTCTTCTCGCTCTCCGTCCTTGTGCCTCATACTGCTCTTCTCACTCACTCTCCGTCCTTGTGCCTCATACTTCTCTTCTCACTCACTTTCCGTCCTTGTGCCTCATACTGCTCTTCTCGCTCTCCGTCCATGTGCCTAATACTGCTCTTCTCGCTCTCCGTCCATGTGCCTCATACTGCTCTTCTCACTCACTCTCCGTCCTTGTGCCTCATACTGCTCTTCTCGCTCTCTGTCCTTGTGCCTCATACTGCTCTTCTCACTCACTCTCCGTCCTATTGCCTCATACTGCTCTTCTCACTCACTCTCTGTCCATGTGCCTCATACTGCTCTTCTCACTTACTCTCCGTCCTTGTGCCTCATACTGCTCTTCTCGCTCTCTGTCCTTGTGCCTCATACTGCTCTTCTCACTCACTCTCCGTCCATGTGCCTCATACTGTTCTTCTCACACTCCGTCCTTGTGCCTCATATTGCTCTTCTCACTCACTCTCTGTACATGTGCCTCATACTGCTCTTCTCACTCACTCTCCGTCCTTGTGCCTCATACTGCTTTTCTCACTCACTCTCCGTCCATGTGCCTCATACTGCTCTTCTCACTCACTCTCCTTCCATGTGCCTCATACTGCTCTTCTCACTCACTCTCCGTCCATGTGCCTCATACTGCTCTTCTCACTGCTCTTCTCACTCACTCTCCGTCCTTGTGCCTCATACTGCTCTTCTCACTCACTCTCCGTCCTTGTGCCTCATACTGCTCTTCTCACTCACTCTCCGTCCATGTGCCTCATACTGCTCTTCTCGCTCTCCGTCCTTATGCCTCATACTGCTCTTCTCACTCACTCTCCGTCCATGTGCCTCATAGGGCTCTTCTCACTCACTCTCCGTCCTTGTGCCTCATACTGCTCTTCTCACTCACTCTCCGTCCTTGTGCCTCATACTGCTCTTCTCACTCACTCTCAGTCCATGTGCCTCATACTGCTCTTCTCGCTCTCCGTCCTTGTGCCTCATACTGCTCTTCTCACTCACTCTCCGTCCATGTGCCTCATACTGCTCTTCATACTCACTCTCCGTCCATGTGCCTCATACTGCTCTTCTCACTCTCCGTCCTTGTGCCTCATACTGCTCTTCTTGCTACCCGTCCTTGTGCCTCATACTGCTCTTCTCGCTCTCCGTCCTCGTGCCTCATACTGCTCTTCTCACTCACTCTCCGTCCTTGTGCCTCATACTGCTCTTCTCGCTCTCCGTCCTCGTGCCTTATACTGCTCTTCGCACTCACTCTCCCTCCTTGTGCCTCATACTGCACTTCTCGCTCTCCGTCCTCGTGCCTCATACTACTCTTCTCACTCACTCTCCGTCCATGTGCCTCATACTGCTCTTCTCACTCACTCTCCGTCCATGTGCCTCATACTGCTCTTCTCGTTCTCCGTCCTTGTGCCCCATACTGCTCTTCTCACTCACTCTCCGTCCCTGTGCCTCATACTGCTCTTCTCACTCACTCTCCGTCCATGTGCCTCATACTGCTCTTCTCACCCACTCTCTGTCCATGTGCCTCATACTGCTCTTCTCGCTCTCCGTCCTTGTGCCTCATACTGCGCTTCTCACTCACTCTGCGTCCTTGTGCCTCATACTGCTCCTCTCACTCACTCTCCGTCCATGTGCCTCATACTGCTCTTCTCGCTCTCCGTCCTTGTGCCTCATACTGCTTTTCTCACTCACTCTCCGTCCATGTGCCTCATACTGTTCTTCTCACTCACTCTCCATCCATGTGACTCATACTGCTCTTCTCACTCTCTCTCCATCCATGTGCCTCATACTGCTCTTCTCACTCACTCTCCATCCATGTGCCTCATACTGCTCTTCTCACTCACTCTCCGTCCATGTGCCTCATACTACTCTTCTCGCTCTCCGTCCTTCGCCTCATACTGCTCTTCTCACTCGCTCTCCGTCCTTGTGCCTCATACTGCTCTTCTCACTCACTCTCCGTCCTTGTGCCTCATACTGCTCTTCTCACTCTCCGTCCTTGTGCCTCATACTGCTCTTCTCACTCACTCTCCGTCCTTGTGCCTCATACTGCTCTTCTTGCTCTCCGTCCTTGTGCTTCATACTGCTCTTCTCACTCACTCGCCGTCCTTGTGCCTCATACTGCTCTTCTCACTCACTCTCCGTCCATGTGCCTCATACTGCTCTTCTCACTCACTCTCCGTCCATGTGCCTCATACTGCTCTTCTCACTCACTCTCCGTCCATGTGCCTCATACTGCTCTTCTCGCTCTCCGTCCATGTGCCTCATACTGCTCTTCTCACTCACTCTCTGTCCTTGTGCCTCATACTGCTCTTCTCACTCACTCTCCTTCCATGTGCCTCATACTGCTCTTCTCGCTCTCCGTCCTTGTGCCTCATACTCGTCTTCTCACTCACTCTGCGTCCTTGTGCCTCATACTGCTCTTCTCGCTCTCCATCCTTGTGCCTCATACTGCTCTTCTCACTCACTCTCCGTCCATGTGCCTCATACTGCTCTTCTCACTCACTCTCCGTCCATGTGCCTCATACTGCTCTTCTCGCTCTCCGTCCTTGTGCCTCATACTGCTCTTCTCACTCACTCTGCGTCCTTGTGCCTCATACTGCTCCTCTCACTCACTCTCCGTCCATGTGCCTCATACTGCTCTTCTCGGTCTCCGTCCTTGTGCCTCATACTGCTTTTCTCACTCACTCTCCGTCCATGTGCCTCATACTGCTCTTCTCACTCACTCTCCGTCCATGTGCCTCATACTGCTCTTCTCACTCACTCTCCGTCCATGTGCCTCATACTGCTCTTCTCACTCTCTCTCCGTCCATGTGCCTCATACTGCTCTTCTCACTCACTCTCCATCCATGTGCCTCATACTGCTCTTCTCACTCACTCTCCGTCCATGTGCCTCATACTACTCTTCTCACTCTCCGTCCATGTGCCTCATACTGCTCTTCTCACTCACTCTCCGTCCTTGTGCCTCATACTGCTCTTCTCACTCTCCGTCCTTGTGCCTCATACTGCTCTTCTCGCTCTCCGTCCTTGTGCTTCATACTGCTCTTCTCACTCACTCGCCGTCCTTGTGCCTCATACTGCTCTTCTCACTCACTCTCCGTCCAGGTGCCTCATACTGCTCTTCTCACTCACTCTCCGTCCATGTGCCTCATACTGCTCTTCTCACTCACTCTCCGTCCATGTGCCTCATACTGCTCTTCTCGCTCTCCATCCATGTGCCTCATACTGCTCTTCTCACTCACTCTCCGTCCTTGTGCCTCATACTGCTCTTCTCACTCACTCTCCTTCCATGTGCCTCATACTGCTCTTCTCGCTCTCCGTCCTTGTGCCTCATACTCGTCTTCTCACTCACTCTGCGTCCTTGTGCCTCATACTGCTCTTCTCACTCTCCATCCTTGTGCCTCATACTGCTCTTCTCACTCACTCTCCGTCCATGTGCCTCATACTGCTCTTCTCACTCACTCTCCGTCCATGTGCCTCATACTGCTCTTCTCGCTCTCCGTCCATGTGCCTCATACTGCTCTTCTCGCTCTCCGTCCTTGTGCCTCATACTGCTCTTCTCACTCACTCTCCGTCCATGTGCCTCATACTGCTCTTCTCACTCACTCTCCGTCCATGTGCCTCATACTGCTCTTCTCACTCACTCTCCGTCCATGTGCCTCATACTGCTCTTCTCACTCTATCTCCGTCCATGTGCCTCATACTGCTCTTCTCGCTCTCCGTCCTTGTGCCAAATACTGCTCTTCTCACTCACTCTCCGTCCATGTGCCTCATACTGCTCTTCTCACTCACTCTCCGTCCATGTGCCTCATACTCCTCTTCTCACTCACTCTCCGTCCATGTGCCTCATACTGCTCTTCTCACTCTATCTCCGTCCATGTGCCTCATACGGCTCTTCTCACTCACTCTCCGTCCATGTGCCTCATACTGCTCTTCTCACTCTCCGTCCTTGTGCCTCATACTGCTCTTCTCACTCACTCTCCGTCCATGTGCCTCATACTGCTCTTCTCGCTCTCCGTCCTTGTGCCAAATACTGCTCTTCTCACTCACTCTCCATCCTTGTGCCTCATACTGCTCTTCTCACTCACTCTCCGTCCTTGTGCCTCATACTGCTCTTCTTGCTCTCTGTCCTTGTGCCTCATACTGCTCTTCTCACTCACTCTCCGTCCTTTTACCTCATACTGCTCTTCTTGCTCTCCGTCCTTGTGCCTCATACTGCTCTTCTCACTCACTCTCCGTCCATGTGCCTCATACTGCTCTTCTCACTCACTCTCCGTCCATGTGCCTCATACTGCTCTTCTCACTCACTCTCCGTCCATGTGCCTCATACTGCTCTTCTCACTCACTCTCCTTCCATGTGCCTCATACTGCTCTTCTCACTCACTCTCCGTCCATGTGCCTCATACTGCTCTTCTCGCTCTCCGTCCTTGTGCCTCATACTGCTCTTCTCACTCACTCTCCGTCCTTGTGCCTCATACTGCTCTTCTCGCTCTCCATACTTGTGCCTCATACTGCTCTTCTCCCTCACTCTCCGTCCATGTGCCTCATACTGCTCTTCTCACTCACTGTCCGTCCATGTGCCTCATACTGCTCTTCTCACTCACTCTCCGTCCATGTGCCTCATACTGCTCTTCTCACTCACTCTCCGTCCATGTGCCTCACTCAGACTGCTCTTCTCACTCACTCTCCGTCCATGTGCCTCATACTGCTCTTCTCACTCACTCTCCGTCCTTGTGCCTCATACTGCTCTTCTCGCTCTCTGTCCTTGTGACTCATACTGCTCTTCTCACTCACTCTCCGTCCTTGTGTCTCATACTGCACTTCTTGCTCTCCGTCCTTGTGCCTCATACTGCTCTTCTCACTCACTCTCCGTCCATGTGCCTCATACTCCTCTTCTCACTCACTCTCCGTCCTTGTGCCTCATACTGCTCTTCTCGCTCTCCGTCCTTGTGCCTCATACTGCTCTTCTCACTCACTCTCCGTCCATGTGCCTCATACTGCTCTTCTCACTCACTCTCCGTCCTTGTGCCTCCTACTGCTCTTCTCACTCACTCTCCGTCCATGTGCCTCATACTGCTCTTCTCACTCACTCTCCGTCCATGTGCCTCATACTGCTCTTCTCACTCACTCTCCGTCCATGTGCCTCATACTGCTCTTCTCGCTCTCCGTCCATGTGCCTCATACTGCTCTTCTCACTCACTCTCCGTCCTTGTGCCTCATACTGCTCTTCTCACTCATTCTCCTTCCATGTGCCTCATACTGCTCTTCTCGCTCTCCCTCCTTGTGCCTCATACTCGTCTTCTCACTCACTCTGCGTCCTTGTGCCTCATACTGCTCTTCTCGCTCTCCATCCTTGTGCCTCATACTGCTCTTCTCACTCACTCTCCGTCCATGTGCCTCATACTGCTCTTCTCACTCACTCTCCGTCCATGTGCCTCATACTGCTCTTCTCGCTCTCCGTCCTTGTGCCTCATACTGCTCTTCTCACTCACTCTGCGTCCTTGTGCCTCATACTGCTCCTCTCACTCACTCTCCGTCCATGTGCCTCATACTGCTCTTCTCGCTCTCCGTCCTTGTGCCTCATACTGCTTTTCTCACTCACTCTCCGTCCATGTGCCTCATACTGCTCTTCTCACTCACTCTCCGTCCATGTGCCTCATACTGCTCTTCTCACTCACTCTCCGTCCATGTGCCTCATACTGCTCTTCTCACTCTCTCTCCGTCCATGTGCCTCATACTGCTCTTCTCACTCACTCTCCATCCATGTGCCTCATACTGCTCTTCTCACTCACTCTCCGTCCATGTGCCTCATACTACTCTTCTCGCTCTCCGTCCTTGTGCCTGATACTGCTCTTCTCACTCACTCTCCGTCCTTGTGCCTCATACTGCTCTTCTCACTCTCCGTCCATGTGCCTCATACTGCTCTTCTCACTCACTCTCCGTCCTTGTGCCTCATACTGCTCTTCTCACTCTCCGTCCTTGTGCCTCATACTGCTCTTCTCGCTCTCCGTCCTTGTGCTTCATACTGCTCTTCTCACTCACTCGCCGTCCTTGTGCCTCATACTGCTCTTCTCACTCACTCTCCGTCCAGGTGCCTCATACTGCTCTTCTCACTCACTCTCCGTCCATGTGCCTCATACTGCTCTTCTCACTCACTCTCCGTCCATGTGCCTCATACTGCTCTTCTCGCTCTCCGTCCATGTGCCTCATACTGCTCTTCTCACTCACTCTCCGTCCTTGTGCCTCATACTTCTCTTCTCACTCACTCTCCTTCCATGTGCCTCATACTGCTCTTCTCGCTCTCCGTCCTTGTGCCTCATACTCGTCTTCTCACTCACTCTGCGTCCTTGTGCCTCATACTGCTCTTCTCGCTCTCCATCCTTGTGCCTCATACTGCTCTTCTCACTCACTCTCTGTCCATGTGCCTCATACTGCTCTTCTCACTCACTCTCCGTCCATGTGCCTCATACTGCTCTTCTCGCTCTCCGTCCATGTGCCTCATACTGCTCTTCTCGCTCTCCGTCCTTGTGCCTCATACTGCTCTTCTCACTCACTCTCCGTCCATGTGCCTCATACTGCTTTTCTCACTCACTCTCCGTCCATGTGCCTCATACTGCTCTTCTCACTCACTCTCCGTCCATGTGCCTCATACTGCTCTTCTCACTCTCTCTCCGTCCATGTGCCTCATACGGCTCTTCTCACTCACTCTCCGTCCATGTGCCTCATACTGCTCTTCTCACTCTCCGTCCTTGTGCCTCATACTGCTCTTCTCACTCACTCTCCGTCCATGTGCCTCATACTGCTCTTCTCGCTCTCCGTCCTTGTGCCAAATACTGCTCTTCTCACTCACTCTCCATCCTTGTGCCTCTTACTGCTCTTCTCACTCACTCTCCGTCCTTGTGCCTCGTACTGCTCTTCTCGCTCTCTGTCCTTGTGCCTCATACTGCTCTTCTCACTCACTCTCCGTCCTTTTACCTCATACTGCTCTTCTCACTCACTCTCCGTCCATGTGCCTCATACTGTTCTTCTCACTCACTCTCCATCCATGTGCCTCATACTGCTCTTCTCACTCACTCTCCTTCCATGTGCCTCATACTGCTCTTCTCACTCACTCTCCGTCCATGTGCCTCATACTGCTCTTCTCGCTCTCCGTCCTTGTGCCTCATACTGCTCTTCTCACTCTCCATACTTGTGCTTCATACTGCTCTTCTCCCTCACTCTCCGTCCATGTGCCTCATACTGCTCTTCTCACTCACTGTCCGTCCATGTGCCTCATACTGCTCTTCTCACTCACTCTCCGTCCATGTGCCTCATACTGCTCTTCTCACTCACTCTCTGTCCTTGTGCCTCATACTGCTCTTCTCACTCACTCTCCGTCCTTGTGTCTCATACTGCACTTCTTGCTCTCCGTCCTTGTGCCTCATACTGCTCTTCTCACTCACTCTCCGTCCATGTGCCTCATACTGCTCTTCTCACTCACTCTCCGTCCATGTGCCTCACTCAGACTGCTCTTCTCACTCACTCTCCGTCCATGTGCCTCATACTGCTCTTCTCACTCACTCTCTGTCCTTGTGCCTCATACTGCTCTTCTCGCTCTCTGTCCTTGTGCCTCATACTGCTCTTCTCACTCACTCTCCGTCCATGTGCCTCATACTGCTCTTCTCACTCACTCTCCGTCAATGTGCCTCACTCAGACTGCTCTTCTCACTCACTCTCCGTCCATGTGCCTCAT
The DNA here is from genome assembly GCF_964263255.1 of Lissotriton vulgaris. Lineage (NCBI taxonomy): Eukaryota > Metazoa > Chordata > Amphibia > Caudata > Salamandridae > Lissotriton > Lissotriton vulgaris. Next base: position 83,051,831 of record NC_141699.1, read on the forward strand.
ACTGCTCTTCTCACTCACTCTCCATCCTTGTGCCTCATACTGCTCTTCTCGCTCTCTGTCCTTGTGCCTCATACTGCTCTTCTCACTCACTCTCCGTCCTTGTGTCTCATACTGCACTTCTTGCTCTCCGTCCTTGTGCCTCATACTGCTCTTCTCACTCACTCTCCGTCCATGTGCCTCATACTCCTCTTCTCACTCACTCTCCGTCCTTGTGCCTCATACTGCTCTTCTCGCTCTCCGTCCTTGTGCCTCATACTGCTCTTCTCACTCACTCTCCGTCCATGTGCCTCATACTGCTCTTCTCACTCACTCTCCGTCCTTGTGCCTCCTACTGCTCTTCTCACTCACTCTCCGTCCATGTGCCTCATACTGCTCTTCTCACTCACTCTCCACCCATGTGCCTCATACTGCTCTTCTCACTCACTCTCCGTCCATGTGCCTCATACTGCTCTTCTCGCTCTCCGTCCATGTGCCTCATACTGCTCTTCTCACTCACTCTCCGTCCTTGTGCCTCATACTGCTCTTCTCACTCATTCTCCTTCCATGTGCCTCATACTGCTCTTCTCGCTCTCCCTCCTTGTGCCTCATACTCGTCTTCTCACTCACTCTGCGTCCTTGTGCCTCATACTGCTCTTCTCGCTCTCCATCCTTGTGCCTCATACTGCTCTTCTCACTCACTCTCCGTCCATGTGCCTCATACTGCTCTTCTCACTCACTCTCCGTCCATGTGCCTCATACTGCTCTTCTCGCTCTCCGTCCTTGTGCCTCATACTGCTCTTCTCACTCACTCTGCGTCCTTGTGCCTCATACTGCTCCTCTCACTCACTCTCCGTCCATGTGCCTCATACTGCTCTTCTCGCTCTCCGTCCTTGTGCCTCATACTGCTTTTCTCACTCACTCTCCGTCCATGTGCCTCATACTGCTCTTCTCACTCACTCTCCGTCCATGTGCCTCATACTGCTCTTCTCACTCACTCTCCGTCCATGTGCCTCATACTGCTCTTCTCACTCTCTCTCCGTCCATGTGCCTCATACTGCTCTTCTCACTCACTCTCCATCCATGTGCCTCATACTGCTCTTCTCACTCACTCTCCGTCCATGTGCCTCATACTACTCTTCTCGCTCTCCGTCCTTGTGCCTGATACTGCTCTTCTCACTCACTCTCCGTCCTTGTGCCTCATACTGCTCTTCTCACTCTCCGTCCATGTGCCTCATACTGCTCTTCTCACTCACTCTCCGTCCTTGTGCCTCATACTGCTCTTCTCACTCTCCGTCCTTGTGCCTCATACTGCTCTTCTCGCTCTCCGTCCTTGTGCTTCATACTGCTCTTCTCACTCACTCGCCGTCCTTGTGCCTCATACTGCTCTTCTCACTCACTCTCCGTCCAGGTGCCTCATACTGCTCTTCTCACTCACTCTCTGTCCATGTGCCTCATACTGCTCTTCTCACTCACTCTCCGTCCATGTGCCTCATACTGCTCTTCTCGCTCTCCGTCCATGTGCCTCATACTGCTCTTCTCACTCACTCTCCGTCCTTGTGCCTCATACTGCTCTTCTCACTCACTCTCCTTCCATGTGCCTCATACTGCTCTTCTCGCTCTCCGTCCTTGTGCCTAATACTCGTCTTCTCACTCACTCTGCGTCCTTGTGCCTCATACTGCTCTTCTCGCTCTCCATCCTTGTGCCTCATACTGCTCTTCTCACTCACTCTCTGTCCATGTGCCTTATACTGCTCTTCTCACTCACTCTCCGTCCATGTGCCTCATACTGCTCTTCTCGCTCTCCGTCCATGTGCCTCATACTGCTCTTCTCGCTCTCCGTCCTTGTGCCTCACACTGCTCTTCTCACTCACTCTCCGTCCATGTGCCTCATACTGCTCTTCTCACTCACTCTCCGTCCATGTGCCTCATACTGCTCTTCTCACTCTCTCTCCGTCCATGTGCCTCATACGGCTCTTCTCACTCACTCTCCGTCCATGTGCCTCATACTGCTCTTCTCACTCTCCGTCCTTGTGCCTCATACTGCTCTTCTCACTCACTCTCCGTCCATGTGCCTCATACTGCTCTTCTCGCTCTCCGTCCTTGTGCCAAATACTGCTCTTCTCACTCACTCTCCATCCTTGTGCCTCTTACTGCTCTTCTCACTCACTCTCCGTCCTTGTGCCTCATACTGCTCTTCTCGCTCTCTGTCCTTGTGCCTCATACTGCTCTTCTCACTCACTCTCCGTCCTTTTACCTCATACTGCTCTTCTCACTCACTCTCCGTCCATGTGCCTCATACTGCTCTTCTCACTCACTCTCCATCCATGTGCCTCATACTGCTCTTCTCACTCACTCTCCTTCCATGTGCCTCATACTGCTCTTCTCACTCACTCTCCGTCCATGTGCCTCATACTGCTCTTCTCGCTCTCCGTCCTTGTGCCTCATACTGCTCTTCTCACTCTCCATACTTGTGCTTCATACTGCTCTTCTCCCTCACTCTCCGTCCATGTGCCTCATACTGCTCTTCTCACTCACTGTCCGTCCATGTGCCTCATACTGCGCTTCTCACTCACTCTCCGTCCATGTGCCTCATACTGCTCTTCTCACTCACTCTCTGTCCTTGTGCCTCATACTGCTCTTCTCACTCACTCTCCGTCCTTGTGTCTCATACTGCACTTCTTGCTCTCCGTCCTTGTGCCTCATACTGCTCTTCTCACTCACTCTCCGTCCATGTGCCTCATACTGCTCTTCTCACTCACTCTCCGTCCATGTGCCTCACTCAGACTGCTCTTCTCACTCACTCTCCGTCCATGTGCCTCATACTGCTCTTCTCACTCACTCTCTGTCCTTGTGCCTCATACTGCTCTTCTCGCTCTCTGTCCTTGTGCCTCATACTGCTCTTCTCACTCACTCTCCGTCCTTGTGTCTCATACTGCACTTCTTGCTCTCCGTCCTTGTGCCTCATACTGCTCTTCTCACTCACTCTCCGTCCATGTGCCTCATACTCCTCTTCTCACTCACTCTCCGTCCTTGTGCCTCATACTGCTCTTCTCACTCTCTCTGTCCTTGTGCCTCATACTGCTCTTCTCACTCACTCTCCGTCCTTGTGCCTCATACTGCTCTTCTCGCTCTCTGTCCTTGTGCCTCATACTGCTCTTCTCATTCACTCTCCGTCCTTGTGCCTCATACTGCTCTTCTCGCTCTCTGTCCTTGTGCCTCATACTGCTCTTCTCACTCACTCTCCGTCCATGTGCCTCATACTGCTCTTCTCACTCACTCTCCGTCCTCGTGCCTCATACTGCTCTTCTCACTCACTCTCCGTCCTTGTGCCTCATACTGCTCTTCTTGCTCTCCGTCCTCGTGCCTCATACTGCTCTTCTCACTCACTCTCTGTCCTTGTGCCTCATACTGCTCTTCTCGCTCTCCGTCCTTTTGCCTCATACTGCTCTTCTCACTCACTCTCCGTCCATGTGCCTCATACTGCTCTTCTCACTCACTCTCCGTCCATGTGCCTCATACTACTCTTCTCGTTCTCCGTCATTGTGCCTCATACTGCTTTTCTCACTCACTCTCCGTCCCTGTGCCTCATACTGCTCTTCTCACTCACTCTCCGTCCATGTGCCTCATACTGCTCTTCTCACTCACTCTCCGTCCATGTGCCTCATACTGCTCTTCTCGCTCTCCGTCCTTGTGCCTCATACTGCTCTTCTCACTCACTCTGCGTCCTTGTGCCTCATACTGCTCTTCTCGCTCTCCATCCTTGTGCCTCATGCTGTTCTTCTCACTCACTCTCTGTCCATGTGCCTCATACTGCTCTTCTCACTCACTCTCCGTCCATGTGCCTCATACTGCTCTTCTCACTCACTCTCCGTCCATGTGCCTCATACTGCTCTTCTCACTCACTTTCCGTCCATGTGCCTCATACTGCTCTTCTCACTCACTCTCCGTCCATGTGCCTCAGACTGCTCTTCTCAATCACTCTCCGTCCATGTGCCTCATACTGCTCTTCTCACTCACTCTCCGTCCTTGTGCCTCATACTGCTCTTCTCGCTCTCTGTCCTTGTGCCTCATTCTGCTCTTCTCACTCACTCTCCGTCCTTGTGCCTCATACTGCACTTCTCGCTCTCCGTCCTTGTGCCTCATACTGCTCTTCTCACTCACTCTCCGTCCATGTGCCTCATACTCCTCTTCTCACTCACTCTCCGTCCTTGTGCCTCATACTGCTCTTCTCACTCTCTGTCCTTGTGCCTCGTACTGCTCTTCTCACTCACTCTCCGTCCTTGTGCCTCATACTTCTCTTCTCGCTCTCTGTCCTTGTGCCTCATACTGCTCTTTTCACTCACTCTCCGTCCTTGTGCCTCATACTGCTCTTCTCGCTCTCCGTCCTTGTGCCTCATACGGCTCTTCTCACTCACTCTCCGTCCATGTGCCTCATACTGCTCTTCTCACTCACTCTCCGTCCTTGTGCCTCATACTGCTCTTCTCACTCACTCTCCGTCCATGTACCTCATACTGCTCTTCTTGCTCTCCGTCCTTGTGCCTCATACTGCTCTTCTCACTCACTCTCCGTCCATGTGCCTCATACTCCTCTTCTCACTCACTCTCCGTCCTTGTGCCTCATACTGCTCTTCTCACTCACTCTCCGTCCATGTGCCTCATACTGCTCTTCTCGCTCTCCGTCCTTGTGCCTCATACGGCTCTTCTCACTCACTCTCCGTCCATGTGCCTCATACTCCTCTTCTCACTCACTCTCCGTCCTTGTGCCTCATACTGCTCTTCTCGCTCTCCGTCCTTGTGCCTCATACTGCTCTTCTCACTCACTCTCCGTCCATGTGCCTCATACTGCTCTTCTCACTCACTCTCCGTCCATGTGCCTCATACTGCTCTTCTCACTCACTCTCCGTCCTTGTGCCTCATACTGCTCTTCTCACTCACGCTCCGTCCATGTGCCTCATACTGCTCTTCTCACTCACTCTCCGTCTTGTGCCTCATACTGCTCTTCTCACTCACTCTCCGTCCATGTGCCTCATACTGCTCTTCTCGCTCTCCGTCCATGTGCCTCATACTGCTCTTCTCACTCACTCTCCGTCCATGTGCCTCATACTGCTCTTCTCGCTCTCCGTCCATGTGCCTCATACTGCTCTTCTTACTCACTCTCCGTCCATGTGCCTCATACTGCTCTTCTCACTCACTCTCAGTCCATGTGCCTCATACTGCTCTTCTCACTCACTCTCCGTCTTGTGCCTCATACTGCTCTTCTCACTCACTCTCCGTCCATGTGCCTCATACTGCTCTTCTCGCTCTCCGTCCATGTGCCTCATACTGCTCTTCTCACTCACTCTCTGTCCATGTGCCTCATACTGCTCTTCTCGCTCTCCGTCCATGTGCCTCATACTGCTCTTCTTACTCACTCTCCGTCCATGTGCCTCATACTGCTCTTCTCGCTCTCCGTCCATGTGCCTCATACTGCTCTTCTCACTCACTCTCCGTCCATGTGCCTCATACTGCTCTTCTCGCTCTCCGTCCATGTGCCTCATACTGCTCTTCTTACTCACTCTCCGTCCATGTGCCTCATACTGCTCTTCTCGCTCTCCGTCCTTGTGCCTCATACTGCTCTTCTCACTCACTCTCCGTCTTGTGCCTCATACTGCTCTTCTCACTCACTCTCCGTCCATGTGCCTCATACTGCTCTTCTCGCTCTCCGTCCATGTGCCTCATACTGCTCTTCTCACTCACTCTCCGTCCATGTGCCTCATACTGCTCTTCTCGCTCTCCGTCCATGTGCCTCATACTGCTCTTCTTACTCACTCTCCGTCCATGTGCCTCATACTGCTCTTCTCGCTCTCCGTCCATGTGCCTCATACTGCTCTTCTCACTCACTCTCCATCCATGTGCCTCATACTGCTCTTCTCACTCACTCTCCGTCCATGTGCCTCATACTGCTCTTCTCGCTCTCCGTCCATGTGCCTCATACTGCTCTTCTTACTCACTCTCCGTCCATGTGCCTCATACTGCTCTTCTCGCTCTCCGTCCATGTGCCTCATATTGCTCTTCTCACTCACTCTCCGTCCATGTGCCCCATACTGCTCTTCTCACTCACTCTCCGTCCTTGTGCCTCACGCTGCTCTTCTCATTCGTTGTGCCTCATGCTGCTCTCCTCCTCACTCACCTTCCTTGTATTTCTCGCTTCTCTTCTCGTCTTTCTCTGTCCTTGTGCCTCATGCTGCTCTTCACCTCCTCAATCTCCTTCCAGATGCTTCATGGTGCTCCACAAATAACAATTCTAATCCAACTCAAAATATTCAACTACACACCACATACATACACTCCATAACATATGGGTACACAACATTGACATTTTGAATGCCAAAAATTCAAAATCAAACAAATTCGAGACCTATTGCATTTCCACTGCTTGTTATTTGTGTGCACATACTGTGAATTTCTTTGATAAAAGAAAACGCTGCTTCGGGTAAAGGGCAGCATAAAAAGTGGTGGGTGGAATGCTTGAATTAATGTGTGGAGACACTTTATCTTTGCACAAACAAAGCTAAATGACTGAGATGACGGATATGCAGTGCTACAGTGGCCGTCGTTAAACACTAAGAACCCCTAAATATCTCAGGGCCTCATTTACTATATTTTGATGCAGAGCAACACAGCAAGCCTTCGTGCTGTGCTGCCGTATGCCAAAACCAAAGGGCAGGAATGCGCCGTATCTACAAGATAAGGGGCATTGCTGTCCTTCTCCCCTGCACCGGTGCGCAAACAGCAGCCGTGCGCCAACGCAGACACATTTGCGTCATGGTGCAAGGGTGCCTGCGTTGCAGAGAGGGTTGCTTATATGCAGGAAGGGACACCTTCCAACACATAAACAAGCATTACAATCCTTTGCTCCTTCTATGTGTGCAGATTACAGCACACTTAGAAAGAGCAAAGAAAGAGGAGAAATGCAAGTATTTCTCCTTGTTGCGCCACGCCCACATCTTTCCTGTGGAAGCTTAGGATTCTGACGCATTCCTAGATTTAAGATACTTTGTAAATCTGGCAATGCGTCAAGTTCCATGGATGTTGCCTGGGAACACCCACAGCAACAGCCATGGAACGCCCTCTCACGCAGAGTATTACGTGAAAGAGGCCCATATTGACAAGGCAGTGAAAAGTCACGCAGGGTGGCTTTACGTGGCCTCTGAATACGGTCTAAAATAGTGATGCACTGGTGGCGCAATGGGGTTGTATATAAGGCCCTTACGGCCTCATTCATGAGGTTTTGCCAAAGTGCTGCACCGCAGGCCTCCCTGCTGAGCTGCCCTACACCAAAAGAAAGAGCAGGAATACAGCTTATCAATCAGATACGGAGCATTCCTGTCCTGTTCTCTTGCGCAGGAGCAAAATGTGCTGCTGTGTGCCAAAGCAGGCATCTATGCACCATGGTGCAAAGGGTGCCTTTGTTGAGTTGATGATCAGTTTTGTGCAGGAATGGAAACCTTCCTGCACAAAAACAATCACAAGAGGCTTTTCCGTCTTTCTATGTGTGCTGTAGAATGCAGCAAATATAGAAAAAAGGAAAAAAACGAGGAGAAATATAAAGATATTTCTCCTTGTTGTGCCTCCTTTTGGCCTCCCCTGTTTTTGCCGCTGCCTCAGATTTACGACTTCTCATAAATCTGGGGCGTTGTCAAAAATCCATGGACCCATTGCACGCCCCTTTAACATAGAAAACTGCTTTAAAGGGAACAGTATTTACGAGGAAGCCTTAAGCCAAAAATAATGGCTAGGTGCTGCCTCGTAAATATGCAGCAGGCTCCTGCGCCATGGAGCGGCTCAAGGGGTCTCATAAATGAGGTCCTCGGTGTGGAGGTGGCCCTTGCTTCTCCATCCTCATCTCTCTCCCTTGCGCCATAAAAAGATCTGGCATATCATCTTTACAAAGATGAGAAGCTGGAAGATCGGAAACAACTGACTGTATATTATATTATATCTTTTTTGTTGTTTTGTTCTCATCACATGCTAAAAATTGCTGGCAGACTACAGAGAATGCAGCCTGTGAGTGTGGGGACAAGGGTGCCAACACCATGACCTCTGGCTGACCTTACTTACCTGTCGAATGGTTTTGAAATGCAGCATCTCAGGACAGCTCCTGTGCCACAAGGATGTATGACATCACAACGCATGCTTTTACCACGCATGCTTTTACATCGCAACTTTTACAACGCATGCCTTTACAACGCATAGTGTTGAGGGGTGCTGGATAGGGAATAGTTTAATTTACTATTCCAACTCCAGTCCCCGTGGATAGTAAGGAAGGTGTTGGATAGTAAATTAAATCTATTCCCTATCCTAGAGCGCCCCCAGCGCAATGCGTCGTAATGATTTGCGTTGTAAAAGTTGCGATGTAAAAGCACTGCGTGGTAAAAGTTGCTTTGTAAATGATGTTTCCTGTGCCACAACATCTGTTTGACTGGGAGTCTATGGATGGGGTAGGCAAGGTGATGGAGGAAGGCATGAGTGGGGTGAAGAGTTGTGGCGGAAACTAGGTGGGAAGAGAAGCTTGGGACAAGCACAGCAGAAGGCATCCGACATTAGTAAGACAGAAAGCAGCTCTTAGAAACTGCAGCTTGTTCAACTTATAACCACATTTTCGTAAGATCTAGATGCCGGCAGCCAGGGCTGTTTTTCAGGAACTGGTCCATTCTAGTCAGTCACCTTGGTTTGCTTTTTGTTTCTGTAGGGACCATGGCTACTCACAGTAGCCCTCTTCCTAAAAAATATTTGTTTTCTAAACTCCAGGGCCCATATGTACTAATCAACCACAAAAAGTGTGGTAGCTGTACAAATAAAGTGACTGTAATCCTAACTAGGACACCAAGTCAGAGTCCTATATCGACACTAAAGAATTCCTGTCCGGGTGCCTAGTGAAGACATCCTTATGGAAGCGCAGGCCTCACACACATATTTGTTTCATGCTTCGCAACCGGCAACCCTTCCCAACCCTGGTAGGACAGTGCCACCAGCACGGACTCGAACCTCCTGTTAAACTCAGACCAGGAGGGTGTTCTTAGATAAAAAGCTACTCGACAAAGAAGGAATCCAGATCAGTGAATTCAAAATACCCTGCAGTTCCCTGGTATACTATAAACCCTTATTAATTGGGGACGAAAGGTATATTTAAAAAACGAGGCAAAATGGTATGTTGAGGACAATGGCTCAAAACATCTCTCTGTTAGGCGGACATGTTTCTGCCCTTCTCTGTAGCTCTAACAGGTCTGGGGCATTCTTCAAGTCCAGGGGCCTCATTTATGAAAAGTGACGCATCGCTGCGTGAAAACAGCGATGCATCACTTTTCAGTGCGCCATCCTTGCGACACCAATGATGCGTCACATTTACAGTATGATGCATTATGTCGCAAGGAGTTACAGATACATCAGTATTTCGGACGTATCTGTATGGCGCAAAAGTGACGCATTGCTGGAGTGTGTCACAAAAGTAACGCAACTCCAGCAATGAGTCCTTTCACATGGGGCAAGCCCCATGTGGAAAGGCCTGCGTCAGTCTTATGCCTACTGTGAGGCAGGCGTAAGAAATTGACGCATTTGTATCTTAGAAGTGGCACAGTGAAATCTTATAGATTTCACTGCGTCACTTCTATGACCCTTTCTTGCGTCAGGACACCCCCCTGCATACATTATACCTGGCATAGGTATAATGTAGCGCAGGGGTTTACAAAGTGACGAATCTACCTAGATGCATCACTTTGTAAATATGGTGCAACAAGGCACATTTTTTACGCTGCTGGTTCGTCACAAAAAAAGAAGCACCGGCGGCGTATAAGTGACGCACGGCCTCATAAATGAGGCCCCAGGGATCCCTAGCTACCATGCAGGGGTTGTGTCTTCGAATTTGTTTCATACTACGAAAACAAGAGAAAAACTCAGGAGAGTCCTACATGAGTTGAGGTGTAGGTCGGATCAACCCTAGATTTTTTGGGGATACATACTCCGAAAGGTACATTGTGCCTCGCCAAAATAGAGCTCAGAAAGGGCGGGCCGACACCTCAACTCAGGTAGGACTCTCCTGAGTTTTTCCTTTTGTTTTCTTAGTTTAAACAAATTCAACGAAGAGAAAAAAAGCATGTTATCATATGACCAGCAGTGAAAACAAAGAGAAGAGATGGACTGCGGAAAAGAATGAAACACGTCGAACTTGAAATCAGGGTGTTATTGCCTATTCGGAACATTCACCTTTGTTAGCCACACACCTGTCATCTGCAGCTTATACGTCCCCAGATAACGCTTAAATTCGATAAGGTTGTTAAAAGACTCTGTCCAGTCCCTTCCTAACCTACGGACAGGTAGGCGATCTCACAGCTTCGTTGAAGTAATGCCTTTCGTCATATTTTTTTTCTTTGTTTCTTTTTATCATATATTTTCTATTTGGTTCCCGTTGTCATTTATTTTTTTGTTGTGTTGAAAAAATATGTCTTATTACAGCACAGAAAGCACAAAATCTGTGTTGATTGATTGGCTATCAACATGCTATCGGTGTCCTAATTACGGAACAAACAGAAGGAGGTAAAATATGGCCCAGTGACTAGTTTGCTGATTTTGAAACTTTGAGATCCGATTTTAATCCCGGCATTGACGTTTCACCAAAGCTGAGTGATCTTGAGCAATTATGAACGTTGTTGTGTTCAATCTATTTATATAAAAACAAATGTATGTCTGTCTGTTTGTCCCTTATGCATTACTACACCATTCGGCATGAAACTTGGGAAGTTGTTGAGTACACTCCCGCGAAGGTTTCTGGCAAAAAAAAAAAAATTGTTAAATATCGGCCCCCGACCCCCCAGGGCACACATAATCTTTCCAATACTGAACGTTTACAGTTTCCGGTACGACTCGCTTTTGCAATGACCATCAACAAAGCACAAGGACAATCGCTGCAAGTGTGTGGACTAGATTTGGAGAATCCGTGCTTCTCACATGGACAACTGTATATGGCCAGCTCACGCGTCGGAAAACCTTCTGATTTATTTGTGTACGCACCAGACGGAAAAACAAAAAATACTGTGTATACACAAGCACTCGAATAAATAAACAGAATTAAAACAACACTTTAAAATGTTTTCCATATTAAAATGAATACGTTTCAATAAAAATGACACAATGTAAATTGAATGTTATCATAAAAAATTTCCTTAAATTTCCTTTCTTCTGAGATCGCAGCAACGCGCGACGGGTAAGCTAGTACATCATAAACCACGTGAAAGGTAGTGAAGGAGGGTGTGACGTCCCAGTTTATGTGTCATTTTCGAACGCCCTAGTACAGTGCTCCTTGGACCCAGCCAGGCTGGCACTATGTAAACATGTAGTTTGGGTATAGCGATCTCACAGCGCCTAGCAGAAAGGAAGCAATATAAAAGACTTCTAGGAGCGCTCTGTCTGTAGCACAGCGAGGCCATTGGTAGCCATATTAGCATTTAAAGAGAGGATCCGCCCAGCTGGGGACTTGAGCATTAAAAGGTCAGCTTCGCCAACAATGAGACTCCTTCCTCTGCGTCTATGTAGGTCCCACCTGCCCCTCCCCCCAATGATGACCCAGATTATCTGCCCCCGCCCCCCCTCCACCCCAAGCTGAAGCCGCAGCTTTCCAAACACATGGAACAATAACCTACATTCTCAAGGACAGAATAAAACGGGCGCGCTCGCGCCCCTCGGGCGGAAGAGACATGTAATTAAATGCACAGTAACCTATAATGCACCGCAAAGAGGCGCGTGGCTTCACCGTTCAACGGCTGTCGCACCTCCCCGACCCTCTTAAACTGTTTGATGTATTCACAGGTCTCAGCACCGCCCCATGGCAGACCTCATAATCATCCAGGTAAATATAAATCAGTGCAAGGCGATTAAGAGAAATGTAAACACCTTCTGAAGTCACCCGCATTACAGCTCTGAGGCCCCGGTCCGAGGGGGTCTCGACCGCTCCCCAACAATGCGGGGTCTCAGATTTACTAACACTCTGATCCGGGTGTGCATTACATGTTTAATGCAAACCCGGCACAAAGTGTTGTGAAGGGACTTACTTTCCGACTCAAATCGTGATTTGCCGGCACATGCATCAAACATGCCATTTGCGATTCCTTATTAGCGAAAAATAAGGATTCGCTAATACGGAAGCGTAAATTCATTTGCATGTAGGAATGGCTGAGAAAATAGCGATTCCTACAAATTATTCAATTGCGAGTCACAAGTTAGGAATGGCTCCCCATTAATTCCTATGGGCCTACAGGCCCATTGGAATGAATGGGAGATTGCATGTGCAATTTGCGAGTACCAATAGGTTCTCGTAAATTGCACATGCAATTTCAAGGGTGCAAGGGTGTCAAAGCTACACGTTGTTGCACCCTTGAAATAGCGATGTGCACCCATGTTGTGCGCAACATGAAACTTTGAAAAATGCACTAAAGTGCATTTTTCAAAGTATTTTGCAAATTATCATGAAGTTCAACTTCATGGTAATTTGTGCCCCCTATTAGCGAGATCGCTATTCTAAAGTGGTTCTTGCATTGCATATAAGGAATCGCAAATTGCAATTCCTTAAATGCAATCGTAATTTGAGAAATCGCAAATAATTGCGAATTCTCAAATTGCGAGTGCAATGAACCTTGAGGCATCGCAAATGCCCTTTTTGCGGGCGCAAACTGACGATTTTTGCGAATCGCACAGTTTGCGCTCGCAAAAATGGTTGATGCATGTGCCTGTTGGATCGGAATGTTATCTAAAGTAACGCAAAGTAGCGCTATGAGGTACCTTGCGTCAAGGGGGCATCACACGGGCGGAACACGGGTGTTCCCATGCAACCACGCATGAGATTTGATGCAAATCCTCATCTACTGACATTGTAGAAAGTGGTTTGCACAAAAACCTAATGCCTCCTCGAGGTAGGCCCTACTGTGCAGCACGTTTTAAAACTCTCCACATTTTTTAAACTTTGCATGTGGGCTCCACTGCGCAGCACACATACAACATATTGTAAGTATAAAACATTGGTTTGGTACAGGAAGGGCACCTTTCCAGTACATAACCTAAAGTTGGATAGAATGCACAAACCCTTGCACTATGGTGCAAGCATGTGTACGCTGACGCGCCGCAGCCTAAAGTGCGTCACTCAGTGCAAGCAGAGCGGAAAACAGCACCACATCTTAGTAGGTTTGGCGCTGCTCTAATCACCATATTTCACGCAGCACAGCAACGTTGTTTGCTGCCCTGCATTGTATGAAAAGATAATAAATCACTTATTGCAATCCTGATTTGTGTTGGAAAGTAAATACCACAACAGTTTGCACCACGTTTGCGTTACAAATGTAATGCAATCCGCCACAAAGTGTTAGTAAATCTAGGCCTCACTACTTACCAAGGGCAGTACTACAAATAGGCACACTGTCTCTTAAACTAGATGCACCCCGCATAAAAAGGGTCAGGGCACCCTTTGATGTGCCACCGCTATGGCAGTCATAAACTCGCACTGCCCTGGTGGCAGCGCTGTAATGAATGATTGGCAGGCTGAGTGAAGCAGCCGCTCACCTTTCACAGTGCAGGACAGGTGGATGTCGGCCTACACTTTGAAGGGAGACAGTGCCCCCCCCCCCCCCCCCCCCCCCCCTGCAGGCTGGTGCAATGAGCGACTGCACCCACCTGCAGTGGGATGTCCGAGGGAGTCCATTGGACCCAGTGACCCCCCCCTGCAGGCTGGTGCAATGAGCGACTGCACCCACCTGCAGTGGGATGTCCGGGGAAGTCCATTGGACACAGTTTTGCCCCTCAAGAAGGTCGCCATCGGGGGCGCACTGACTGTGCGTCACTTCTTTCTGCCGCGCAGGTTGTGCGCCTCTTGACGGCCTCTCTGCACTGGTGTCCATAATACAGCAGAGGCAAAGGGGTTCCCTCATTTGCACGGGCCATGGATCCAGGCCTTCTCCGTGGCCCCTCCTCCTCGCGTGCAGGTCAGCAGCACCACTGTGAAGCCTGCTGGCGGATCTGTTGCCCTCTCTGCAGGCACAGCTGCTGCAGATGTAGGGTCAGAGCACCACAGCATAGATTCAGGGAGCACAAGAAGGTGAGAAGCGCTCAGCTTCTGTCAGTATTCAGCAAAGAACGAGTCACTGTCTGAGTGAACAGCATTCCCTCGTTCCCAAGGAATGAAATTAACATATAATCATTGAACCTCCCTTAGTACATAAGGTCCTTGAACGTTATGTCTTTTTATTACAACGGAGGGGGAGCCTTGTGATCGCGATACTCCATGTGAGGTGTAAGCAGCTTTCCCAGTTCTGCTTTTCCATTTCACTCTGTCTTACTTTTCAACATTAGCAAAAAGCAGAACTACAAGTACCAGAATGCAAAATAAAAAACTGAGGACCCAATGAACTAAGAGACAGGTCGCAAAAAGCGGATGCAAATTTCACAGTGACGTTTCATGACCTGCTTCTAAATTTGCAAAGCGACCAATGTACGAATAGGTCTCATTGTAAAACCTCCATTTGCACTGGGTCACAGAATGATCTGCTTAATGAATATTATTTGGGCTTGTTGCTATTCGTGACCCCCTGTGATTGGCTACAAACACACGGATAGTCGTCACCAAGGAACAGACCTCCTATCTGTGTGCTTGCATCCCCAAACAGGAAAAGTCTTTTGAAAAAAGCCCATGTTCCTTAAAGGAACTAGGAATGCTTTCGTAAAACAAAACACATTTTCCTGGTTGGGAATATATCAGGATGAGCAAAGGGGGTACGGTGGCCTCTGTACCACTGTCTGCTCCACCCAAAGTCTCCCAAAGTTTTCACAAAAGGTCAACTAAACGTTTTGCCAATCAGTTACCACCTCATTCGAGGAGTTGGTAATTAATGAATGGTTTGCACCACTGTAGTTATTGCAAACAAGTGATACACACCCTCACAACCCACAATGAGGAGGTAGTAGCGTGTAGGGAACTTCTAGAGACATCAGGGGCTACCTGCAGAACTCCCCTGGCCCCTACTCGAAGCCCTCCTGCAACCTAGTGCCAAGCACACTGCGTGTTCTCTTCCAGGCACTACACCAAAGCACCTGCCGATGGACCTGTCCCCTGGGCACCATATCCCCATCCTCCACGGTGTACTGCCCCCTACCGCACATTGCCACCGCTACTGGTAGGTAGCCCCACCAGTTTTATCTTTGGTACTTTGTTTGCCCTCCCTTAATGACCAATTCTAGAAACGCCACTGAACATGAGTTCATGGGGAGAGGAGTTGGCCTAAGGGCTAGGTTGGTCGACCTCGACTTTGGGGAACTGGGTTTGAGTCTCGGCATTGAGGCTTAACATCCTGTGATTCTGGGGAAACCACTTAATCTCCCCGTGTCTACCAAAGATTAATGGGGAAGATTTACAAGCCCTTTGCGCCATTTTTGCGTCATTTTTAACATGGGGAAAAACGACGCAAAAGTGGCGCACGGGGCTTGTAAATCTGCCCCACTGTGTCCTAATGTAACGCAACTGGTGCTATGTAAAGCGCTCTGATTCCCGATTCTGGTCAAGTTCGCGCTATATAAAAGTCTATTAAAAAAAAAAAAAGAACATCTTTGCCTGCTGCATCGATTTTGACAAAATATTTCACTCCATTTGGCCTCTGGTTCTGCCCGAGAACCTGTTGCAGAACTCCGTAAAATCACTGTATTTTTGCTTCCACTGCAAGATGAACAACAGGCAAAGAGGCGACCTTTAAAAAGAAGCAGGGAGCATGGCAAGCCGCTGCTATTTAACATATATATGAATATTCTGTCACCTCTGCTCGGGAGTGCCTGCTCCCCAGGCTGCTGCATGACAAATCAGTGACACGTCTCCTGTATGCAGATGATCCGGTGATCTGGTCTCCACTAAGAAGCGTCTGCAAAGGGAATTAGGTCTGTCGAGACTTACTGTGAAACATGGGCTCTGCAGGGGAGCCTGGAGAATAAATATATCATGGCCTCCCAAAGTAATCAGAATAATTTCTATTTTTTCATCAAAGACACCGAAATAGGGCTCTCTCTAAATGATGCACATCTCAGATTCGCACATTGTGGGGTAGACCCACAGTGGAAGGGTTGTGCTTTGGGCAAAATTCTTTTGAGACCATCTATATTAGCGGTCAAATCCTGGATTGGTTGTTTATTTTGGGGGTTGTGCATTGCTCAGGTGAGGTTTATATCGGGCCCGATTCACAGAACTAACTTAAGACAAAATCCTAAACTTACTACTTTTGGTATTCACGTAAGTTAGGATTTTGTCTTAAGTTTGTCTTAAAACAGACTTAAGTTAGGATTTTGTCTTAAGTTTGTTTTAACACAAACTTAAGACAAAATCCTAACTTCTGTGAATACCAAAAGTAGTAAGTTTAGTATTTTGTCTGAAGTTAGTTCTGTGAATCGGGCCCATGGTGTATTGGTCAGACCATTATTTATTATTGTTCGCACAGAATGTCAATCGCTCCTATAAAAAAAAAACCTTGTAAGACGTTTTTGGTAGAACTTGCATCCTTAGAATCTTTTAGACATTCTTAGGCTAAACAAATTCCAAAGGGAGGTTAGAAAGATCATGGCTATAACTCACACTGATGCTCTCAGTTGTGAACTGACGGATCTAAGAAAGACCCACAAAAGGGCCATTTTGAAGGCTAGGAGCAAGTGTTTCTCTGCTTCCAAACTGACCAATACTCTATTTCAACCATTAAAAGAAATAGCTCCTCTGTCATTTCTAACTGTGACCCAGAACTGGTGGATAATGTGTGTAGTATTGTTCTCAATTACTTTCAGAATAAGATACAGTCTATTAGGAATGCCATTTCTGTCTCTGATCAGGATGGAAAAGTGACATTGTCTATCAGGAGATTTTGCTCTGTACATTATTAAGGCTTGTAACCATGCATTCTATCAGGAAGATCCCTAGCTTTCCTCACTAGTAAAAGAACATTGGGCCATATGTATCAAGCTTTTTTCCTGTTTGTAAACAGGCGGATTCTCAGAATCAGCCCATTTGCGAATTGGAAAAAGCCTTTTGGGTGTATCATTCCAAAAGGCCATAGTAAAATAGAGAATTGCTAAATTTGTGATTCTCTATTTTGCGAATGCAATTAAGGAATTGCAAATTGTGATTCCTTAAATGCAATTCTGGAAGCACCAGAAATTTGCTATTTGGCCTTAAGGAATTGCAAATTACCACCAACTTCAAGTTGGTGGTAAATGGCGATTTTCTTTAAAAAAGCACTTTGTGATTTTTTAAAAGTGCCATATGTCGCGCATGTATGTGCGCAAAATGTGCACACATGCATATTTTAGGGGTGCAACAGGGTGTCCTTTTGGCATTCTCAATTTGCGATTCTCTAATTGGTAATTGCAAATTGAGAATGTCTTCCCATTCATTCCTATGGGCCTCCTAGCCCATAGGATTGAATGGCAAGGTATTCCTTAATTGCAAATCTCGATTTGCGATTCGCAAATAAGGAATATTTAGGATTCGCAACATTTTTAGCAAATCCTACATACATTGAATTTTTGCGATTCTCTAATTGTGATTCGCTAAAAATCGCAATTTGAGAATCGCAAAACTCTTTTTTGATACATTTGGCCCATTGTAAGGAGTTAGCCTGTTATATAGAGGACATTGTGACAAGTTCCTTTGGGAAGGTGTGACCCTAAGTAATTTGAGAGAATCCTGGACATTCCTTCCTCTAAAAAAAGTTGGGGAAAAATCCAACCCAAGAGCATATTTAGTGAGCGCAAGCGGCTACCTGCTATTTGTGTTCTGTAACATTTAGCGCTATTTCGTAGTGCAAAAATACACCCTTGCATACAAAATGGACACAAGAGGGCATTTTTGCATTAAAAGAACAGCGCTAAATGCAGGATTACCCTTCTCGCGCAATTCTGTGTAATCTCAGAATTCTTAGGTAATTCCACGTGATTGTGCTACCAGGCGGGCAACTAGAGCCAAATTTCGGGGGGGTGGAGAGGGGTTACGAAGAATTTCCAGCCACAGGCAGAGCGGCTCTAAGAAGGGGTGAAAACACAACAAAAGCCTCATTAACAAGTAAATAGTCTTTTAAAGACCTGTGAAGTACACTGGTGCAGCTGCAATTAGCACCCCGGGCTGAGACACACGACGGGGGAGGGCTGAAGCCCTGTGAGCCCAATGGGTGTGCACGCCTGTGTGCTACTCCGAATTACATGAGTTACGCCCACCCCTAATCAGTATACTTGTGATTGCAAATTCACCAGGATCCTTACATGTCCCCACCTCCAAAAGGCCTCGATCATTACACTAGCTCAAACTAAGGGTCTTGGATACTTGTATGTCTCCCCACTAAAGGACCTAGAAACTTACATGTGTAGGAAGGAGGTGTTGAAGAATGAGGCTTGGGCTGAGATCCTGGAACCACAAACACTGAAAAACAGCGCCAGATTTTGGGCGGCGCTTAAGAAACCCTTCCTGGTGCAAGATGCGGGTGAGGGGTTAGAATGTGTTATAACAAAAGATGAATGGGTTGCACATTTTAAACAATTGTATGGGGGTAGTGAGGGTAGTGGGGGTAGTGAGGTCAACGCTGTACTTTTTGAATGTACCAAAGGGGGCCCATGCCTTAATGTTAGTATAGGAGAGGTTTTAGTGGGGATAGAGGGACTCACAGCGGGAAAATCACCAGGCCCCGATGGGATACCCCCGGATCTCTTCAAATCTGATCCTTATTTCTGGGCCCCGATTATTGTGGCTGTTATCAACGCTGCTGCGAGAGTCGGATGTCCACCATCTTGGGGGCTCTCCACTATCGTGCCTATATTTAAGAAAGGGGATAGGGATAGCCCCCTCTGTTACAGGCCTATCTCCCTAATTAACTCCATGGCGAAACTAGTGGGGAGAATTGTACTGCGGCGTCTCTCTGAGTGGACACGGGACAACAACATCATGTCTATTACTCAATTAAGCGTGGGCGGAAAATCCGTTCCGCTCGCGGATTTTGCGGATTTTCGGGAAATCCGCAATCCGCGAGATTTGCGGATTTCCCGCAAAATCCGCAAATTCGCACGCAGCGGATTTTTTTGGCGGCGCGCGGCGTTGGTGATACAATTTTTGCGGCGCGCGGCGTTTATCATCGTTTGCCGAGTTGTTTTTTTCGATAGTTTGCGAGTGCTGCGCCATTTTGGATCTTGCTGTGTGATCCCGCGGGAATTGGCGAGCGCGATTACGTCATCGCGGCTTGCCAGCGAGAGTTTGTCAACGCGAGTACGGCGAGATCACGTCTCGCGGTACTTCGCAAATTGCGAGATTTGAGATGCGGCGCGCGAAAATATAAATTTGCAATTCTGCACAAGAAATCCACCAGCAAGCAGCATAAACCTTCTAGAAATGATGATTTTTATGTGAATAACTCCTTAGTTTGACATTTGCCTGCACTTTTTTAGCGAGGAGTCCATTTTGGGGAGGGGGGCAGGGGGGTGGGAGGAAGGAAGTGCCCCATAGTCTTCAACTTCCTGTTCCTGTTCAGCAGGCTCCTCCCAGTGCTTTGTCCATCTCCTGGTCACTTTTCATTCGGATGTGGACCTGGAAGGATTACCTTTTGTGGATGCTGCTGGATCTTTGGATTTGAGGCCTTTTTGACTTTCTTTGGATCACTGTTGGATTAGAAATTTTACAAGTAAGTTTGTTTGGGGCATTACAGTTGCTGCAACTAAAATTTTGGGATTTTCGATTTTTTTGCTGTTTTGGGGCCTTTTCCCAGGGGTACTCAGTGGTGGGTGGACTGATTCTTTCTGTGGGTTGTCTTGAATTTAAACATCATGGAGGCCATAGATGAATTGGGATTGTGCTGATTTTTCTGTGTTTTTCGATTTTTTTTTTTTGTAAAATTTTGTGTTTTTCGATTTTTGACCTGTTGTTGGGGCCTTGACCAGGGGTAGTGAGTGGTGCATGGGGCCTAGTCTTTCTGTGGGCTGTCTTGAATTTAAACATCATGGATGGAATGGGATTGTGCTGATTTTGCAGTGTTTTTCGATTTTTGGGGGTGTTCATGGGGAGGGACATGCCATGTGGCTGGTGGCCATTTTGAGTGCAGCTACAGGCACTGGCCATGTGCTGGCAGGCAAGTGGCCATTTTAAATGCAGGCTTTGTTGTTAGGCCTCCAACCATTTTGCCTACTTTTCAACCTTTATTTATGCCAGGGGTAGTGAGTCTTGCATGGGCCTAGTATTTCTGTGGGTTGTCTTGAATTTAAACATCATGGAGGCCATAGATGAATTGGGATTGTGCTGATTTTTCTGTGTTTTTCGATTTTTTTTTTTTGTAAAATTTTGTGTTTTTCGATTTTTGACCTGTTGTTGGGGCCTTGACCAGGGGTAGTGAGTGGTGCATGGGGCCTAGTCTTTCTGTGGGCTGTCTTGAATTTAAACATCATGGATGGAATGGGATTGTGCTGATTTTGCAGTGTTTTTCGATTTTTGGGGGTGTTCATGGGGAGGGACATGCCATGTGGCTGGTGGCCATTTTGAGTGCAGCTACAGGCACTTGCCATGTGCTGGCAGGCAAGTGGCCATTTTGAATGCAGGCTTTGTTGTTAGGCCTCCAACCATTTTGCCTACTTTTCAACCTTTATTTATGCCAGGGGTAGTGAGTCTTGCATGGGCCTAGTATTTCTGTGGGTTGTCTTGAATTTAAACATCATGGAGGCCATAGATGAATTGGGATTGTGCTGATTTTTCTGTGTTTTTCGATTTTTTTTTTTTGTACAATTTTGTGTTTTTCGATTTTTGACCTGTTGTTGGGGCCTTGACCAGGGGTAGTGAGTGGTGCATGGGGCCTAGTCTTTCTGTGGGCTGTCTTGAATTTAAACATCATGGATGGAATGGGATTGTGCTGATTTTGCAGTGTTTTTCGATTTTTGGGGGTGTTCATGGGGAGGGACATGCCATGTGGCTGGTGGCCATTTTGAGTGCAGCTACAGGCACTGGCCATGTGCTGGCAGGCAAGTGGCCATTTTGAATGCAGGCTTTGTTGTTAGGCCTCCAACCATTTTGCCTACTTTTCAACCTTTATTTATGCCAGGGGTAGTGAGTCTTGCATGGGCCTAGTATTTCTGTGGGTTGTCTTGAATTTAAACATCATGGAGGCCATAGATGAATTGGGATTGTGCTGATTTTTCTGTGTTTTTCGATTTTTTTTTGTGTAAAATTTTGTGTTTTTCGATTTTTGACCTGTTGTTGGGGCCTTGACCAGGGGTAGTGAGTGGTGCATGGGGCCTAGTCTTTCTGTGGGCTGTCTTGAATTTAAACATCATGGATGGAATGGGATTGTGCTGATTTTGCAGTGTTTTTCGATTTTTGGGGGTGTTCATGGGGAGGGACATGCCATGTGGCTGGTGGCCATTTTGAGTGCAGCTACAGGCACTGGCCATGTGCTGGCAGGCAAGTGGCCATTTTGAATGCAGGCTTTGTTGTTAGGCCTCCAACCATTTTGCCTACTTTTCAACCTTTATTTATGCCAGGGGTAGTGAGTCTTGCATGGGCCTAGTATTTCTGTGGGTTGTCTTGAATTTAAACATCATGGAGGCCATAGATGAATTGGGATTGTGCTGATTTTTCTGTGTTTTTCGATTTTTTTTTGTGTAAAATTTTGTGTTTTTCGATTTTTGACCTGTTGTTGGGGCCTTGACCAGGGGTAGTGAGTGGTGCATGGGGCCTAGTCTTTCTGTGGGCTGTCTTGAATTTAAACATCATGGATGGAATGGGATTGTGCTGATTTTGCAGTGTTTTTCGATTTTTGGGGGTGTTCATGGGGAGGGACATGCCATGTGGCTGGTGGCCATTTTGAGTGCAGCTACAGGCACTGGCCATGTGCTGGCAGGCAAGTGGCCATTTTGAATGCAGGCTTTGTTGTTAGGCCTCCAACCATTTTGCCTACTTTTCAACCTTTATTTATGCCAGGGGTAGTGAGTCTTGCATGGGCCTAGTATTTCTGTGGGTTGTCTTGAATTTAAACATCATGGAGGCCATAGATGAATTGGGATTGTGCTGATTTTTCTGTGTTTTTCGAATTTTTTTTTTGTACAATTTTGTGTTTTTCGATTTTTGACCTGTTGTTGGGGCCTTTTCACCAGGGGTATTTGAGTCTAGCATGGGCCTAGTCTTTCTGTGGGCTGTCTTGAATTTAAACATCATGGAGGCCATGGATGGAATAGGATTGTGCTGATTTAGCAGTGTTTTTCGATTTTTGGGGGTGTTCATGGGGAGGGACATGCCATGTGGCTGGTGGCCATTTTGAGTGCAGCTACAGGCACTGGCCATGTGCTTGGCAGGCAAGTGGCCATTTTGAATGCAGGCTTTGTTGTTAGGCCTCCAACCATTTTGCCTACTTTTCAACCTTTATTTATGCCCAGGGGTAGTGAGTCTTGCATGGGCCTAGTCTTTCTGTGGGTTGTCTTGAATTTAAACATTATGGAGGGCATGGATGGATTGGGATTGTGCTGATTTTGCAGTGTTTTTCGATTTTTTTGTGCTCTATAACTGAACTGATGTTCCTCTGTCTTCCATTTTTTTTAGGTGCACAAGACTCAAGAGAACCACCAGTGCCAGGAAGAAGTCCTGCAGCGGTGTGTGTGTGCAGCATAACGTCACGCGACGTCACGTCTGGCCTCAGACAACTCTACAATTCGTGCAACTGCGGCCTGCTGTCTGACCTGCTCTGAAGAAGATGGCCCCGCCCCCAAAGAAAGTTCTCCGTAGCTCCTCTAGCAAGAAAGTTGCTAGTAAGGAGCAGAAGAAGCAAGTTACCAAGGAGGCTGGTGTGTCACCCGCCACTTTTTTTGGGAGCAAAAGAAAAAGTACGCCTGCAGCAGCAGGATCTGCTGGGGACCAACCTGAGAGCAGCACCCCTGCTCCATTGGGTTCAGTGCCTCCACCACCACGCCAACTTAAGTCAAAGCCCTTGAGTGCTTCAGAGGCAGTCAGTGTACTTCTCCAATCACCATCGACCAGTGATGTTGGCTCATCGCAAGAAAGTAGCAGCAATGTCCCTGAATCAACACAGGTTGTTGTAACTCATCTGACAAGTGTTGAACAACCACAGCCGCAACAACAACACCATGTGCAAGTACACGCCCAAGTACATGTGGAAGGAGAGGCAGCAAAAGGAGATGCGCAAGCAAAGGTGCATGGACGTTCACAAGTGCCCACAATAGTTGTTCCTCCCGAAGTAGGGGCACATTTGGAAATCGACAATGAAGCTGAGGTATCATTGGAAGCCACTCCTCCTGATGATCATTCATTGTCTTCCACATCCCTAGCAAGGAAAAGATCAAGGGGGGTGTCTACATCTTCTTCAAGCCCACCTCGTTCTGGTGCAAGTGATCTGTCTTGGGAACCACGACAACTGCGGTCTGACAGTGAGGCAGAGGCACACCATGATCTGCCACCGGTACCTAAGCGTAAAAGGAAGGTCGTCCAAAAACTCAAACCTATGGAGTGTGATGAGGCTCAACAAGAAGTGACAGATACTGCTGGTGATGAAGCCTCTCACGATGACGACGAGGCAGTCATCACAAAGGTCACTGCAGCCCCACCGGGCATGCAGCAAAGAGACATTTTGACCCTATCCCGAGAAGCTGCTGAGCGTGATGATGATGTCGGCGAGGAGGCAATGGAAATGGAATCATTAGATTTGGAGTTAAGTAGTACACCAAAACCTACCGCTTCCATATTTCTTCCTCGCAAGAAGGTACCCACCTCGTCCTCGACCTCAATTCGTGGTGGTGAAAGTGCAAAACGTACTGAAGTTCGGCAATCCACATCCTCCACTTCATCTGTCATTAGCAGCAGGACCACCACCACCAGTATCGACGCCTCCTCCGGCGGCGGCCCCCGAAGACATTTCAAGTCTCCAGTTTGGGACTTCTTTAGTGTTTGCCCAAAAAAGGCAAACGTAGCCATTTGTAGCCTTTGTAAGCTTCGATATAGTCGTGGTAAGCTTGGTTCTAACTATGGTACCGGAGGCCAGAGAGGTCATCTTGAGAGAAGGCACCCTCTCGAATGGTTTCCGCACCTAGAGGCGGTCAAGAAAGCCGGAATTGCACGTAATGAAAACGTTGATTTGTCATCTGCTGATGACGAGGAGGTAGAAGAAGACGATCCAAACACTTCACTTACACCCAGTTCCCATGTCAGCAGCACACCCCATGGGAGCCACACTAAGAGTGTGGGAGAGAGTGAGACATCAATGCGGAAAAGTTCATCAGCGAGCGTAACTGGGTCGAAGAGATCATCATCCCGTAAATCATTGGTCCAGGGCAACATTAAAAAGATGTTGTTTACAGAAGCGCAATATGAACGCAACCACCCAATGACCCGTCTGTATAACACTAAGCTGGCTAAAATGCTAGCTCTGGACCTTCTCCCTTTTTCTTTTGTCGAAGGGGTTGGTTTTCTAGAATTAGTGGCAGTGCTCTGCCCTAAATGGAAGGTTCCTAGCCGGTTCTATTTTGCCCGAGTTGCGGTTCCAGCACTACATGAAGATGTTCTGAAGGCGATTGGGGCAGCTTTGCAGAAGAGTGCTGTTCACACTATACATCTGACAACAGACATGTGGACCAGTGGCGCAGGCGCTGATTACATGTGCATCACTGCACACTGGGTCTCTTTTTCAGGGGCTAAAGCAAAGCTAAACTCAGGTGTTGACACTAACACTGTTTTTAAAGGTGCTCGGAAACATGCAACACTAGCCATGTTTGGTTTGGAGAAACGTCACACAGCAGAAAACATTTTGGATGTCTTTAACACAAAGGTCCTTAACTGTCTGTCCCCACTAAAACGCAAGGTTGGTTATGTTTCCACGGACAATGGCTCCAATATAGTTAAGGCCATGAGGGACGGTTACTATTTCAGAGTGCCGTGTTTGGCGCACTGTATAAACCTGGTTGTCCAAAAATTCTTGGGTAATAAAGACAGTGCAGCGTGCAGTGTATTGGAGAACTGCCGAAAAATTTGCAAGCATTTCAGGCATTCTTTTAAGGCCCGCAAGCAGCTGAGGAGCATGCTATATCAATGTCAAATGCCAGTGAAAGCACTCATCCAGGAGGTGGTAACACGTTGGAACTCAACCTTCTACATGCTTGAGCGTCTGTATGAGCAGTATACGCAACTCGATCAATATTTCTTGAAAGAGGGTATAGAGGAGCTGAGGATGGGTGGGCCGCAATGGAACATAGTTGAAAGCCTAACACGCATGCTTCGTCCTTTTGAGGTCTTCACGCGTGCAGTCAGCAAGGAGGACTCTAATTTGGGAAAAGCTATCCCATTGTTGTACATGCTGGAGGACCAACTGAAGGAGGTGTGTTCTGTGTTTCGAAAAGATGACAAAAAGAAAGGCTCTTCTTTGCTTCTGGCTGAGCAATTATTAGAGCTCCTACAAGGTGATGAACGTCTTCAAAAGATCCACTCAGAACAGCATTACATTTGTGCTACTATTCTGGATCCACGCTACAAAAAGGCGCTGGCAGGCAGAGCATTCTTTGCTTTTGCTGATGAAGATGTTACAAAGTACAAACGTTGGCTAGCCTTGTCAGCCAAGAAGTTTGAAACAGAACGGCTGGAAATTGAAGGAAATGGCAGTACATCAGCAGGCCATCCCCAGTCAAAACAATCCACTTCTGCACCTGTGGCTGTGGCACAAGTGACCTCTCAGCCGTTAAAGACACCGGCAACCGCATCATCTGCACGAAAGACAGCAGAAACATTGGAGGCTGAAGAGGATTGGCTAGCTCTGCGTGGGTTTGGTTCTCAAAAGGCCAGAGGCACAGCAAGAGCTACGCAAAGTGGAGGAACCTTGGAGGAGGACCTTGAGTCGATGGTGAAGGACTATCTGAATGACTCCACAGAGGTCTATGTTAATTCTGACCCATTGGCGTATTGGCATGGGAAAAAAGAATTGTGGCCACAGCTCACCAACCTGGCTTTAAACTACTTGTCTTGCCCACTCGCAAGTGTGTCTTCTGAACGGGTTTTCAGTGCGGCTGGTGGGATTGTAACTCCCAAACGGAGCCGCCTCTCGCCCAAAAATGTGGAGAGGTTAACAATGATCAAGATGAATCAGCACCTCATACCACCAGATATAAGAGTACGAGAGAGCGTGCCGGATGAAGAGGAGGTGGCCAGCACCATAGATGAGGGAATTTCTACTCTGTCAGGTGGCACTGACCTCACCCGGGCTGAATTCGCAGAGTATGATGACGAAGCCTTATTCTTATTCCTGGACCGTGATTCCGACTTCGAGCCCTGAAAATGAGACAACGAATCAATAACTTTCTTTTTCATCCTTATTCACTTTTATTCCTGTGTGTCTGTCTTTCTTTGTTGTGCACAGTTAATATAATTCAAACTTTAATCAGATTATCACAAAGACAAGCCCATCAGCAGAACTGTCTTCACTTGTTTGCTAATTTATTTGAAGGTGCCGCAGTCTGCATTCCTCAGGTTCACAAGTTCAGAAGAACATGCTCCTCTATCCTCCTCCTCCAGACTCCTATTTCCATCAAAGCAGAGGGCTGGTTTACGCCCAATGAAGAAAGACTCAGCACTTGTGGGGGTGTTGTTCTACCTCTTTGCAGGTGAGTTGACGGGTCTGGGGCCATTGCTGGGAAGCACTAAAAGTGGTTTGTGCCAAATCCGAGGCGGAAATTTTTTTGTGTTTTTGATGACTTGCTTGCCTTTGAGGTGCTCTTAGGGGGGGTTCCGTCTGTTTGTGGGTGAGTTTCATGGTCTGAGAGCATTGCTGGGACACTCTAATCTTGATTGCATTTGCTTTTCAGGAAATCCGTCGTGCCAACCCCGACTTATGGCCTAGCTACGCAGCGCGTTTGGACCGAAGGCCCAGAAATATTGCAAGTATGAGATTTTGCTTTTGGCCTGTTTGGGGGTGTTATGCTTCTTGGCGGGTGGGTTGCCGGGTCTTGGGGCATTCCTGGGAAGGTCTAATACCGGGTAGAAGTGGTTGGGACAAAATCCAGGCCGATTTTTTTTTGGGCTATTTCAGACATTTTGCTCTATGTAGCGTTTTCGGGGGCCTGTTTGGGGGGCTTGCTGGTGTTTGCGGGTGAGTTTCGTGGTCTGGGAGCACTGCTGGGACACTCTAATCTTGATTGCATTTGCTTTTCAGGAAATCCGTCGTGCCAACCCCGACTTATGGCCTAGCTACGCAGCGCGTTTGGACCGAAGGCCCAGAAATATTGCAAGTATGAGATTTTGCTTTTGGCCTGTTTGGGGGTGTTATGCTTCTTGGCGGGTGGGTTGCCGGGTCTTGGGGCATTCCTGGGAAGGTCTAATACCGGGTAGAAGTGGTTGGGACAAAATCCAGGCCGATTTTTTTTTGGGCTATTTCAGACATTTTGCTCTATGTAGCGTTTTCGGGGGCCTGTTTGGGGGGCTTGCTGGTGTTTGCGGGTGAGTTTCGTGGTCTGGGAGCACTGCTGGGACACTCTAATCTTGATTGCATTTGCTTTTCAGGAAATCCGTCGTGCCAACCCCGACTTATGGCCTAGCTACGCAGCGCGTTTGGACCGAAGGCCCAGAAATATTGCAAGTATGAGATTTTGCTTTTGGCCTGTTTGGGGGTGTTATGCTTCTTGGCGGGTGGGTTGCCGGGTCTTGGGGCATTCCTGGGAAGGTCTAATACCGGGTAGAAGTGGTTGGGACAAAATCCAGGCCGATTTTTTTTTGGGCTATTTCAGACATTTTGCTCTATGTAGCGTTTTCGGGGGCCTGTTTGGGGGGCTTGCTGGTGTTTGCGGGTGAGTTTCGTGGTCTGGGAGCACTGCTGGGACACTCTAATCTTGATTGCATTTGCTTTTCAGGAAATCCGTCGTGCCAACCCCGACTTATGGCCTAGCTACGCAGCGCGTTTGGACCGAAGGCCCAGAAATATTGCAAGTATGAGATTTTGCTTTTGGCCTGTTTGGGGGTGTTATGCTTCTTGGCGGGTGGGTTGCCGGGTCTTGGGGCATTCCTGGGAAGGTCTAATACCGGGTAGAAGTGGTTGGGACAAAATCCAGGCCGATTTTTTTTTGGGCTATTTCAGACATTTTGCTCTATGTAGCGTTTTCGGGGGCCTGTTTGGGGGGCTTGCTGGTGTTTGCGGGTGAGTTTCGTGGTCTGGGAGCACTGCTGGGACACTCTAATCTTGATTGCATTTGCTTTTCAGGAAATCCGTCGTGCCAACCCCGACTTATGGCCTAGCTACGCAGCGCGTTTGGACCGAAGGCCCAGAAATATTGCAAGTATGAGATTTTGCTTTTGGCCTGTTTGGGGGTGTTATGCTTCTTGGCGGGTGGGTTGCCGGGTCTTGGGGCATTCCTGGGAAGGTCTAATACCGGGTAGAAGTGGTTGGGACAAAATCCAGGCCGATTTTTTTTTGGGCTATTTCAGACATTTTGCTCTATGTAGCGTTTTCGGGGGCCTGTTTGGGGGGCTTGCTGGTGTTTGCGGGTGAGTTTCGTGGTCTGGGAGCACTGCTGGCTATATATACTTTACTTTGCAAGAGGTTTGAAGCAAATCCATGGTGGCTGAGGGGACTTAGGGCCTAGCTGCAGAGCGCGCGCGGAGTGATTTGGGAAATTTGTGAAAAAGTGACTAAGTCCCCATTTTTGTACTTTTGCTCTTTGGCTGTTTGGGGGTCTTCTACTCGTTTTCTCCTGGGTTGACAGCTCTGGGGCCATTGCTGGGAAGCTCTAATACCGGATAAAAGTGTTTTGGACCAAATCCCAGGCGGAATTTTTTTTGTGTTTTTGATGACTTGCTTGCCTTTGAGGTGCTCTTAGGGGGGGTTCCGTCTGTTTGCGGGTGAGTTTCGTGGTCTGGGAGCACTGCTGGGACACTCTAATCTTGATTGCATTTGCTTTTCAGGAAATCCGTCGTGCCAACCCCGACTTATGGCCTAGCTACGCAGCGCGTTTGGACCGAAGGCCCAGAAATATTGCAAGTATGAGATTTTTCTTTTGGCCTGTTTGGGGGTGTTATGCTTCTTGGCGGGTGGGTTGCCGGGTCTTGGGGCATTCCTGGGAAGGTCTAATACCGGGTAGAAGTGGTTGGGACAAAATCCGCGCGGAAAAGCCTTTAGTTTTGGCACTTTTTGTAACTTAGGGTTCGTTAGGGTTAGCCCTAGCACCAGGATTGCATGTGTATCGGGGTGTTCTAGATTTTTCAAACTGAGTTCTGGGGTCTTAGAGCACTCGTGAGAATGTGTAATTTTGGTTGCAAGTCATTTGAAGAAAATCCATGGTGGGAAAGGGGGGATTTGGCATAGTTAAAGAAAGCCTTTGCCACTATTCTTAACTTAGGGTTCGTTAGGGTTAGCAGTATTTCTATTGCATGTGTTTGAGTGGGGGGGATTTCGAGTCTTGGAGCGATGCTGGCTATGGCTACTTTTGCTTGGTTGCTTGCAAGTGGTTTGAATACAATCCACGGGGGGTAATGGGTAATTAGGGTACTTCGGCCTACTTTTACTTTCAAAGTAAGTTTTGTCTCCAGTTTTCTGCTAGGCCTCGTTTTTTGGGTGGGAGCACTGCTAGGAAGATCTATTTTTGTTCTAAAACACAGTTTACAGTACACCTAGCTTGAGGGGCAAGATCCGCTACATTAATTTGCCCATACTTACTTATCCTTCAAAAGGTGACTCAGAGTACGCACTTTCAAAAACATTGTACTGTCTGTCTACTAGGAAAAACAAATTGTGACTTTTTGCACTCCACAGCCTACATACCTTATATTTATTTATCAGTGGTGTTGTAATATTATATCACTTCCTGTTTTTCGTTGAATAATTACAGGCCGGGTTTCAGTCTCTGCAATGGGGAAAAAAGGATGGAGTCAGGCTTCACAGTAGCGAGCCACAATTCAGCATCAGGCAGGCAGTGGACAGGGTGTCTTCTGGTGACCAACATCGGTGGACGAAGCGTCGGCTGCAATGGAGGAGTGCCGCTAATAGGAGGATTTTTTTTCTGCGGGCAACTTACTTACCACTTCCAACAGGACCACTACAACCACACATAGATACAGTATCCCTTGCCTTTTTCTCTGACTGTGACTGCATTTCTTTGCTCTCTCTCGGCTTCTACATTGATCCCTTAACACATCACTTAGTCCACTCCACTATCTGCACCACACATAGTCATTTGTAAGTGCTCCTACGTAATTCGCAAGTCGCAGCACGCCCCAGGCCGTAGAGGACTGGGATGGCCCCAATGATGAAGCATGTCACCAAGGGGCAACCCTGGTGAGTGAGGGGACACCTAGAAAAAAAGCAATTTCTCCTTTTCTATCTACTATACCTTCTGTCAGGTTACGCAGCCCCTAAGCGCCTACCGTACTATGAAACTACATTTCCCATGAGTAGGCGGGAGACTTGCAGACTATTTAGTGAGACTATATGAGAGTACCCTTGTATGTTAGGACATCACTTCACTGATGCCTGTCTTGTCTTCTCTTACAGGTATCCTTTCCCTGCTGACCCTACCTTTACCCATCCCACATTTTTTATTTTAGTTTGTTATTTTTCTCCCTCGCCTAATGCCTCGAACACCCTGTGTTTACACTTCTGGGTGTTGGTGACATTTGGAGGTGGAACCATATTTGCATCGACTGGATCACGGGGAGTAAACGTGACACCTTCCAGACCAACCCCATTGAGTGTTGTTGTGAATGGATTTATAGTGACCAGCAAGGCTCTCGGGTATCTGGCTACAGAGACCTTATGTTGAATATAGTTATCAATAATTCCACACAGGCCCTGTACTGTCGCATTCTTTCTTTCCACAGTTGTCGATGATATATTCTTACTCTGCTTGACAAAGAACCATTGCTAATGTGAAAGAACTTCAACCGAATTAGTAGTTATACTTTACCATTTGTTAGGCTACAATGTGGCACTGCTCTACTGTACTTCTGTCACCTGCTATATTCTCAGTTGTACCGTTGAATTGCTCAGGAGGACAAACCAGATTTCATTTTCTTTTTTTTCATAGGCATGCAACTGCCACTGTGGCACACCACTACTACCACCGCTATGAGGAAATTTTATCCGACCAAGATTGCCAACGTTATTCGGTGTTTCCCGTGGAGCCAGCCCTGGGCCTAGCCCTACTTTCAAACACAAATTACAGGTAAGATAAGCGTTTGGTGGTTTGGGGGTATAATGGAGTATTAGTACGAGAGACGAGAGCCTGAAGGTAGTACTACTAAAGTCCTAGGACTCTTGGATTCACTTCACTTAGTCTGTGAGAGGCACTTAGTGTTGAAAACATTTGGGCATTTACACTTAAAGGAAGAAAATGGAACTAAACTTTCAGGAAAACAGTCAACGTTAAACCCCCACCCACCAGGCAAGCAGTAAAAAACAGGTATGCTCAGATAAAGTTTGAAAAAGTATATTTATATCCCTAACAAAATAATCTCCCGCAAGACCCTCCCTAACCCCAACGATTGTCCTTCAAAAGTCCCCAAAAACCCAACTCCCAATTCCCACCCCCCAAAAGTCTCTAAAAAAGGGGCAAGGGACACTAGGG
Source organism: Lissotriton vulgaris (assembly GCF_964263255.1). Classification (NCBI taxonomy): domain Eukaryota; kingdom Metazoa; phylum Chordata; class Amphibia; order Caudata; family Salamandridae; genus Lissotriton; species Lissotriton vulgaris. The sequence goes on from NC_141699.1 coordinate 83,083,421, forward strand.
GTGGATGCTGTTCACTTTTTGGGCCAGGGCATCATGCTCCTCGCGGAGCAAGGCGAGCTCCTGCTGAAGGCGGGACACCATCAGGGTGGTGCGGCGCAGGCGTGCCTTCACTGCCTTGCAGGTGCAAGGCCTGTGAGAAGCAGCTGTTGGCCTTGCTGCTCGGCGGTGGCGTTTGCCTTTGGCAGCCCGGCTCAGTCTCGGTGGACCACTGTGCTGGGTCACGGTGGCAGCCGGTGAGGCCACGGAGGACGACGTTGTCGTTGTTGTCGACCGCACACTTTCCACGTCCTCCAGGGCCACCAGCCGCCGATATTCCGCAACAGTGGCCTCGATTCTCCGTTGCCGGGCCGCTCTAGCCAGCTCCTTCCTCCTTGTTCGTTTGGAAGGAGAACCTATATGAAGAAAGAAAGACATAGTCTGTAACCAATGCTCTTTAAGATTAACTCAATCATTCAGCAGAAATGTGTGCTGCAGTACAACTAGCAACTTGCAAGCGCATTACATAACTATTGAGGCCAGTATCTATCTAACCTCACACTTCTTCATCCTTGCTCTAACATTAGTGGGAGTTTAAGGAACAAATTCTATGAGCACTGTGGACTTCCATTGGAGTCGACTATGAAAGTACACCAGTCTTATTCTTCTTCTTGTCTCTTGTTTTGGAAAATTGGTACGTTATTTTCTGCAAGCCGGCATAATGCCAGCGCGGTAAACTTGCACCCGAGAAAAAGAGACGCACGCCATGAGGAGTGACCTAGACTTGCGTTGCCGTTGCGTTACTGTACCCGTCCAGTACATGCAGGTGGTGAATCTCTTACTTTTCTATTACGGGTGGCACTGAGAATACTCTGTTACAACTCAAGGGCTACTGCTTAATTAATTTAACTTTCACCCTACAGTGGAAATGAGTACTAGAAATGGAAAATTGAAGAAGATAAATAATCTGATTATCTATCACTTCACATGGGATGTTTTTGCTTATATATGGGATGACTTTAGGTGCTTTGCTTTTTATTGAGTGACAGGCAGTGATACATCCACACATGAATGACTGAGTACTACTAAACTTATTAAGAGAGGTAGGGAGTGGCCACCATAATAACCGGATCTATGCAGTGCTTGCAATACAAACTACTGCTACTATTTATGGTAGTATTTGGACAAAATTAAAAGTTCTTTTCCTTGCCTTTCCTACACTGGAACGGACGTGCGGGTGCAGTGTTAGTGTTACATGCTCTTCAAAGTTACACTTACTTCATCCACTGACCGTCTACTCTCTCTAGATCATGGGTACTCACAAACTTTCTCTCAGGGGCTACATTTACAGTGTAGTTTGGGGCCGAGGGCCGCACTGGTGGGGGCGGAGTCAGAGGGGGCGGGGCTAAAGCAAAACGATAACTTGTGACCATGAGGTTGCACACAGGTCCCTGCAGCAGATGCCCTCATCCACTGAGCCACCAGACCCAGCATTTACATACATCTCTCTCCCTCCTGCTGTCCCTCCTGCCCTCCCTCCATCTCTCTCTCCCTCCTGCCCTCCCTCTCCCTCTGTCATCTCACTGTGTGTGTGTCTATCTGTGTCAGCCTTCAGCCCGGGTTGAGACCGCTTCCTCAACGCGCCACACACAGACAACAACACCAAAGTACTTAACAGGTCTTAAAAGACCATTAACATATTATTGAGGCTTTGTTTGTTTTAGCGCCCCTGCTTCTCCACCCTGACAATCACTGCTTGCCCGGCCCCACAGAGCAGAGGCTTAGTTCTATTTCACCTCTTTGTGGCCTTGCATCTCCACTCTGCTCTGTGGGGGCCGGGGGAGCAGTGATTGTCAGAGTGGAGATGCAGGGGCGCTAACAGGTGAAATACAAAAAAGCCTCTGCTCTGTGGGGGCCGGGGGAGCAGTGATTGTCTGCAAGGTCAGCGCACCGCCAACGAAGGCTTGCCGGGCCACCACCGGCCCGCGGGCCGTACTAGAGTACCCCTGCTCTAGATACACATATGCTATCTAAGAGTCAGATAGTAGCATGATCCAGGTATATGGACACATACAGTTTCTGTGTCACCCACCCAGGCTGTTGTCCTTCCACCC